>NC_137906.1:24746958-25346958 GCF_963455335.1 Martes martes
GTGTAGTGTAGTATGTGTGTGTATTAGATACAATTGTAAATTTGCATAACAGAAGCTCACAAGCTTGCTAGGGGTGACATAGAGACTGTTCTCGTGGCGCCTGGGGCCAGCAGGTGGGGAGGGTGGACAAGCTGAGACGGTGGGTTCGCAGGAGCAGCAGCAGTGGCGTCCTTACCGGGCTCGGTCTGCAGCGGAATGTTGGTGGTGTCTGGCTGTCGAGCTTCTCTTTATGCCTGTTGGTTTTTTTCATGTTTTGTCTTGTTCTTTTGCCTTCCTGATAGCCTTTCAATAAATGCTTTTTCTATTAAATTCAGTCAGAATCAGTTTCTGTGAAGCAGGAATTCTGCCTTACACAAGAAGAGGGTGAAGCCGATGTCTAGAGAAAAGGTGGTTTGACAGAGTGTGGCAGGAGACAGAGGAATTAGGAGACACAGATATATAAAAACATATATGACATTTATATATCTAACAACTAAAATTTACAGACTGTGTATAATATATATTTTTTATATGCATGTATATATGTATATATTTTTGAGAGCAAGAGAATCTCATGGCTTCTGTTTTTCTTGTTCTTAACTTCTATCCCTCTTGAGACCACAGTTTAATTCTTGCCCAGGGATATTATGAGATAGCCCCTTATTTATTTATTTATTTATTTATTAAGGTTTTATTTATTATTTCACACAGAGAAATCCCAAGTAGGCAGAGAGGCAGGCAGAGAGAGAAGGGGAAGCAGGATTCCCGCCAAGCAAAGAGCCCAATATGGGGCTCGACCCAGGACCCTGAGACCGTGACCTGAGCCGAAGGCAAAGGCTTAACTCACTGAGTCACCCAGGCGCCCACCGCCCCATATTTCTTTAAATAAGAAACTCTCCTTTCTACTTAAATCAATGCAAGTGGTCTTCTGTCACCTACAACCCAGAGAAGTTCAGCATAGTTTAGAGGATGACGTGCTCACCTAACCACCTTTTTGCTACACCTGCTTTTGCTCACCGCTGTGCAGAGGTTCCACAAACATCTGTTTAATGGGCACATGATTGTCATTTGGCTCCAGACGAGGAACACATGTGCTGTTCAATGCAGCAGAGGCACTCTGGTCTTCTTGGCCTTTCACATAATCATTGTAAGTGGACATAGTTATGGAGAGTTCTTTCTGTTGTACGTGCCTGTCTTTTGTAAGTTTTGCCAGCAACCTTCAGTCTCTCTGAACACCACTGACTGTAGGGTCCTCAGTGTTTGGGTTTGTGAGGCACAAGGAATGAATGAATCCAGTGGGGCCCCTTGAGAGACGCCTGCTGGACTGTCCTGGTGGGTCCTATACCGATGGACACAGGCCATTCCAACTTCATCGAGGAAGGTGGCATATAAGGTGGGAGAGATTTCAGGCAGGGTAGCCTGGGTTTTCCGAGCACAGGCTTTGAGTCAAATAGCCTTAGACTATCACCCTAACTCTACCCCGTGCTTCTGTGCTCCCTTAGGCATGTTACCTAACCTCTCTACGCCTCGGTTTCCTCGTCTGTAAAATGGACTGTTTTAAGGATTAAATGAAAAAAGAATGTATACATACGTAAATTCACAGAGAAGATGGCACATGGGGAACACTCTAGAAGTGGTATTTTTATTATTACTCAACATTATGGTTAATATTATCATAGGGACGTTCTTCCGGTGTAAAGAGCATGAAGCAGGAGATGCTCCATGTAGAGGATGGTCAACCTTTTGGCCCCTTCCAGGCCCTGCGGTTGCCATGATGCCATTTACTCATCAGCTCAGTGATCTCATGCTTGGGTGACCCCTTCTGGGCCAGCACACTAATTATGCAGCCTTGGTAGCTCGCAGGGGCCTGGTCTGGTGGGGAGGGTTTGTGTGTTTGAGCTCTTGGGTCCTGGCTACCTGAACTCCACCACCTTCTACCTGTGTGACACTCGGGACCTAATCACCCCGTGACAGGAAAGCAATTGGGGCTATCCCATAGGGTTGTTGGTGACGATTAGATGGAATGACACATATAAAATGCCTGGCACATGTCAAGAAATGTTTCACCTCATTGCATTTTCTTATTTTTTTTTACTAGCTCGCAGAACAACCCATTTCTGCCTGTTTCTGTTTCAGAGAGGTGAGGTGATTCGCTGCAGGGCATACTGTTAGGCGAGTAAGTTCAGAAAAAGACCTTGCAGGTGTAGGAAAGCACATGAGTAAAAGGAGGGAAGTGAGAACCCACTGTGAAGCTGCAGGTACCCGGGCATGGCTAGAGAGCCAGATGTGGTGAGGGCAGGGCGCAGGATGAGTTTAGGAAGGACTTTGGATGCTCTGTGCTGAAGGACAGTTGATCTCTGTGGAATTTTTAAGTCGGAGTGACCTCGTTTAATTTTCAGAGCATCTTCAGAGCATTCCAGAGGGGAGGTTGGAGGAGGAGCCAGTAGAGACAGAGTGAGTCAGGAGGAGGATCTTCTCTGAGGGATCATCAGGGCAGGCAGTGCAGAGGGTTGGAAGCAGGACATGATAAGGTCTGGGTCCTTAAGAAAGGCACAGCCCACTGGGGAAGAAGGGGCCTGCATGGGAGGGGAAATGACGTAGTACAGTGTCCAAGACACATGCCAAGAGCATCCGGCCTGGAACCGCGAGTCACCCAGGTATAAGGTGCCAGGGCCCATATGCACGGAGCAGTGTATTCAGATCAGATGGGATCGGAGCAATAGATTCTCCCAGTTCTGCTTTGGTCAACAGAACTCAGGAGTTAGCTTCCTAAAGTCCTGCTTTATTATGGCTGCTCTCTCTTCCCAGGGCGTCTGTGTGTGTGTTGGAACAAGGGACCAACATCTTAGTCACTGATCCAGGAGAGAAAATTTATTTTCATGTGTGAGATGTTACCTGCCTCCAGCCCTCAAAAAAGAGTGCAGCATTTTTTGTCATCAGGTAGATGTGACTTCATGGACACACCCTGCCACGTCTCTATAGGACCTTGAGAAGCTCACCTCATTTCTGTGTCCTTGGTTTCCTTATATAGACAATGGGGGTTATTATGCTGTCTTCTTCCTAGAGTTGCTGTAAAGATGAGATAGTGCATGTGTACACGTTATCTCAGAACATAGCGTGACGTGCAAATTGAACATCAAGCGTTGTTTCTCGCCTTGTCATTTGTGGCCTGATTCCCAGGTCGGATAGTTTGGTTCCCATCCTGACTTCAAGTCGTGAGAGTCATTTTGTTTTCTGTACGGATTTCAGTGACTACAAGAGTCTGAATACATGACCGCGCAGACTTGAACTGTCCTCAGTGGTCGGGAGCCTCCGATTTCCAGGAATGGTTCAAGGGTCCCCCTGGGGACATAGGCCACGTGGAACTCGCTCGGGGGCTTTCTGGGACTTGGTGACCCTTCTCACTGTGATAATGGCACAGCTGAATTTCCCAGCAGGGATCATTAATCACAGCAGCCACTGATCCCGCAAAGGACGGAGCTGAGCTCTTTGCCAGGCCTCCAGGACAATTACGACTCTTGCTTATGATTCTTGGTTTCGGTCCACTAGGGGGAGAAGGAGAAGCAGACTCCCCCTTTTCCATGGAGTAGGTCATGGTTAGACATAGACCATGGATTAGCTTCCAACTTCCCTGACCTCTAAAACTCAGCCCTTGCTTCCTTGCAGCCCATCTGCCCCCCAAATCATAACAAACATTGACCTGCTGGGATATATGATGGGGTTGAGAAGGAGGAAAGGCATAAGGGGAGCAAGGATATATCCCATATCTTCTCACATATTCACCGTATGTTCATTCCAGGTTTTCCTGAAGATTCATTACCACACTATGTGGTAGGTACTGTCATTCCCATTCCCACTTTAATTTTAGGTGAAGAAACTACAGGGGAGAAGGGGGATACACATCTTGAGTAGATGAAAGAAGTTTTCCCAGAAGGGAGACAGTCCACTGTAAGTCTTTGTGGGAGGTGAATCCTTTCCTGGACCTTTTTGGGAGTTTATCGGGGAGAGAATCCTAGATGGCTCCTAAACAGCGTGAGGATGGAGGGCGGCAAGTTCGTGCTGGGCGTGGGGCAGAATTGAGAAGGGCAGAGAGTAGAGGGGATCCCAAGTCTAGGAAGGTGGGCAGGTTCTGTGACACACTGGGATGTGAGACTGGCTCCCTCCCAAACTTTGGGCCGTCTGGACCTCAGCGTGGACGGTCAAGGTGCAGCCACAGAGGTGATCTTAGACACTGGGCTTCGCATTCTTTGGGGCTCCCATGGCCAAGCAGGACCCATCAGAGTAGAGCTGCCTGATTTCAGAAAGCAAAACGGCTCCCAGACCGTTCTGTTCTTTCTAACTTTGAGGCCTTTTGCTAGTCCTGGAGAGTGAGAGGAAGGTCTGATAATGGCGGGAATCGAGTATTCCTGCCTGGCTGATGGAGTGAGGCTGGGAATCAAATTTGATTTAGGGAAGATAAATGTGACAGTTTTGTCTACTCTCTTTAGAGAGTAGGAATAAATTCATATATGTTACTTGTCTGTTACATATGTTAAATAAGTTTTTTTTAAAGATTTTATTTATTTATTTGACAAACAGATCACAAGTAGGCAGAGAGGCAGGCAGAGAGAGAGGAGGAAGCAGGCTCCTGGCTGAGCAGGGAGCCTGATGCGGGGCTTGACCCCAGGACCCCGGGATCTCGACCCGAGCCAAAGGCAGAGGCTTTAACCCACTGAGCCACCCAGGTGCCCCTCATTAGTTATGTTCTAAGCAGTATGTTATTCTGAGGGACGGTTACACTTCGCCCACCTTGCTGCCAGCCCTCTGCCCACCCCGCACCTGCTTCTTCTCTCTGTCCCTGTCTCTGCCCCGTCTGCCCAGTTCACATCCGCCTCCCCTCTTGGCATCTTGTCTCTGGCCGCCGCCTGTCTCTTCCCTTCTCCGTCTCCGCTCCTCCTCCACCTCGTCTGCTCAACGCACATTCAAGCGTCTTTGCCACTTTCTCTGCCCTCCTCCTCCTCCTCACTCCTGTGCCTGTCCTCCCTCCTTCCTCTCTCTCTCTCTCTCTGTCTCTCCCTCTCTCTCTCATCCACTGGGAATAGTTTGTTGGTGGCTTTACTCAATTTCAAGCAGTAAAGATCCCTAGACCCCTACACACACACCAGCCATTCATCTGGGGACCCCTGAAGATACAGATCCAACCAGTCCGTGTGTGCAGGGGGCTCTTAGTGAAAGAATCACAGTTCAGCAACTTAATAAAGCTTTTATTTCGTATGTAACTTCCATCTGCCTGTGGCTTTGGGTGTGGCCCCCTGTAGGGGAATCCCAGCGCCCACCTCAGTCTGGATGACTGAGCCACAGAGTGAGAGGGAGGCGGGAGGCTGGACCCTCAGTGGGCAGAGTGGGCGGGGGGCATGTGACTGGGAGGCAGGGTGGTGCCACCAAGGGGGCAGCACCCGCTCTTCGCCCCCTGGGAACCTGGCCCTTAGCTGTTCAGTGGCTGGGGCTTGGCTGTGTCTTCACCTTCAAGGGGACAGTCCCATCACCTCTCCCTCACCTCCAGGCTATATTCAAGGACAGGTGTGTTCCATCATCAGTGTGGTCCGGACCCCGTGATTCTACTTGGTGACTTCTCGAATAAACGGCAAGACTGAGGGGGCCTCGTGGCCTGGAATGCTTTTGTCAGCTCGTTGTTCTGCATGTCGGTTTCCCTCCCACAAACTCATTTTCTATGCATCTGGATTGCAGGGAGTACGCCTGGGGAAATGGCATGGTTTTGCTCCTGAGATGTGAGACTATCTTATTTCACTCGATCATCTTTTATTGATGAGCTCGTTCTTTTCTTATATTAACGAGACTTACTATCTCCAACTTGCTGTGACAGCTTTATCAGCCCTTTTGTGGCTGCGTTTCCAGCCAGCTAATAGAACTGCAGTCAGATTAATTTGGCATAAATGACAGGAAAATCCACTGGCTGGGGATGTCTGCAAGCCCAGAAGGCTGGCTCTTACTGAAGCTTCCTCCTGTGGTGGGTCGTGTGTGTGTATTTGCCGGATACTCTGAGATCCAGAGCCACTATGTCCAATGCTGACCTGGTGGGGATTTATAAAAGCCTTTTAGGCTCTCTGGGTTCAGATTCTCTATGCAGTAGGAGGTCCTTCCTTTTGAGCTTGTAGGTGCCGTAGGAGAGACAGAAGTTTTGGGGTCAGAGTCACCTGATTTGTGTCCTGCCTCTGCATTAATAGCTATGAAGTTGCTGATGAGGGAAAGAAAAGTTCTAATATGGTTATGCTATGCATTAAGCACCTGTAAACATTTCACATGGAGCAATCCATCTATTTTCACAATCACTATAAGAGATTTATTTTCTTTATGAAGAAACTGAGTCATAGACACACTGTCAGGTAGTCACTTTGATTCAAGAACACATACTTTTGACATGTTTTATGATTACATTTCACAATTAAATGTTAAAAACTCAAGGTTGGAAAGGCTATATAACGTTTATGCTGAGTCAGATCCCTTGAGGGGCGGGGGTCAGACAGGGCTGTTACGTAGGGCCCTTCAAGTTGGGCACTGCACAACTCCAGGAAGGACCATTCACTTAGACCAGGGATCAGCAAACCGTGACCCTTGGGACAAATCTAGCCTGACATCTGTTTTTGTAAATAAGGCTTTATTGGAACACGGAATGACATGTTCATTTATTAACTATCATCTGTGGTGGCTTTCAAGCTACGTTGGCAGAGTTGAGTAGCTGCAACTCAGTATAGCCCACAAAGTCCAAAGTGTTACAGCGACACTTTGCTTACAGAAACACTTTGCTGACCACTCTCCCAGAGGACAGTTTAAACACCCTTGAGTTGTTCAATGTGGCAGCCCTGGAGCCAGGACTATGAGTCCAGCGGAGCTCGGAACAAATCAGTTCTTCCTGCCATGCGGGGTAACTATGAGAACATAGGAGATAGGAATCTTCTTTCACAACTATTTACCCTGGGCCCAAAGACTCGGGACAGGGATGGTCATGGAGGCACTGTTTCCTACCACGAAGATTATTTCAGAAATAATCTGAAAATCCATCTGTAAGAGATATGTCTAAATAAAGGCAGTGCATTTATGCAATGACAGATCACACAGACCCATGTGTACTGAAATCTGTCCCTAGCAATTCACACAACCATACATCTCTATAACTGTGTAAGTGCTGCAGCCACTGTATTTTGTTACTTTAAAATGCCACTTATTTCAAGATGCACCACGATTTTAGGTGCCACTAAGAAGGAGAGGAATTGGCCACCATACAATGCCTTTAATTGTAAGATGCATCCTTATTTCAGAGATTTTTTAATTTGAGCAAAAAAACCCCCATCTGTATCCTAGAATAGATGAAATATGATTTCTTCATGTATTCCTGTAAGAGTACGTGTATTTATGAAAATGCACAGAATAAAGTCTTTATGGATACACATTCAAGGATATAGAGATGATCTGTCCCCAGGAATGTGAGTGAAATTGAGAGAACGGGGTGAAACAGAACTGTCGCTTTTTAATCTTTATGCCACTGAGTTGTTGAAAAACTTTACAATGAGTGTGTATTACTTATGGAATTTTATTTTTTTACTTATGTAATTTCAAATACTATATTTTAAAGGAAAAAAAACTACTTAATTAGATAATACCTATAAAGTATGTGGCACAAAATTGGAGGAGAAATGATTTTATTCTCTTTCTCCTCTCTGGTCATGCAGCAAGAAATTTGTGCACTTAAGAGAGACAAAATATTGGGAATGTTTTCTGAACAAAAGGTGTATTATAAATTTAAGATGCTATTGCAACTTACAAAAGGTTTCTGTTTGCAGATAGATATTTGGTCAATTTTTTATTTTATTTATTTTTAAAGGATTTGATTTATTTATTTGACAGGCAGAGATCACAAGTAGGCAGAGAGGCAGGCAGAGAGAGAGGAGGAAGCAGGCTCCCTGCTGAGCAGAGAGCCCTATGCCGGGCTTAATCCCAGGACCCTCGGATCATGACCGGAGCCGAAGGCAGAGGCTTTTACCCACTGAGCCACCCAGGCACCCCAATTTTTTAGTCTTCTATTTTCTGTTCTTCCGGAAAGACAGTTCCTCTGTTAATTATAGTTGATAACGAACTCTACAAATACCACACAATGTGAAGAGGTTTGGGGTTCTCAGCTTCCATGAAAAGCATATCGATGAGAGTTTTTCCATGTGCCTTTCCTGCACACAGACAATTTAGGTAACAAGTGACTTGTTAGCCATAACCACAGGAGCTACTTTATTCATACCATTTCCGAGCGAATGTTTGTACACGGTCATTTTTTCCCCACATTCCTTCTCCGTACTGCTGAAGGAGAATGGGGCCAGGCCTGTTCAGAATAACAAATAACCCCACATCATCTGCAAAGTGGAAATTTAACTGGGAAATTCCCCACATCCCAAACAGAATGGGAACATTTCTACAACTCGCACTGCTGTATTTTCCTCCTTTTGGAAGACAAACTGGCAACTTGTTATGTCATGATGTGAGTAAAAAAACTTTTATACATGGATAATAGATTTCCAAGTTGTAGGAGACTTTGCGGGGCCCTTGGTCCGGCCCACAGTCTCCATGGCTGTGGCTCAGCTTTGGCTCGTGCACCGTAGGTGCTTCCAAGGACTCTCTGTTCAACCAAACAGTGAAAGCACAGTGCAGTAATAACTGTGATAGCAGGGTCAGGGGGATGGGATGGCTGCTGTGGTCTGTAGGTGCAGCAATACTTCCTAGAAATGGCTGACACTGTTGGTCGCTCTATCAGTTAGAATGGCTTTTAGCTGCATGTAATATAGTACTTTAATAACGGCTGAGTAAGAAAGATAATTAACTGATATAACTGAAAACTTCGGAGAGTAGCCATCACGGAACTACGTTAGTGGCTCAAGGATGTAATTCGGGAGCCAGGTGCTTTTCATCATCCTACTCCACCCGTATCAGCTTATTAGTTTTTCATACTTAGGCTTATTGCCCCATGGTTGCAAGGTGGCTGCCAAAGCTCCGAGAATCATGTCCTCTCACGATCAAGTCTAAAGACATGAATCAGAAGGGTAACCACAGAGGGAGGGAGGGAGAGAGCGAGCTCATTTCATGTCATTATACTTTTATCAAGGAGGGCCAGGAGGAAGCCCCTTAGAGGACTTCCCCTTCCATACAAACGTCTGGAAACAGAGCACATGGCTCCCTAGCTGGAGGGGAAACTGGACAGTGAGTATCTTGCTTGTTTGGCCTTTATAATGCAAGGTGGACGAAGGCGGGGTGCTGAAAAGGACTCTTGGGTTCGCTATTGTCTGGCCTAGTCACCAGCTGGGCCGGGTGCTATCCGTTCCTTTCTGGATTTGCTCAGGAGTGTGATTTGTGGAGAGGATGGGTCCTCTCCAGTCCCCAGTGATGACTGGGTTAAGAGAATCGGTTCCTGCTGCTGTTAGGAAAGGATAGGGGATGGAGTTCTGGCCGACGAGGTGTGAGAAGTTGTCTCGCAGAACTCTGAGGAGCTTCTAGGAGACTGAACCCCTGTGTTAGGAGGGAAAGGGAAATGCCCTCTTCTCTTTCAGAATTTAAACCATTTTGTTTGATGTTCTGGCACTTGGAGTTACTGCAGTGATTTTAAACCAGGGAAGGATGAAGTGTGAAGACAAAAACGCAACACATCGAAAATGGAAGATTAGAGCGATCAAAAGGGCACATATCCATCTGAGCTCTGGAACTCCCTACCTCTGTACTTTTGTTCTGTGTGATATCTTTGGTTTGCTCCTAAAAGCAGAATTCTGGGGGCAGAAGGCTGATACGCCCCTCGTTGGGTGGTGCGATATCAGAGAACACGTGTGGGGGACAGGGAGGAGGAAGAGCCCATAGAGAAAGCATTATCAAGTGGGCTGCCATGAAGTGTGACTGTCCCCTAAGAAGCCCTGTAAACTGCATGTCGGGCCAGTGCCTCTGGAGGGCTGGCGTGGGGGGATGCTTTCCCCACCAGCTCTCATCTTCTGACGGTCACAGGTTCGCCTGTGGTGTGTTGATTGCCTCGGACTTCTGAGTTTCGCATTTAAGGGTATGAGCTCAAGTCCCACAGCGCCCACAGCTTGGCACTAACAGGGAAGCCTTGGGGAGATGAGAAATGTGGGGTCCAGGTGAAGGGGTGTGTTGAGGCGCAGCCCGAGGGCACCTGCTTCTCATGGCATCTCAGAGGTGGGTAGGGGTCGGGTGAAGTGGCGTCTCATCTGGTCCAACCCTTGCATCAACAGGAGCGCCCTGTTGACCTCCGCTTTTCCAAACACGATGTCCTTCCTTCTTCCCGGAGAGAAAATGTGCAAGTCTGATTAGTCACAGAGTCCGCATCCAGCTGGGAGCCAGCTAAGTTCTCGGACAAGTCTCAAGGCAGGAGAGTTTGTGAAACTATGACCCCTGCTCTCGCAGTTGGTGCGGGGCTCCTCGTTCCTACGCCTCACCCTCGCCCTCCGCTCCCCTGCGAGATTTCTCGAGCCCTCGCCCTTGTTGGACCGCGGTTCCTGACGCTGCCGGTCTTCTGTTCACGTGGGCCATGGGGGCAGCACAGGATGCTTCAGGGGCTTCTCCCTGCCCCCATCTGTTTGCAGCCCTAGTGCCTCATGTCCTCAGAATCAGGGAAGCTCACTTGCACTCGTCCCTCGTTTCTCTGGCTCCTTGCCCACTGGCATCCAATGCACTGAGAGGATGAGGGTGGCACCTAGGAGGTGTTGAATTCAATAGTACACAGCCTGTTGTTTAAGGGACCTGGAGGTGGAGTGTCCACAGCGGTGACCGGGAAAGGCCAAGAATGCCTCCCCCAGAGCACAGCACCCTCCGGGCCTCAGGCACACCTGTTACAGGGTTTTGCCCAGGGCAAAGGGCAGGGGGGGGCGGGAGGGCAGGGAAAGGCTCCGGTCCACTCCCCCAAGGGTGATGCTCTGGGCCGGGCACAAAGGGTGGAGGGTGCCCACGCTGGGGGATTCAGGTTCTCCCTCTTGTATAGGTTACATTCCATTGCAGGTGGTCAGGATCCCCATTGTGCCCCTGACATCCAGTCAATCAAGGCCGGGTGTTGGAGGGACTGCGGGCCCAGCACCGTGTCATATTGACGCGCAGAGCCAGTTCTTTCCAGAGCTCTTGCGTGGAGGCCACCGAGTCTACATTCTCAGGGGTGTAGTGGGGGCAGCGTAGTGAGCACAGACATGTATCCCATATCGGAAAGCAGGAGGCTGGAGTGCAGTTCGTTTGTTCATTCATTCATTCAGCAGAAATTGTTGAGAGTGTCCTTTGTGGTGGGCCCTTCCTTTTGGGAGGGTGGTGGGTGTTCAGTGATCGGGAACACATGATGAGTAGGATTGACAGGATGTCTGAGGTACTCACCACCTGGCTGGAAAAGACAGGAAGCAGGTAATGACCCATGAATTACGTAATTGCAGTTCTGCGTTGAGTGCCTAGATACAGTGTGCATTAGAGTTTGTAATTTAGGCAGTAAATTTATGCTGAGGACAGAAGGCTAAGACAAATGGTCTTAGGGTGTGGGAGGGTGTTCCGTTAGAGCAGGGCAGGAGTGCGAACCATTAAAGGAATTGAGAGAATGTCCTTGAAGCTGGGCCACATGGGGGCCACTATAGGGTCAGGAAAAAGAACGTTTGGGGTGAAGACTTGCACTTCTCATAGGTTCTTGGTGACTAAGCATAGTGATTTAAAACATGGGTCCAGATCCAAGCTGATCGTAGCTTTGCCTCTTATGAGCCACATTCCTTATCCATTGTACATCTCAGTTTCCTGATGGGAGAGATCTGGGATCTCTGGGATCATGACCTGAGCCGAAGGCAGAGGCTTTAACCCACTGAGCCACCCAGGCGCCCTGACATTTGTGAACGTAAATGGACTCTACCCAACTTCATCTGTTCTCCAGCTTTCAGGTGCCGCTGACCTGTGTGGCACTGTTGAATTAGAAATAATTTTTCTCATATGAACTGCTATTTGCTAAGAGACTCTGAAGTGCCACTGAAACTATCAGAGAGAAAGGAAATAGTTTTTGGTAGCACATTATGATTTCCTTAAAATTGTTGTTGGTATTGATTTACTTAATATTCATTGGTAACAGTTTGTGCAAACCTGCTAACTTAAATTTATTTAAATTGAAATCAAATTTTAAATAAATTAAATTAAAATAAATTAAATAGAGTGACGTGAAGTCAGTCAGTCTTGGAAGAACAAATAACATGACTCCACTTTCAGGACGAACCTAGAGAAGTCAAAATCATAGAACGTAGAATGGTCAGTGTAGGGGGTTGCAGGAAGAGAGGGGGGAGTTTCTGTTTAATAGCTAGAGTTTCAGTTGGGGAACATAAAAAATATTGTGCAGATGGATGGTAGTGATGGTTTCTTAATGCCACTTCATGCCAAAGGCACTTAAAGCAGTAAATTTCATGTACATTTTACAACTTAAAAAGATGGCAATTAAAGCTGAAGATGTCTTTGTACTCTTCTCTGGCTGAACTCACTCCCTCCTTCCCACCCCAGACACAACATAATTGTAAGCACTACTTTTATTTATTTTTTTAAAGATTTTATATACTTATTTGAGAGAGAGAGAGAGAGAGAGAGAGAGAGGAAGAGAAAGACAGGGAACACAAGCAGGGGGAGAGGGATGAAGGAGAAGCAGGTTTCTGGCCAAGCAAGCTCGATGTGGGGCTTAATCCCAGGACCCTAGGATCATGACCTGAGCCTAAAGCAGCCACTTAACTGACTGAGCCTCCCAGGAACCCCCCCCCCCCACTTTTTTTAAAGTTAGCACTACATATTATTTTTTTATTAAAAACTCACACCTTAAAAAAAATCTGGTTTTTCCACAAAACATTTAACTGGAATAATCTAGTTCATCCCTTAACTGCTATGTACTAGTCTCATCACATCACTAGATCACACTTTACTTATCCCATTTCCCTGAAGATGGCATTTAAATTTCTTCCAGGCTTTACAAAAATAAACAGTATCTTTGCCCAGGTGGATTAAAAACTTAATTTGCAAGATAGGCTCCTTTTCAATATTACTATATTTTCCTTGATTCTTTTCTACATAGTTGTGTCAATTTATTCCACTAATCGTAGAAAAAATTCTCCCTCTTAACACCTCCAACATGATACTTAAGTCTGACAGGTAATGGCATCACATTGTGACTACAAGTAAAGATCAGTGTTTCTGGCTTCTGCCTCTGGGAATAGACTGTTCCTATCCTTTGTCCATCCATTTGCTATTTGCTTGTCTTCTAATTTGTAGTTCTTTATTTTTTCCAAAGAACATTTTCTATGTTAGGTATGTTGCAAAACTTACTACCAGTTACTTGAATTTTCACTTTAAGGCAAAGATGATTTACAAGTTGATGTAGTTAAATTCAGTAGCCACTTTTTTTTTTAAGATTTTATTTATTTATTTGACAGACAGAGATCACAAGTAGGCAGAGAGGCAGGCAGAGAGAGAGGAGGGGAAGTGGGCTCCCTGCGAGGGCTCGATCCCAGGACCCTGGGATCATGACCTGAGCTGAAGGCAGAGGCTTTAACCCAGAGAGCCCCCCAGGGGCCCCCAGTAGCCTTCTTCTTGTGTCTGTTTAACAAATCCTTAATTGTCTTGATAAGACAGAAAAGTTCCCTTATAATTGAATATTTTCCGGTGTTTTCAGTATTCATTTACTGTTACTTATTTTTAACAATTCTTAATTTAGCACCAACGGCTTCAATTCCATGGGTTATCTTGAAAGACGAAACTCCTTTAGTAGCCTGGAAAAAGAAAGAACAATTGTATTTTTAGGAATTTCTTAATGCCAAGTTGGCAAACATCACACAACATCACAATCTAATGTCTAACTGTCATTAGATTCAAAAAGAACTTTACCTACACAGCGGATCCTTTTTTAGTTTAAGTATTATAAAACGAAACACACCACAGCTTTTCTTTTCTGTAGGATCGAGATACCATAGCATTCCTGAACAGAGTGAGATGGTCAAGATGCTTACCAAACTGGATGCAAGACGAAGCAGATGAGAGGTTCCTAAGTTGTTGGAGTCCTCATATCTACTGCCGGCTTTTTTTTTTTTTTTTAAGATTTTTATTTATTTATTTGACAGAGACCACAGTAGACAGAGAGGCAGGCAGAGAGAGAGAGAGAAGGAAGCAGGCTCCCTGCTGAGCAGAGAGCCCGATGCGGAACTGGATCCCAGGACCCTGAGATCATGACCTGAGCTGAAGGCAGCGGCCCAACCCACTGAGCCACCCAGGCGCCCTCTACTGCCGGCTTTAACGAACAAACCGATTTGTGATGCAGGAGCATAGTTTTCCAGAGAAGCAATCACTAAGCCATTTGGTAATTTGGTAAACTGTATTTAAAATAAAGTGAGATGTGATCAACGCTTTTATATTACCAAAGACAGAAAGGCCGTGTGTGGGTTCCAGTGAGCAACTCCATGGGACTGATCTCAAGGTCCTGAGGCTGTGAAGGCACTCCTGCAGGGGCGGCCGTGGCTTTCACTTTGGGAGCAACTTTCAGGGAGTAAAATCTCTAAACACAAAAAAGACACACATTTCTCTCAAGAAAAGTGGCTTGTATTCTGGTGTGCCCAAGCAACAGAAGGTGTTCAGTGATAAAATAACTTCATGGGGGGCGCCTGGGTGGCTCAGTGGGTTAAAGCCTCTGCCTTCGGCTCGGGTCATGATGCCAGGGTCCTGGGATCGAGCCCCGCGTCGGGCTCTCTGCTCGGCAGGGAGCCTGCTTCCTCCTCTCTCTCTGCCTGCCTCTCTGCCTACTTGTGATCTCTGTCAAATAAATAAATAAAATCTTAAAAAAAAAAAACAAAAACAACTTCATGGGAGTGGGAGGATTTAGCTAACTTATTACTTCCCAGCCACTCTTAAATCTCGATTTATTTGGGATTTGTAGAGCCTGAAGAAATACCTAACTCTCCATGTTCATTTTCTTAGAATGGAAAAAACCACTGCATTTTCTTTTCCCTGTTAACTGTCTTATTAAAGCTCCAGGTGCTTCTTTCTGGCTCTAATGCTCTGGAATTTTTTGAAAAATTGGAGGACTGCCACATCCATACCCTTCATAGATTTTAGCTTTACTATTTTCCGTACCTGCCCAGAGTCTCATTTTAGTTTCCTTCCCAAGTGAAATGACTTCATCTCTATAATCCTTTTAGTAACCTTTAAAAAAGACAAAGTATACCAAGGAAAATTCCTCTACGACCCCAATATTTCACACAGTATCTTCACTCACTTGGGTGCCAGAGGATGACCACACAACCAAGGGTTTTATTTCTCTGACTAACACACACGTATATCACCCTGAGATTAACAACAGCTTCAGCTACATCCGAGTCTCAGTTCATTACATGCAGCCACTGAAAATGTCAAAGTGTCCTCTTAAATGCTGGATAACAGACCCAAAATGCCCAACTTTATTGTTTTTTGGGGAAATGATATACAAGGCTATAGAATTCATTCTAAGGTTCATGAGGTTATTAGAAGAGATGTTATCCCCGAATCAAATGAACACACTGCTGGAGTTTCTGGAGGACTCCCATCAGAGGCTGCAATGCCCCTGCTCTGTGATGTCCTAAACAGCCGTTCGTAATATATTCAACATCAGCGCTGCACTGAGTTGGGTCCCAGTTTTCACTTGCTATTAGTACTTTTTAATTACAATCAGCTTTGTTTTACCATCAGTTCCATTTGCTGGGTGTGGTATAGTTAACCCTCGTCGTGATTTTACCTTTTGAATCTCTAAAAAGTAAAATTTAAGACATGTGAGCATAGCTGTTCAAATATGAATCATCTACAGTTCCATTGCCAAGGCTGAGGTGCTTTCACCTCAAGAAGCAGTGAAACTTTATGTACTGCCTATAATTTGTCCTGTTCAAATCAGAGGCAAAGATTTATCCTTGTAATTGTCAATTACTGGGTAACTTTTTTTTTTTTAAGATTTTATTTATTTATTTGACAGAGAGAGTGAGAGCACAAGCAGGGGGAGCAGCAGGCAGAGAGAGAGAGAGAAGCAGGCTCCCCACTGAACAGAGAGCCTGATGTGCTCAATCCCAGGACCCCAGGATCATGACCTGAACTGAAGGCAGACGCTTAACCGCCTTAGCCACCCAGGTGCCCCTACTGGGTAACTTTAATAATAAAATATGCATAATAAATTTATCTGTTTGTAAAATGAGTGATATAATTAGAAACATTCAGTGCTTTCCAGTTGACTGCTATTTGTTTACATTGGTCCTCTCCAACTGCTACCTTTGAGTTCTTTTATCTACTGGGAAGTTGGGATGGATGGAATGGAGGAGATCTGGGGTTCTTTGGCCACTCTAGGCTGCTCTCAGCATTGTTAATCACTGGTTTGTCTAGGTGTGCCAATAAGGGTAATTTAGGCTAAAATTTAAATTACCACCATGTGCAAAAATCCACAGTTTATCTATTTCTTTTTTTCTTTTTAAAGATTTTATTTTTATATATTTGACAGACATCACAAGTAGGCAGAGAGGCAGGCAGAGAGAGGAGGAAGCAGACTCCCTGCTAAGCAGAGAGGAAGGGAAGCAGGCTCCCCGCTGAGGATGCAGGGCTCGATCCCAGGACCCCAGGATCATGACCTAAGCCGAAGGCAGAGGCTTTAAGCCACTGAACCACCCAGTTGTCCCTTCCCTTTTCTTTTAAATACTTTTCTGGGGGTGCCTGGGTGGCTCAGTGGGTTAAGCCTCTGCCTCGCCTCGGGTCATGATCTCAGGGTCCTGGGATCAAGCCCCGCATCAGGCTCTCTCCTCGGCAGGGAGCCTGTTTTCCCCTCTCTCTCTGCCTCTCTACCTACTTGTGGCCTCTGTCTGTCAGATAAATAAATAAAATCTTTTAAATACTTTTCTGTACCTTTCAATCCTTTTGGGTATATGTCACAACCAAAAAAAACAACTTTCAAATAGCTGAAACACAAAACACAGTTAATACTGCAACTTACTTGGGAGCTTGGACATCTGCATTGGAAAGGTTTTCTTGAGCAATCGTTTTTACTTGGTTCTAGGCAGCCTTGATAACCTAGGATAGACAAGAGAAAGCTGGTCATTTCTGATCAGTGCCAGAGACTCCTGAAGTAATCAAATGCTCCTCTATAGAGGTAAAAACGTAAGATGTAATAAGGCTGGTTCCAGAGAAAGAGAACAGTGTCCAATTTGGGATTCTTGCCACTATGTGTTCCTTATTCTTCCAGAGTTCCAGGAAGTTTGTACCTCGGTAATAGCCCAAGTAGCAAGCTCTGTCATCTATTTATTTATTTATGGTGGGCAGCAAAGCAAGGTTTGTTGAGCGGTAGCAAACTTTATTATTGAGTGATAGTACAAAGCTCCCGAAGAGGGAGGGAACCCCAGAGGGTTGCCTGGAGCCAACCTTTTAGAAAGATAGTGGCAGAGCACAGAGAATGACAGGATGGTTTAGGAAAAGCCATTTCTAATGCCCTGTAAAGAATAAATACCTCTAAAATCGCCCCAGACTCTCAAAGCATCATGGAATTAATACTGCTATCCCTTACTACTCACTAAGATCCACGAATCACTCCTTCAGTCACTCTCGTCAGTGTGCCTGACTCCCTTGCCATCTGCCCACACTTCTGACCTGCCCACTTGGCAGGCTTCCAACCCTGGATCAACCCTACGACCTGCCCCCGGCATTTTTCCATCAGAAATACTACCAAAGAAAAACGAAGAAATGACGAATACGTGACAATATGTGTACACTTACATGTGCAGTAAGTGTCGCACGTGACTACGGTAGGAATTTGTGGTCTCTCTCCTCCAGGAGATACCCTGCTGATGCCCATTCTGTGTGTATCTAGCCATTCATTTCTCCCAAATCTCGTTATTTCAACTCTCCTCCCTTCTCTTACTCTCAAGACATGACAGCCTCCTCCCTCACTGCGATGTACTTCCCCATCTTGCCCGCAGCAGCCTTTGTGTGCAAGGCTAAAATGTCCATTTGTACTCTGCACCCCACCCGCTCACGATTTTTCAGACCTGATCCATTTATCATTTCCTGTGTTCTGTATCTGCTCCAATCCTTCCCTTCAGTATGAATTCTCTCCCAGCTTAGTCTCTCAGTGTAAACTCTCCTAAAACCACTACCCACCTCCCCTGCAAATATGAGTTCCACCTGCCAATGCCAACCTCACGTTTCTTCTCATTCATTCCTAAACACTACAAATTTTGCTCACTTCTAACACTCTGGTGAAAACTGAAATACTACCAGTGATGTCCTGGTTTGCTATAACCACCAGGGTTCTCTGGTAACTAACTGGATGTTAATCCAGAGTGGATCAAAGGGGTGTTAACCATTCTCTCTTTCCTGGCCTCTTAAAAATACCAGTTTCTCTTCTTCCTTTCTGGGCCATTTTCCTTAGTCACTTGGTGGGACTCCCCAGGAATTCAAGCTTCAGTTTTCTCCCACAGTCTTTCACACACAACCCTGACTTCAACACAGTCTCTACGTTGAGGACATATATGTTGGCCTTGGTGTCACCTGAGTTCTCAACGGACATGTCCCAGAGAGACAACTCAATGCCACCTGCCCAGACAGAACCAAAATACCTAGGAGACACTTCTTCCCTCTTTCCTGGAAGCATGAATAAACATTTTTTTTATTTTAATTTTTTTTAAGAGTTTACTTATTTGATAGAGATCACAAGTAGGCAGAGCGGCAGGCGGTGGGGTGGAAGTAGGCAGGGAAGCAGGCTCGCCACTGAGCAGATAGCCCGATGCAGGGCTCGATCCAAGGACCCTGGGCCCATGACCCGAGCTGAAGGCAGAGGCTTTAACCCACTGAGCCACCCAGGCGCCCCATGAATAAACATTTTTAAGTTGGTTATAGGCAGACACGTGGTAATGATATTACACTATACAGAGCTCTGATCAGTCATGGCTTTCAAACACTCTCTATTTTTTTACTAAAAACATATTAATGGAGGAAAAACACTTGTGAGAGTTGGTGAGTTTGCAACTTACATCTGCAGCTGCAGCAGCCTGTGAGATGGTGTAAATCCCAAAGAGTCCAGAATCTGAGTAACTGGTGTTAAAAGCGGAAACCTGAAATTAAGGAAATTTTACTGTATGTCATTTTACCAGGGAAAACAGGGCCCAATTTCCCAAATAGACAAAAGCCTGGGACCTTCGCGGTACAAGCGAAAGAGATGAATTACAGTTTCATGGAACCAGTTCTGGCAAGGACTGCAGTGTTTTGGATTCAGGTTACTTCTTTCAAAACCATAATGGTTTTAACATTTTTCACTTAAATCTTTCTAAAACAGACTGCTTGCTTTACTTTTTTGCTGGGTATTTTCTAACATTCTTTGATGACTAAAGGTTAATGTAAACATTTATTTGTGAACAGTATTATCACAGCTGCAGGATGGCTGAGTGGTACAGACTGTGGGCTTTGGTATCAGACAAGCTAGTGCTGGTGACCTCTTTTTTTGCCAATTCACTTACACTTCTCCTACAGACTAAAGTCAAAGGGTTGAGGGAAAACGCTCAGTAGATGTTATCAGATATCCAAGGTAGCGGCAAGTTCAGCCTGAGGACTGGGCATTGCTGTCTGCAGTCTGAGCAGAGCGTTAAGCTCCCTAAGGTCAACACGAATGCTCAGCGTCGTGTTTCCCAACCCAAATGAAAAATGGGCAAAGGCCTTAAACAGACGTTTCTCCAAAGAAGATATACAGATGCCCAAAAAGCACGAAAAGATGTTCAATGTTATTCGTTGTTCGGGAGACACAAAGGGAATGAGATACCACTTCACAGACGCTAGGACGGCCATCACCAAGAAGACAGATAATAGAAAGGGCTGGTGCTGAAGTGGAGATACTAGAACCCTTGTGCGTCGGGGGGGATGTCAAATGCTTCAACTGCATCAGACAACAGTCTGCCAGTTCCACAAACGGTTCAACAGTTACCACAGGTCCTGGCAGTTTTACTTATGATATAGCCCGAAGAAGGAACAGGTTAAAACAGGTGCTTCTAACTAAAACTTATACGTGAATGTTTTTATTTACAACAGCGAAAAGTTGAAAACAACTCAAATGCCCAAGTGATGAACAGATGAACAAAAAGTGATAATTGAGTATTTTAGCCAGAAAAGGGAACGGAACATTGGCATGTGCTACAGTACGGATGGACTCCGAAAAGATGCCAAGTGGAAGAAGTCAGTTGTAAAAGGCCATATACTGTAGGATTCCATTGATATGAAACGTTGGGAGAGTCAACTCTACAGAGACAGGAAGGAGACTGGTTGCCAGGGGCAAGGAGGAGGTGCAATAAGGAGTGACTATAACAAATACAGGGTTTTGGGGGTTGATGAAAATGTTCTGAAATTAGATAGTGGTAATAGTTATAACACCCGCTGAATAGATTAAAACTCATGGAACCATATCCTTTAAAAAGGTGGATTTTATGGTATTTGAATTGTACCTCAATTATGTCATTATTTACAAAACAAATGAACCAAAAAACAATACTGCAAATAATATCTTGGTGCAATTATTTTGTAAACCTGACCAACTGTTTCTGTAAGATAAATCCCTAAAAACAAAATTGCTGGGTCTAAATGTATCAATATTTAAAATTTTAATATATTTAGAGAGACCTCCGAAAATATACGCGTTTATATTCCCACCATCCATCTTTGGGAATGCTCAATTTCTCCATACCCTGGTTAATACTGGGCAGTGTCAATCTTTTAATTTTTGCCAATCTCATGGGTTAAAATTTTAACTATTAGGCAAGGCTATCTTTTTATAATAACTGGCTACACACATATACACACACATTTTCCCCATGAATTGTTTGTTCGTGCCCTTCACCTGTTTTCAATTACATTATACTTCTTTAAAACAAAAAACTTGTAAAAGCACTTTGCTTAGAGAAATTTGCCCTTTATCATACATTTTTCAAATACTGTAATAAACTCAAAGCCAGTAGTTTACATCGTTAAATGTTGGATTCTGCTTACTAAAACAAAACAACCTACCAATTAAAATCCTATCACACAGTGCTCATCTCTCATCAACAGAGGACTGAGTTACCAAATACGGTTCAATCCTGTGCTCACATAATTACAGCTTAAAAAGACTATTCTTTTTTTTTTTTTTTTTAAAGATTTTATTTATTTATTTGTCAGAGAGAGTGAGCACAGGCAGACAGAGAGGCAGGCAGAGGCAGAGGGAGAAGCAGGCTCCCTGCTGAGCAAGGAGCCCGATGTGGGACTCGATCCCAGGACGCTGGGATCATGACCTGAGCCGAAGGCAGCCGCTTAACCAACTGAGCCACCCAGGCGTCCCTAAAAAGACTATTCTTAAAGAAACAGACTGACATGCAAGCAATTCCCAACTTACCAAGTCCAATCAAAGCCATTCTCGCACTTGTGAAATGGTTCTGAACAAAGGAATGCAACTGAGAAAATTAAGAACATTTTGTGAGGTTATGTTGGTATAGATACAAAAAGCTGTAAAAAATTAAAACTGCAGGGCAACAGGAAATACTCAGGCTTAAAAGCTACTGTAGTGAGCTACAGACTATCTAGTGCTGAATTATACTGCTTTTATTTTTTAAAGTATTGATTAAAAGAACTAGAACTTAATGTGGTAATGGTTACATGATGGTGAATATAGTGAAAACTACTGAATTGTGTGTTTTACTTTTTTTTTTTTTTAAGATTTTCTTTATTTTACAGAGACACAGAGAGAGAGAGCGAGCGAGCATGCCCATGAGCTGGGGGAGGGAGAGAGAGAATCTCAAGAAGGGTCCATGTCCAGTGTGGAGCCTGACAGGGGGCTCGATCTTATGACCCTGAGATCATGACTTGAGCTGAAACCAAGAGTCAGGACACTTAACCGACTGAGCCACCCAGATGCCCCTGAATTGTACACTTTATGTAGGTGAACTGTATGACATATGAATTGTATCTCAGTAAAGTGGTATTGAAAAAATAAAAAAAGGATTAAAAAATGACCTGAAGAGGCACCTGGGTGGCTCAGCAGGTTAAGCCTCTGCCTTCGGCTCAGGTCATGATCTCAGGGTCCTGGGATTGGGCCCTGCATCTGGCTCTCTGCTCAGCAGGGAGCCTGCTTCCCCGCCTTTCTCTGCCTGCCTCTCTGCCCACTTGTGATCTCTATCTTTGTCAAATAAATAAATAAAATCTTAAGAAACAAACAGACCAAAAAAAGGCCTGAAAAAAATTAGAGCACATACTGGCCTGAATTTGAAAAAAATGAGACTAAGCTTATGACTTTTATTATGTGATTTTAGCAGATGTGTAGCAAATTTCTTTCATCTTTATATAGATAAAAAAAAAAGTACTATGAACATTTAAAAAAAAATTGTTAACATTTTATAGTAGGCCTAAAACCTATCCTCAAGAGGAGGACTGTTGCTCCCAAGGACTGAAAATTGGCCCTCGGGGGCAAGAAAAACATTTTACTCCTTTTATTTATAAAACAAATATATATACATGTACATATGTAAACAGACAGACAGTGTACCTGACATTAAAAATTCACTCTGAGCCAGAATAGAAAGAATCCGTTGAAAAGGTACCTAGTGAATGGGTCATAATGTTGAGAATCGTTAGGCTAAGGTAATGTGACCGAATCAAGTTACCAGAATTTGTGCCCTAAAGCGAATGGTGCCTACATCTCTTGAGTCAGTGTGGAATCACATTTTTATCCCCTACTGAATGCTGCCATTACTCAAAGTATTCTAGTACCAATTTTTTTAGAATTTCCTTTAGACCAAGGACATGTTTAAAAATGCTAATAACTTGGAGGTAACCATGGTTAGTATCTTAGTATCTTTCCAGGATGGATACACACACACCTTATTTTCTAAAAATGGAGACCCTATGGTATATACTATTCATAAATTATGTTTTCTACCCTGAAAAGATGCTACGGAATTTTTCCCTGTCAGTGTTTTTGAATGGCTGAATAGTATTCCATTCCACAGTTACTTAATAAGTTACTTAACTAGCCCCCTAAAGCTGGATATTTAATTTGTGTCTAATTTTTCACAATTAAAAGCAATGCTACAGTAGACATCCTTGTGGACAAATATTTTGCTATGTATGCTCTTTAGCTACCTCGATAATGTATCTTCACATGGGTGATTTTGATGTCTGAAAAATTTCAAAACTCACTGGAGGCCAGTCTTAGAAAATATCTTCCCTGCTTAGGTTGAATGATATCGGTTATAATTTTTTAGAAGTGCCATATGAATGGTAGGCATTGAACTGTTGACTGATAAAGTGAAGAGTTTTCTAACCAGGAAATAAAAGAGGAAAGGGATACAGTTCTGTTTTCTCTAGTGCGTAACCAGAAATGAAATGAGAATAAAACCTGAACTTCTGAATCACTGACACACTTTGCAAGTATCGATAATTTCCCATTTTTCTTTCAATGTTTTTTGATAAAACATTTTTTTGCAGGATGGTAGGAGTAGGAAAATAAGATTATATACACGCACCTATACTTGTAGGAGATACACTTTGACACTGAATGTTTCACATTTTGGATGTGAAGTTTTATGTTACATATATGGCTATGACATATATGTAAAAAAGTAAGCAAAGCAAAGTAAGGCCAGGAGCTGAAGGAGGCCAGTAAGCTAGTGAGCAGCCTGACGACGGATGGGGAGGTGACGTGGGTTCATTCCTACCTGCATACTGAGGTGCTAAAGGAAGACTTTTGGTCAAAAGATGATGAAATTTAAAACTTAAATACTGTCTTAGAAAGATAAATATACACAGAAAAAGGTTCAGAAGACAATAAACCCAGGCATTAACATTCAGTGCCTTTAGGTATGTGAGATTCTTTTTTTTTGGCTTGCCCTCGTTTTCTGAAATAAACGTGTCCCTTTTGTGAGGAAAACTTCTTTTAGTTAAAAGCTGTAAAAGTTGTAAAGATAGATTTCAGTTAAAAAGGCAAGCTGATGGAAAATAAAAAAATAAAGCCACCAGGTGAATTTTTAAAATTTGAAGATAAAAAGAAAAATTAACAAACAAACCTAAAATGGCAGATGAATGTTCAATTTAATGTGAAAACAAGCACATTTTAAAATGTAATATGCTTTTATCAGTACCTCATCTGGTGTCACTTTTCCAATCCTATAATCAGGACAATACAGGGAATTGGCCAAGGCATCTCGGTAAGCTGCAGCATGCAGATTTTCAAGGACGTCTGCAAAATAAGTAAAGAACTTTTTGCGGAAATGTAATTCAAATAAGACAATGTTTTTTGAACCTAGAAAGCAACTAGATTATACAATTTTGGTCACCTTATGGCACTCAAGTGTCATGAGAGCTTGAAATTTAAAAGTCGGGGGCGCCTGGGTGGCTCAGTTGGTTAAGCTTCTGCCTTTGGCTCAGGTCCTGGGATCAAATCCCACATCAGGCTCTCGCCTTGACAAGGAGCCTGCTTCCCCCTCTCTCTCTACCTGCCTCTCTGCCTACTTGTAATCTCTCTCTGTCAAATAAATAAATAAATAAATAAATAAAATCTTAAAAAAAAATAAAAAGATTTAAAAGTTGGCCCGCTGAATGTGCTGAGAAAAGTAAGAAATTATATAACAGCAGCTTCTACATACCAGGGCTCGCCTGACTACTTCTCTAACTTGAATCTACCTGATATCATCTGGAAAGTATCATTGCCTTGAATCTACCTGATATCATCTGGAAAGTATAATGGCCTGGGTTTCAGCAAGTCTGAATCCAGCTACAGTTCTGCCACCAATGTACCATGTGACCTTGGGAAAGTCATTTACCTCGAAGTTCCTCCTGCGGTCTCTAAGTAATGAGGAGGTGTCAGGTTAAGAAGATATATGGAAGTGCCAGTGTTAAGTCCTATCGCTAGCTTGCGGGGGTCAGAGTGTACTCCTTGCTGGAGCACGGACACTGTCCCTGCTTCCCGCTTCAGTCAGTGCCTCTGCTCATTACTTGGGCAACCTCCCTACGCCAGAACTGTTAGGTGCTGGAAATACAGAGACAAGTAAGACAAAATAAATGCCTGCCCTCAATATGTTGAGAGGGAAAATGGTGAAATGAGGCACGATGGGTGTGATGTCAGTACTAGATCAAAAGAGCAGCAGGGGTGCAAGGGAAGGGCGGTGGGAACTGGAAAGAAGTAACCGAAGTAAGATCTGGAATGAGTCTTACAGAATGGGTACGTGTTTACTAGGGGAGCGATTAGGGAGTGGCATTTCAGGTAGAGAAAACAGACAAAGGCATAAAGGATGACAATGGATTTTAAGGGAAATTGCACCTGGGAAGGGAAAAAGGTAGAGGGAGAGGCAAGAGAGGTGGGCAGGGGCCAGACTGTGGAAGTTAACATCTATGCTAAGTTGAAGAGTTTGAACTTTATCCCACAGACAGTAAGAAACCTTTTAAGGATTTTCACATCAGGATTGCTGTAAGGGCAATGTGGTAGATGGACAGAAGATGCGGACTTGGGGGCAGCCAGGAGATGGCAGTAACTATCCAGGCAGAAAGGCTGAGGGCTGGAGCCTCATTGCTAACTCAGGGAAGAAGCCATTTTCATCACGTAAGTCATCTCTTCTACAATTCAGTATTTCTTTGGTGGAGGTCCAGAGTAAGAAGGATCATACTCCTTTGTAAAACAAAGTAGCACCGTGAAATAATATTAGCTAGCATCAACCAAGCTCTCACGTTGCTCCGGACACTTGACAGGCTTGATTCTGAGGGAGGCCCATCCCATGCAGGGTCCCTGCAGCTGGTCACCTGTTTATACCTGAGTGGCCCACCTGCAAACCTCGGCTCCTATGGAAGTTGTAGGACTTCTAAGAGCCAGGGGTGCTTATTTACTAATTTGTTTTGCTAGGCATACTTGTCAAGATTATCTATTTAACATTATATAAACACAAAATATGAACACCAAGAAAGGGTCTTATTTTTTAAAAAATTAATGTGTTTGCTTTGGAAAGATCCAGTAAAGGTAAGTGGCTAAACAGTAATACCAGCAGCAACCATGAACTGTTGCTGGGTTTGGTATCAACAAACTATTGAAAAAACACCGTATTCTAGATTCTGAAACAGGGATTCTATAATTAACTTACATCCTATCAAAGATGAAAAGCAATCAACAATATGAATGTTTAGAAACACTAGAATAATATAGTTAAGAAACTAGACCGGTTTTGGAAAAGGCAGTTTTAAACGCAAGCAGAGAAAAATTTCAATGGCAATTTCCTCCCTCTACAAATTGATCTTCTCAAAAACCCAATTATCTTTTTTTTTTAAAACAAGATTTCGTTTCTTTATTTGGCAGAGAGAGAGTGAGAGAGCGCGCGCGCACAAGCAGGGGAAGCAGCAGAGGGAGAGGGAGAGAAGCACGTTCCCTGCTGAGCAGGAAGCTCCATTTGGGGCTCGACCCCTGGACCCCAGGAGCAGGACCCAAGCCGAAGGCAGACGCGCAACCAACTGAGCGACGCCGGCGCCCCAGGCTAGGTAATTTTTTGTTATGGGGAGGGATATGCTTGTGCACTGCAAGATATTTAGCAGCATTTCTGGACTCCAGAGGCCAGCTGCACTCCCTTACAGGTTGTTAAAACCAAAAATGTATTCAGATACTGCCAACTATCCCCTGGGGGCAAACTGGCCCAGCTGAGATTCTTTTTTTTTTTTTTTTTTAAGATTTTATTCATTTA
Source organism: Martes martes (assembly GCF_963455335.1). Lineage (NCBI taxonomy): Eukaryota > Metazoa > Chordata > Mammalia > Carnivora > Mustelidae > Martes > Martes martes. The sequence goes on from NC_137906.1 coordinate 24,773,694, forward strand.
TTTGACAGACAGAGATCACAAGTAGGCAGAGAGGCAGGAAGGGAAGCAGGCTCCCCGCTGAGCAGAGAGCCAGACATGGGGCTCGATCCCAGGATCCTGGGATCATGACCTGAGCCAAAGGCAGAGGCTTTAACCCACTGAGCCCCCCAGGCGCCCCCAGCTGAGATTCTTAAAAGTGCTCCTCACCTCCCTTCTTGATAACCATCACTCCACTGTGGTGGGACTGTGGTAGCACACTGACATCCGAGGAGTTTGCCCCAACTGACAACTATGTTTCGCTTGGGCTTGGAGGAGTCGTCTTAAGAGGCTCCCAAGGGCCGACCAAGAGGCCCTCCTAGACTTCTCTAACAGGACATCAAGAAAAACACGCTATCCTGGCGGGACACCATAATGAAGTTCTAGAATAGTGATAAGCACTATACAGGCATTAGCTCTTTTCTTCCTTAAGACTTTACTCACAAGCCCCCTTAACCGTCAGGGAAACTGACGCGCCAGAGGCCAGAGCTGACAGGGTGAGGGCGGAGGGCCAGGTCTACGCCGGCCCCCTGGCCCCCAGGGCTTGCGGTTTCCACCTCGGGCACGCAAGTGCAGCAGTGACCTTCAGAGATTTCGCCACCGACTCGCTTCACCGCAGCTCGCAAGCCCTTTCCCTATTCTCTTCAGGTTTTCCGGCGTTAGGTCTCTCTTGCTCGTAGCACGACCCAGGCCTCCAATGCCCGACCCCCCCGGCTTGCAGACCACTCGGCCCGTCTGAAGGGCCGACGGAAGCCCAAGGCCCCGGAGCTCCAAACCAAGCACCTCCAGTCCGTGTCACCTTGCTGACAAACCCCTCCCCAACCTTGCCCCATGCCGGCCGGCTGTGCTCACCGAGAGGGACCCGACTCGGCTTAATAGCTTCATGGCTCAAGCTGGCTGCAATCCACGGTCACTGCCGGCTGGAAGGAAAGCAAGATGGTGGCCGACGAGAGGCGTTTCCCAGCTCCCCCCGCGCGCGCTTTCCCACGCCGGCTACGTGAAGAGGACTCTCTAGGCGGACCGCCCTCTACTGCTCCCTGGGCGAGGTTGGGCCAGTCCAATTCCTCCAGGACGCAGTATAGGCCGACGCAACGTTTTGTACGGAAATGCTCAGACGATTACTTATTCTGCCACTTTTTGGATTCTCGTCCGGGCCCGGGTATCCTGTATCCTGCACTCTGTAATCCTGCTCTATGTCTACGACAGCCCATTACATCCCCCACCCCGCCACTTTGGAGTCTCCCGATCCGGATAGTCCAGTGAGACGGCGCCTATGCCCCAGATTCCGCCTCAAACCGGCTCCGGAGCCCCGGCACCTGCCGCTCCCCGCGAGTCTGTAGAGGAGACTGGGCACTGTAGAGAAGAGTCTCCGTATCCGTTTGCCTTTCTGAAGAGACCTGGACTTCGAAGCCGGGCATGACAGCTTCTTGCTTGCTGAAGTCCTCGCTAGATCCTTAGCCTTATGAGGGTAGAGACCTTGGCCAATGAACTGGCTGCTCTGACTCCCGGCACCGGCGGGAGACACGAATGGATGAATCCTGAAACCCAGGTAGTCCTACCCACTAGGGTCTCTTCTCCCGTGAAATTTATATTCTAGGCTGGGGCTACGTAGGAAACAAAAACCTAACTATAATTGTCATATGAGAAGAAATGTTTTGAAGAGTAGGGGTGTGTGGCGGGGGTAACTTCTGAGCTGAAACCCGCCTATGGGGAGTCATGTCACTATGCGGAGAAAGAAAGTTCATTTTTCCATGAGTATTAACTGTGAATTCGCCTTGTGTCAGACACAAGATGAAGGCGTGGTCTTTGTCCTTCAGGCACTTATAGTCTCTGCTACTGCAGCAAGGTTGGGAAACCAACAGCATCAATACCATTTGGAGGTAGAAATGCAGAATCTCCATACTGACTCGAAATCTGCATTGTACAAGATTCATGTGCACATTAAAATTTCAGGAGGGCTGGTGGTGCTGCAGACATTTACAAGGCATAGACAAACTTATGTCTAGTTCCTTGGCCTGCGGCTGATTTACTTCACTCCTACAACTGTCTAACAGGATTTCGGGTGACATCTAAGATCCGACCTGGCCATTGAGAATCTGGTGCAAATCCAATTTCTGTGCCTTCGGGGGCACCCGTCTCAGTCCATACCGCACAGGAGAGTGACCCAAAGTGTGGCAGACTTCACAAGAATGGTGTTGAGAAGCTTTTAGGTTGGTCATAAATGAACACTATTCCATTTCAATAATTGTACACTGATTTTGAATAGTATGGCAAGCAATGCTGGTAATGAGTTTCCTCTTTAAATACACTGGCAAAAAGAGTAAAAGTAGGTTTAAACAACATTGAGTAAACTATAGGTGATAGATATGGCAAAAATCATGAAGGTGTTATACCAATGAGTGAGGCTGGGGAAACACTGCTCTGATCAAATCGCCCACCTGCTTAAAATTTTCCAATGATTCCCCATGTTTTTCAGGATAAAGTTCAAATTCATTATTATGGGACACAAACCTCTGTTTCCAGTACTTTTTAAGCATTACCCCAAATTAGTTGTACCCGAGAGTCCAGTCATTGGAACTACATCCAACAGTTCAGTGTAGATGGGATACACACACACACACAAACCCCTATTTAGAATGTTCCCTAATTCTTCAATTATACCACCACTCACACCTCAAAACATAACTGTGACCCAAACGAAAAATTCTGTTCAAATGTGGCAGGAACTGAAATATAATTCACAACATCAGCTACATAAATAAAATTCTAAGTTTATTTGTATTTTGCACCTCTGCAACATTTACTATTAAGCTGTGCACGCCAAAGTAGGACTGCTGTGTGGCGTTGGTAGTTGTTGTACATTTCCACCTTGTGCTTTTCTTCAGCTCCCAACCAGTCTTACAGCTAATTACGTAATTATGGTGATAGAGGAGGCTGGATCCATGAGCTCCAATTCTCATCTTGTGTTGTCACTCCCTTTACCTTTTGAATAATTAATGCTTAGTAATAAGACCCCATAATGGAGGGAAGTAGTCAAAGATATGAGAATGGAAGACATGGAAGGAGAAAATGGGTGACCAAGAGGATATAAATCAAAGGAGGAAACAGGGCGGGAAGAAGAACATTCTCTAGATGAGACTCCAAATTGCTTATATCTCCTTACTCATTACTGTTGCTTATTAAGTGTATTTTTAAAATCTCTTCCTCCTTTAGAATGCCCATGACCCAGACTAGCATAAAAACAAGAGGGTAGATGACAGAAAACCTTGAAGTTTCTCTAGGTTGCCTTACCAGCTCATGTCATATTTCTGCCACAATGCTAGATGAGGTCCTTGAAACTGTTTCTGCATAGAAGACACTGCAAGCCCTGGGAGAGAAGATGAACAGTCAGGAAGACACTAAACACAGAAGTCTAGAGGAATACATTGCTGGGAAGCTATGTATTTTCATACCATAGAGTCAAATTTCTCTCCATGGAGCCTAATTTCCTGCCTTGAGCTGCAGTTGGGTGGGTGCGGGGTTGTGGACTTGGGTGGGGAGGAAAGTCAGAAGGAAGGAGACTTTAGTGGGGGCAAAACAGACTCCAGAAAGGGTTTTTTTTTTTTTTTTTAAATTGTATTCATTTATTTGAGAGAGGGAGAGAGAGGGTGCGCAGGCAGGGTGAGTGGCAGGCAGAAGGAGAGGGAGATGCGGAATCTCCACTGAGCAAGGAGCCTGGGATCATGACCTGAGCCAAAGGCAGACACTTAACGACTGAGCCACCAAGTTGCCCCAGGAAAGTGGCTTGAATTTGGGAATATCACCTTGCCATGTTGGTGCCAGAGGCATTAATCGTGGCTCCTCCTAATCCATTATTCCCATAGTCAGCATTTCCTTCCCTGTTCCTCTCAGAATCCCTTTCAGGCAAATACCCCTATTGTCTGGAGCTTTTTCTCCCTTCTTGGAACTTTACTGTCTTTTACTGGTAATTCATTTTTTAACTCATGTTTTAGCTTCCTTAACATCCGTAACTAGATGAAAGAAAAAGCATTATTGGCATTTTCAGACAAGCAGAAGTTAAACGGATAGTATAATGGACTCCCATGTACCCAATGCCCAGTTTCAACCAGAATCAGTATTTTACCTTTCTTTGATTTTAAGCTCCCTAGTGGAGAGAGGTATGATTTATAAATGTTTAAGGCGGCTAGAATCATAATCGGGGACGGCATGTTTATTTAAATTTTTTAAAAATAAACACTTTACATTTTAAATCACTAATTTTTAAATGAGTGCACTAAATAGTGCGCAGCCAGGCGCATGGTTATTTATTTTTTATTTTTTATTTTTTTCGCATGGTTATTTTTGATACCTCACTTAAATGGTCAAAAATCTATAGTCAAAGCTGCTCTAGTTAATGTTTACTCTCCCATGATCTCTTGGATCTGTGCATTTTATTTTATTTTTTAAAGATTATTTGTCAGAGAGAGAGCACGTGAACATAAGTGGGGGGAGTGGCAGACAGAGGGAGAAGCAGGCTCTGTGCTGAGGAAGGAGCCTGATGTGGGACCCTGGGATCATGACCTGAGCCGAAGGCAGACGCTTAACCAACTGAGCCCCTAGGTGTCCCATGGATTTGTGCATTTTGTTAAACAGAAACCCACATCCCTTTTGTCTTAAAAACTGCCTTTCGCTTTTCTCTTAGTTGTATGTGAGTTCTGAGTTTGCTATGCACCTTTCTTGGTTGATATCTGATGAAAAGAGGGAGAACCCAGGTGACATCAGTTGGGTCATAGGATTGCAAAGACAAGAAAGGAAGAGACCTCAAGGATTAACACCTTCCTGAGAAAGTCTAGATGCCAGTGCTCTGCTTCTGAGGATGTTCAGTTTAGACCTCATGATATCAACAAAAATCTGAAATTTGTAGAAGCAAGTCAGGCTGATGTAGCTTCCTTTAAATTATTTTATGACACAAGTAGCCAAAGCTACTTTGGCAAGGAGGTCTTGGTAAGTTTGGGAAAGAAAGGAAGAGAAAAATGTTTATCATGTTTTTGTTACAGCTTTAGTAGAAGTCTTATTTGAATGCTGACGTGACTGAGAATATGCTGTCCCTGGTAGTATATTGTACTAATGTCAGGAAAAATTCCCAAGAGTAAAAAAGACTTCTTAGGTGTTAAAATGGCAAGCCTTCATTTGAGAACCCCCTGGGAGGCCTAGCCCATTTTTTGTTACAAAGCCAAACGCATCAGAATCATGTGGAGAACTTGTTAATGCAGAGTCCTGGGTTCACCACCCCTCTGACTGAATCAGAATCTACTGGGTCTGGACTCCAGGAATCTTCATTTTATTTTATTTAAGATTTTTATTTATTTAATTGACAGAGAGAGAGAGACACAGTGAGAGAGGGAACACAAGCAGGGGGAGTGGGAGAGGGTGAAGCAGGCTTCCCACTGAGCAGGGATTCCGATGCAGGGCTCGATCCCAGGACCCTGGGATCATGACCTGAGGTGAAGGAAGCCGCCTAATGACTGAGCCACCCAGGCACCCTGGAATCTTCATTTCAAAAAAATGTCCCACAGGTGAATCTAGTGCTTAGTCATAACATCTGGGAACACCAGCCTAGCCTCTCCCCTATGTAATAATTAGGATATAGCAGGAGTATATACCTTTACAGTTTTGTTGCTCAAACAGAAAGCACAAAGGACAGAAAGCTTATATTCATTTTTATACACAGAGGGCTGGTGGGGAGGTGTCAGATGCTAGTCAGAACCACCGTTCAATTAGCTTTATACTTTGGGGGGTTTTTGTTTATTTCTTTCTGTTTGGGCAAGGCCAGGAATACTTGCTCCAGTGAGATCTAATGAAATAAAAATTTTTTTAAAGATTTTATTTGTTTGGGGCACCTGGGTGGCTCAGTCATTAAGCATCTGCCTTCATCTCAGGTCCAGATCCCAGAGTCCCGGGACTGAGCCCCGCATCGGGCTCCCTGCTCTGCGGGAGGCCTGCTTCTCCCTCTCCCACCGCCTGTGCTTGTGTTTTTTCTGCTATGGGTGCAACGTTGGTATCTTTGGTATCTATTTGTGCTTTTTCTCAGTTATGGGAAGTAGACTATAAACTTTAGGCAGGGAAGATCTATTTTTTAAATCTCAGTGACTCTAACATCAAGAAAAGTATCCAAAGAGGGTCCGTACTCAATAAAACTTTGTTGGATTGACTAAGGTAAAGATGTGAATATACCCACCATGCATTCTGGTTCTGGTGGTGGTGCTGGTGGTGGAAGGGTAGACCCTTTCATGGCTGCAGTGACCATTGCATCCTGGATTCCTCAGAATAGCCCTGGTCTTTGTAGCTCTTGTTTTGACATTTTACAACATGGTTGGACTGACATTTAGAGGCTTACTAACAAAGCCATGGGCCCTGAAAAAGCTGTAAAGGCACAAGATTTTGCTGATAAAATCTTTGAAATTCACTTCCCCAATTTCCTTAACTCTGTTAATGGTTCCTCAAGTTCAGATCCATGTGGCTGTTCTTCAATCATTTATTCCCCACAGACTGCCACTAGGTTTTGCCACTTGTTTCTTTAAAAATGGTTTCTTGGGGCGCCTGGGTGGCTCAGTGAGTTAAAGCCTCTGCCTTCAGCTCAGGTCATGATCCCAGGGTCCTGAGATCGAGCCCTGCATCGGGCTCTCTGCTTAGCGGGGAGCCTGCTTCCTTCTCTCGCTCTCTCTGCCTGCCTCTCTGTCTACTTGTGATCTCTGTCTGTCAAATAAATAAATAAAATCTTTAAAAAAAAAAAAAAAAGAGAGAGAGAAGCAGAATCACCAACGTGGAATAGCAAATACAGCACCTGGTAAATGGTCTGTTCTCAGTAAAGTTTATCTACCATTATTACTATTAAAAAATAATAATAAAAAATAAAAAATAAAATAAAAATGGTTTCTTGTATTTATGCTACCTTCTCCATAACTACTATTTCACCTTTGTATATAATGATATCTTGTAAACATTATACGTGTGGCACCTGGGTGGCTCAGTGGGTTAAAGCCTCTGCCTTCGGCTCAGGTCATGATCTCAGGGTCCTGGGATCGAGCCCCACATCGGGCTCTCTGCTCAGCAGGGAGCCTGCTTCCTCCTCTGTCTCTGCCTCTCTGCATACTTGTGTTCTGTATCTGTCAAATAAATAAATAAAATCTTAAAAATAAAAGGAAAACATTATACGTGCAATTATAGCAATAGTTACATAATAGGCTGTGCTAGATATGGTCTTCCAAAATATATTTTATTCTTAACAATCATCATTTTTCGCTGATAAAGTTTTACAAATATGTGGGGTTTTTGTTTGTTTTTTGTTTTGCTTTGTTTTGATACCACACACCACCATTGTGTGCCTTTTTCTTAATTTTTTAGTGAAAGGCTCTGAGTACTGCATGCAGGCTGTGTACAACCCTATTCTTTCATTCCCCTTCTTGGCTCTTCATCCAGACAGATTTTACCCTCTCCCCACTTTTTCATGTTTCAGCACGGCCTATCTACAAAAACAGATATAAAGCCCCAGCTTTATATCTTCTCTCCTGGCACGGGAGTTAAATTTCATGGAAGGGTTGGGATAACAGTGACCCGACTGAATAACTTAGGAATGGCTAACCTTTCCAAATTTGTGTTTCTAAAAAAAGGTGCTTAAAATCTAATGAATCTCTAATAAAGTAAAAACACCAAAAGATTACCTTAGAAACTAATAAAAAGCTACCCAATTATGTTGCTGGAGAACCATAATTTGGGAAGTCTCGGTGGCATCTTCGGTGCCAGTTTTTACACAGTTTCCTTCTGTCTTCACAGGTGCTGGGGGTCTCTAAAGGAAAGAGTAAGTAGATAGAGGATCAAACTGGTTTGTACAAAAGACTGGTTGTTATTGTTTTTTTATTTTTATTTTTTTTAAAGACTTTATTTATTTATTTGACAAAGAGAGATCACAAGTAGGCAGAGAGGCAGGCAGAGAGAGAGAGGAGGAAGCAGGCTCCCTGCCAAGCAGAGAGCCCAATGTGGGACTGAGCGGAAGGTAGAGGCTTAACACACTGAGCCACCCAGGCACCCAAGGCACCCCAAAAGAGTGGTTGTAAGTTACCTATGCTTATTTAACTAATTTGGGAGGAAGGCAGAAAGAAGCCAGAAAACTAATGGACACACTGTTTCATCAGAATACTGTTTTTTTGGCTTTGTTTTTTTTTAATAAACATATAATGTATTATTAGCCCCAGGGGTACAGGTCTGTGAATCGCCAGGTTTACACACTTCACAGCACTCACCATAGCACATACCCTCCCCAGTGTCCATAACCGCACCACCCTCTCCCTACCTCCCTATCCCCCTCCCCGCCCCCCCTCACAGAATACTGATTTTAAGTAGGAGGAAGGTTGGAAGAATCAATTATATCTGTTTTAATTTCAAATTCTCCTACAGATGAAAATGTATTTTAATATGCCACATCATTTCCATCTTGCTCATTATCTGGCCCTCCTGAGAAGCACTTCAGTAGTGAGATGGGGAAAAAAGGGTAAAATTTTCCATGAAAGCTTGGGTTACCTTTAGAACACAGCCCGGGAAATGCAAATTCACACCAGGATAATGAAGATCAACATCTGGAATGTTAAAGAACAAAACAAAAGGTACCCAGTCAGCTTAAAGCCCTTTTTCCCTTATGACTGTTTTTCTCAATCTGGATACTACTGACGTTTGGGCCAGATCATTCTTTGCTGTGGTGGGCTATACGTATATTGCACAATGTTCAGCAGCAACCCTGGCATCTATCCTTTAGATGCCGGTGGCACCCATGTTCCCAGCTGTGACAACCAAAATTGTCTCTAATATTGCCAAATATCTTCGCAGGACAGAATTGGACCTGGTTGAGAACTACAGCCTCATTGGAACAGAAATTCCCTTCTTTTGAGAAGCAGTATGTTCTTAATCCCTGCAAGAGTTTAAGAGACTAGCTCTGAAGCCAGATTAATTGAGTTTAAATCCCAGTATACCACTTTTTTAATCTGAGGCATTGTGGTTAAGCTACATAGCTTTGTCTCTGTTTTCTCATCTGTAAGATGGGTATACGACAGTACCTATTTAACTCGTTATTAGCTGAGCTTATATTTATATAGTGCTTAACACAGTGCTTACATCATAAGTGCTCAATATTAATGAGTATTATTAGGGAATTATGGTTCTGCAGTTATATGGCACATGCAAATTACAAAAAAGGCACTCTATGCTGCATTTATTTCTGTACTGGCCCTTGAAGAACTGATCTTCTCTCACTCTAAACATGAGATCTATATGGAAGTTGAGATCTTTTTTTTAAATTTTATTTTCCAAAGGTTGATATTTTATTTCATTTTTAATTTTTTTAAATTTTAAATTAATATATAACATATTATTAGCCCCAGTGGTACAGGTGTGTGTATCACCAGGTTTACATAATTCACAGCACTCACCATAGCACATAGGTACCTTCCCCAGTGTCCATAACCCAACCACCCTCTCCCTTCTAACCTGGCGATCTCATTTCTGGAATTGTTTTCCTTTAAGGAGTATTTGTTCAACCTGTGGGAAAGGCTCTCTGCACAAAAATACTCATTACAGTGTTGTTTATTTATATTAGCATAAAAGGAAAAAAAAAACCCAACAACCAAAAAAACCCCTAAGCGGATAAGTAAAAGAAAGAGTTAAGTAAATCTGCACAGTTGTTAATATGATAACCATAAGGACGATGCAGTGAAGTGGAAAACGATTTTACTGCTGGAAGATGAGGACGGGGGTCAGGAGAGACGATGAAGAAGTGAACAACACATTTGTGTCAGAGGGGATGGGAGGTGGATGCTTTTCTCTACTTTCCAAACTTTCTGTAAAGTGTTCTATTGGCTCTATGGTACATTGTGGAAGAATTCGATTCATTCCTTCTGGTGCCCTGTGAGAGAGATGCTAAGGCACTAGAGCGAACTTGGCAGCTCTTGGTGTGAGAAAAGCACGAGAAGGGGGAGGTGTGTCTGTGGGGAGCTGGTCTGGCCGTAATCATGCAGCGTCGACAGCCCAGGGAAGCACCCTCCCTGTCCTTAGGAGGGAGCCCCGAGCACCCTTGTGTTCTTAGCCACTGTTCTGAATGAACTCATCACCTCGCCCGCATTGCACTCCTATCCTGGCCAGTTTCTGGTTCTCCTGTTTTGAACAGCCTGCCTCATCCTTCTCAACTTGGCCTGTGTCTGTCCTAAAGACTGTCCCGCCATGGACTGCCCTGAACTGCTCAGCACACCGCAGCCCAGACCCCAGGAACAGAGGGACCCAGGTCTCAGCCTCTTGGGTAACCCTTCCCCCGACTCCCTCCTAATTTCCTGGTGACTTTAAGGCTGCCGTGCCAGGAGGAATTCCTAGATTTAAAAATAAACTTTATTTTTTCCTTTTACATCTTAAAGTTCAGGATTTGGAATAAATCTTACAATCTAAATGTTCATTCTTGGAGGTAATGTTTCTTTTTTTTCTCTAAAAGGCCGTTATTAAATTGATGGATGGTGTGTCTTACAATTGCTGGCATCTTAAAACTGAGGAAATTCAGCAATTTAAAACGGAGGTGTTTGTGGAATTAGGTCCATTGGAGAACCTTCCATTTCCTTCTAAAAGCAATTACCCCTGTGTCCTAAACATGGGGCTGTCTCCATATCAAAAATGCTACCCAATTCTGAAAGTACAGAGAGTTGTCGAAGTGTTTATAATCGATAGTGAAAGGAAGTGCCTACAGACACCGCTAAGAATATCTACATAATACTTCCCAGGTCTGTCCACAGAAAAGCCTAGAAACTGTGACCAATCCAGTAACAATGAGCATCTCTAGGGGCTAGATTATAGTCTCTAAATACCATTTCACACTAAAAGGAACCAAACCTTCTTGGGGAAAATGGCTGATTCCACATCTGGGACAAGAAATATACAAAGGGAGCCTGGAATGTCTTGTGACATCAGAAAGCAGGAGAGCTGTCCCAGACTACTGTTTTTAAAAACGGATCCGAGCGCTCTCAGTATCTAAAAGCAACTATAAGATAACAATTGCAATAAATTGAGACCCTTCACAGTCTGTTTAAATCCATGATTTATGGTAACCAAACACAAACGTTTTAAAGTATGCTAGGGAAGCAATTTTTTGATTTTTGCAAACTGAACAATAAAGGGAAAGAACCAAGCATGTAGACTGCCTTTCCTATTTGCATTGTACTGCAGAGTAACCAAATAACTGAACAAAAATTTCTCTTTATTGGTGAAAAAAAGAATGACAGGCTCAGCGCCCCACTGTCTTGCAACCAAGTGGATCTAGCCACTGAGCACTGACCACCAATGTCAGAAAAACTTCACCACCAGACACTCTATATGTTCTGAAGGGAAGTTGCAGTGACACCCACACCATGTCATGTCTTGCCCCAATGGTCAAACCTCAATCTGATCAGATGCCTAGATCTAATGAACAATTTACAAGACATACAGGGGCCTGAGGAACAAGTTAAATAATACCATGGAGATGCAAGCAGGAAAATCCAGACTCTATAGGGCAAACAAATATTTCAAGAGATAATTCGAAAGAAAAAAATGAAAAAAGATGGAAGGGAACCTGGAGATTATAAAAAGCTTAAGAGATCTATCAAAGAATCATGGCATATGGACCTTATCTAGATCTCAAGCCAACCAGTCACAACGTATGGACCTTATCTGGACCTCAAACCAACCAATCACAACATACGGACCTTACCTGGACCTCAAACCAACCAATCACAACATATGGCCTTTTCTGGATCTCAATATAAGAAACAAATGTAGGGGCACCTGGGTGGCTCAGTTGGTTAAGCCTCTGCCTTCAGCTCAGGTCATGATCCCGGAGTCCTGGGATCGAGCCCCGCATCAGGCTCCCTGATCCTCAGGAAGCCTGCTTCTCCTGCTGCTGCTCCTCACTACTTGGGGTCTCCCTCTGTCTCTGCCAAATAAATAAATAAAATCTTTACAAAAAAAAAAACATAAAAAAGGCAGATGAGAAGAAGGCTTTCAGGGAAATAGGAACATGCTGGGTGTCTACTAATTTAGGGAATCACCATTAATTTTTTTGAGTGTAACAACAGTACTGACATGTTCTCTTTAAAGTCCTTATTGTTTAGAGCTACACACCGAACTGTGTAGAGGTGAAGGGCTATCAGGCTTGGGAGTTGCTGTGCTCACATCATCTGGGTGGAGGGGTTTGGGAAGTGGGTGGGTGTGGTTGAACAAGTTGGGCTGGCTGTGTGCTGATCACTTTTGTAGCGGGAGCTGACCCAGCGGGTTCCACGCCTAAGTATATGGGTGATCTGCTTCTGGGGTGTCGAGTGGTTCATGAGCAGACATGGACAGCAGGCGTGAGGGCCACGGTGAAGGGGCCCGTGATGGGAAAGCAGGAAGGAGTCTACCATTGATGGCAGGCGCTCTGGGCCAGGCTCGGGGTGCAGCTGTGGTGTGGCGATTCCCTCCCTGCCCTCCCGCCAGGGGACTTACTGTCCCCTCCTACTGATAAGGCAAGTGAGGCAGGGCAGGACAGTGGAAGTCAGTGGTTACGTGCACAGGTCTCCCACAGACATCCATTCAGATGACTCTGACCCTCAAAACTAGTCTGGGTGACTTCTGGCCAGTTGTTAATCTTTCTGTAGCTCAGTTTCAGTTGTAAAGGGGGTGGCCTCTTAGGGCTGTTTAAGGCATAAACGGATGAGGATCTGTAACCTGCTTAGTGTAGCCCCAGTGTCTGGCATTTATTCGGGGCTCCAGGAATAGCCTCTATAATTTTATTATCATTACTATCGTAACTGGAGAGGTTAAGAAACTTACTAGCTGGCAAGGGGCAGAGCCAGGATTGGAACTCTCATCCTTCTGACCCCTCCAGGCTCCTCCTGTTTACAACTCCAGGCAGAGCGCAGGCCCGGCCGCTGTCCTGAGCAGGGGGCCGGTGCCTGTCCCAGGTTTGTCTTCTTATTGACTGGCCCCAGTCTGGGCTGATGCAATCAGACAGAAGCGGAGGAAAGCGCCCGCAGCACCCACGGACACTTCCAGAGCCATCCCCTCCGACCTCGAGCAATGGCAAGCTTTCAGCCCCCGAGAGCGGGGCTGCTCATGGTCCGGTGCAGAGCTGGCGTTCCAGGCCCTACACTGAGCATGGTGGAGAACACACAAAGCACGGCTGTGTCTGGGAGCAGGAGAACGCTGCCCACCTCTGGCCGTGGGGCCCTTGGGGGTGGGGGGTCACCTCCCTTTCCCAAGCCTTGGTTTCCCTTGATTCTAAAATGAGAAGCCACAAGGGACACCTCAGGGGGCACAGTCACTAAAACGTCTGACTCTTGAGCTCAGCTCAGGGGTTGGTCTCAGGGTTGTGAGTTCAAGTCCCGAGTTGGGCTTCACGCTGTGGGTGGAGCTTACTTCAAAACATATCAGTGAATAAAATGGGAAGACCACAGACCTCACGGGGTGGCTTCGGGAGGGCGGAATGGGGATCACTATTTGAGGTTTGAATCTGGAGTCACAGAGCCTGAGCGACCCCGCGTTTCAGGGGCTGAAGCGTCCTGCTGCTCACGCTGGGAGGGGATGGCTCTGAGGCTCTCTGCAGGTGGCTTCTTACAGACACTTACTTGTCCAGGGTCCGGGAGTCATCGGTGTACTCAGGGAGGTCATTTAGGTCTCTGGGAGAGGCAGAGATCTGGTGCAGGCTGATGGGCAGTGGCTGGCCATCCTTGCCCACCACTTCCAGGCCCGTGAGCCCCAGGTAGTGCGGGTCTCCCCAGGAGGCAGTGAAATTCAGCTGGAGACCTGTAACAGGAAGAAGAGTGGCCCCTGAACACCAGAGGTTGTGGAGACGGGAAAGGAGTTACCTTCGGCCTCTGCGTTCTACCAACTTGAAAACCCCGACTCAGATGAAAGTGCCTTTGGGGCGGGCTCTCTACCTTTTCTCTTAGTGACCCCTGGGCTCTGGACACTGCTGATGTTCTGGAAATGTCTGCAGGACGAATGGGCCAATGTTGTTTAAACCTGCCCATGGGTGGGGGGGTTGCCTGGGTGTCTTAGTCCATGAAGCGCCAGTTTTCATCTCAGGTCATGATCTCAGGGTCCTGGGATCGAGCCCTGCATTGGGCTCCCTGCTCAGTGGGGAGTCAGCTTCTCCCTCTCCCTCTGCCGCTCTCCCTGCTCATTCTTTTTCCCTCTGTTTATCTCAGATAAATACAGCCTTTAAAAAAAAAAAATGAACCTGCACATGGCACTGGATCCTTTCTCCCGCATCTATCACATTGCCCCAAGCCGCTGCTTAACACCCTAGCGTGGCTCCCCGTGCTGCTTGGCCAGCAGGCCTTGTCCATCCGGCTTCTACCTACTTGTCTAACCTCCTCTTACACCAGGGGACACGGCTCCACCCAGACAGTCTTTCAGTCATTCCTATTTCCATTCCTCTCTCCTGTCACAGGGCCTTTGCCGATGTTATTCCCTCCGGAACTCACATGGCCTTGTTGTGCTCACCCTTCAGATCCCAACTCACCTCCTTAGGAAAGCCCTTCTGACTTCTCTGACCACAGCAAACCTCCGTCCACAGCCTGCCATCAACTTCCATGCCCTGGTCACCAGCGTGATCTTGTGACCATTTGGTAAATATCCGTTTGCCCCGCCAGAGGTGAACTCCCTGAGGGCAGAAACTCCATCTGATCTGCTAGACCTCTGTGTCCCCAAAGCCTGGCACAGTGCCTGACGCACAGCAGGAGCTCAGTCCAGACGGAATGTTTAAATAAGTAACTGCACACAGGCAGCTACGTCGATACAGGACGTCAGAAATGGACATTTTATACACTGGGCACTACTGCGAAACTTCCCGGGATTCAGAGTAAGGAAATGTTTTACGATGATAACCCCATCTTTTTGCCCTTGCCTCACCCCTGTTCCATCTGAGTCCATCTAGAAGTGACCCTCTGTGGTCCTGAGGCAATACGGTCCAGGCGAGTCATCTATTTGCCAAGAGAGCTGAAAACAAATGAAGCCCTTGGTCAGGGCCTGTCCAATACTTGGCTAGAACTTGCCTTTCCTTACTGGTGTCCCATCAGAGCAGGACCAAGCCCACTGAACTCTCCACCCTGGGAGAATCTGGAGCCTCTTTCAGCACCCTCCTGGGGGGTTGTGTTCAGAAGATTCGCATCCTTGGCAACTTTCACAGAAGGCCACCTGGAAGTCACGTGGCCCCACCTCCTTGAGCTCAGGAGCGGAGGCAAAAGCCCAGGGAGGCCAAGCCACCCAGTCTTCCTGGAGCTCGGCTTCCTCTGCTATATGCCTGTCATTTCCAACATACGTTTTGTAACTCAGCCTCTGATCCTTCTGCTCTCCATGGTGCTGAGGCGGCATGGAGCGCATCCCGGGGGCAGGTGAGAAAGACGTGGGACCAGCATGGTACTGGGCCACATCCTAGCTTCTCACCACAACAACGGCATGCAAAACGACCACAAATTCTTTGCAACGTGACTCTGTCACTTCTCCCATCCAGAAGCGGAGTCCATATGTCCACGCCCTCACTGAGGCCACTGAGAAGACGCCCTCAGTCTGGGCCACGTGACATGCTTTGGTGAATGGGAGAGCAGCAGAGGTGGCGAGGGCAGAGGATGGAAAGCACGCGGGTGCACATCACCACACTTGGGGGTCCCACCGCATGAAGGAGCCAGGCGCGCCTGGTCTCCCCACCACCCCGGCCGACAGCCTCCCGAACACTGGGTGTGGGAGAGAAGACACCTGAGGTCATTCGGTCGCCAGCCCATCTGCCAGTAGACCAGGCCCGTGCGCAGGCCCGGGAGAGGCCATGTCAAGCCAGGGAATTATGAGCCCATCGTGGATTAAATAGCGGTGTGCGGAAGCTGCTCAGGTGTGGGTTGGTCATAAAATCAATGAAATTGTCTGCGAATCCCCGGCTTAGAAAACGCAGACGACAAGAGGTAAACAGAAAGTATCAGTATGGATTAAGAGTTAAAGACTGTTTTGTGAAGCTGTCGTTGAAATATGTGTTCGCGGCATAAGTGCCATGAAAAGTCTGTTCTCCAACCAAACCAAACAAAATAGACTCTTCAACACCCAAAGAAAACTGGAGATTGCTAGAGGGAAAGTGGGGGGAGCGAAACTGGTGATGGGGAATAAGAGGTACATATTTCCGCTTATATAAATAACTCACAAAGATGAAAAGTATGTTAGGAATATCATCAGTAATATTGTATTAACACTGTACTGTGACAGACGGTGACTATTTGTAATCGTAGTGAGTGCTGAGTAACGTAGAGATGTGTCAAATCACTATGCTGCACACCTGAAACTGACATAATGTTGTACAGGTCAACCATACTTCAATAATTAAAAGAGAAAAAATTGTTTTCTCACTGTTGGTGGTTTCAAGAGCACTGTCCTCAAAGGCATCATCTAGTGCCCTCTAGTGGTAAGAGCCATATCTGCAGTTGAGAAAGACCCATAGACCAGTGAGAAGAATAGTCCTCAAACATGGATGTTAGGAAGGAAGGGGCCTTCCAATGACCTGGTCAACCCCGACATCCAGGGCAAGAACCCTTCAACAACACCAAGCCGCCGCCTGCGCACGCCCTACAAAGAAAGCACTCGCTCCACCGCTGAGCAGCTCTACCTGCTGAAAAGCTGACCAAGCTGCCTTCCTCTAGGAGCTCCTCCCTGGACTTCCTACTGCCCTCTCCTGGATGACATGGAGCAGCTTCTGTATTCGCCCTCAGCTAACACTACTGATCCAGACAAACAATACTTGTTGAGTGTCTGCAAAGTACCAGGCATTGGGGATACAGCGGGGAACCCGGGAAGAGACAGAGACAAAGTAAGAGCTTCTGCCGGATGAAGGACAACAGCATGGGGGATGAAGGACCTGCATCAGACAAGGTCAAAGGGCAGGCCTCTCTGAAAAGGGGGGGGGCTGCGTGGAGTCCCACAGTATTGGAGAAAGCTGTGCAGAAGGCACTCTGGACGGGACGAGTAGCAGATAGAAATGCTCTGGGCAGGAAGTGCCTTGGAACGTTCCAGTAGCAGAAGGTAGGCAGGGAGGCTGAAGAACAGCAGAGGAACAGGAGAAGCCTCAGAGATATCTCATGTGTGTGTGTGTGTGTGTGTGTGTGTGTGTGTGTGTGTGTGTGTTTTAATTTGTTTAAAAATTTTTGTACACTACCCATGTGCTACATTTCATTCTAAGACACATTTCATTCTAAGACATCAGTTGTAAGACTGAAAAAAGAAACCCTACTAGTTTGTTAATGTTTTTCTTATTGCTTAGAATTTTAGCTTTCTGCTTATGAACAAGCTGTTTTAGACTTATATGGAAAGAATGAAAGGCTTCAGATGATTGGTAAGAGCTGGTTAAATCCTCCCTTTCAGTTGGTTTGTCTTTCCCTTTCAACATGATTGGTAAGAGTTGGTTAAGCCTTCCCTTTCCACACAACATCGACCTTCATGCTGCCAAGGGCACTGGCAAGGCTGCCTTTCTCAAGACATGGCTATCATCGCCTCTGAGATTTCTTTCCTCGATCCGGAGCCACCAGATGTAGGCTGTGCTCCTGAGTCTTTCTGGATCTCATCAGAAGGTATCAATGGATGGTTCTCGAATAGCAATCAGGATTTGTGCTCCTTCTTCAAATGGCCCATAAGTGGTACGTGGACTGAACCAGCCAGGGGCTGCAGGTGCAGTGGTCCAGCCATACCACAAGGAAGACTGACCACATGCACATGCAAAGATAATGACAACTCTAACACAATGTGCCAGTGACTGTAGGACACAAGAAGAATGAATTAGGGGTACCTGGGTGGCACAGACCGTTGGCCCACCAACTCCTGGTTGTGATCGCAGAGTCTTGACATTGAGTCCCACATCTGGCTCCACACTGGGCATGGAGCCTGCTCCATGCCTTCTCTCCCCCCTCCCCTCCCTATGACCTCTCACAGGTTCTCTCTCTCTCTCAAGAAGTTTAAATAAATAAATAAATAACTCCCAAAGAGCCAAAAATCTCAGATCTAAAGACCTTTCTCAGTCTTATTTGAATCAACTATTGCTTTTAAAATGTTCATGACGTTCACAAACCACCCGCTCCATTTAACATTCCTTTAAGTCAACTCACTCTCTACGTACTATTTTCTTCTAACACACCCTGTAATAAATACCTTCTAAAACGTACAACATCTATCTGGGTGCCACCTAAAGTCATCTCACATTCCTCCCGTGGGAAGCACGGATCCGCTCCAGCCACCTGTCCACTCAAGCGGCGCTGCCTGACGCTCCCCTATTGGCAGGACTGTCACCTGCAACAGTGGGAACTTGCCAGGAAGCCTGTGACCTGCCCTCCACCGGTATTTCTTCCTCTGAGGGAAGGAGAAGGGGCCCTCCTCGCTCTCCCAGCCAGTGAGGGTCGAGGCGGGGGCTCCTTCATTTCACTTCTAATCAGCACTCATGAGTGCTGGCTACAACGCAGGCATTATTCCACATGCTGGACAAATAGGAACACGTACCACCCTCAGAAGCCCCCTATGTAGAAGGCACCGCTTTACAGACAGAGGTCAAGGTCGTTTCCTCAAGCTGTGCAACCTTGGATGAAACTTAATTCTATTGCCTTTCAAACCTATTTACCCACTTGGACTGGGACCCTCCCCCCAACACTTCAGTTGCTGAAATGATGTCTGTGTGTATGCATGTGCGTACATGTGTATTTATAAGCAATGTATGTACATACACATGTACCTACAATATTTATACCTGCAAGTACAAAAATCAATCCAATAGTCTCAGCATCAGTTTTCGAGTTGGGAATTTTAACTGCATGCTGCATACTGGTCTTTAAGATATTGCTCTACCTCTCATTTTTAATTTTATCTTTGTTCTTTTGCATGGACTAGTCTCATTTTTTGGTTTCTATTTCCCATTGGTTTTATTCTTGGTTATAAATGGGAGGCAGGAAGCAAAGTCTTAAGGGCAGCAGACCTTGCACCTGCAGACTTTGAGTCTGTTTCCCTTATGAGCTCTGTTGCTTTCCTCAGCACATCTGCAAGGCGTTACGTGTTTAATCACATAAGGAAAACAAAACAAAACAAAACAAAACAAACCCCATGAAAAACAGGGGCACCTGGGTGGCTCAGGCATTTAAGTGTGACTCTTGATTTGGCTCAGGTCATGATCTCAGGGTCGTGAGACAGAGCCCCGCATTCAGGCTCCCCACTCAGCGCAGAGTCTGCTTCCTCCTCTCCCTCTGCCCTCCCCTCCCCTCGCTCTCACTCTCTTAAATAAATAAATAAATACAATATTTTAAAAACCAGAAAACAACAGTGGGCCTCAATTAACTAAGACCCATAAGCTATCATCTCCTCTCAAAGGAAGCTACTGGTATTGTCTTCCAGCTTCATCTAACAGCCAACGACTTCACAAGGATTGAAAGGATCTAAGATCGACTTTCTCTGTTGCAAGGAGTCCCTGAATAGTCTGGGCAAGACCTTAACTGAAAAAGAATCAACATTTACGACAGAGTGAATAAGGAGAAGCCAATCAGAGACTTCCCGTGGTACAGTGTGCCTATCTGACTTAAACAAACAATAAAAAAAAAAAAAAGTTGGCATAGGATAGAATAATGGGGTGCCATGGATATGAATAATGCTAACATATTTCAGAAAAAATTAAACATTTAAGAACATGTATTCTGAATATATTCTCCCAGTCTGTCTTGCCTGTTAATTTTCTTAGTGTATCTATTTTTCTGTTGTAATTAGTGCTGCTGGTGTTCTGTATATGAAAGATTGACCTACCTCAAGGTTGTCAAGATATTCTCCCATGTTTTCATACAAATGCCTTCTGGTTCTAGCTTTTTTTCTTATTAAATATTTCTTTGAGAGGGGGAGAGAGCGCACACAGGGGGAGGGGTACAGGGAAAGAATCTCAAGCAGACACCCTGCTGAGCATGGAGCCCGACACAGGGCATGACACTGGCCTTGATCTCATGACCCTGATATCACGACCTGAGCCCAAAATCAAGAGTTGGACTCTTAGGAGTCTGGGTCACCCAGCTGCCCTGGTTTTACTTTTTATAGTTAGGTTTATAATCCATCCCAAATTAAGATGTGTGCTCAGAATCAAGTAGGGGTCAAGGTCCGTATTGTTTCCGCCTGAATATCATGCAGAATTATTCATTAAAAAGACTTCCCTTTCCCCCACTTAACTGACTTAACACTCTGGGCAAAAGTCAATTGACAATACTTGTGCTTGCTCTCTTTTTGGACTCTATTCTGTTAAACTGACCTAACTTTAGGCCAAAGACATTGACTACTGTGACTTTACTATCAGTCTTAAAATTCAGCAAGAATAAGCAGTGTAAGTTCTTCAACTATGTTCTTTTTTGAAGAATTTTTTGGCTATTCTAGACCCTTTGCCTTTCCATACACATTTCAGAATCAACTTCTTCATTTCTTCTAAGGAAAAAAACAAAAGGCCAGGATTTTGACTGGGATTGCACTGTTTGCAAGAATCAAGCTGTGAAAAACAGAAATCTCGACAACATCAAATCTTCTGATGCATGAACAAAGCATATCTCCCAATTATTTCAGTCTTCCTGAATTCCTCTCAACAATGTTTCCTACTTTTCTGTATAAAGGTGTTTCTTGTCTTCCATGAGATTCATTCCTAGCTAGTTTCCTTATTTTTTGTTGTTTGTTTCGTATGTAGGCTCCACACCCAGCATGGAGCCCAAAAAAGGGCTTGAACTTATGACCTTGAGTTCCATGCCCGAGATGAAATCAAAACTCAGATGCTTCAACAACTGAGCCACCCAGTCACCCCAACCAGTTGATGTCTTAGATGCTACCGTAAAATATTTCAAATTGTCATTTTCCTATCCATATATATTTACAATGCATCTACCTGACAAAGAATTCCTATCCAGAATATATAATAAACTCTAATAAGTCAAAACCAAAAACATTAACAACAAAAATGGACAAAAGACATGAACAGTTCACAAGAGGTGTAGGAATGCCCAATAAACACATGAAAAGGCACCTAAGATCATTCATGACCACACTATTTCACCCTCACTGACAACACAGAATGGTAACGAGGACGCTGAGCAACTGCAGTGTCACTATATTGCTGGTGGGAAGTGTAAACTGATCAACCACTTTGGAAACTAGGCTAGTACTTCGATATATCCCCACCCCGTGACTAAGCAATCCCACTAACAATTTCTGTTTCTTTTTAAAAGATTTTTATTTATTTATTTGAGAGAGAGAGAGAGAGAGAGAGATCACAAGTAGGCAGAGAGGAAGGCGGCGGGGGGGGGGGACTCCCTGCTGAGGACAGATTTCCCCATGCGGGGCTTGATCCCAGGACCCTGAGATCATGACCCGAGCTGAAGGCAGAGACTTAACTCACTGAGCCACCCAGGCACCCTGCCCCACTAACAATTTCAAGAGAAATTTAAAACTTCTGTAAGAATGTTTACTGTAGCCTATTCACAATGACCAAAAACTTGCATAGAACTTAATGTCTAATCATCAGATGAACAGATGAACAAATTGTGGCATATGCACACTACATACAAAGGAGGGAATTACTTTACACTGACGAAGACTCTTTCCTTGACCAAACTCTAGCCAGACTGCTCTGAGCCCTCTTCTCAAGCCTGGCCTATCATATACAAACTTGAACAAACATGAACTTAGTTTCTAACAGCACCAATTCACATATATCACCACAGACTGTCCCCAAGTCTTCAAAACTTCTGTATTTACCTATTTATTGAATCAAACACCACTAACACCTATTACATGACAGACATGGCTCCGAGTGTTTTATTAACGTTAAATGTCATTTCATCTTTACAGTCATCTAGGAAGTGGGATTATTATCATCCCCATTTCTCAGATCAGGAAACTGAGATGAAGAGTGCTTTAGTAACACAGCTCCTAAGTGGCAGCGCTAGGATCAGCTTGGACTCCACGGTTTAATTCACTATCCTTAGTCTCCAAGCACCTACAAAACCTGCAAGTCTTAACACCAAACCTTGGTTTTCCCCACCCTACAATCCCCACCTGGTCCCAATTCCAAGAACATTCCCTCAATTCCTTTAACAGTGCACACTCCTTCCCTGCTCTAACTGAAACCAGCACCGCCCCCCCCTCCCCCGCCCCTCTGTGTTTTGTTCTTAGCCCTCTGTTCTCCGGTTAAACATCATTCCCTAAATTACAAACTCTAATGCACGGCTGTCCTCAGCACTCAAGGCAAAAAGGTAACGACGAATTTCAGGGATAATTATTTGCTTCCTGTCTTGTCCGAACAGGGGGTGAGTACCTCAGACACCTCAGTCCTAATTACCATGTGTTCCCAATCACTGAATACTCACCACCCACCCAAAAGGAAGGGCCCACCACAAAGTACACTCTCAACAATTTCCGCTGAACGAACTACACTCCAGCCTCGTGCTTGCCAATATGTGACACACATCTGTGCTCACAACGCTGCCCCCACTACACCCGTGAGAATGTAGACTCCGGGGACTTTCATCCAAGAGCTCTGGAAAGTACTGGCTCTGTGCACCAATATTACCCGGTCCTGGGCCCGCCCTCCCTCCGACCCCCCCCCCCCCCCGGCCATGATTGGCCTGATGTCAGGTGCACAATGGGGATCCTGACAACCCACAGTGGGATGTAATCTACTCAAGAGGGAGAACCCGAACTCCCCCGCCCCCCCCCCCCCCAGTCAACACGACACTTACTCGATTCACGTCGGTCTTCCACCAAGACCTTAGCCCCAAGAGGGCCGACACCCCGTCTGCCTGGTTCGGGCCGCATCCCCAGTCCCGCTTTCCCCAGGCCCGGCGCACAGCACAGGTAGATGATTAACAGCTCCATAAATGCAGCCCCCGCTCCGGGCTCTTCACAGGTTGGAAACGAGGGGCGCACGAGGTGACGGCTACCTTTTGGCGAACGACCGTGTTCCTGACACACAGGCCCGCCTCCCACCGAGGCCCCAACCCCGCGGGGACACCGGCCCCTGACCCCGCGCCCCGAAGGCACCTCTTGCACACAGAAGCATCTTCACAAGGGCCACGCACTCCCTCGTCGTCTGTGTCTGTCGAAGCGGAAGAACATGAGGGGAAAGCGGGCGTCCTCACGCTAGTGGCCATGGGCGTGGAGGTTCCGGGATGCTGTGTCCACCGGGGACATGGAAGCGGAGATCCACAGAAGCGGAGGGAACCAGCCAAACGCCGAAAAGACAGGAGAAATGGGCTGGGTTCCACCGCTCTCAGCTGGCGCGGCTCAATGACGTCACTCACGTCAGACGGCAGAAACCTTCTTGCTCATTGGCGCGTCGATCCAGACGCTTATTGGCCCGAGTTTTTGTTTTTTTTTTAACCTGCTCGGCCGGCCTCTCGGGTCACTGGATAATTCTTTTGTTCCCACCCACACAACACGGAAGCTCGCTCAGGCGGGAGGGGAATTGTCCAATCAGCAGCTGGGAAGACGCGCCAATGAGCAGGAAGGTTGTTAGCGTAGCTGACGGGAGCGGCGTCCCTGAGCCGGCGGAGCCAGCCCTTCTCACATGCGTCTCCGAAGCTGGCGGCTCCGCTCGGTATCTGTGGACCCCGCTTCCGTCTCTCCGCGGAGCACAGCATCCCGGAACCGCCGCGTGCAAGGACAGTGGCCTGAGGACGCCCTCTTTCGCTTCCTGCTTTTCTCCTCGATACAGACGACGAGGGAGTGCGCGGCGCTTGTGAAGATGCTTCTTTGCTCAGAGGTACCTGCGGGGCTCGGGGTCAGGGGCCGGCGTCCTCTGGGAGCCGGGGCCTGGGTGGGAGGCGGGCCTGTGTGTCAGGAACACGCTCGTTCGCCAAAAGGTAGCCGTCACCTCGTGCGCCCCTTCTTTCGCAGCTGTGAAGAGCCCGGAGCGGGGCTTCTTTTATGGAGCAGCTAATTATCTCGCCTGTGCTGTGCGTCGGGCCTGGGGATAGCGGGACTGGGGACGCGGCCCGAACCAGGTAGACGGGGTGTCAGTCTTCTTGGGGCTAAGGTCTTGGTGGAAGACCGGCGTGAAGGGAGTACGTGTCGTGTTGACGGGGGAGAAGTGCGGTTTCTCCCTCTTGAGTAGGTTCCATCCCACTGCGGATTGTCAGGATCCCCATTGTGCACCTGAGGTCAGGCCAATCAAGGCGGGGCGGGGGGTGGTTGGGAGGGAGTGCGGGCCCAGGACCGCGTAGTATTGGTGCACAGAGCCAGTACTTTGCAGAGCTCTTGGGTGGAGGCCCCTGGAGTCTTCATTCTCAGGGTTGTAGTGGGGCTCTTTGTGGTGGGCACTTCCTTTTGGGTGGTAGTGGGTGGTGATTGGGAACACATGATCAATAGGTCTGACAGGTGTCTGAGGTACTCACCATCTGTTTGGACAAGACAGGAAGCAAATAATTACCCGTGAAAGACATAATTACAGTTTTTCCTTGAGTGCTGAGAAATACAGGGTGTGGTCGAGTTTGTAATTTGGAAATAATGTTTCAGCTGAGACAGGAAGTCTAAGACAAATGGTAGATGTGGGAGGGTGTTCCATTAGAACAGGACAGGAGTGTGAACTGTTAAAAGAATTGAATGTCCTTGGGGCACCTAGGTGGCTCAGTGGGTTAAAGCCTCTGCCTTCGGCTCAGGTCATGATCCCAGGGTCCTGGGATGGAGCCCCACATCGGGCTCTCTGCTCAGCAGGGAGCCTGTTTTCTCTCTCTCTGCCTGCCTCTCTGCCTACTGGTGATCTCTGTCTGTCAAATAAATGAATAAAATCTTAAAAAAAAAAAAAAAGAATTGAATGTCCTTGAGGCTGGAGCCACGTGGGGACTGTAGGGTGGGGAAAACCAAGGTTTGGGATGAAGACTTGGCTTTCTGTAGGTACTTGGAGACTTAGCATAGTGATTTAAACCATGGAGTCCAGTGCCAAGCTGATCTTAGCTTCACCACTTAAGAGCTGTGTTACTGAAGCACTCTTTATCTCAGTTTCCTGATGGGAGAAATGGGGATGATAATCATCCTACTTCATAGCTGATTGTAAAGGTGAAGTGGTGTTTAACATTAATAAAAGACTTAGAGCCATGTATGACATGTAATAGGTATTAGTAGTGGTCAATTCAATGAATAGATAAATACAGAAGTTTTGAAGGCTTGGGGACAGTCTGTGGTGATATGTGTGAATTTAAATGGCTTCGACCCAACTTCATTTCTTCTCCAGTTTGTAGGTGCTGTTGACCACATGTGTAGCACTGTTGAATCAGAAATCATTTTTCTCTTATTGACTGTCATTTGCTAAGGGAATCTGATGTGCTACTGAAATGATCAGAGAGAAAGAAAATCCTTTTCAGTAGCATATTACAATTATGTTTATTGAAAAGTTGTTAATATGGATTTATTTAATATCTGCCGGTAACACTTTGTGCAAACTTGGTTACTTATGAAAAAGTGCATCAACTGTGGAGTAACTCAGATACAGCAAAAGGAGAGAGAAGTAGTGTAAGTAGAGCTTGCCTGTTCATGACTCTCTGTGGGAAAGTTTGTATCATTTCTCTGTTCCTCTCTGCCTCCGTTTCCAATGCCCCCCTGTGTCTGCAGACAGCTACACATTGTAGGGGAAGTTTGGGTTTGGAATTGCAGAGACTCTAAGGTAGTCGTACCCAGGCCAAAGGGCACATCAGCAGAGCCTGTGGGGCTTTTTAAAGAAAAAAGAGGAGGATTCTGAGATCCTCCTCTAGACTCACTGAGTCAGAATCTTCTGGAATAGGTCCCGGGCTGTAAAGACCAGGTATGTTTGCCGTGTGGATGTGTGTCACAACAGCTTTTTTGGCACTGGGCTTTCCTTCATTGGAACCACATGCAAGAAGATTGGGAGAATCCACAAGTTAATGTTTGAAACCATTTTGCAGGGCTCTGTCCTTCAAGTTCTGTGATTTCGTGAACTGATTCTTCACTGTGGTGTGTTAAATCCTTAAACCTTATCAGAAAGTCATGTTATTGATAGCATGGGGATTTCTTGCATGAATCATGGACAGACCCCTTTCTGCCCCAGTCCTCTCTTTGGAATGGGGATAAGAATGGGAACCAGCCTTTGGGATGTAAGGATTAAATGAGAAACAGATCCTCGGCAGTCAGCACAGGATCTAGCACAGAGTGAAGCCTTCCACAAATTATTATTACTACTTATTACTACTATTATTACTACTATTATTACTACTTCCATTCTTTTTTTTCTTTGTAGATATGACTTATTCATTTATTTTAGAGAAGGAGTGCAGGCCCCTGTGGCAGGGGTGGGCAGGGCAGGCAGGTAGAAGAGGAAGGGAGGGGAGGGGGAAGAATCTCAAGCAGGAATCCGCAGTGGCTGTGGAGACCGATGTGGCGATGGATGTCACGACCCTCAGGTCATGACCTGAACCAAAATGAAGAGTCGGTCGCTCAACGAACTAGGTCCCCCATGAACCCCTCGATTTCCCTCCATCTGAATATTACTTGGTGGCAGTTACTATGTCCTACTGTGCATCAGGCTGGTTCCTACCTTCCCAGGTTACAGCCAGGTTAAGAAAGCCAGTTAGCCTCCCAAGAGTCCTAGGATGCCTCTGTTCTGATGTGTTCCTGCCTTCAGTACAGAGCCCTCGTGGGGATAGCCATGCAACGATTTTTGCCTGAGAAGACCACTGGGAGGACTAGATATGGAGTGTTCCCCCCAGTGCCGGGCACACAGCAGGTGTTCAAGACTGGTAGTTCGTGTCAGCACCAGGTCACCGTCATCAGTGTCATGACCTTCATCATGGACTGGTGCTCTCACTCCTACCATCCTGCAGTTAGAACTCTTCTTTTGGACATATTCGGGCTTATATGTTACTATATCCTAATAATTCCATTTGATTCAATAGGAATCTTTCGAGCACTTACCGTGATCACCAACTCTCCTGACTCCCGATCCCTCTCTCTTGATCTTCCCATCCTGCTGTTCCCTTCAGGCAGTTCCCTCTTTTTTTTCCTGGGACCCCCCCACCCCTAACCCTTCCCTGTGTCCTGGGAAATTAGTAGTCCATAGCCATTTCCTCCCTCTCTTTGTTTGACCCTGGCCCTTCTTGGGGGGACATCCATTCCTGAAACCCCCTGAGGTGCTGTCTGTGTTCTCATAACCCGCATTGTTCAGGATTCGGGGGGTTCAAGGTTGGTGTCCTCCCTCTTCTTTGCCCCCATGCCATTTCTTTATGATCCTTGGTCCCAGTGGAGCACACTGGCCTCCTTCTCATTACTATTTTCTCCCTTCCCCTTGGTTGTTCACCTAATTCGTTGAAGACTTAGGTTCCAGGCCACAGCCTTCTTGCCATCGGCCTGGGTGGCCTCACTGTGTGCATGGAGGACCCAGCTTCCACACAGGGCACTCATTTTCTCAAGCGCCTACTTTGGCGTGATCACTTCTGCCACCATTCCCAGCGTGGTGCCCTGGATTTCCACCCTGGTGCTACACCACCTGGCACATGAGCAGGGCGGCTCCTTTCAATCCCGATCTCCTCTTTCCAATGTGTTCCATTTGTTATTTCTGCTCTGCCGTCTGTGTGCCCTTCCCGAGGACCTCCTTGGATTTCTCTGTCCTTTAGATGCTCCCTCGAGGCTCTCATCTCTATGCTGAGCTTGGAGTTCCCAGCCCATGAGCCCGACTGGGGGCTTGATCCCAGGACCCTGGGATCATGACCTGAGCCGAATCAGAGGCTTAACGACTGAGCCACCCAGGCGCCCTGTATTTTTATAATTAGTAGTAAGACTAAGTATTTTTACTTGGTCACTGTCACCGGTAGTTTTTTTTTATTATTATTTATTTGTTTATTCCTTTATTTATTTCTTTATTTGACAGACAGAGACCACAAGTAGACAGAGAGGCAGGCAGAGAAAGAGTGGGAAGCAGGCTCCCTGTTGAGCAGAGAGCCCAATGTGGAGCTGGATCCCAGGATCCTGAGATCATGACCTGAGCTGAAGACAGAGGCTTTAAGCCTCTCAGCCACCCAGGTGCCCCAACACTGACAGTTTTTTTATGTGAACCCTGTCTCCTTAGCTTTTCCCCACTGGGTTGTCTCTTTGGTTATGTATGTTCTTATAATTGACTTGTTTTTTTAATTTTTGAGGTTCTTTTTTGTTAAGATATTATTTATGTATTTTACAGAGAGAGCGTGCGACACAAGCAAGGGAAGTGACAGAGAGAGAGAGAAAGGACTAGTAGACAGAGTGACAGGCAGAGGGAGAGGGAGAAACAAGTTTCCTCCAGAGCAGGGAGCCTGAAGCAAGGTGCATCCCAGGACCCTTGGATCATGACCTGAACCAAGGGCCGAGTCACCAGGTGCCCCTTTATGCTGACTTTTAAGAACTTTGCATATGTAGGATGGTGCTCCTCTGCCTCTGTTCTTGGGGTGGTATTTTGTCCCAAACTCTTGCTCATCTTTGAGTTTCGCTTGTACCGAACATTCCGTGATACATTTCATTCTGAATCTTTATGGTGACAAATTTGGCAGTCTGACTTCATGGCTTGTGGCTTTTAGATGATGCTTTAAAGGACCTTCTTCAGCCAGTCTTACATTTTCTTTGAGTACTTTTATGGTTTTGGCTTCTATTGCTTAGACTATTTTATCTATCCTGATTATTATTTTTTTATTTTTTATTTAAAAAAAATATTTTATTTATTTATTTATTTGTCAGAGAGTAGGAGAGAGAGCTCACACAAGCAGGCAGAGAGGCAGGCAGAGGCAGAGAGAGAAGCAGGCTCCTTGCCATGCAAGGAGCCCAGAAGGGACTCGATCCCAGTACCCTGGGATCAACGACCTGAGCCGAAGGCAGCGGCTTAACCCACTGAGCCACCCAGGCTTCCCTATCCTTATTATTTTATATGAGATCGAGTTGCCGTTTTTGTCCCTACACTATCTAGTGCTGGTCTATATCCCCCATGGATTTGAAACATGACTTAGATACCAAATTCTTAGATATACTTTCACACAGCCATGTGTCTATCCTTCCTCACTTCCAGTTGGACTTGGACTTGCTTTTTCCATTTTGTTGCCTACACGTTTTGACTTGCGATGTAACTTAGTTGTGAATTGATTGAGAGGTCCCAAAGCTTGCTTCTCAGAGTAAGAATAGGTTTGTGCCAGGGAATAGCACCACTTTCTTAGTTCATTTGAGCAGCTGGACTCCAGGAAGGAAGAGAAGAAAGAGACACTGACAAAAGGCACATGTCTAAGTCTGTGAGAGCAATAGCTTTTCAGGAGGCCGTACTGTGTAGACTTCAACGCACGTGTTATTGGCCAAAACTAGGCCTGTGGCCCTACCCCTAGCTGCAGGAACATGTGGGAGGGGCGAATTTCTCACAGGGCAGATTGATACCTTGAACAAAATTGGGGTCCTCTTACTAAGGAAGTACAGGCAGGTGGATGTTGAAAGGGGAACTTGGAGGTTCAGCCACGTCTCTCATCGCTTTTTATTTTATTTTATTTTTTATTTTTTTCCTTTAGAATTTCCCCAGGTAGCAGTGCCTGGGTAGCTTACGGGGGCTGAGTGTGTGAGTCTTGATCTCAGCTTAGGTCTCAATCTCAGGGTTGTGAGTTCAAGCCCCATGTGGTGTTCCATGCTGGGCACGGAGCCTTCTTAAAAAAAAAAAAAAAGAAAAGAAAACAAGGATTTCCCCAGGTATTCCTAAGAGACAGAAGGGGAGGGGAAGAAAGAGACTGGAGGTGGGAGAGCAGGGGAGAGGAGATAATGTATCAAACAAAATGCTCAGTCTTCAGTGTTCAGTTTCATGAGCATTAAGAAAGGTACACAGTTGCCTCTTGAATAACATGGGTTTGAATTGCATTGAGTCCACTTATATGTGGATTTTTTGATAAATATAGCACAGTAATGCAAATGTCTTTCCTTCATGATTTTCTGAATATTTCTTTAGCATACTTTAGTGAAGGAATACAATGTATAATACATATGCCATACAAAATAACTTTAATCAACTGTTTCTATTACCAGTAGTGCTTCTGGTCGACAGTAGGCAAGTAGTAGTGAAATTTGGGGGGAGATGGAATTTACATGCAGATTTTTGACTGCATGGGAATGGGTACCCCTAACCACCGTGTTGTTGAAGGGTCAACCATGTATCAGTGTCCCAGCCCCAAACACAAGACATAAAGTGTATTTGAAGCTCCAGAAGTTACCCTCGTATCTCTTTGTAGTTCGTCTCCTTACCACCGCTGGTCATTTTCTGATTTCAAGATCTATGGTAGGTTAGATTTGCCGGGTCTTGAACAACGTGTGAATGGAATCTTGCCGTATGTATTCCTTTGTCTTCTTTCACTCAGCGGGTTCTTTGAGACTTATCCATGTTGTGTGCACTTATCAAAGATAAAGAAAGCCTGATGCTGGTTAAAGTGGAGAGGAGGGATTTTAATCAGTAATAACTTGCAACCAGGAAGAGTCCCGCATGAATGAAACTCCACCTCAGTTTGTCCAGAGGGCATTTTAAAGAGAGAATGAAGAAGTCAGGCCAGGGATGAGTAAAGTCAGAGGAGGAACAGATGACAAAAAGTAGAATAGGTATTGATCCATATGAAACCACCTGTATTTGCTCACTGGGAGACAAGGGCCTGACTTTTCGGTGTTGATTGAACAAACAGTAGATGCCTTGAGTTTCCTCAGGCAGGCACTAAGGGGGACTGGTGTCGCAGGGTGGGACCTGGAGCTGTTAGAAACTAAGTTCATGTTTTTTTGAGTTTGTATATGATAAGCCAGGTTTGAGAAGAGGGCTCAGAGCAGTTTGGCTAGAGTTTGGTCAAGGAAAGAGTCTTTGTCAGTATAAAGTAGTTTCCTCCTTTGTATGTAGTGTGCATATACCACGATTTGTTCATCTGTTCATCTGATGATTAGACATTTCGTTGTGTCTGAGTTTTTGGTCATTGTGAATAGGCTACAATAAACATTCTTCCAGAAGTCTTAAATTTCTCCTGAACTTGCTTAGTGGGGTTGCTTAGTCACAGAGTGGGGATATATCAAAGTGCTAGCCTAGTTTCCAAAGTGGTTGATCAGTTTACACTTCCCACCAGCGATATAGTGACACTGCAGTTGCTCAGCATCCTCGTTAACATTCTGTGTTGTCAGTGAGGGTGAAATAGCATCTCATTATGGTTTCACATTGCATTTCCCTGGTGACGAATGATCTGAGTTAGGCACCTTTCCGTGTGTGTAGTGGGCATTCCTCCATCTTTTGGGGACCATCTGTTCACGTCTTTTGCCCATTGTTTTCATTAATGTTGTTTTTGGTTTTGACTTGTTGGAGTTTATTGTGTATTTTGGATAGGAATTCTTAGACAGATGCATGATAAATGTACATGGATAGGAAAATAAAAAATTAAAATATTTTATAGTAGCATATAGTGGTTCAGGTGACTGGGTGACTCAGTTGAGGAATCATCTGACTTGATCTCAGCTCAGGTCTTGAACTCAGGGTTGTGAATTCAGGCCCTGATTTGGGCGCCATGCTGGGCTGCATGCTGGGCTCCATGCTGTTCATGCAGCTTACTTTAAAAAAAAAACAAAAACAAAATAAAACTGGCTGGGAATAGTCTCAGGATAGGCTTGAAACACCTATACACAAGAGAACCAAACATTATTGAGAGGACTTCAAGAAGAATGAAATCAATGGGAGATAGGCTTTGTTTACATATTGGAAGATATGACATCATTGAGATTTCTGTTTTCCATGATTTTATTCATGCAAACAATGTAATCCCAGTCAAACTCCTAGCCATCTTTTCCTCTTTTTCAGAAAAAATGAACAAGTCGATTCCAAAATGTATACGGAAATGCGAAGGGCCTAGAATAACCAAACAGATCTTCAAAAGAACACACACTGATTGTTCTGTGATTGAAGACCCCACACTGATTATTCCTGCTCAATTTTAAGACTTATAGTAAAACCACGGTAATCAAAGTCTTTGCCGTAAAGATAGATCAATGAAACAGAAGAGAGAGTCCAAACATAGACCAGTCACAACAGGTACTGTCGATTGATTTTTGCCATAGTGTCAAGTCAGTTCAATGGGGAAAAGGAAGTCATTTAATTTTATTTTTTTAAAATATTTATTTATTTATTTTGTTTTTAGAGAGAGAAAGATCATGAGCAGGGAGGAAGGGGATAGGGAGAAGCAGACTCCCCGCTGAGCAGGATGCCCGATGTGGGGCCGGATGCCAGGACCCAGGGATCGTGACCTGAGCCGAGGACCATGCCCAACAGAGTGAATTAGCCAGGTGACCCGGGGGAGTCTTTGTAGTGAATAATTCTGGGTGAATTGGATATTGAAGTGGAAACAAACAGACCTTGACCCCTACCTCATTCTTTCCACACACACATAAATTTGGGAAGGATCATAAGCTTAAATATAAAAGACTTAACCAACTTCTGTCACTCATCCTTTCCCTTTCATTCTGTTCAAATATATCTGAAGGGCGTTTTCATCAGCACAAAATTAAAATCAAATTAAAATTCTAAGCAATAGGAAAAACACTGACTAACTGAAAGTGTTCTTTCTTTTTTCAGTCTTATATTTGATGGTGTCTTTGAATGAAGTATAGCATATGGGTAGTGTGGGAAAATTTTAAAACAGAGAGAAATTAAAACACACATTCACGCACATACACTTACACAGACCCCAGAATTCTGAGGTTTCTCTTGTTTCTCTGCTGTTCTTCAGCCTCCCTGCCTACCTTCTGCTACTGGAACATTCCAAGGCACTTCCTGCCCAGAGCATTTCTACTATCAGCTGCTCATCCCATCCCGAGTGCCTTCTGCACAGCTTTCTCCAATTCTGTGGGACTCCACGCAGCCCCCCCCCCTTTTCAGAGAGGCCTGCCCTTTGACCTTGTCTGATGCAGGTCCTTCATCCCCCATGCTGTTGTCCTTCATCCGGCAGAAGCTCTTACTTTGTCTCTGTCTCTTCCCGGGTTCCCCGCTGTATCCCCAATGCCTGGTACTTTGCAGACACTCAAGAAGTATTGTTTGTCTGGATCAGTAGTGTTAGCTGAGGGCGAATACAGAAGCTGCTCCGTGTCATCCAGGAGAGGGCAGTAGGAAGTCCAGGGAGGAGCTCCTAGAGGAAGGCAGCTTGGTCAGCTTTTCAGCAGGTAGAGCTGCTCAGCGGTGGAGCGAGTGCTTTCTTTGTAGGGCGTGCGCAGGCGGCGGCTTGGTGTTGTTGAAGGGTTCTTGCCCTGGATGTCGGGGTTGACCAGGTCATTGGAAGGCCCCTTCCTTCCTAACATCCATGTTTGAGGACTATTCTTCTCACTGGTCTATGGGTCTTTCTCAACTGCAGATCTGGCTTTTACCACTAGAGGGCACTAGATGATGCCTTTGAAGATAGTGCCCATCAAATCCCCAACAGTGAGAACACAATTTTCTCTCTTTAAATTATTGAAATATAGTTTGATCTAGACAATGTTATGTCACTTTGACGTGTGTAACATTACTGATTCGACAGGTCTGTACATTATTCAGCACTCACCACAATACATATATTCACTTTCTGTCGCAGTTCATTATGATATTATTGATGATATTCCTAAGGAACTTCTCCTTTTTGTGAGTTATTTATATAAGTGGAAGTGTGTACCTCTTAATCCCCATCACCAGATTCGCTCCCCCCCCCGCCTTTCCCTCTGGCAATCACCATTCTGTGTTGAGGAGTCTATTTGGTTTTGTTTGTCTGGAGAACAGACTCTTCATGGCACTTATATCCCAAACACACACTTCAACAACAGCTTCCCAAAACAGTCTTTAACTCTTACAGTATGTAATGCATGCTGCTATGTTCTGTTTAACTCTTGTCGTCTGCATTTTCTAAGCAAGGGATTTGCAGACTAGTACATTGATTTTATGACATGGGTGGGTCATAATTCATTGTTTGAAAAGCACTCTTTTAGACAACAGAGTGTGTTCACCCTTGTAAAGCTCCTCTGGTCAGGTTTCCTTGACAGTCTGGGCTTGTAGGTAATTGTGTCCTTTAGTGCGTACTTAGTGTGTTTCTGTGCTGAGTTGCTGCCTTGAGTGGCCGAAGGTATTTGCTTCCTTACGGGTGTCTGCTGAGGTGGGCACATGGCCGTCTGTGGGAGACTGGTGGGGACATGTGCAGGATTAGACAGACCATAGTCAAGGCAGCAGTAAGCCTTGTCAGTGGATATGAAGAGAACATATGATATCTATCTGAGATGGGTGTCTGAGAACTTAGAAGCTAGCTGGGTGAAAACACACACGGTTGCGCGCTCGGGGGCAATGTTTGCTCGTGCCTTCCTCTCCTGCAGACGGTCTATCAGGGCAATATATAAGCATAGAGGCTTTTACCCACACAGGGTAGAGATGAAGGGAACATGGTAAGAAATATGGCTTTATGTTATTTTATTTTATTTCATTTTGCTTGGACATTTATCTGCCCCATATTCTGACTGCAAAATACTATAT
Source organism: Martes martes (assembly GCF_963455335.1). NCBI lineage: Eukaryota > Metazoa > Chordata > Mammalia > Carnivora > Mustelidae > Martes > Martes martes. The sequence goes on from NC_137906.1 coordinate 24,808,261, forward strand.
CATCGTGATCTCACATTTTGAGGTTTAACTGAGTCCTAAGTAGTTTCCACCTGGCCACGAAAAAGTGTATTTCGAAGAGGAACATTAAGATCTGATGTTTTGATGTAAAACACTTGTGTTTCCTATATAAAATCATGGGACATTTTATTTTAATTTTTAAAGATTTTATTTACTTATTTATTCATTGGAGAGGGAGAGCTTGAGTGGGAGGACCAGAGGGAGAGGGAAAAGCAGGCTCTCAGCCAAGCAGGGAGCCCGATGTGGGGCTTAATCCCAGGACCCTGAGATCCTGACCTGAGCCAAAGGCAGATGCTTAACTGACTGAGCCACCCAGGTGCCCCAGGGGACATTTTAGTTCTAAGATCTTTAATTCCACCATTAAATCATTAAATAGATTGCACTTACTTTGGTTCCAGCAGCTTTAAGTGAAAAAAAAAAAGAAGATGAAGAGAATGTGAAAGTCCTGATTTCTCCTATGAGTCCAGAGAAAATTCACTGACCCCAAGAAGAGAGCAGAATCCTCATTTGCTCCTCTCCTGGGGCAGGCTCTGCAGGGATGCTTTCCTACCTCCCTGTCAGGCACTAAAACAGAAACCAGAGAGGGGCGCCTGGGTGGCTCAGTGGGTTAAGCCTCTGCCTTCAGCTCAGGTCATGATCCCAGGGTCCTAGGATCCAGCCCCACATTGGGCTCTCTGCTCAGCAGGGAACCTCTTCCCCCCTCTCTCTGCCTGCCTCTGCCTACTTGTGATCTCTGTCAAATAAATAAATAAAGTCTTACAAAAAAATTAAAAAACAAAACAGAAACCAGAGGAACCTGGAGAAGGATTTGCTTCCAAATCCAAAGGGAGAAAGGCTTTTTAAAAAGCTTTAAAAAAAAAAAAAAAAGAAAGAAAAAGAAAAAACAAACTAAAAGTTGGCACAAAGCATTTCCACAGTCTTTCCTCCCAGAGGCCTGGGCTTGGAGGCAGCAGCACCTCTACAGTCCCTCCATGGACACCAGGAACTCCAGAGGCGGATCCTGTGGACTCTGATGGTCCCTTAATTCTTTCCTGCCATCAGGCACTTGGAGGCATAGGGTCTGCAGAGGCGGGGCGCCCGGGAAAAGCAGAGAACACTGCCCCCAGAGCACTGCATCCACCAGGCCTCAGGCACATCCCTGACTGGAGTATTCCCCCAGGGCAAACCCGGGGGGAGGGCAGGGAAGGCTCAGGTAGAGTCCCCCAGGGCGATCCGGGGCGGGGCCAGGACAGAGGGCGGTGGGGACCCGCGCTGGGGACTAAAACTTTGTTGGATTGACTAAGGTAAAGATGTGAATATACCCACCATGCATTCTGGTTCTGGTGGTGGTGCTGGTGGTGGAAGGGTAGACATGGCCGCAGTGACCATTGCATCCTGGATTCCTCAGAATAGCCCTGGTCTTTGTAGCTCTTGCTTTGACATTTTACAACATGGTTGGACTGACATTTAGAGGCTTACTAACAAAGCCATGGGCCCTGAAAAAGCTGTAAAGGCACAAGATTTTGCTGATAAAATCTTTGAAATTCACTTCCCCAAATTCCTTAACTCTGTTAACGGTTCCTCAAGTTCAGATCCATGAGGCTGTTCTTCAATCATTTATTCCCCACAGACTGCCACTAGGTTTTGCCACTTGTTTCTTTAAGAATGGTTTCTTGGGGGGCCTGGGTGGCTCAGTGAGTTAAAGCCTCTGCCTTCAGCTCAGGTCATGATCCCAGGGTCCTGAGATCGAGCCCTGCATCGGGCTCTCTGCTTAGCGGGGAGCCTGCTTCCTCCTCTTGCTCTCTCTGCCTGCCTCTCTGTCTACTTGTGATCTCTGTCTGTCAAATAAATAAATAAAATCTTAAAAAAAAAAAGAGAGAGAAGAAGAATCACCAACGTGGAATAGCAAATACAGCACCTGGTAAATGGTCTGTTCTCAGTAAAGTTTATCTACCATTATTACTATTAAAAAATAATAATAAAAAATAAAAAATAAAATAAAAATGGTTTCTTGTATTTATGCTACCTTCTCCATAACTACTATTTCACCTTTGTATATAATGATATCTTGTAAACATTATACGTGGGGCGCTGGGGTGGCTCAGTGGGTTAAAGCCTCTGCCTTCGGCTCAGGTCATGATCTCAGGGTCCTGGGATCGAGCCCCACATCGGGCTCTCTGCTCAGCAGGGAGCCTGCTTCCTCCTCTCTGTCTCTGCCTCTCTGCATACTTGTGTTCTGTATCTGTCAAATAAATAAATAAAATCTTAAAAATAAAAGAAAAGGAAAACATTATACGTGCAATTATAGCCATAGTTACATAATAGGCTGTGCTAGATATGGTCTTCCAAAATATATTTTATTCTTAACAATCATCATTTTTCGCTGATAAAGTTTTACAAATATGTGGGGTTTTTGTTTGTTTTTTGTTTTGCTTTGTTTTGATACCACACACCACCATTGTGTACCTTTTTCTTAATTTTTTAGTGAAAGGCTCTGAGTACTGCATGCAGGCTGTGTACAACCCTATTCTTTCATTCCCCTTCTTGGCTCTTCATCCAGACAGATTTTACCCTCTCCCCACTTTTTCATGTTTCAGCACGGCCTATCTACAAAAACAGATATAAAGCCCCAGCTTTATATCTTCTCTCCTGGCACGGGAGTTAAATTTCATGGAAGGGTTGGGATAACAGTGACCCGACTGAATAACTTAGGAATGGCTAACCTTTCCAAATTTGTGTTTCTAAAAAAAGGTGCTTAAAATCTAATGAATCTCTAATAAAGTAAAAACACCAAAAGATTACCTTAGAAACTAATAAAAAGCTACCCAATTATGTTGCTGGAGAACCATAATTTGGGAAGTCTCGGTGGCATCTTTGGTGCCAGGTTTTACGCAGTTTCCTTCTGTCTTCACAGGTGCTGGGGGTCTCTAAAGGAAGGAGTAAGTAGATAGAGGATCAAACTGGTTTGTACAAAAGACTGGTTGTTATTGTTTTTTTACTTTTATTTTTTAAAAAGATTTTATTTATTTGTTTGACAAAGAGAGATCACAAGTAGGCAGAGAGGCAGGCAGAGAGAGAGAGGAGAAAGCAGGCTCCCTGCGGAGCAGAGAGCCCAATGTGGGGCTTGATCCCATGACCCTGAGATCATGACCTGAGCCAAAGGCAGAGGCTTAACACACTGAGCCGCCCAGGTGCCCCAGGCACCCCAAAAGAGTGGTTGTAAGTTACCTATGCTTATTTAACTAATTTGGGAGGAAGGCAGAAAGAAGTCAGAAAACTAATGGACAAACTGTTTCATCAGAATACTGTTTTTTTTTTTAATAAACATATAATGTATTATTAGCCCCAGGGGTACAGGTCTGTGAATCGCCAGGTTTACGCACTTCACAGCACTCACCATAGCACATACCCTCCCCAATGTCCATAACCGCACCACCCTCTCCCTACCTCCCTATCCCCCTCCCCGCCCCCCTCACAGAATACTGGTTTTAAGTAGGAGGAACGTTGGAAGAATCAATTATATTTGTTTTAATTTCAAATTATCCTACAGATGAAAATGTATTTTAATATGCCACATCATTCCCATCTTGCTCATTATCTGGCCCTCCTGAGAAGCACTTCAGTAGTGAGATGGGGAAAAAAGGGTAAAATTTTCCGTGAAAGCTTGGGTTACCTTTAGAACACACCCCAGGAAATTCAAATTCACACCAGGATAATGAAGATCAACATCTGGAATGTTAAAGAACAAAACAAAAGGTACCCAGTCAGCTCAAAGCCCTTTTCCCCCTATGACTGTTTTTCTTAATCTGGATACTACTGACATTTGGGCCAGATCATTCTTCGCTGTGGTGGGCTATACGTATATTGCACAATGTTCAACAACAACCCTGGCATCTATCCTTTAGATGCCGGTGGCACCCACGTTCCCAGCTGTGACAACCAAAATTGTCTCTAGATGTTGCCAAATATCTTCGCAGGACAGAATTGGACCTGGTTGAGAACTACAGCCTCATTGGAACAGAAATTCCCTTCTTTTGAGAAGCAGTATGTTCTTAATCCCTGCAAGAGTTTAAGAGACTAGCTCTGAAGCCAGATTAATTGAGTTTAAATCCCAGTATACCACTTTTTTAATCTGAGGAATTGTGGTTAAACTACATAGCTTTGTCTCTGTTTTCTCATCTGTAAGATGGGTATACGACAGTACCTATTTAACTCGTTATTAGCTGAGCTTATATTTATATAGTGCTTAACACAGTGCTTACATCATAAGTGCTCAATATTAATGAGTATTATTAGGGAATTATGGTTCTGCAATTATATGACACATGCCAATTACAAAAAAGGCACTCTATGCTGCATTTATTTCTGTACTGGCCCTTGAAGAACTGATCTTCTCTCACTCTAAACATGAGATCTATATGGAAGTTGAGATCTTTTTTAAAAATTTTATTTTCCAAAGGTTGATATTTTATTTCATTTTTAATTTTTTAAATCTAAATATATAACGTATTATTAGCCCCAGGGGTACAGGTGTGTGTATCACCAGGTTTACATACTTCACAGCACCCACCCTAGCACATACATACCTTCCCCAATGTCCATAACCCAACCACCCTCTCCCTCCCCCACCCCCAGCAACCCTCAGTTTGTTTTGTGAGATTCAGAGTCTCTTATGGTTTTTCTCCCTCCAGATCCCATCTTGTTTCATTTTTTCCTTTCCTACCCCGCCAACCCCCCACGTTGCCTCTCAACTTCCTCCTATCAGGGAGATCCTGTGATAATTGTCTTTCTCTGTTTGACTTAGTTCAATAAGCATAATACCCTCTAATTCCATCCATGCCATTGCTAATGGCAAGATTTCATTTCTTTTGATGACTGCATAGTATTCCATTGTATATATATACTACCTCTTCCTTATCCATTCATCTGTTGATGGACATCTAGGTTCTTTCCATAGTTTGGCTATTGTGGACATTGCTGCTATAAACATTCGGGTGCACGTGCCCCTTCGTATCACTACATTTGTACCTTTAGGGTAAATACCCAGTAGTGCGATTGCTGGGTCGTAGGGTAGCTCTATTTTCAACTTTTTGAGGAACCTCCATGCTGTTTTCCAGAGTGGCTGCACCAGCTTGCATTCCCACCAACAGTGTAGGAGGGTTCCCCTTTCTCCGCATCCTCGGCAGTATCTGTCATTTCCTGGCTTGTTAATTTTAGCCACTCTGACTGGTGTGAGGTGGTGAGATCTTCTTTTTTGTACATCAAAATGATTGGCATACACAATCTCAGTAAGATCAATCTGAATCCTTCTAGTCGTTTTCGAATTTGAGCGGGACAAAATCTTCTCTGATGGTAAAATGTAATGAGGTGAGTCTGTAAACCAGCAGCAGCAGCATCCGACTCTGGGAGTAAAGACTAATATAGTAGAGGAAATTAACTTGACATGCAGAGAGAAAGGAAGGCCATTCTTTAGTGCACAAAATCCTCACAGCCACCCTAGTTCTTGAAACCTGGTTGTACAATTCTGGTGGCACAGCCTTGAGATCCCAGCCTCTTTGAGATGGATCCTTTATTTGGCTGTGCATAAAAATCACCTGGCTGGTTAAAAGACAGATTCTGGGATCCCACTGCAGATCTCCTGAAAGAGAAGCTCCTCCGGTGGGATTTGGTCAGGTGTATTCAAAGGTAACTGTCTAGGCAAGCTTGTCTACTAAAGGTTCCAAAGATGTGTGAGGATCATATAATGGGCATGATGGGTTTAAATGGCTTCTTAAAACAAGTCTGTCCACTTAAAAAGAGAATTCCCCCATTCTGCAATCATTTGTTAAATGTCCACAATGTGTCAGATACAACGCTTGGTCCTAGAGGTAGGTCTCTCAGAGAGATGTTTTATTCTCTATTTCACACTTAACATGTTTTGTTCAGAACCGTTAAAACTTTATGTCCCCAAACAAAAAATTATGTCCTTTGTCAAAACTGTTGGTTTTCAAAAACCGTCTAAAAAAAACCTAGAAAAAACTAAAGGCAGCCAGATTCCTTAAAATCTTAAAGCATTTTAAAATTCCATTTTAGGGAAAAAAAAAATTCCATTTTAGGGCACCAGGGTGGCTCAGTCATTAAGCGTCTACCTTCTGTCCAGGGTCCTAAAATCGAGTCCAGGCATTGGGCGTCCTGCTGGGGCGGGAGTTGCCTGCTTCTCCCTTTCCCACTCCGCTGCTTGTCTTCCCTCTCTTGCTCTCTCTGTCAAATAAATAAAAATCTTAAAAAAAAATTAAATTCCGTTTTAAATACAAGTTTTTGAAAATAAACTTACTTATTTTGTAGTTACTGCACGCACACACTATATATATTTTTAAAGATTGTATTTATTTATCTGACAGAGAGAGAGATCACAAGTAGGCAGAGAGGCAGGCAGAGGGCGGGGGGCGGGGGGGGGGAGCAGGCTCCCCGCCTAGCAGAGAGCCCGATGCGGGGCTCCATCCCAGGACCCTGGGATCATGACCTGAGCCGAAGGCAGAGGCTTAACCCACTGAGCCACCCAGGCGCCCCCACACACTATATTTTAACACTACATACACAGGACAATTTCAAGTAGAAATCAAATTAGATGACACGGAGTGACTTCAGTCCTGTACCCTGTAAAGGGGGAAAAAATGTCATTTCCAATTTTCCTCAGCATTTCAGTAACCCACCTAAATTGTCCAGAACTTTTACAAAGCTAGGGCGCACTTTTGCACACCACTCTGGATCTCGGGGTTTCAGCAAGGTGGGGTGTGCCCCGAGGAGAAAAGGACGGGCTGGGCGGGTGGGAAGGAGCTACAGGCAGGGAGCCCGCGGGCGCTCACCTAACAGCTCCGAGTCTCCCCGGCGGCGACCACCAGGGCGGCCTCACTCCAAGAACCGCAGGAGGCGCTCGCTCCCCTCTTGGTCCCACAACCGTCACCACCCCCACGTCCGAGCGGTGTGCTACGCTCCCCGCCCGCAGAGCCCCAGCCCCCGGCAAAACCCACCCGAGACAGCGGGCTGCCTCCGCTCCCGCGGCTGTCAAAACTCCGCGCGCCGCGTCCTTTCCCCAAAGGGCCGTGCTTGGCGGGAGGGGCCCAGACGCCCCTGCGCTGCGCCGCGCTCTCGCAGCCCCAGCGCGGGGATCCCGCTCCTCCGCCCCTCTGCGGTGCAGGCCGCCTTCTGAACCCCCGGCGCCTGCGGCGCGCCTCTCAGGTCGGAGTGCTGGCGTCCGATCCTCTCCAGCTTCCCGCAGTGCTCCCCGTCCCCCTCAACCCCTGCCGGTGCGCCGGGCCATTCGGCCTTTACCCTACAAACCTCCACGTCCTTCCGCTTTTCTGTAGCAAGTTCGATCCTGCCCGTGCGCCCTACACCCTTGGTCTCCCACCGTTCTAGTCCGCCTTTCTACTGACTTGTTCTCTGTTTCCTACAACAGGTCCTCTTCTGGTGAGGCCCGCCTGCGCCATGCCCTCTTTATCCACTTAAACGGGTTAGCACTACCCATCCTTGATTAATGTATGCCCTTAAGGGTTTTACCTACAAATGCTTCAGAGATGGAATGCGTGTGTGTGTGTGTGTTCTTCTTTAGTTTAAACTTTTAGTCTTTGGATTCTGGAAGACCTGGTGTTTCTCTTCCCTAAAATGGATGGAATGAAAATAAACCTCTAACGAAAGAGAAAAAGGCAAGGGTCATGAGTGGATTAGGGATATCAAAGATTTGAAGAGGCAAGCACAACGGAAGTGTGTTTTCAAATAAAAAGAGAAACTGGATACACTAGATCTGGGTACAGATTTTCTCAGTGCAGTCCTGGGGAGACCCAGTGTTTGGAGATGCCATGTGATTGGAGATCTGAAAAATATGGGGGAGGGGAATACATATATAGTACCTATACATTATATTACATTTGTATATGTGCAATATATAATATGTATAAAAATATATATTACATCACGTATGCATATGCCGACATCTATATATGACACCAGCATAAATATATACAATATTTATATTATATGTAAATTACCTATACAGGGGAAGGAGGGGGAAGGCTCAGGTGCAGTCCCCCCAGGGCGATGCGGGGCGGGGCCAGGACAGAGGGCGGCAGGGACCCGCCCAGGGGGCGTCTCCGAGGGCAGACCCACCAAGCGGCTCCTCTGGGACTCTGGCGGTGCCCCGGAGCTGGGCTCCAGTCTGTGGCGCGGCGCAGTCCCCAGGACCCCCTGTGCCTGGTGCGTGGTGGCGGCAGGGGACCGGAGCAGGCCACCAAGAGAGCAGCCAGCCCTCCTGTTCCCAGCCCGGACCCCACCCCGCGCAAACGCAGCGGCGGGAATGGGCGCATTCCCCTGCAGGGGTCTGGTTGGCCAGCTGCGGCTTCACCATGGCGACGGCGGCGGGCAGCCGGGCTCCGGCGCTGCAGCTGCGGGAGCGGTTCCTGACCAAAACCGGTGGACTAGAGCCAGACCGGGACCCCGCGGGGCGGACTCGGGCCTCTGCCGCCCCACACCTGGGCCACTCTGTGCAGAGCGGAGGACCCGCGGACCAGGCACCTCCACCGTCCTGCGCAACCGCCTCCCTGGTCTAGGCGCACAGCCTCCGGAGGCGACAGACGCACGGGGCAAGCGGCGGCCAGAGAACCACCAAACCAAGGCACTGTCCGAGCTGTCCGCGCAGGGCTGACGGGGCAAGGAGGGGCAGGACACTCTGGAGTCTCTGGAGGCTGGAAATACGCAAAGTCTCCGTGAGGTCCGTTGTCTGCGCTGGTGTAGACATCCGTGAACTGCACCGAGGATCCTCTCTCCTAGCTGGATGGATGCGTGTGACTGTACTTTTCACCTCAATGAAAAAGATACTATTGCGTGGAAAGCTCATGCCGCTGGACTTTGTGTACTGTGATCCCACTTAGGGGGAAGTCGAGGGCCAGGTGCATTTTTGGCGGCAGGCACCTGGGGGCAGTCAGGCAGAGGCATGCACTAGGGGCCCCCCAGGACAGCCAGCAAAGCAGGGGAAGGAGGGCAAAGGCCCAGGCCTGGTGTGGGAAGTTGCAAGCATGAGCGGCTGGGACCCAGACCAGTGGCCAGAGGGCCTTGGCTGTTTGGAACTACCTGCCCAGCAGTGGCGTGCGGGAGCGCGGGAGCGGGGGAGCGCGGGAGCGGGGGAGCGCGGGAGCGCGGGAGCGGGGGAGCGCGGGAGCGGGGGAGCGCGGGAGCGCGGGAGCGCGGGAGCGCACGCGAGGTGGGGGTAAGGGAGGGCCACGCAGGCGCTGCCTGGCAACGGCAGTTGGCTTTTGATTCTTAGCCTCGCGCAGGCAGGGGTTCTGTGACACTTGGCGGGGTAGTCCGACTGGACTGGACGCTTTCTCACCGCGGACCAGGGCAGTTGTTTGACCGCCAGATGTTCTCCTGGGCTGGTGGCCTGGGCTGTGGCCTAGGCCATTCCCTAGGGGCCTTGGACAGCAGCCAGACCTCTTTGACCAGGGACATCTCTGATACTCACACACATGTGCTGGGGAAAGGGACTTTCCCTGGGGATGCCACGGATTTGGCTGATGTCATCTCATCCCAGGCACAGATCAATAGACGCCTCCGTGAGACTGAAACCCTGGAGGCTGAAGTGACTCATTGGAAGACTTTGTGCCCGTGTTCCACCCAGGGACTAAATACCATCGACCCAGAAACAGTGTGGCGACTGAAGAGCCACATCAGGGACCTAGAGCAGCAGCGGATGCGGGAGATGGACGAACATCAGCTGGCAGTGGCGGTGTTGCAAAACGTCCACCAGCAGAAGCTTGCAGACCTCACTGACCAGCACCGCAAACAACTGATGGACTATGAACGACGGATGAAAGACCTACAAAACCAAGACGCTGCCGGGAACGTGAACGATGACCTTCTTGAGGAAAGGGAAATGGAGCTCAGAAGGTTGAGGCAACAACTTACCCAAATGCAGCAGCTGAACGACAGTTTGAACAACCTTGCTTCAGATCTCCGAGCAGAAAAGCAAAAGTTGGTTCACGAGCTCCAAGATGCAAGACATCAGCTGGAGGAATCAGTTCTGCGCAACAACGAGGATTCTCTTAAGAACAACATTGCCGTGAGGGCTTTAAAAATAGAGAAAGGACGGTTAGTGGCAAAACTGTGTCGGGCCGAAAAGAAGCTGTTCGAAGAGAAGTCTGAGCGAAGTCTCAGAGACTGGTCCCCAGTAGATAATGCACGATTCATCCAGCTCGGCCAACAGAAAGACCTGGAGATACTACACCTCCGAAAGAGGATGGAGCAGGTGGACGCCGACCACCAGGAAACGAAAGAACTGCTGTCCTTTGCTTTGGAGGAGCAGAAGCAATTGACAGAGTACATCGGAGAGCAAGACCAGTACATCAAAGAACTTAGAGAAAGGCCAGAGCTTCGGGAGGAATTCGGTAAGTCGACCGAAACCTTAAGAAGCCATGACACCTTACCCGCATCCGTGGAGGACAAAGACATGCGTCTCCCATCCATGACAGACGAACATCCTCACGTGGACGAAGACCTGGGGCGCCTCACACAACAGAGTCCTGCTGTCCCCGTGGTTGACCCTAAAGTCCTAGAGGAGATCGTAGAGCTAGAGTGTGAGGTCTTTCAGCTCAACGAGGTAAAAGATGATCTCGAGGAGGAAATCAAAGAACAACAGAAGATCATTCACAACCAGCAGCAGGGGAAGAGAGCACTGCTTCAGTCCTTACAGGAGCAGAAGGAGAAAGTGGACCGTCTTCAACACCGGCAGGAGGAGATGAACACTGAACACGCTCAGCTCCTCGCAGCGAAAGATGAGATGCTTCGGAATCTGCAAGTGGCGCTAGAAGAGCTGAAAGCCCAGTTGCCCGACGAAAGCCGGCAAATTCCAAGAGAAGCCTGTGAGGATGAGGAAGTGCGAGCAAGCCAGCCTCTCCCCAGAGAGAACGGAAGTGAAGAGCGTGATCCATCTAAAGCCGAAATTCAAAGATTAGTCCAAGGAATCCAAGAACAGGAACTGGAGATGCAGCTTCTCACTGAACAGAACATCCGACTGACCGAGCAGGTGGATCGGCTCTCCAAAGAGGAGATCGGGAAACTCACTCGGATTATCCAGCAAAAGGATGTGGAGATTCAGGGTCTTTCCAGCAGCATCTCTGCGGCTTCTGACAGCCAGAACAGGCACGTGGAACACCTTCAGCGGCAATTGCAAGAGTGTGCTTTGGAAAGCGAACGGGTCTTGGCCGTCCTAAATGAGAAGACGAGGGAGAATAGCAATCTGAAAAGGGACTATCACGAAATGACCGATCGACTTGCTGCCAGGGAAGCAGACCTCCAGAGGATGCAAGAGGAAAATCAAAAACTGGCCACGAAAATGGAAAGCAGCATCCAGGAGGTGTTGAGAGAAATGATTTGGAACTTGTCACACATCATTCAAGAAAAAGACCTGGAAGTGGATGCATTAAGTCAGAAATGCCAGAGTTTATTGACGATCCTACAAACACCCAGCACTGGTCATGAGGTTCGAGGAGTTCGTATCGATCAGTTCCAGCAACTTCTACAGGAACGGGACAGGTTGACACAGCGAGTGAAGATCATGGAGGAGTGGAAAGAGCAGGTGCTGACCACGGTCCAAAATCTGAAGCGTGAGTCACCCCAGCTTCAGAGAGATCTGCGACAGCTCCGGGCGTGGGCTTGCACCAACAGCGAGAACGTCTTGAAACCGCAGACAGCCTCTCTTGACCAGATCCAAACTTGCCAAGGCCATGAAATAAACTTCCAAGAGCTAGAGAAGGAACTGGCCCAACTTCAGCTCCGCATCGGGGAGCTTTGCAATGCCAAGGACCTCCTTTTAGGGAACCTTGACGCGATTTTCCTCCAGCCCTCCAGCGACTCCGCAGAGGCAGCCGACTCCCTGAAGGCCACGAAATCTGACCTAGTGAGTGAGTCTTCTCAGGTGCTCCGAGAGGAGGTAGAGGAGCTCAGAAAATCAGGGCAAGGAAAAGATCCAATGATTCGAACCCTCCGGGAGGATCAGCAGAGATGGATTGCTTCAGGGGCTGCCACGGGGGAAGGAGAAGGCAAACCCCGGGAACACAGCGATTGCGATTCCCACATGGAGCAGCGGAAGGAGAAACCGGCCGTTCTACAAAACTCCCTTCGGGCTCAGGAGCTCCAAATCCAAGCGAAAAGTGAGGAGCTGCTTTCTTTACAGGAGAAGCTCAGGAGCCAGCTGAGTGAGAATGAGCTGCTGAGGCAGGCAGTCACCAATCTGAAGGAGAGGATAGCAGATTTCGAAATGGATGTGTGTCGGCTGAAAGAGGAAAATGCACAGATTGTGGAAAGATCTAGAGAAGAGGAAATGGAAAATCAGGCGATGCAAGAGACAAATCGGCTGCTTTCAGTGATGCGGCGAGAGGAGGCATCCCAGCATGCTGGGACGAAAGAGAAGGTACTCACGTTGGAGCAACTGTTGCCAGAGAAAGAAGAGGCTGAGACCAGAGAATTGAACCGGCTCGTCGACGCCGTTCGGTCAATGCAGGAAAAGGCAGCTGTGTGTCAACAGGAGAGAGATGACATTGAGTTGGCACTGACAGAGAAAGAGAGGGAAGCCTGTGCCCTCCAGAAGGAGGTTCACCAGTTACGTGAGAGAGAATTGCTCCTAAGCCAGGAGCTGGAGAGAGAGCGGCACCTCGCTGCAGACGCCCAAGATTCTCGTCACTGGGAAGCTTTGGCCTCGGAAGACCAAGTGGCTCAGCTAAGAGAGGAAGTGACGGTCTTGCAGGGAAAACTCGTTTTGTCTTCCGCGGCCATGGAAAAGGCCAGCCACGGAGCCAGTCTGCAGGTAGAGTCGCTGCGGGAGCAGTTGCACGTGGTCACCCAGCAGGAGGAAGCTGTGCTCCGGCTCGCCGCCTCCCAGGAAGAGGGAAGGCACTGTGATCGAAGACTAGCGAACCTCAAGCTGGAACTGGCCGAGTGGAGGGAAAAGGCAGACGCCCTGGAAGGAAAAGTGATGTCGTTACAGGGACGATTGCATCAAACAAATGCCGACTTGGAGGTGAAGGAAGACCAACTCCAAGAGTTCAAGAAACAGAATGAGGTCCAGCAGGAGATACTGGAGGACACACAGAAGAAACTGATGACCTTAGTAAGTCAGTTGGAAGGAATGGTGGACAAAAGCCTCCTAAGGAGACTCTTCGTGGGATCTTTGCAGGCAGCTGATGCGGAACGGCAGGAAGCGTTGAGGTTGATGGCAAGCACGCTGGGGATCCCAGAAGACCAGCTGCGGCAGCTGCGCAGCCAAGAGCCCGCGGGTGTGCCCGGCGGGGTGACTGGGGGGCCTGGATCCAAAAGCGCCCCCAACACACCTGCGAAGCCAGATCACCAAGCTGTGGCCAAGCATTCTTTTTCAGGACTTTTCCTCCAGTTTCTAGAAGCGGAATCTCAATCAGCTTTTCCACCGCCCAAACCCTCTGCTCATGACGTGAAGCCTCCAGATTCAGGAGGGAGGGGAAAAGTGCCTAAGCAACAAGGCCCACCACGACTGAACGCTACCCTGGGATCCACACCCCCAAAAAAAGATGTCAAGCCCCACACCACAACTGTGGCTCTTATTAACCCACCTGGACCGGAAATGGATCGATCAGAGCACCTTCTTCTAAGTGCTGTCACTGATGCTTTACCCACGTACACGCCGCATATACTGTCACCTGCCGAGAAGGTTGGAATGGCGGCCAAAGACCTCTCAAAGAAATAGACGATTGTCAAGCCAGAGTGAGACCACGCTTTGAAGATCCCAGGTCACTCTCTGTGTCTACCTTATCTCCTAAGGTTCTTTTTCAAAATGTCAAACATTCGCGGTTTTGCTTTCAGCTTAAGAAACGTATTCTTTTATGACTTAACCAAAAAGGGGTCTCTTAATGACCGCAGAAGTATTCGCCAAAGTGAAAACACTGGTGACTTCTTTTTTTTTTTTTAAGATTTTTATTTTTTTTTTGGACAGAAATTGAGGGCACACACACAGGGGGAGCATCAGAGGGAGAGAGAGAAGCGGGCTCCCCACGGAGCAGGGATCCTGACCTGTGACCTGATCCCAGGACCCCGGGATCATGACACCAGCCAAAGGCAGACCGTTAACAGACTGAGCCACCCAGATGCCACAGCAGTGCTGACTTTTGTAGGAGAGTCGACACTGCTGGGCTTGGAGGCTGTGGTCAAAGGATTCTTCCAACAATGTTTGTAATGCTTGAAGGTTTTCACAAGGGCCAGGTGTCTATGTATACCTTATGTAGAGAACACATCAACTTGTTTTAGTGTTCCAAATGTATCAGGTATACGAGCACACACTGCTTATACGGGAAACGAGGTGAATAGCACAAAAGTACAGGATGAATATAAGGTAAAAAAAATTGCAAGTTCGCTTTTCCCAGGTAAGTCTCATTTCTCTTCGTTTATTTTTTATTTTCTAGTTTTTAAAAATCATTTCCTTTTCTGTTGTCTGGAAAAGCACACTATGGGTAAGCTGATTTCTCTCAGGCCTTATGTATGTTTGCCTGTTTAGGAGTATAGTATTCTCTGACTTGCTTTTTCTTTTTTTTTCCCAAATCACTCTGCCTTAGAGACCATTTGAAATGGGAGTGAATTCCATCTTATTCTTTAATTGAAAACCCAGTAGCTTATGGTTCCACCCTAAATTATAGAAGCAGCTCCTCTCGATCAGCCTTTAAGCGGTTTTTCCCTGGAATGTCCATGGTCAGCTCCCTTGTTCATTTGCTCAAAAGCCCCTTCAAATCTTCCTTTGCCCTTCCAGGCGAATTGTTCCATTGTACCTTGGAAAGGATCCATTCAGATCTCTTTAAGGACCTCATTCCATTAGTTTTCCATTCTGCTGTCTCTTCGGCCTGCAAATACGGTCATTCCTTCCCTGCCTTCCTGTTGTCAGTGCTCTGATTCACCCACTCCTGTCTCAGACTGGTGCAGTGGACTCCCGACCGATCTTGCCGGTTCCACTCTCGGCCTCCCTTGAATCCATTCTGCACACGGCTGTCAGGGTGGACTGAGATGACAATGTGATGTTCCTTCCCTGCTGTAATTACTGGAGGGTTCCCCCACCGCCTGGAGTTGGACCTTTAAGAGACCATCCAAGCCCTTGCCTTCGCGGCCTTCCTTCCTCTTCATCGTTCACATAAAGGCCGCCCTGTAGGTCCAGGTGAATTCTTGCAAGCCCCAAATAGATTACTATCCAAATCACTTCAAGCCCATGTGCCTCCTCATTGTGCCTTGACAAAGGTACAAATGAGAAAGAATTTCATTCTTCTCTTCTTCACCCATTGGTAAAGGGAGGGATTCCCACCCTAACGTTATGGGATGTCCAGAGGCTGCACAGCTGAGCTCCACCGTAATTAATTCGGGGCCTATAATAGGGTTGTAGGAAAGGAGGGACACACACAGCATGCAGGGCCACGGGGGATGTTGCACCTGGGAACGTAATGGACAAAGGCTGCGCGTGCAGACTATGTAGTAAGAGGAGAGTGAAGGTGAGCCCTACTTCCTGCAGGAGGGACTGATTGGCTTGCCGGATCATTGCACAGGCTGTCAGGGCACTGGAGCTCACTCGGGAAGAAACTGTGCCTGGTCCCTGTGCTAAGGAGGGCTTGTTGGCCAGGGGATCTGATCTGTGGGAGCAGAGTGGGAAGGGAACATGGAGTGAGGCCATTTGAGGCCCTCCAAAGTTACCGGGTGCCAAGACAACACTTCCTATTGAATCTTAATCTCGGGCTTTCCATCACAGTGGACTCTGATATATGGACATCCATTTCATGCTGAGACTCTTAAGGCATGGGACAGGTGCTTCTCTAGGATGTGAAGCTGTCACGTGAGCAGGAGGGAGATGTGGTCATCAAACCCAAAACGTACTAACTTCCATTGATGTTCACGCAGTTGATCCCCAGGGAATCCCTGGGTGGCCAAGGGGTCGAAGGAAGAGCTGACGTCCTCCAGCACCATGGAATCTGGCAGCGCACTGTGGACAGAAGCCGCCACCTTCACCTGCAGGTAGGATATGCAGACTTTGGCTTCAGCCTGTAGCAAGTAGGCCTTGGTGACTCTATGAAGCTGGTGGGGGTGCCATGACCCAGAGAATAATAGACAGCTGGATAGGAAGGCTCAGAGTCTGTGAGAGACTCTGTTTCCAGGAGAGCCCAGTGCATGGCCAGCAATTGCTGCTCTGATGGTCTCTAACCAGGGCCAAGGAGGGCCGTTTCTTGCATTGGGAGCCCATGGACAATGGACGGATAGCATGGGTGGTCCAGGGACTCCAGGAAGCGGAAGAGGAGGCTGCTACAGCCTTTTGACCCGGGCACGAACAGGTGGTTTTTTCTAAAGCTTTTATTTATGTAGTTAAGAGAGAGCTCTGGCTGGAAGAGGGGCTGAAAGGGAGAGGGAGAATCAGGCTCCCCACCGAGCAGGGAACCCCCTGCCAGGCTCGATGTCAGGATCCCGAGATCAGGACCTGAGACAAAGGCAGACGCTTCACCAACGGAGCCACCCAGTCACCCCCAACAGGTAATTTTTACTTGCACAGATCCTAGAGCCTTTTGTGGAGGGGAGACCCTCCCCCCTTAGCATGGGCTCATTGACAAGTAACAGCTGAAATGGGCTTCCATGAAATTTATAAACAAGGAATATGTTGCCTCCACAACCCAGGAAGGACTGAAAGATGTTGGACTTCTATGTCCTTTTTTTCTTTTTAAGGATTTATTTAGTGACTTGATAGAACACGAGAAAGAGAGTCCAAGGGGCTGGTAGGGGCAGAGGGAGAGGGAGAAGCAGGCTTCCCGCTGATTAGGGAGCCTGATGCAGGGCTTGTTGCCAGCACCCTGAGATCAGGACCTGCGCCCAAGGCAGACACTTAACTGACAGGAAGCCCCGCATCCTTAAGAAGTTTGTCAAACAAATATCCTCACAGTAGGATGTCCTAAATGTGATGTGCCATCTATGTTCCTGGAGAAAGCTGGGTGCAGTACGATCCTGCCCACAGTTTGCCTATGATAGCAGAGCGGTTTGGGTGCCCTGTGCATAACAAAGTAAATCGTTTCTCTTTCAAGGTCAAGGGACGTGTGACTGAGAGGATGTTGAAATTGGCACTGAACAGAACATATTGGCCAAATCTATAATAGCAAAATATTCCCCATCTTTAAATTTGTTGGGCTCCGTCATGGTTTTTTATAATGACTCTGTTTCTTTATTTTAAGGAGAGAGCAGGAGAGAGAGAGAGAGAGAGCTAGCAAGGAGCAGGGGCAGGGGGCGGTGGCGGGGAAGGAAGGGCAGAGGAAGAGAAAATTGCAAGCGGACTCCACCCTGAGCACATAGCCGGACATGGGACCCGATCCTATGACCCCGAGATCCTGACCTGAGCCAAAAGCTCAACCCACTGAGCCCCCATGTGTCTCTGGTGTTTTAAGGGTACAGGGGTTTATTTAATCAGGTACAGTAAGGTAAGCAGATATATAAGTAACTCTCACAACGCAAGAAGCGTTTGCAGACTCCCTGATCCCGAGAAAGGAGGTCCTGAGAGCCATGGAGGGCCGCCCAGGGAAGCACCAGGGTCGGTCAGGAGAAAGAGGGAGTGAAGGGACAGACAATACGGGCAAGACCCTTTATTGTGGTTTCCATGGCAAGGGGCAGGTGAGTCCGGGTAAGCACGTTTAAGACTGCTTAGTTTGTGTCCTGTCAGTGGGTTCCGGGACACAGTGGTGTCTGTCTGGAGTAGTGTGTCCCTGCCCCTGGGGTGATCAGGGCAGGGGATAGTGGCCCAGAGTAAGAGTTTCTTACAAGAGGTGGTTGGGGGTAAAGGCTCCGAATTGGTTGCTTAACATGTGAAAGCTTTGCCGGTAGGCAAGCTGTTGAGCATCTCTAGGAACTAAGTAAGCCTGCCAGGGACAGTCCCTCCAAAGTCAGCAAGGCCTGAGATGTCAAAGCATTAAATACAGAAGGTAGAATCTATGGTGATTATACTTGCTATAAACAGAATTTGAATTAAGTCCGTGAAGGTTAGCCAACCGGTGCATCTTAGCAACATTAGAGATCATTCAGAACCTATGTTGTAGAGGCACAGATGGCAGTTGGCCTCCTTTTAATTTTGCCAGTGAAATTGTTTTAGTAAATTTTGGATTTCCTTTTTATTTTTTATTTTTTAGAGATTTTATGTATTCCTTTGAGAGAGAGAGAGAGAGAGAGCGCGAGCGAGCAAGTGTGACAGAGCAGGACCCAGGGGGAGCGCAGGGAGAGGTAGAGGGAGAAGCAGACTGACTCCTTGCCCAGCAGGGAGCTTGACATGGGGCTCTCTTCCAGGATCCCGGGATCAAGACCCGAGCTGAAGTCAGACGACTAACCATGTGAGCCACCCAGGTGCCCTTGTAAATGTTGGATTTACAGTTGGATCAAATTTTGAACCTATGTTGAATTAGTCGTTGGGGGGGGGGGTCCCTACCTACTGTATTCAGTTTTCTCTCTTCCAGTCCTCCTTTGCTTGGGTTTGTGTCTTCCTGGATATACGTGTGGGGTGGGGGAGTGTCTTTTTGCCCTGCTCCTCTTTCTCGGTTTTTTCTTGCAGAGTGTCTCAAATCAGCATCATCAGCCTTGGAGCTTCTGTCGTGGCGATGGTTGTATGGTTTCAAGTCTCCTGGCATAAGTCAAGGTGGGAATTGATCCCCTCAGTGTGCCATTCTTACATTTCCCTGGGATCCGGGCCTCCCTCCTTTCCACTCACAACACAGAGAGTCACCCCCAGGACTGTGCTTGGGGTGCGCTTTCCCCCATAGGATCTGGACGTCAGCATCAAGCACTGGCCCAACACCCAGTCCCTGGAACTCAAGCCCACCAGTCAGCATGTCCTGCGGTTGCCAACCTCAGGGGGGAGCCTTGGAGACCAATACAGGCCCCATGCAGGTCACAGAGGTGACACCTCCCCCCAGGATACAGTCAATTCTCATTCATTCTCACCTTGTTGGCAAGGATGGGACATTAGTTTGGAAATGGATGGCGACCTCCATTTGAGATAACAGAATGCGAGCTGACTCACAAGCTGGCCAGTGATGGCCAGTTCCCTCCCAGATTGTGACTGTCAGGTCTGAAGCTGGTTAATTAGCGAAGGAGCAGGTCAAGCTGACCCCCGTGTCCTCATTTAACACAGGGACACCCTGTTTGTGATGCCACTTGTTTTAATCACCTTCTCCTCAGGTCCCCGATGAGAGAGAGAGATACCTGCTCCAGACTTGTGGGGATGCCCTGACACCCGACACGTGTGAGTGACAACAGTTTACCAGTCACATATACTCACACTTCAGGGGAGGAGGATACCACACACCGTGCAGGACTGCACAGAGATCGCGCTTGAGAACAGAGAGAACCAGCAGGGCCTTGGAAGGCAAGACTTGCTTGAAACAAGAGGGTGTGGCAGGTCCTGGTTCCCATGGGAGGGTGTGAGTGGCTTCCTTGAAGAATTGAGTGGGCTTCTAGGGAACTGAACGCTGCTCCCCAAAAACCCAAAAGCTCTATGGCTAGTCCCTATGATGAGAAGGGTGTTTGGTTACGAGATCGCCCCTGTGAGGGAAGAGGGAGAGGAGAACGTGCATGATGCCATTTGAGTCCCTCCTTGACCTTCCAGGTGTCAAGACAGCGCTTAATACGGAATCTTATTTCAGGCCTTATGCCGCAAGAGGGTATGACAGAGTCATTCTTCTTAGAGCTAATCATGGAATTTCACAGTGAAACAGTATACAGGATAAAGGTAAGTGGTATTGCTCTTTGCTAGCAATGAATATGTAGGCTCCACCATCAAACACATTCACAGTTACTCGTACAAAGAAACTACTTTTGGATAAATCTAACAGTGCCTGTCCAGACATCACATGCTGGAAGCTATTTAGCACTGATATAGGGAATCAAAGATATAAATAAATGGAGAGATACAGCATGTTCGTGATTTGGAAGGCTAAGCATCGTAAAGATGTCAGTTGTTCCCAGATTGATAGAGAGATTTAATGCCATTGCTATCAAAATCCTGTCAGCTTTGTTCATTTTTGTAGAGATAGACAAAAATATTCTAAAATGTATGTGGAAGGAGAAAGGAATTAGAGTAGTTTCGAAAACAATTTTGAAAATAATACTAATGTGGGAACACAGTCTCTGGAGTTTCAGAACTTAGTAGTAGTTATGATAAGGAAGCCTGTGTGGTATTTGCAGAAGGCCAGACACATAGAACAGAGCAGAGCAAAGAACCCAGAAATCGTCCCCACAAATATGCCCATCTGCGTTTTGAAAAGGGTGCTAAAGCAATTCTGTTCCAGAGAGCTGGATTTTGTACCGACTACAGCCATCTAAAGCTTGTGATGAACTCAGAGAGGCGAAACTCAGAAAACAGCAGCAGCAGAGGAGGACGGTGGTGTGACCGAGGCCTCCCAGGTGGGAGTGGGAGAGAGTGTGTGCGCCCAGGGTTGTGTGGGCGGGGCCCAGAGAGCTATCCAGTGATGCTTTCCGAAGGCCCAGGGAGCGGGGAAATTGTGCAGTCAGCGTGTGGGCACAGGCGCCAATGAGCGGGAAGGGTGTTAGGACGGCTGACGTGGGCAGGTCCCTGAGACGCCTCAGTCACTGAGCCTGGGGAGAAGCAGCCCCCCTTTTGCAGCCTTCTGTGAGGCTTGCTTCTGGCCTGGCGTCTCAGGATCCCGCAACCTTGCCCGGGTGGGCGCAGCACCTCAGAACCTCCAGACCCGTGGCCACTGGTGTGAGGACGCCCCTTTTCACCTCCTGTACTTCCTCCTCAAGGTCGACGCAGAGGACGAAGGAGCGAGCAGCCCTTGGGAAGATGCTTCTCTGCGCAGAGGTACCTGTAGGGCATGGTGTCAGGGCCCTGTGTACCCGGGGGGCTGGGGCCTCGCTGGGAGGCGGGCCTCTGTCTCAGGAATACACTGGTTTGCCAAAAGGTTGCTGTCAGCTCGTGCGCCCCTCGTTTCGCACCTGTGAAGAGCCCAGAACGGGGCTTCCTTTATGGAGCTGCTAATTATGCGAGAGTGCGAATGCGGCCGAACCAGGCAGATGAGGTTTCAGCCTCGTTGGGGCTCAAGTCCTGCTCGAAGACCGACTTGAAGCCAGTAAGTGTAGTGTTGACGGGGGAGAAGTTCCGTTCTCCCTCTTGAGTAGGTTACATTCCACTATGGGTTGTCAGAATCCCCACCGTGCACCTGCGATCAGGCCAGTCGGGGCGGGGGGAGGGGGTGTACCTGTGATCCGGCCAGTCAGGGTGTGTGTGTGTGTGTGTGTGTGTGTGTGTGTGTAGGGGGAATGGCCTTCCTTTTGGGTGGGTTGTGGGTATCAGTGATTGGAATACATGATAAATAGATCTGACAGGATGTGTGAGGGACTCCCTACCTGGTTGGAAAAGACAGGAAGGAAATAATGACCCGTGAAATTCATCATTACTGTTTTGCATTGAGTGCTGAGAAATACAGGGTGCATTAGAGTTTGTAATTTCCTGAGCAGGAGGCTAAGAAATCAAGGCGGATGTGGGAAGGTGTTCAGTTAGAGCAGGGAAGGAGTGTGAACTGTTGAAGGAATTGAGAGAATGTCCTTGAAGCTCGGGGCACGTGCGGACTGTAGGGTGGGCAAAGCCAAGGTTTGGGGTGAAGACTTGTACTTTTTGTAGATTCTTGGAAACTAATCATAGTGATTTAAAACATGGGGTCCAGACCCAAGCAGATCCTAGCTCTGCCTCTTAGGAGCCGTGTTGCTAAAGCATTGTACGTGTCAGTTTCCTGATGGGAGAAATGGGGATGGTAATAATCCCACTTCACAGATGATTGTAAAGATGAAATGATATTTAACATTAATAAAACACTTAGAGCCATGTCTGACATGTAGTAGGTGTCGGTGGTTGGTTCAAGAAATCAATAAATACATAGATAAGTTTTGAAGACGTGGAGGCATTGTGTGGTGCCATTTGTGAACATAAATGGACTCCACGCAACTTCATTTCTTCTCCAGCTTTCAGATGCTGTTGACCACATGTGTCACACTGTTGAATTAGAAATAATTTTTCTCAAATGGACAGTTATTTGTCCAGAGAATCTGCAGTGCCATTGAAACGACGAGAGGGAAATAAAATGCTTTTCAGTACCATGTCCCAATTAGGTGTATTTAAAATTTCCTGATACATTGATTTATTTAATATTTGTTGGTAACCGTTTGTGCAAACTTGCTTACTTAAAGTAAATTGACTGTAGAGTAATTGAGACACAGAATAAGGACAGAGAAGTAGTATAACTAGAGCTTGGCTTTTCTTGACTCTGTATGGGATAAGTTTTTTGTTCTGTTTTGTTTTTGTTTTCAGGTAGGAAACATCTTTATTATTGGCCTTGATTCATTCATCATATAGTGTCCAGTGTGGATTCCGTATCCAGACAATCTGCCTGGCGCATTACTACGCTGGCCCCTCTAGTCCAGAGGCCAGGCCGTCCCCCGAGGGACGCCAACCCCACCAGCCCCAAAAGTTCATGCTTGGGGAGCCGAGCGCCAGGCTGTCCCAGGAATGGGCCCCTCGGTCTGTCACCCTCTATTCTGGCCAGGACTTCTGGGGAGGCCGAGGCTGGAGCCTGGACCAGAACTCTTTTTGGTTTTGTGATCATTTAAAAACAAAAACAAAAACAAAAAACAGAGGAGACAAACATTTCACAGTCTTTAAAAATAGGAGTCTGAGGAGAGAAGCCAAGGTCCTCCGCCTGGGAGCCCTGCATGAGGCCAAAGCATCCGTGTCCCTTGAGGTGTGCTGACCCAGCCATGGCGTGGCCGGCCCGGCGAAGTCACTGGCCAGAGCCGTAGGGCCAATTGAAGGTACTTGCTGACAGCAGCATGTCTCGGATCAGCGTCTGGGTGTGTGTCTTGCCCACCAGGCGCATGAAGAACAGCTGGGAGGTGAGGGAGGCTGGGAGGGTGAGCAGGGCCGGGAGCCGCAGCCGCGGACGCCCGAAGCGCTGGGGCTGGGACGGGTACTGGGCCCGCACATATTCCTTGAGGGCCACCTCCGACTTCTCCTGCAGGCTTTCCACGTGCTCTGGGTTCGAGAGGCCACAGGCGTCAGGCGTGAAGAGCGCGATGGCCTTGAGGCAGCCGAGTGGACCTGCAGGCAGCCCAGCTTGTGCACCTGCTCCTGGAAGGCGCGCACCTGGTCCGTGAGGGGCGCGGCGTGCAGGCCGGCGGCAGCCAGGAGCTGCGCCCTGTGCAGGGGCAGCGCCGCCTGCGCCAAGTTCACCTGGAAGATCTCGCTCCAGCTGAGGCCAGCAGCGCCACCTGGCCGGCCACAGGCAGCTCCGGGAAGAAGGGGGCGTGGCGCGCCCACTCCACGGTGCTGAAGAGCAGCCGCGCCGCCAGCTGGCACACATTGTCGGTGCCCAGCACCGCCAAACGCGCCCGCACCAAAGCACCTGGACCCCGCGCGGTAGGGCTCGGCTCGCAGCAGCTGCACGGTCACCTCCGACACCGGCTGCCCTGGGAAGTGGTCTCCGCTGTTGGCCGCCAGTGCCAAGCGCGGGGTGCTGGCCAAGGAGGCTGCCACGGCGCCAGAGAACGAGTGCGGGATGCGGCCGCACTGCACCGCCTCCTTCCTCATGCCCACCCAGAAGCACTTTTTCAGGAGTCAGTATTGGCACAGGTGATGCGGGTCGATCTGGCAGTCATGGTTGGACCCGCCGGTGCAGCTGCGGTTGCAGTGGATGCTCTGCTTGAAGAAGCTCTTGCAGCCCTCGCAGGTGAAGACGCTGTAGTGCTTGCCGCCGGACATGTCCCCACACACCATGCGGTCCACCTGCAGCCCGGACTGCTCTTCGCCAGGTGCAGGGTCGCTGGCAGCGCCTGGGGGTGAGGCCCGGGAGGCCACTGGGGGTCTGCAAGGCCTCGGGGCCAGGGCTTCCGGAGCTACCGCCCCCTCTGTGGCCGCACCTTCCCTTCCTGGGCCTCACACAGGGCCCCAGCCTAGCTCAACGTCTCCGCCACCCACCCTTGGAGGCCGCCTCCTGCTGCAGCCGGTTTTCTCTGGGATAGTTTCTATAATTTCTCTGCTCTTCTCTGTCTCAGTTTCCAATGCCTTCCTGTGTCTGCAGCCTAAACATTGTAGGAGAAGTTTGGGTTTGGAATTGCAGAGACTAAATAGTTGTACCCAACCCAGTGCAAACCAGCAAAATATGAAGGACTTTCGGGTTGGTTTGGGGTTTTTTTTGGCGTTTTGTTTTTTTTTTAAAGATTTTATTCATTTGACAGAGAGAGATCACAAGTAGGCAGAGAGGCAGGCAGAGAGAGGGGGAAACAGGCTCCCTGCTGAGCAGAGAGCCCGATGCAGAGCTCCATCCCAGGACCCTGACACCATGACCCAAGCCGAAAGTAGAGGCTTTAACCCACTGAGCCACCCAGGCGCTTCCTCTAGGGACTTTTTAAAGAAAAGACAGATGCTCTAGACTCTGAGATTCAGAGCCCTCTGGGATAGGCCCCAGGGTACAAGGACCAAGCGTGTTTACCATTTAGATGCATTTCATGAAAGCTTTTTTGGCACTGGGCTTTCCATTATCTGAAAAAACATTCAGCGAGATTGGGAGAACCCATAAATTAACGTTTGATGACACTTAGCAAGGCTCTGTCCTTTGGGTTCTGGGATATCGTGATCTGCATGTTTGGTGTAATATGTTACACCCTTAGCTCTTGTCAGAAAGTTATGGATTGGGGTGCCTGAGTGGCTCAGTGGGTTAAAGCCTCTGCCTTCGGCTCAGGTCATGATCCCAGGGTCCTGGGATTGAGCCCCGCATCGGGCTCTCTGCACGGCAGGGAGCCTGCTTCCTCCTCTCTCTCTCTGCCTGCCTCTCTGCCTACTTGTGATCTCTCTCTGTCTGTCAAATAAATAAAGTAAATCTTAAAAAAATAAAATAAAAAATTTTTTAAAAAGTTATGGACTGTTTCTTTGTTTTCTTTTGTTTATAAATTGTATGTATTTAACAGAGAACGAGCCAGAGAGCATAAGCAGGGGGAACAGCAGAGGGAGAGGGAGAAGCAGGCTCCCCGCTGATTAGGGAGCCCCACCAGAGGCTGGATCCCAGGACCCTGAGATCATGACCTGAGCTGATACCAAGAGTCAGATGTTTAGCCAAACGGAGCCACCCAGGCACACTTACAGGACCTGATGTCTTAGGAAAATAAATGGCAAGGCTAAAGAAAGAGAAGGGAGAAAGTGAGGCCTGTAATTAAAAGAGGCTCATGAGACTTGTTAACCAATGGCAAGCTATGGGTCTTATTCTCACTCAGGATTTAACAAATACAGAGAGTCAAAATACTTACGAGATAATCAGATCAATTTGCACTGTGACTTGACATGTCATGATATTGAGAAATTATTTTGAAATGTTTAAAGAGTGATGATAGTTTTGTGGGTATATCTATGTGTGTGTCCATCAAGGGCAGTTTTGTTCCCTGGGGGATGTTTGGCAACGTCTAGGACATATGCGGTGGTCAAAAGCAGGAGTGAGGAAGAGGCTCTCTGCATCTCGTGTGTGGAGACCAGGGGTGCTGCTGAGCATCATAGTATGCTCAGGACAGGGCCCTCAGCGACGAATGATGGGGCCCAAGATGTGGGGAATGTCAAGGTTGGGAAACCCTGTTCTGGAGACACATGTTGAAGTAGCTGTGGGTCAAATGATAGGATGAAGATATCTGCTTCAAGGGGCGCCTGGGTGGTTCAGTGGGTTGAGCTGCTGTGTTCGGCTCTGGTCATGATCTTGGGATCCTGGGATCAAGTCCCGAGTCGGTCTTTCTGCTCGGCGAGGAGCCTGCTTCCCTCTCTCTCTCTCTGCCTGCCTCTCTGCCTACGTGTGATTTCTCTGTGTCAAATAAACATATAAAATCTTAAAAAAAAAAAAGATATTTCCTTCAAAATGTTATGGGGGCTGTGGGGATGGGCCGTGTGTTGAGAATTATTTAAGTTAGTGATGGGAGTTCCTTATACCATTCTCTCTACTTGGGGGTGTGTGTGTGTATCTGTATGTTTATAACATGTATGTGCGTGTGTGTAGTGTAGTATGTGTGTGTATTAGATACAATTGTAAATTTGCATAACAGAAGCTCACACGCTTGCTAGGGGTGACATAGAGACTGTTCTCGTGGCGCCTGGGGCCAGCAGGTGGGGAGGGTGGACAAGCTGAGACGGTGGGTTCGCAGGAGCAGCAGCAGTGGCGTCCTTACCGGGCTCGGTCTGCAGCGGAATGTTGGTGGTGTCTGGCTGTCGAGCTTCTCTTTATGCCTGTTGGTTTTTTTCATGTTTTGTCTTGTTCTTTTGCCTTCCTGATAGCCTTTCAATAAATTCTTTTTCTGTTAAATTCAGTCAGAATCAGTTTCTGTGAAGCAAGAATTCTGCCTTACACAAGAAAAAGCTGAAGCCGATGTCTAGAGAAAAGGTGGTTTGACAGAGTGTGGCAGGAGACAGAGGAATTAGGAGACAAAGATATATAAAAACATATATGACATTTATATATCTAACAACTAAAATTTACAGAGTGTCTATAGTGTATATATTTATATATGCACATATATATGTATATAATATTTGAGAGCAAGAGAATCTCATGGCTTCTGTTTTTCTTGTTCTTAACTTCTATCCCTCTTGAGACCACAGTTTAATTCTTCCTCAGGGATATTATGAGATAGCCCCATATTTCTTTCTTTCTATCTTTTTAAAAGATTTTATTTATTTTTTGACACAGAGAGAGAGATCACAAGTAGGCAGAGAGGCAGGCAGAAAGAGAAGGGGAAGCAGGCTTCCCGCCAAGCAAAGAGCCCGATATGGGGCTCGATCCCAGGACCCTGAGACCATGACCTGAGCCGGAGGCAGAGGCTGAACCCACTGAGCCACCCAGGAGCCCTCTGCCATATTTCTTTAAATACGAAACTCTCCTTTCTACTTAAATAAATGCAAGTCGTCTTCTGTCACCTACAACCCAGAGAAGCTCAGCATAGTTTAGACGATGACGTGCTCACCTGACCACCTTTTTGCTACACCTGCTTTTGCTCACCGCTGTGCAGAGGTTCCACAGACGTCTGTTTAATGGGCACATGATTGTCATTTGGCTCCAGACAAGGAACGAATGTGCTGTTCAATGCAGCAGAGGCACTCTGGTCTTCTTGGTCTTTCAAATAATCATTGTAGGGGCGCCTGGGTGGCTCAGTGGGTTAAAGCCTCTGCCTTTGGCTCGGGTCATGATCCCAGGGTCCTGGGATCGAGCCCCACATCGGGCTCTCTGCTCAGCAGGGAGCCTGCTTCCTCCTCTCTCTCTCTCTCTGCCTGCCTCTCCACCTACTTGTGATCTCTGTCAAATAAATGAAATCTTAAAAAAAAATTTTTTTTAAGTAAGTAATTGTAAGTGGACATACTTATTGAGGGTTCTTTCTGTCATATGTGCCTGTCTTTCATAAGTTTTGCCAGCAACCTTCAGTCTCTGAACACCACTGACTATAGGGTCCTCAGTCCTTGGGTTTGTGAGGCACAAGGAATGAATGAATGCAGTGGGGCCCCTTGAGAGACACCTGCTGGACTGTCCTGGTGGGTCCGATACCGATGGACACAGGCCATTCCAACTTCATCGAGGAAGGTGGCATATAAGGTGGGAGAGTGTACAGGCAGGGTAACCTGGGTTTTCCGAGAACAGGCTTTGAGTCAAATAGCCTTAGACTATCACCCTAACTGTACCCTGTGCTCCTGTGCTCCCTTAGGCGTGTTATCTAACCTCTCTATGCCTCAGTTTCCTCATCTGTAAAATGGACTGTTTTAAGGATTAAATGAAAAAAGAATGTATACATACATAAGTTCACAGAGAAGATGGCACATGGGGAACACTCTAGAAGTGGTATTTTTATTATTACTCAACATTATGGTTAATGCTATCATAGGGACGTTCTTCCGGTGTAAAGAGCATGAAGCAGGAGATGCTCCATGTAGAGGATGGTCAACCTTTTGGCCCCTTCCAGGCCCTGCGGTTGCCATGATGCCATTTACTCATCAGCTCAGTGATCTCATGCTTGGGTGACCCCTTCTGGGCCAGCACATTAATTATGCAGCCTTGGTAGCTCGCAGGGGCCTGGTCTGGTGGGGAGGGTTTGTGTGTTTGAGCTCTTGGGTCCTGGCTACCTGGACTCCACCACCTTCTACCTGTGTGACACTCAGGACCTAATCACCCCGTGACAGGAAAGCAATTGGGGCTATCCCATAGGGTTGTTGGTGACGATTAGATGGAGTGACACATATAAAATGCCAGGCACATGTCAAGAAATGTTTCACCTCATTGCATTTTCTTATTTTTTTTTACTAGCTCCCAGAACAACCCATTTCTGCCTGTTTCTGTTTCAGAGAGGTGAGGTGATTCGCTGCAGGGCATACTGTTAGGCGAGTGAGTTGAGAAAAAGACCTTGCAGGTGTAGGAAAGAGAATGGGTAAAAGCGGGGAAGTGAGAACCCGCTGTGAAGCTGCAGGTAACCGGGTGTGGCTAGAGAGCCAGATATGGTGAGGGCAGGGCGCAGGATGAGTTTAGGAAGGACTTTGGATGCTCTGTGCTGAAGGACACTTGATCTCTGTGGAATTTTTAAGTCGGAGTGAGCTCATTTAATTTGCATTTTCAGAGCATTCCAGAGGGGAGGTTGGAGGAGGAGCCAGTAGAGACAGAGTGAGTCAGGAGGAGGATCTTCTCTGAGGGATCATCAGGGCAGGCAGTGCAGAGGGTTGGAAGCAAGACATGATAAGGTCTGGGTCCTTAAGAAAGGCACAGCCCACTGGGGAAGAAGGGGCCTGCATGGGAGGGAAAATGACATAGTACAGTGCCCAACACAGATGCCAAGAGCATCCTACCCAGAACCACGAGTCAACCAGGTATACGGTGCCAGATCCCATATGCACGGACTGGTGTATTCAGATCAGATGGGATTAGAGCAGTTGATTGTCCCAGTTCTGCCTTGGTCACTAGAACTCAGGAGTTAGCTTCCTAAAGTCCTGCTTTATTATGGCTACTCTCTCTTCCCGAGGGGTCTATGTCTGTGTTGGAACAAGGGACCAACATCTTAGTCACTGATCCAGGAGAGAAAATTTATTTTCATTTGTGAGATGCTACCTGCCTCCAGCCCTCAAAAAAGAGTGCAGCATTTTTTGTCGTCAGGTAGATGTGACTTCAAGGACACACCCTGCCACGTCTCTGTAGGACCTTGAGAAGCTCACCTCATTTCTGTGTCCTTGGTTTCCTTATATAGACAATGGGGGTTATTATGCTGTCTTCTTCCTAGGGTTGCTGTAATGATGAGATAATGCATGTGTACACGTTATCTCAGAACATAGCGTGAAATGCAAAATGAACATCAAGCATTGTTTCTCGCCTTGTCATTTGTGGCCTTATTCCCAGGTCAGATAGTTTGGTTCCCATCCTGACATCACGTCGTGAGAGCCGTTTTGTTTTCTGTACGGATTTCAGTGACTACAAGAGAGTCTGAATACATGACCGCACAGACTTGAACTTTCCTCAGTGGTCCGGAGCCTCCGATTTCCAGGAATGGTTCAAGGGTCCCCCTGGGGGCATAGCCCACGTGGAACTCGCTTGGGAGCTTTCTGGGATTTGGTGACGCTTCTCACTGTGATAATGGCACAGCTGAATTTCCCAGCAGGGATCATTAATCACAGCAGCCACTGATCCCGCAAAGGACGGAGCTGAGCTCCTTGCCAGGCCTCCAGGACAATTACGACTCTTGCTTATGACTCTTGGTTTCAGTCCACTGGGGGAGGAGAAGCAAACTCCCCCTTTTCCATGGAGTAGGTCATGGTTAGACTTAGACTATGGATTAGCTTCCAACTTCCCTGACCTCTAAAACTCAGCCCTTGCTTCCTTCCAGCCGGTCTGCCCCCAAAATCATAACAAATGCTGACCTACTGGGATATGTGATGTGGTTGAGAAGGAAGAAAGGCAAAAGGGGAGCAAGGATATATCCCACATCTTCTCACATACTCACTGTGTGTTCATTCCAGGTTTTCCTGAAGATTCATCACCACGCTATGTGGTAGGTACGGTCATTCCCATTCCCACTTTAATTTTAGGTGAAGACACTACAGGGGAGAAAGGGGATGAAGTAAAGTGCCCCTGACACACAGCTACAAGAGCGTCAGTGGTACCATATCGTCCTTCCTCCTGTTGGTTCTTGCAGTTGTTTCACGATTCCATTTCAACAGGTGGGGAAACAGGCTCGAGGATACTCAAGGAGCCACAGTTAAAAAAGAGGTAGCGATGGATTTTGACCTCGGGTCTGTGGTCTTTAACCCTCGGCTACCTCCAGTATACAAACAGCATCCTTGTTACTCCGAGTGTGAACCAGCAGCATCTGCCATCACCTGAAAATTGTAAGATGTGGCTTCCTAGGACTCACTTAGATCCATAGAGTCAGAGCTGCATTGCCACTCCACCTCCGGGCCATTACGGGGACTCTGATGTTCGAGAAGCAGCGGTCTGCAGAGTTCATCCCGGCTGTGAAGGACACTCGCTGTGGGCAGGGGCACTGTGACAGCCCGTCTCCCAGGCTGGCTCCAGCCATCCCTTCCCTTTCCCTGTGTATGTGCCACTCCTCACACCAAGGGTTGGAGCTGGTGTCCCTTGAATCTGTACTGTTCCATGACTGGCTTTAGCCCTCAGAAGGCACCGAAAATGACGTCCCGGGATTTCTGAGCAGTTTCTGCTTCTTGCCTCTCCAATTCCAGATGCCATGCTGTGAGAAGCTCAGGCTGCATTGAAAAGACACGGGGGTGAGACGTGAGGCACTCCGCTTGACGGTCCCATGCGAGCATCCACCTGACCCCAGCTGCTGGCCAGGTGAGTAAACCATCGTAGATGGTCCATCGGAGTTGTGCCACGCAGATATCTGCATCCCCGGTGGACACCGTATAGAGCAGAAGAATTGCCCAAACCTAGTCAATGCACAGCACCAAGGGAGATAGTGAAATGGTTGTTGATTTAAGCCACTAAGTCTCGAGCATCAGTACCTAACTGAAAGAGAAATCAGTACCTGGACGTAGGGTGCAGAGGTCACCTAAAGGTAAACCAGGTAGCAATGGCTTTGGAACCAGGCATCAGCTGGCGGCCAGAGCACCTCAGGGGGATTGTAAATGGAGGTGGGAAGGGTAGGGAGAACATTGGTCTTGGAGGCAGGAGAAAATGGGACTCGAAGAATGAACTGCCAGAACCATTAGCAGAATGTGCCCCGCAGGAACCCGGAGGTGGAAAGAGTACCTCATGAACCGTCAGTCTGGTCAAGGACATTTCCAAGTCGAACGGTGAAAGTGCCAACTACTTTTTTAAAGATTTTATTTATTTGAGGACGAGAGAGACAGTGAGAGAGAGCATGAGATGGGAGAAGGTCAGAGGGAGAAGCAGACTCCCTGTGAAGCTCGGAGCCCGATGCGGGACTTGATCCCGGGTCCATGACTCGAGCCGAAGGCAGCTGCCCAAACAACTGAGCCACCCAGGCTCCCGTGCCAACTAATTTTATTAGCTCAGAGAAAATTACTTTTATTAATTGAATTGGAATAAAGTTAAAATGTAATAAAATTTCTCGATTGCACTAGGAATGAGATTGAGCTGACACATGGTTTGGATGTGTTAGCTATATTTTGGAAATACATATTTGATCTATACATGCATAACTTTTTTTTTTTAAATATTTTATTTATTTGACAGACAGAGATCACAAGTAGGCAGAGAGGCAGAGAGAGAGGGAAGCAGGCTCCCCGATGAGCAGAGATCCCGATGTGGGGCTCGATCCCAGCACCCTGGGATCATGACCTGAGCCAAAGGCAGAGGCTTTAACCCACTGAGCCACCCAGGCGCCCCTATAAATGCATAACTATTAACATTAAAAAGATGTTACTACCCTTCAAAATCATCTTAGTTGCAGCATCTCAGGGTACCATGTTATTAACAATGAGGTCTGTCCAGACCATTTTAAGAAGGGAAATAACCACCGTTAATGTTTCTTTCCAATTTCTTTTTCCCTCTCCTCCCCATTTCTGTTCCCTTCCTTTCCCCTCCCTTCCTCTTCCTCATTCTCTCCCTCTCTTTTTTCCCTCTCTCCTCTCTCTCTGTCTTTCTATTATGTAATAATATGATAGGGAACAAAGTGTCACATCCTAGGTTTTTCACTTAACGTTGTGTTTTAAACATTTCCTTGTGCCCTTAAGGAGTCTCTGAAAACATGTTTCTCAATGGCTGAGCAGATGGTTTAAGATGATTGTTCCTGTAAGCTGTCTCAAGTCCTTCTGGGAAGTAGGTGGTGTGTAATGCAGAAATGATCAATGAAAAACAAATTGTTCTTAATTTTACTCTGAGCCTCTGAAGTGCAGTAGCTCTTGGTGGATCTGTCTCTCCAAAACCACAGAAATAGAAGGGATGGTGACAGGGACCAAACAGGAGCCACATGGTAGAAGGCTGTTGAACTGGGGCTTCTGCCAGGTTCTGCCCAGTGTCTGCCCATGTGACCTTAGATGAGGGTGCCTAGACCAGCGAAGGTTCAAGGTCCCCTTTAGTTCCACCCCTGATTTCTGACACAAATCGAGTGCCCTCGCAGGTGGAAAAAGGCCTCATTTCAGGGGCTTCCCACCTCTTGCATCGGACCCTGGTGCCGGGCGCCATCCCTCCTCCCCTGACAGCCACAGTCCCCTTGCTTCCATGGTCTCCTCCAGCCGCTCATACCCTCCATCTATTCACAAGGCAGCCAGAGTGACCTGGTAAAGACTGTGTCAGACAGTCACACTCATCTTACTCCTCCTTGTCAGGGAGCACGAGGCCCCACATGATCAGGTGCCCCACCCCCTCTCTGAGCTCACCTCCTGCCTCTGCCTTGCTCACGCTACCCCGTCCAGCTGCGCCAACTGTGCTCCCACTCAGGAGCCTTTAGTCCTGCTGTTCCCGCTGCTCGGAATGGGAAGGGACTGGCTGTGCCTCTCCCCGCTGAGGCTGGAGTATCGTCCGGCCTAGTCTGACAAGTAAGACCCTGTCTCCACCTGGTAGACAGAGGAGGAGAACGTGGAGAGAAAGCACTGCCAGGAGCGGTCCGCTGGCATCTCTTGCGTAAAGCAGAAGAAAGCGCGTTTGCCTTTCAGTGTAGTGACCTGCAGCTACACTTGGCCCAGTGAAGATCAGCTGAGCCATTTGTGTGCTTCCGGGGTTGGGTACACACAGATAGATGATGGGTACAGAAGGGCAGGATTTCTCTTCTCCCTTGAGGAAGAGTCCAGAAATGTGAGCAGAGCAGGGAAGAAACACTGTCATGGGAAACAGTACCTAGATTTGTTCTTCTCCATGATTGCATTAGAAGGCTAAGCCACAGGTCAGTTGGAGTATAGTTCTCCTCCTTGGGGGAGGTGGAGTGGCAGACCTAGGTAATTCTGCTGGTACTTTCGGGAGAATTCCCTCCTAACACATCCTTGGGTGTTTTTCTGGAATCGCTTGAATGGGTGGTTCAGCTTTTGCCCACCAGGATTCTCTGAAATGGCTCGTGACGACTCATTCATTCAGCGAAGGCTCTCTGCATGAAGAGGCTGGAAATGTACTGTCTGTTCCAATGCCCGCCTCAGACTATACCCAGTGATACTGTCCAGCCTAGGTTTCTTGTGATCCTGCTCTGTTCCAAATGGAAATCATGTGATGCCTCCCTAGGTAACTCGCTTTTTCCTTCCAGAATAGGAAGAAGTTAAAACCTGACATTCTCCTCTTCCCAATTTTTACACTTCTTTGTCTTAGTCCAGGTAGTTTAATCTGACTTTGTGAATCACAGTGGTAATAGTAGTAGTAGGAGGAGGAGGAGTAGTACCCCCCCACACTACTACTGGTAGTAGTAATGATTACTGTCATTTGTTGATCACTTAATATGAGCCAATGACTGTTCTAAGAACTTCAGATTTTATTTACTTATCCATTTTAGAGAGAGAGAGAGAGAGAGGTAGAGCGCGGGTGGTGGGAGGAGGGGAGGGAGGGAGAGCATCCCCAGCAGACACCACGTGAGCACTGAGCCCAGTGTGGGGCTCGATCTCACAACCATGAGTTCATGGTCTGAGCTGAAACCAAGAGTGGGATACTTACCGAAGTGAACCACACAGGCGCTCCTGTTCTAAGAAATTTAAATAGTAATTTATTGAATGCTCACAACCATCCTATGAAGTTGGTGCTCTTATTATCTTATTCCCATTACATAGATGAGGAAATTAAAGCAGAGAAGGTTGACGTGACTTGACCAAGAGCACGTAGAGGTTGTCTCTTGAATCCACACTTTTTTTTTTTTTTAAGATATATTTTGATGGAGAGTGTGAGCAGGTGGGAGGAGGTTTAGATGGAGACACCCTGCTGAGCATGGAGTCCAACACAGGGCTTGACCCCAGCACCCTGAGTTCATGACCTGAGTTGAAACCAAGAGTGAGATGCTTCACCAACTGAGTCAGCCAGGAACTCCATCGAACACACACTGTTAAGCAGTAGGCTTCATGAATGTCTCTGTTGATGGGGGTCACATAACAGACATAGTGTTATCTGGGGAAGGAGGACACATGGAAATTAGGAAAAAGAAGAAAATCTCCATAGTTTATGGGTTGTTAGGATGCTAGGTCACTTTATACCACTTGTGTAGAATTGAAGAAAGAAGAATTTAAACTCCGTTGGAGAAAATCTCCCATGTAGAGGTTGTGACCCTGTGCCCTACTCATTCTGGGGGAAAAATCCATCTCCGTGTTGGTGTCTGACTCCTATTCCATGCGTGGGATTTGTCTAAATTACTTGTGCTGGCCTTTCCACCACGTTTGTGTGTGTTCTGAGGGAGTGTGTCCAGTCTCCTGGTGTTGCTTGAGGTTTCTTCTTCCCGTTATAGTCCTGCCTATTTTCCTTAATGATTTTATTTATCTATTTGTCAGAGAGAGAGCGCACGCACACACACACAAGCAGGGAGAGGGAGAGGTGGGCTCCCTGCTGAGCAAGGAGCCCGATGTGGGACTCTATCCCAGGACCCTGGGGTCATGACCTGAGGCGAAGGTAGCCCCTTAAATGACAGAGGCACCCGGGCGTCCTTACAGTCCTTCCCATTTAAAGCCTCCAATGTCCATTTCCCTTTGGGTCTGTTGAAAAAACCCAACCTCCCTCCCCGTACTTCTCCCTCAGCTATAGGCACTGTCTTTGAACAACTCTCTAAGCAAGACTTGATGACTTCCATTCTCCAAGGGCCCTGTTGCGTTTGTTTGTCTCTATCTTTCCATCTTCAGCTTTATCTCAGGGGTTTAGGTGAATTCAGGGAACGATGATCGCTGGATGGGAAATATAGCCAACTGGCTTTCAGGGAATTGCTTGAGGTTCAGTTGGTGTTTGGTGTACTGGTTTGTCTGGGTATTGGCCTGATTGTGTATCTCTAAGCTCATCAACTCTTGTTCTTTCTCCTTTGGAAGGAAGGAAAGAAGAAAAGAAAGGAAGAAGAACAAAAAGAAAAGAGGGAAGAAAGGGAGGAATGAAGTAGGGAGAAAGGAAGGACCATCATCCCTGAGGTAAAACTAATTACTGACTTAGCTGAGCTTCGATGTAAAAAGGTGTCACATGGACTTAGACCATTCCTGACACATCAAAAATTTTGGCTCTTCTGCTCAGGAGAACCTTTTCTCCCAGTTCATTCTTCCTTTCTCCTTTGCTTTGCCACTGTCCATATCCAACCGCCAGGCCAAAATGTGCTTCTGAATGTTCTGAGTCTCTGAGAAAACCTGGTGGTGGACGTATGTTCTTAGAGTTTTCCCTTCACCACAAGCCAAGAAATCAAGGGTCTGCAAAATGCTTCCCAAACAATTAGAATGGGAAGGGCTCAGTGATGATTATGATGGTGGTGGTGGTGGTGGTGGTGGTGGTGGTGGTGTCAATATCAAATTATATTAAACAACTCTCTATAGACCTCCATTCATGAACCAGCCTGTATGCTCAGCCCTGTGGGTCCAGAATTGTGTTAGAACAACTACTGTTTATTTCTTTATTTTTACTGATGTATATTTGACATAGAACATTGTGTCAGTTTAAGGTGACTTGATACTTTTGTATTGCAATACTGTTGTCATTGTACTGCTAGCTAACATCTCTATCATGTTACATAATTCGTATTTCTTCTAGTGTTCAGAACAATTAAGATCTAGTTTCTCAGCAAGTTTAATGTTTCTGATACCATTGTCGACTATAATCACCATACTGTGTATTAGGTCTCTGGGACTTATTTATCCTTCAGGTACACTATGTGCCTTCAACAACACCTCTCCCGTTTCCCCGCCCCCAGCCCTTGGTAACTACCACTTTACTCTGTTTTTACAAGTTTGGTTTTTTTGTTTTGGTTTTTTTTTTTTTTAGATGCCACATAGAGGGGTACCATTCGGGGGCACCTGGGTGGCTCAGTTGGTTAAGGTTCTAACTCTTGATTTCAGCTCAGGCCATGATCTCAGGGTTGTGAGATCGAGCCCTGCATTGGGCTCCAAGCTCAGTGTGGAATCTGCTTGAGATTCCCCCTCTCCCTCTCCTCTCTCCCTCTCTCTCTTTCTGTCTCTAAATAAGTAAATAAAGTCTTAAAAATAGAGGTACCATATGGTATTTGTCTTTGTCTGTCTGACTTATCTTAGTTAGCATGATGTCCTCAAGATCTTCCTTATTGTTGTAAATGGCAGAATTTCCCTGGCTGAATCATAGTCCATTGTAGCTATCTACTACATCTTTATTCATTCATCCATGATAGACACTTGGTTGGTTTCCATACCTTGGCTCTTGTGAACAATGCTGCCACAACCATGAGAGTACCTATGTCTGTCTGGTCTTTCACTGAGTACTTAGTACCGCAAGGACTGTTTTACACACTGTACTTGGACTAAGTCACTTGATTTCCCAAGCATGCCAGCAGGAGCCACTATGCTCATCCCCCCAGAGCATGAGGCCAAGAGCAGCCCAGTAGCTGCGCACAGTCACACAGCTAGCAAGTCGGAGAGCAGCTTTGCAAAACCAGTGGTCCAAGTCCAGAGCCAGTCTCCTGAGCACCCTTCTGTCCTGCCCCTTCCCAGATCCTCCAAAGCCTTAGGTGTAGCCTGGGGTGGCAGTTTGGGTGGCCAGGCTGAGTGGTGAGGAGTGTGAGGAGCCCCAGTGAAGGGGGACTGTCCAAATCCTTTTCTCAGAATCACCATGTCTAAGCAAGATCTTGAGACATTACTAGACCGAATCGCGTCTCCCCAGATTCCACTTGCTTAGCTTCCACCCAGGATGGTACCAGCCCGACAGCCGAACCGCGAAGGCGGGGCTTGTGGTCTCTGCCGCACCATCGGTTTGTCTCCATCAGGCTTCATGTGTCTTCCTGGGAAACTCCAGCAAAATGTCATGAGGGAGGAGGGCGCCTGGGTGGCTCAGTAGGTTAAGCCTCTGCCTTCGGCTCAGGTCGTGATCTCAGGGTCCTGGGATCGAGCACCGCACCGGGCTCTCTGCTCATCAGGAGCCTGCATTCCCCTCTCTCTCTCTGCCCGCCTCTCTGCCTACCTGTGATCTCTCTGTCTGTCAAATAAATAAATAAAATTCAAAAAAAGAGAAAGGTCATAAGGGCTCCAGCCCTTATGAATGGGATTAGTGCTCTTAGAAAAGAGAGCCCAGAGAACTACCTAGCCCCTTTGACCCTGTGAGAATACAAGGAGAAGTCTGTGCCTCCGAAGATGACCCTCACTTGACCATACCGGCCCCCTGATCTTGGACATCCGGTTTCCAGAACTGTGAGAAGTAGATTTCTGTTGTTTCTAAGTCACCAAGTCTGTGGTATTTTGTTATGACAGCTCAAATGGACTAAGACACCCTCCTAAGCAGTTTGTACATCTTATTTATAGTACTGAGGTAACAACTAATTATTATTATTATTATTATTTTTAAAGATTTTATTTGTTTGAGAGAGTGAGAGAGCACAAGCAGGGGGGAGGGTCAGAGGGAGAGGGAGAAGCAGGTTTCCCCCGAGCAGGGAGCCCCTGCAGCGCTCAGTCTCAGGACCCTGGGATCATGACCTGAGCCTAAGGTAGACACTTAACCGACCAAGTCACACAGGTGCCCCGGTAGTGACTAGTTAGTGTGCACATAGTTGTTGAGGATGTCTGACATCCCAGCTAGACCATAGCCCTCCTAAGCACAGCACCCTTCTCTGGGTGATGCACTGCCATCTATCTCTCTCTCATGCCTGGCCCAGTGCCTGCCAGAGAGTAGATATTGAATAAATACGTAGTGAATGGACGTTGAAGACGAGGCTCAGTTATTTCAAAGCCTCTTGATTTCCAAAACCCTCTGGGAAGAGTCGGGAAGGAATTCAAACAACCTCCCTCAGAGAAGGACAGATTGTGGAAAGCCGTGCAGACAAGCCACTGAGATCACGGGTTTGGGGAGTTTTGCTTTCCACCTGGGAATTCTGAGGGGATGGGTGCTTTTCCCTAGGCTGGTCACGTTTGAGACCCCTCAGTCCCACTGGAAGCCCACTGTCACCTCTTCCTCCACTCTGGCCCTGACGATAAGCTCTCTAGGCTCAGGCAGCCGTTCATTTAAGGTAGCAATTAAGTGCAACCAAATTGCTCTTTAAGTACCATAAAGGAGTCAACAGGAGAGCTTCCCTCTGCCAAACAGAATGAATCCCCAAAGCTGGGCAAATGCTCTGAACTTGACCCAAAGAGAGTGGAGCTCAGAATCAAGTGTGAGCCTCCACACAGCCCTTGGAAGTGATGACGAAGGCCGTGAACTCCCAGGGTCTGTGGGGTACCTCACCTGTGTTCCTTGTCCCTGAAGCTCTTGGAAGTCTCCTGTGGTCCCAGTGGTGCCATCAAATCTGTGAAACAAGGAAAATCCACCTGAGTCCCTTTAAACATCAACGTGGCTTTACTCAGCAATTCAGGAGACAGGCAGCATCCCCTCGAGCAAGTAGAAAGGAGCTCTGCTGAGCTGTGGGAAAGGAAAGGTTTTTAAAGGTGGAAAGGGAGTGGAAAAAGGAAATGATTACCAAAGAATGCCTTGTCTTAGAGGAGGTCACCTTCTTATGGGGAGCAGAAGCAGTCAAATGGGTGAATCATCTCCTTAGTGCTGACCTTCTAATTCCATGGTGCCTGGTTAAAGTTTGCATTCCTGGGGGGTTTAAATGGCGGTTAGGTTAGGTTAGGTGTTCAATCTTGGTTTGCTGATGTTGGGGTTTAGTACAGGTGACCCCCTTTGGGGCATGCTGTCTCTTTTTAAACACAGTGTACAAGTCTTTCACCTTCTTGGTTAAGTTTATTCCTAAATATTTTATTCTTTTTCATGTTATTGTAAGTGGAATTTTTCCGAATTTCTTTTTCAGATTGTTCATTGGTAGTGCAAGGGAATGCAAGTGATTTCTGAGTGTTGATTTTGTATCCTACAACTTGGACGAATTTATTAAGTCTAATATGTTTAGTGTGTGTGTGTGTGTGTGTGTGTGTGTATACACTGGAATCTTTAGCGCATTCTACATACAAGATTATGCTGTGTGCAAGCAGGAATGACTTTTCTTCTTCCTTTCCAATCTGGATGCCGTTTATTTCTTTTCCTACCTAATAGGTAGAATTTCCGATTCTGTGTTGAGTAGAAGTGGTAAAA
The DNA here is from genome assembly GCF_963455335.1 of Martes martes. Lineage (NCBI taxonomy): Eukaryota > Metazoa > Chordata > Mammalia > Carnivora > Mustelidae > Martes > Martes martes. The sequence continues at coordinate 24,847,974 of NC_137906.1, forward strand.
GTGGGGATCTCTGCCTTGGTTCTGATCTTAGGGTAAAAGCATTTTCTCTTTCATCACTGAGTATCATGTTCATCATCACTTTTTCAAAGATGGCCTTTATCCTGGTGAGGTAACCAGTGGACTTTGTATTGCTACGACCGTCTCTAATGTGGGCTTGGATGTAGAGACTTATAGCTGGTGCTGTTTGAATATTTTGTTTTCATTGGCATCAAAAAATTCCTGGAGGGTGGGGCATGTCCAGTCATGGTATGTGAGATGATTTGAGAGGGCGCATTCTAGCAGCATTTAAAGAACACCAAGTCCCCCTCTTCCACGGGCAGGATTTTATTTCTCACACAAAATTCTTTTCCAGTTCCTCTGATGATTTGATAGCATCGAGGGCATCTCAGTCTGGGCTACTGCATCTTTAACACTTCTCTAACACTAAGTGATCTTTAATTTTTTTTATAATGAGGGAGCAGATTTCGGTTTCAGTGCCTTCAGCAGACAACAGTATGTCTTGACAGTTTACGGGTGTTATTTTATTTGTATTTTTTTGCCTTCTCTTTCTGGCAAGTGATACAGATTTCCAATGACTTAGAGCTGTGAATTAATTATAGATTAGAGGGAGAAGGTTGTATTTCAAAAATATGTGTATTCAAGTAATATCCAAGAGAGTTGACCTTTAAAAGGTCATGTCAATGCATCAGTTTGATTAAGGACTACCTTTCTGGTACCCACAGAGGGGTTGGAAGCAGGTTCTCTTCTTACCAAGGAGATGGGCTTTGTGCAGTGACTGCAGATGTGTAAGGTGTAGATTAGATACACAGGAGCTTTAATGATACCCCAAGTTCCCTAAACCCAGTGAGGAAGAAGATCCCTATCAATGAGGGGAGTAGAGAGCTATAATTTTCTGGTCTTCAGACTGACCATTGTAACTCTTTGAGACCCCAAGGAAGCTTGTGATTTCTCTGTGTCCAGTCAGTGAAGATCAGACTTTCTATCAGTGGGCCTCAGTGTGAGAGAACACTATGTAGTAGTGGAAAGAACTGGTGGGCATCCCATTGTTTCTGGCTGCCCTGGAGTACTGGCCATCAGAGTGTACCGAACGTTAATTAATGGTGGCTCTGGTTACCAGAGTGGGGCTGGCCGGGCTTAGAAGAAGAGGAATCTTCGGGGCACCTGGGTGGCTCAGTTGGTTAAGAGACTGCTTTCAGCTCAGGTCATGGTCCTGGAGTCCCTGGCTGGAGTCCCTGGCTGCAGTCCCTCATCGGGCTCCCTGCTCAGCGGGAAGTCTGCTCTCCCTCTGACCCTCCTCCCTCTCATGCTCTCTCTATCTCTCTGTCTCTCTTCCTCTCTCTCTCTCTCTCTCTCTCTCTCTCTCAAATAAATAATAAAAATAAAAATCTTTAAAAAAAGAGCAATCCTGAACATTACATAATTCTGAGAGGCAAGCACCCTGCAAGCACATTTCAACATACAACTGGTATCTCCCCTCAAGCATCATATGATTAAATAACTTGCAAAGCCAGTTTTATATTTAAGGAAGACCTTTAAGCTTCCACTGTGTTAGGAACTATCTGGTGACAAGTGAAAAAAACCTCTTGATAGAAAGAAGTATTAGTGTGGCGGCTCCTAGCCCCACCCCAAAGGGATTGTCCAGGACCCCTGTATGGAGCTAGTCAGTAATAGTACCGGTGGGTATAGCACAGAGTCACAGAAGTGTCCCCGAGTGAGGCTGAAGCAGTATGCGGCCAGGCCATCTGTTACTTGATGATGGATGCGTCAGTCCATCTTCTCTTGATGCTGCTGAGATTCGATTCACCCAAGTCCTGCCGCTCTGAGTGGCTGATCGTCACGTGTCCTTTGAGTGTTACTTGGCTGGTGACAGGGAGAGAAAGTGCTGCTTGTGTGGAGTTAGAGGATCCTAACCCATATGAGGAGGATTTCACACTGAAACCCTATTTAATGAACTTTTTGGCTGCAAACATGAATCTTGAGAACTGGAGTCATGTGAACGTGCAACTGAAAACAGGTCCCTTGTTAGTAAAATCAGGGATTCCATGTGCAAAGCTGAGGCTGATCTGGGGACTGCAGGGTAAGGGGTGAGGTGACCCCTGGCTTATGCTGGGCGTCTAGAGGGAGCAGCTGGGATTGAGATGTGGAAATTGATTCATCTGGCTTTCTTCGCTTCTAGATAATTTTCTATTTGTCATACAGAAGTTGTGTTAAACAACCTTCAAGGCATTCCTGTCCTCCACTCTGCCGACTCCAACCCTCCCCTCGTCTCTTCTTTGCCTTTCTCTGATTTTCATAAGTATTTACTGAGTCCCTGCTTTGTGTCATCTCTTGTGCTGAGGGGCAAAGGATGAACTCTGCAGGTAGCCACTAGCCTCTTGGATCTCACAGCCCTGTGGTGGAGGGGGAGGGAGATACAAGTTAGTGTCCTACGAATCGTCGCCAGTGTTTATTGAACAAGTTCTGCATCCCACCTGCTATTCCGAATGCTTCCCATGAATGAACTCACTGAGCCCTCACAAGAACAGCACGACAAAGGGATTCTTAGTATTATTGTACAGATGAGGAAACCAAAGTGCAGAGAGGTTAAGGAGCTTGCCTGGTGTCACACAGCTGGTAAATGGAGACTCGGGAATTGGCATCAAGCAGTCTGGTTCTTGAATCCACATTCTTCCACACGTGGCATATACAGCATGAGAAGGAGTGGAAGAGAAGAAATGCAAGGGTGCCAGGGGCTCCTGGAAGAGCGGCACTGGGTGTTGTCATGGAGGTGACATTGGTGTGTTGGAGAAGAGGAAGCCAGATGTTGTGAGTAAAGGATACAGTATCTTACGGAATGAGAAAAATCCCATGCAGGATATGTAGCTCCCGGGTTCCCACGAAGGCACCCAGCTGCCAATGATCCTGCCCGAGCAGAGACTGGATCCCCTCAGGTCCTCAAGGAAACTTCCTTTGGTCCTCATCATGGACATCCTGTTCCCTCTGCACATTTTGGGAGAAGCTGACCCTTTGGCTGCCTGCCCACCCAGGATGGCTCCCTGGCGACACCTAGCACATTCTTCTGTGTTGACGGGGGAGGGTGGGGTGAGGTGAACCAAAGGGCAGTTTCCCAGGACTGTCATCGCCCAAAAGGACCAAGCCTCATGCCTGCATGGAGATTCTTCTTGTAGCCCCTAATCCAGTCTTCCTGCCTGCTGGGGAGGTTGGGAGGGGGTTCTGGAGAAGGTGAGCAGGAATTTCTAAGTGTCAGCAGTTGTGAGGAAGGGAGGAGAGAGTGGGGGACATGTGGGGGAAGTGCATGTCATTGTGCAGGACTGAGGAAGGATGCCAGAAGCAGGAGGCAAGTCTGCAGGGACGGAGCATCAGAGACCACAGTGTACAGGGTCATGCACGTATGCTCCTGAGTTTGGGCTGTGTCCAGTGAGCAGCAGAACATCTAGATACTTCTGGAAAGGCCTGGTGTAACTCTTCCAACTCAGATTCCTAAACATTTCCTACACACCAGTGACTGCACTGACTGCATGCATTGATTTCTTTGTTCTCCCCAGTAACCAATAGTATGGGCTCTGTCGCTCACCCCATTTCACAGAGGGGGAAACTGAGGAACAGCGAGATGAAGTTTGCTCAAGGCCACTCATCTAGCAAGTGGTGGAGCTGGGTTTAGGCCTACCTCCAGAGTCTGTACATTTGCCCCATGTGCTGTGTGTCTGAAGTGGTCAGGGCGTACCAGGCTGTTGGCAGCTCGGAGCCCCTGACTTCCAATGGGCAGGTTTCTGCCCACTTGTCCAGGTCTCCCTCACCTTCATGTCGACCAGGTGAACAACTGAAAATTCCGCCCCTGCAATTTGGTTTCAGAGCGTGTATGACTGAGCGGAGATGAATTCGAGTTTCATCTTGCATGCCTCACGACCTCACAGAGGTATCTCAGACCTTCTCCTGCTTCTGTTGGTGACATGGTGTGTGGGGCTTATTTCCAATGACCGGCAGTTTTTTTTTTTTTAAGATTTTATTTGTTTATTTGACACAGAGAGAGAGATCACAAGTAGGCAGAGAGGCAGGTAGAGAGAGAGGAGGAAGCAGGCTCCCCGCAGAGCAGAGAGCCCGATGCGGGGCTCGATCCCAGGACCCTGAGATCATGACCCGAGCCGAAGGCAGAGGCTTAACCCACTGAGCCACCCAGGCGCCCTAAACTTCTTCTTCTTAATAAATCATGGTTTTTTACTTCCATTCTCTCTAGTAAGCGGCCGACTTGTCACTTCAGCATCATCACAGCGTTCTGTTGGAATGTGTAGGGTTTTTGTCAGGCAATTGGGATTTCATCTGTTCTATCATTTCTTGGAAATTCTGAATCTGCTTGTCTTTTGCTGAAAGGAGCTGAGCATCTTCAGTGCTCCTCTGCTCCTGCTGCTGTTGAAGACGGTCCACTTTCTGCTTCTGCTCTTGTAAGGACTGAAGCAGTGCTACCTTCCCCTGCTCCTGGTTGTCAATGATCCGTTGCTCTTTTATTTCCCTCTCAAGGTCATCTTTTAACTCCTTGAGTTGAGAGACCTCACACTCTAGTTCTACAGTGTCGTCTAGGATTTTAGCTCAACCACAGGGACAGTGTGACTCTGTTGTTTCAGGCACTCCAGGTCTTTGTTCACAGGAGGATTTTTGTCAGGCAACCAGGCTTTCATCTGTTCTATCGTGTCTTGCAAATTCTGAATCTGCTCGTCTTTTACTGAAGGGAGCTGAGCATGTTTAACATTCATCTCCTGTCGGTAGGAAGATGGTCTACGTTCTGCTTCTGCTCTTGTAAATGTTGCAGCAGTCCTACCTTCCCCTGCTGCTGGTTGTCAGTGATCCTCGGTTGTCCTTTTACTTCCTCCTCGAGATCCTCTTCTTTAAAATGTTATGTATTTATTTGACAGAGAGAGAGAGAGAGAGAGAGAGAGAGATAGAATAAGCAGGGGGAGTAGCAGGCAGAGAGAGAGGGAGAAGCAGGCTCCTTGCTGAGCAGGGACCCTGACACAGGGCTTGATCCCAGGACCCTGGGATCGCAACCTGAGCCAACGGCAGTTGCTTAACCTACTGAGCCACCCAGGCACCCCAAGATCATGTTTTAACTCCTTGAGTTGAAAGACCTCACACTCGAGTTCGACAATCTTGTCTAGGATTTTAGGGCCAACCACAGGGACAGTGAGACTCTGTTGTCTTAGCCACTCCAGGTCCGCATTCACATGGGGATTTTTGTCTGTCCCGGATCGGGGATGCATGTCTTTGTCCTCCACGGATGCGGGTAAGATGTCATGGCTTCTTAAGGTTTCAGTCGACTTACCGAATTCCTCCCGAAGCTCTGGCCTTTCTCTAAGTTCTTTGATGTACTGGTCTTGCTCTCTGATGCACTCTGTCAATTGCTTCTGCTCCTCCAAAGCAAAGGACAGCAGTTCCTTTGTTTCCTGATGGTCGGCGTCCATCTGCTCGATCCTCTTTCGGAGGTGTAGTATCTCAGGTCTTTCTGTTGGCCGAGCTGGATGAAACGTGCATTATCTACTGGGGACCAGTCTCTGAGACTTCACTCAGACTTCTCGTCCAACAGCTTCTTTTCGGCCCGACACAATTTTGCCACTAACCGTCCTTTCTCTATTTTTAAAGCCCTCACGGCAATGTTGTTCTTCAGAGAATCCTCGTTGTTGCGCAGAACTGATTTCTCCAGCTGATGTCTTGCATCTTGGAGCTCGCGAACCAACTTTTGCTTTTCTGCTCGGAGATCCGAAGCAAGGTTGTTCAAACTGTCGTTCAGCTGCTGCATTTGGGTAAGTTGTTGCTTCAACCTTCTGAGCTCCATTTCCCTTTCCTCAAGAAGGTCATCGTTCACGTTCCCGGCAGCGTCTTGGTTTTGCCGGTCTTCCATCCGTCGTTCATAGTCCATCAGTTGTTTGTGGTACCGGTCAGTGAGGTCTGCAAGCTTCTGCTGGTGGACGTTTTGCAACACCGCCACTGCCAGCTGATGTTCGTCCATCTCCCGCATCCGCTTCTGCTCTAGGTCCCTGATGTGGCTCTTCAGTCGCCACACTGTTTCTGGGTTGATGGTATTTAGTCCCTGGGTGGAACACGGGCACAAAGTCTTCCAATGAGTCACTTCAGCCTCCAGTGTTTCGATCTCACGGAGGCGTCTATTGATCTGTGTCTGGGATGAGATGACATCAGCCAAATCCATGGCGTCCCCAGGGAAAGTCCCATGTCTGTTAATATGGGAGATGTCCCTGGTCAAAGAGGTCTCGCTGCTGTCCACGGCGCCTAGGGAATGGCCTAGGCCAGAGTCCAGGCCAACAGCCCAGGAGAACATCTGATGGTCATACAACTGCCCTGGTCCATGGTGCGAAAGTGTCCAGCCCAGTTGGACTACTCCACCAGGTGTCCCAGACCCCTGCCTGCCAGAGGTTAAGAATCAAAAACCAACAGGCATTTCCAGGCAATACCTGCGTGCACCACCCCCCCCCCCACCTTGTGTGCACTCCCGCGCTCCCGCACGCCACTGCTGGTCAGGTAGCTCCAAACAGCCAAGGCTCTCTGGCCACTGATCCTAGTCCACACCACTCATCCTCAGGACTTCTATGCCAGGCCTGGGCCCCTTGCCCTCCTTCCCCTGCTCTGGTGGCTGTCCTGGGTGGGCCCCTAGAGCATGTTCCTGCCTGACTGTCCCCAGGTGCCTGCCCCCAGAAAATGCATCTGGCCCTCGACTTCCCCCTAAGTGGGATCACAGTACACAAAGTCATGTGGCATGCACTTTCCATGCAATAGTATTTTTCACTGAGGTGAAATGTACACAGTCACACGCATCCATCCAGCTAGGAGAGAGGCTCCTTGGTGCATTTCACAGATGTCTACACCCGCGCAGAGAATGGCCCTCATGGAGACTTTGGGTATTTCCAGCCTCCAGAGGCTCCAGAGTGCCCCATCCCTCCTTGCCCCATCAGCCCTGCGGGGACAGCTCGGCCAGTGCCTTGGTTCGGCGTTTCAGTGGACACCGCCTGCGCTTGCCTCCGTGGCCTCCTGTGGCTGTGCACCTAGACCAGGCAGGCAGTTGGGCAGGACGGTGGAGGTGCCTGGTCCGCGGGTCCTCCGCTCGGCACAGAGTGGCCCAGGTGTGGGGCGGCAGAGGCCCGAGTCCGTCCCGAGGTCCCGGCCTGGCGCTAGTCCACCGGTTATGGCTAGGAACCGTCCCCACCAGCTGCCCTGCCAGAGCCCTGCCAGCCGCTGCCACCAGCAATTCTACCGCATGAAGCATGCGGCCAACCAGACCCTGGGCAGGCGATTGTGCCCATTTGGGCCCACTGTGATTGCGCCAGTTGGGGGCTAGGGTGGGAACAGGAGGGCTGGCTGCTCTCTTGGTGGCCTGCTCCCGTCCCCTGCCGCCACCACACACCAGGCACAGGGGGTCCTGGCCCGGGACTGCATCACGCCACAGACTGGAGCCCTGCACAGGGCGCTGCCAGAGTCCCAGAGGAGCCCCTTGGTGGGTCGGCCCTCAGAGACGCCCCCTGCGCGGGTCCCCGCCCGCCCTCTGTCCTGGCCCCGCTGAGCATCGCCCTGGGGGGACTGCACCTGAGCCTTCCCCTACCCTCCCCTGGGGTTTGCCCTGGGCAAAAACTCCAGTCATGGATGTGCTGGAGGCCTGGTGGATGCTGGGCTCTGGGGGCAGTGTTCTCTGCCTTTCAGGGGGTCCCCCGCCTCTGCAGACCCTCTGCCTCCACGTGCCTGAGGGCGGGAAATAATTAAGGGGTGATCAGAGTCCAGGATCTGCCTCAGGAATTTCTGGCGTCCATGGAGGGACTTTAGAGGTGCGGCTGCCTCCAAACTGGGGCCCCTGTGGACCGAACTGCCCAAGTTCTTGACATGGAGAAATTGGCAACTGGGAGGAAAAAATGGTGGAAATGCCTTAGCTGACTTTTATTTTTTAAGAGCTTTTTAAAAAGCCTTCCTCCCTTTGGGTTTGGAATCAGATCCTTCTCCAGGTTTCTTTCGTTCTGCTTTAATGCCTGACAGGAAACATTATCCATTATGAAATGAGAGCAGAGACCAGGGTTTGTAGACCGGCTGTTGGGAGGGGAACGACTGGTGGTTTTGAGAGCTCCTGGAGGTGATGGTCATGTGCCCAGTTATCCAGGGCACAGCTTTCAAGATCTTTCAGGGCTGCTGGCTGTACTGGACCTACTGACTGTTTATTCTGGGATAAGATACCAAAGTGTGAGTTTCCCACAGCTTTTGCTTTTTTTTTTTTCCCCCCAACACCTGGGTCAAAGTGGGAGTGTGGTTTGGCCAAAGCACGTGTGACAGTTCTTTTGGTGTGTGTGTACCAAAATGTTTTTCCTTCCCTTCCATTTTCTAAACTTGCTTTTGAGGGTTTGGGGTCCCTCCCCCATAACTTTTTGCCTAGTGGCTTTGTTTTGTTGTTTAATTTGGTTGCTACCCCACCCTATGATCTTCGTGTGCATTGATCCTGTTTCCAGAGTTGATGCCTGTCCCCTAAAGCCTAGTGGTGCCTACTTTGCCATCATTTGTAGGAAATGAGAGAAATAATGTCAAGTGGCAGGTAGACAGGGGAGCACTGGTAGAGTTTTGGAACGTAGGTGACGTTTGGTGGGGTGAGGTCCAGAGCCGATGACTGAGAAAGAATTCTTGAGACCTCTTTGGTGCAAAACGGCGGTTTTATTAAAGCACGGGGACAGGATCTGTGGGCTGAAATAGCTGCATCAGGGTTGTGGGGGGCAACTGATATACACTTGGAAGGTGGGGGGTAAGGAAAGGAAAGGGAAGGGTTTCAAAAGCACTTTCCTATGCTAAAGAGGGCCTACAAGATACTGGAGACCTTGCCATGGTCAAGTGAGGTGTTTTTACCTTCCAGCAAGGAATGAACATGAAGATGGTTGGATGTTTCCTGGAGGAAAGTCACAAATGTCCCACCGAGGCATGGGGGAGGGGGAGTCAGGGTGTCAGCTTCTGCCTTGTCCTCAACTAGCCGCCTGCTCCCTCATCAGGTGTGGGGGCTAATGTTTCAATGGAGAATCTGTAAATGAATTCTAAGATAATTCCTTAGGAGTCTTAGTAACATGTCTTGTGAAATCAATATTCAGTGAGGTTCAAGACAGATTTGTCACATTGTCATTCTGGCCTGTTTATACACTGTATCAGGAAAGGGGTGTTTGCTCTTTTGGCACAAAGTTCTGAGGCTGTTATTTATTCTCTTTATTTATTTGACAGAGTGAGAACACAAGCACTGGGAGAGGAGGAAGCAGGCTTCCCACCAAGCAGGAAGCTTGACCTGGGGCCCCTCTCCCAGGACCCTGGGATCATGACCTGAGCCGGAGGCACCCACGTTCTGAGCCTTTTCAAGTTCCCAAGATGGTCAGACTCTCCTTGGCCCCAGCTTCCTCTGCAACAGCTTCCCTCTTCACACTTGCATTTCGGCCCTAGATGCCCTGCTTTTAGATTCCAGAGCAGGCCGAGGATTCCTACCTGTTCACCGCTCCCTGGAATTCTCCGGAGCTCCTTTCACCACACCAGCCATGTAGCTGCCTCCTACTCATTCTTCAGCTCTGCGGGCAAAGGTCTCTGCCTCTAAAAGGCCTTCGCTGATGCTACTGATGCTCCAACAGAGACTGGAGGGTCCCATCCCGGGAACTTTCATAAGTCCACACAGCACCCGGTTTTCTATGATGCAGTGGCCTGTTTACTTGTTCTTGTTCTCCAGTAAATGAAAGGCCTCGAGAGAGCCCTTGTTGTCTTTCTCCAGCGCCTGCTGTGGTGCCTAGCATTGGGAGAAACTCCATAAACATTGTCAACTCAAGGGTAAATCTAGTTCTCACCAGATCGCCCTGGCGGGGTGAGCCCAAGTATGAGAAAATGAAAACTGGATAGAGTCAATGGTGACTCTCTGTGTTTCTTTACTGCTCGATGCAGAGGTCAAGGTGACTACCGAGCTATGAAGGGTGTGGCGGTTATGCTTCCAACATCCAAACGCTTTTCCTGGGGAGGCTCCTGAGGGATATTCTGTAATACCGCCACTCCAAGCTGATGTGGTCGTCCATCTCCCTCACCCAAGGCTGTTCTGCCCTGACGGTGTTCTTCGGTTTCCAGACTGCAGCTGAGTCTGAGCTCCTCAGTCCCTGCGATGAAGACAAGTTCTTCCACTGTGTCACTTCCGCCTTCAGTGTTAGGATCGCATTTGGAGGGTCTGTTGATTTTTGCTGTACCCAGATGACATCAGCAAAGTCCAGCACATCTCTGGAGAAACTGAAGGTGTGGCCCGTGAAGGAAGTCTCACTGCCATCCACTCCCCCCAGGGAACGGCCTAGGCCAGAGTCCCGGCCACCAACCCAGGAGAACAACCTGCGGGTCACGAAACTGACGAGGTCCGCTGTGGAAAAGCGTCCAGCGCAGTCGGGCTACCCCGCCAAGTGTCCCAGGACTCCTGCCCGAGGGAGGCCTAGAATCACAAGACAATAGGCAGTTGTAGGCAACGCTCACCTGGGGCCCAGCCGCTGCAGGCCAGGTGGCTAGGAAAGGCTGAGACCGGGCCCCTTCAGTAGACCGGCTCTGGCCACCGGTCCCGGTCCCAGCAGCTCATCCCCACGACTTCCCACACCCCAGCTGGGCCTCTTCCCCGTCTCCCCCTGCCTTGCTGTCTATCCCAGATGGGCCCCGAGTGCGTGCTCCCACCTGCCTGCCCTTGTGCCTGCCCACAGAAAACACACCTGGCCCTCGACTTTCCCCCGAAGTGGCATCACACTACACAAACCCCCGCTGCCTGTGCTTTCCACGCAACAGTACTTTTCTTCACTGAGGTGAAATGTGATGTGGAAACAAAGGCTGAAGAGCAATTATGAAATGTCCTTACTACCTGCAGCCCATTGACAGCTCCTCGAAACATGCAAGGGACATTCCTCTAGGCACTCAACTGTCTCTGTGTTGACACCCCATGAAGGGCAAAAGGCGATCCTAGCCCAAATCCCCCTCCCAGGATCCTGGAAGCCTACTTTAACATATAAAACTTATTTTGGAAATTTCCTTTATCTCTAGCCCCCAAGATACATGTTGGCCATCATCCCTCAAGCATAAGGCCCACTGATCTAGGCCTGAAGGGCCTCATGACTAAGGCTTTATTAGACCATAATCAGTGACCTTTTGCCAACAAGAGCTAGCCCCTCATGGTCCTGGAAACCTTCCTTCCAGAATTCCTTGGAGACTTACACTATCCCCAACCCCCTCAAACTTGAAAGTATAGAATAGGCCACTCCTCATGACTCCATGGCAGCTCTTTTTGCCTATAGGACCCGTCCCTGGTTTTTAATAAAATCACCTTTTTGCGGCACCAGAGACAGCTCAAGAATTCTTTCTTGGTCGTGAGCTCCGGACGCTATGATGGCAAAATCAGAAACTCTAAGGCGCAGGACCAGAAAATGTGCCTAAAGAAGATACAAACACACAGTTCAAAAACAAGCAAGAAAACACTAAGAAATAATCTTCCCCAAAAAGGCTGATGAGGGACTTTGATCAAAGACTATATCTGTATGTTCTAAAGGATTCCCAGCAATTGAAAAGAAAATGAAACTGCAACATTTCCGATGGACATTTACAAAGAAATCCAGCAGGCCAGTACAAGGAAGGAAGGATACTCCACCTCATTAGCACAAAGTTGTTTAAAAAGTTTTAAATTAATAGGTTTGGCAGTTTGGCAGAATTTTTAAAATGATAACAGCCAGCGTTAGGGTGTATGGAAAGGGAACCCTCATCTACTCTTGTGAAAATACAAATCAGTAAACAGGGTCTCGAAGAACGGTTTGGCAGTAGCTATTAGAATTCACAAGGGACAATTCCTTGAGCCAGCAATGCCTGCAAACATGCACATGTACCTGTGCTTTCTACAGCACTGCTTAACAGAACACCATAAAACACACAGCTGTCTAAAGGACCATCGGTACTGAATACATTAAGGAAAATGGAATTTCCACGCTGAGGAGAACTAGAAAGCCATCAGAAATGAGGAGGCAGACCTACATATGACGACACGCAGATAGTCACGGGTCGCTAGGTTGCAGAAAGAGTGAGCTAGCTACAAAGCAGGATGTAGAAATGATTCACTTTATTAAAAGGACACCTGAATTTACTGATTTTGAGAAATACAGATTCACTCATTCAACAGATATATACTGAACTACAACCTATGTATTCATTCAATGTGTATATATGGTCTCTCAACAAAAATGTATGGGACCCTCTACGTGCCAGGCACTGGATTATGTTTCTGTGTGTGTTCTCTCAAGTGTGATATTTATCCGTCTCTAGGTGTGCCCTTCATCCACAGGAGAAAACACCCTGAACGCTGCTTATCTTGGTTGGGGGAGAGATTATGGAGCGTGTTTACTTTCTACTTCAGACATTCCTGTATGATGGATCAAAGCTAATGCAAAGTGTTGGCTCTTTCATTATCGGTAATTGTCCTGACCCAAGTATTCACCCAATATGCAGAGAATTGTGGCAGATACAGTGTGGAGAAAACAGCTAGGCCAGGAAACGGCAAAGCCTGCAGAGGATCTACTTACAATTTGCAGGAGGGAAACAACGGATGGGGGAGATGTTCTTTTCTGGGGGAGTTTCTTCACTAGCAGCATGAGTATGGCACTGTGGTTGCATAGAGGCCTGTCTGGTTGTCTGATGTTTCCTGTGTCATCTGTGTCCACCAACCACAAAGGCTATCCTCTCTGGGCATGTCTCCTGACAGCAATTATTAAGAAGTCCCTTGAACTACTCCGTCAGACACAGACTGAAAATGATGGAACATTCTGGAAGAGGTTTACCTTGGTTCAAAAGGCTTAGAGGTGAGAAGAGTGTTGTGAGCAACACTCATAATTAAGATGTGAGGGTGAAAACCTGAGCAGAGGGGCCGAGGAGGTGACATAATTGGCAGAGCAGGTCAGGTACAGACAGCGGGGAGTGGAGGGGGTGGGACTGAGGGTCTGATGCTGCCAGAATGGATGCTCCCAAGGAAAGCTGGGAACAGAGATTTTCAGGAAAATCTATTTTTGCATCTTTTGGAAATCACTGAAACACATTTTGTAAAGATTTAAGAATGAGGACCTATGCACATCTGTTTTAAATTCCTTCACAGTAAATGCAATGCAGTGTAAATGTATCACAGAAATATATGCTGTGTGACATCATGGGCACACACACACAGGCTCAGACTCACACACACACACACACACACACACACACACACACACACACCCTTTTCAAAGGAAAAGGGGAAAGAAAGCAAAGAGAGTTCTATAGCCCATACTGGAACACGTAGGTGAAGGGTACTTGCCGATTTGAAGTGGGTCCTCTGAATGTCATTCTATGATGGGTTGTGATAAGAAAGGCTTGACCCTGTGGGAAGATGGGAAAGACCGAAATGAGGCAAGGAGCTCAGATTCAGCAAAACTGCAAACACCCTCTCCAGAAACGGCAACCACATCCTGCTCCTGTTCAAAGCAAGGGCCGCTCACTGCACAGGGCCTACTGCTCCGTGGCATCTGGCTCTCGGCACACGCAGTCACACTTTGGTGGATCGGGGCTCATGGGAGGTCACTAAGCAGGACACTCAGAATCGAATGTCCACTCATAATCTCATCAGGAAACACCGAACACTCAGAAATCGCTCAAGGGAGGTCAGCGAGAATTTGCCTGAGGTTCCAGTGTTTTCCATGTTGTCTCTAGTTTCCTGCCTCTTCTCCAACAAAATTTATGACCCAGTGCTTACTGCTCACAGTTATACAGACCTGAAGTCAGTAACATTTATGTGATGAGTCCTCTCCTCCAGGATATGCCAAAAATCAGACCTGAGAGACCTGAATCCTCTCTCCCAACAACCACACACAAAGGCCAATGCCTTTTCCAGCCTAGAAGCCACCTCTGGGCTTAAGTGAGAGCCCACATACTCTTATTTCACGTGCGGTTCTACCGAGCCGGATCATCCTCTGCAGATACACAGTCTCAGAGGCCAGGCGGCAACTAAAAGGCATATTTACTGTAACAGAATCTTCTATTTGGAAAGGGTGAAAACCTGGTTTTTATAGGATGTAGTAGAATAGCCTCATACTAGAAAACTATTTCCAGATGTTGAGAATTAGACATCTCTGAAGGACATGCTGAAAAGTTTTAGGTTAACTAAAAATTTTTTAAAAATTGCATGGGGTGCGTGGGTGACTCAGTGGGTAGGCCTATGCCCTCGACTTGGGTCCTGATGTCGGGGTCCTGGGATTGGGCCCCACATCTGGCTCTCTGCTCAGCGGGAGCCTACTTCCCCCCCTCTCTCTGCCTGCCTCTCTGCCTACTTGTGATCTCTCTCCCTGTCAAATAAATAAAATCTTAAAAAAAACTAAGACTTGGCATTTTATTTAGATTTTATTTATTTTATTATTATTTTATTTATTTTATTATTATTATTTATTATTATTATTATTTATTTTATTTTATTTATTTGACAGAGAGAGAAATCACAAATAGGCAGAGAGGCAGGCAGAGAGAGAGAGAGAGAGGCAGAAGCCGGCTCCCTGCTGAGCAGAGAGCCTGATGCCGGGCTCCATCCCAGGACTCTGAGATCCCATCACCTGAGCCAAAGGCAGAGGCTTAACCCACTGATCCACCCAGGTGCCTGAAGACTTGGCATTTTATTTAAATGACTCATTTAGAAAGAGGGAAGGGAGCACAGGTTCGAACCCTAGGAAACACTGACCTTGGGCTTGAGGCCAGGGTTTAAATCTCAGCTCCACCCCTTTTCCACAGGTGTCCTGATGGAAATTCACTTCACTGCTTCGATCATTGGGTTTCCCCACTGGAATTCACAAGTCTGCTCTGAGCACTGAATGAGATGATCCAAGTGAAGCATTTCACATGGTGCTACAACAGCTTCCAGCAGAGATTCACAAACTCATCCTCGACAACTCTGCAAACTTTTTTTTTTTTTAAGATTTTATTTATTTATTTGACAGAGATCACAAGTATGCAGAGAGGCAGGCAGAGACAGAGAGGAGGAAGCAGGCTCCCCGCTGAGCAGAGAGCCCCATGTGGGGCTCGATCCCAGGACCCTGAGATCATGACCTGAGCTGAAGGCAGAGGCTCAACCCCCTGATCCACCCAGGCACCCCAACTCTGCAAACTTCTTAAAACCTGGCCTTAAGGGTGGCACCGGAATATCTCACATATAGTAAATGCCTAAGTTTAGCCTCCTCGTCATTCACTCGAACAATATTTACTACGCATCCCCTCTGGGCCAAGTACCTCTCTATGCCCTGGAGATAACAAAGGAGACAAAACACACAGAACAATTCAGATGATCAAATTACTATAGGTCATTTCTTTTCAAGGTTCAGAAAAATGATGCTCACGGACAGAACAGTCGCAACGGAGGGTGGACTGCATTTGGAAGGCTGCTCCACAGGTTGGAATGAGGATACCGGGGCCAGCAAGAAAGCGGCGGTGGGTGGGGTCCAAGAGAAGAGCCCCCTAAAATGAGGACCCAGCATGCAGACCGGCCCCCTACTGACCGCTGCCTTTGAATCTACCTGGCTCTGTCGTCTGGTCCAAGCCACACTTACCTGACACAGTGCAGCTTTCTCGTGACCATCACTGGAAAGTGGAACTCAAAATATTTTCCTGGGAGATCTTCATCCTGAAAAATTTTCATCCTGAAAAATACACAGTAAGTTTTCTAATTCTATATTCCCTCGTACATTTACTGACCATCTTCTTGTACTGAGTACTAAGGCCCAAATAGCAATGGAGTATTTCAGGGCCCAAATCAGGAATGATATGGTGAAAAATGCATGTTTCAGGTGACTTCGGTCTCCGTGTGGAGAACGGACGGAGGATGGAAGTTAGGAGGTGCTCACAGCCGTCCAGGAAGAAGGTCCAGGGAGGAAGTCATGGGGAGCCGGAACTGGGGGAGCAGCCACTGGGATGGAGACGGGGAGGCACTGAGAGGCCCTGGGGAAGTAGGACCTACCAGACTTTGCCAAAAAGCAGACTGAGACAGATTAGGGAGGGTCAGGAAACCGATGTGGAGGTGCGGCCGGCATGTGGGGGATCAAACAGGATACAACAGCGAATATCACAAAGCACCCGCCACGGTGAGGGCAAGCACTGTCTTGTGCTACATTTACTTTTTCCTGTGAGAGGAGAGTGTGGTAGGGGGAAAGGGCAGGCTCTCTGGAGCCAGGGAATGGGGGTCAGATCCCAGCTCAGCCACTTGTCTGCTACGAGGTGCTGGGAAGTCACTCAACTCCCTGGGCCAAGCTTTCCCCATCCACACAGTAGAGAAGGGACAGCACCTCACGAGGCTGTGAGGATTCCTGTAGAAATAAATATTCCATCAACACTCACAGCAGGACCGCCAGAGATAGCAGCATGGTGCCACTATGATGTACTGACACACGTAAATAGATATGGGCCTGGCCTGGGCTGTACATTTATTTCTACTGTGGGTTGCAGTAAAGAAAGTGGGAAAGCCACACACACAGACAAATGGAAACACACAAACACATACACTGAGTCAAAGAAACACACCTACACAGAGACACAGAGACCCACACACAGAAGCACAAGGAGACCCACGGACACAAAGATGCAGAGATACATATGCAAAGACACACAGATACACACACGGAGGTACACAACTCCACCCAGAGACACAGTCACACACACTCACGGCTGCGCTTCCCCATCTGTGTCCCAGCCTGGTCACGCCCTGGCCATCCTAGCACATTCTCTCCAGGTCTGTCATGTCCAGTCACTCAACCCTGATGACTATTCTTTTTTTTTTTTTTAAAGATTTTATTTATTTATTTGACAGACAGAGATCACAAGTAGGCAGAGAGGCAGGCAGAGAGAGAGGAGGAAGCAGGCTCCCCGCTGAGCAGAGAGCCCGATGCGGGGCTCGATCCCAGGACCCTGGGATCATGACCTGAGCCGAAGGCAGAGGCTTTAACACACTAAGCCACCCAGGCACCCCCTGATGACTCTCTTGAACGCATTCTCTCCTCAACCCCAGCTGCACAGACACCCCTTTCTGGCCTCGTCCAACCACACACTGTGTGTCACCTGCAGCAGCTCCTCACAACCCTACGGCCTAGCAAGAAACAAGGTGCTCCGTACCTGCTGACTTGTTCGGCATCCCCCCACCCCATGTATCCTCTGAACACCCGTGTCCACCCGTACTTCTATTCCAGAAATACAGAACCAGTTTGTTCAAGGAGAAAAGACAAAGAAAAGACAGGTGCTGGTATCCAGAATCTGGTCACGGTGTCGGTATTGCAGGCTGGGATGACACCCCCGTTCCTGACGTGAGCGACTGCACAGGCAAGAGCACCGTGTATGCAGACAGTCACCCGCGATGGGAAGCAGAGACTGCGGGGTCGCCGACCCCGGGGTCAGCATGATGGGGGCAGAAATCATGAGCAAGCATTTCCTAATAGGAGGGGACGCCGAAGGGTGAGTGTCAGAACTGTAGGTCCAGCTACCCCCCACCCTTGTGGAAAATCTCAGGGGGTCAAGGGGAGAGGCTAGAGGACAGAGAAAAAGACTGCTTCCTGGCATATCAGAAGACACAGGCTCTGCCGTCCCAACCGTTCACACTCCCAGCTGCCACGCATGTCTGGCTGTGTGCAGAACGCGGTGATGGACGAGCCGTCTGAGGCAACCGGGAGGAAATGTTTAGAGCAGATGAGGACATAACTTCTGCTAGGATACCCCACGACACCCTTCCAGAATGTTACTCCCACGATAAGAAAGGTTAAGGTTAAGGAGAGTCTAAAATTCCCAAACAATGAGAATGATTGCAAGCAAATTAAAGACATACACTGCTATACCTTGTGCTGGACTTCTTATCTTATTTTAAGGAGCTTTCCCTTGGGGTAGCTGGGTGGCTCATTCGAGTGAGCAGCCAACTCTTGATTTCGGTTCAGGTCACGATCTCAGGGTCGTGAGATTGAGTCATGAGTTGGGTTCAGCACAGGTGGGGAGTCTGCTTCTGGATTCTCTGTATCCTTTTGCCTCTGCCCCTCCTCGCTCATTCTACCTCCCTCTCTCTCAAATAAATAAATATATCTTTAAAAAAAAAAAAAGAGTTTTGCCATTCCTCAGAAGAATTCTGAATAAGGGGTGACTGTGGAGGGAAAGCTATCCAGAGGCACATCTGGAGCCTATAAGGAACAGACATCTACTTTCTGGGCTTTGGCAAAGGAGCAAAACGGCTGCGGCACGTGACACTTCCGCTTTTGATTCTGGGATCCCAAGCCCGTTTGACACTCTATTCGTCAGGAGCTGGCATGTCACAGGAGGTGTGGAGGACACCCAGGACGGGGCCTCACTCCCGGACAGCAGCCAGGGACAGCCGTGAGGAAGGACAGCCCTCGGATTCCAAGGGGATCCCGCAGGGCCAACTGCGGCACAGGCTGCCCAAGGTGACACCCATCCCGTGTCCTTGATCCTTGGGTTGTGTGGAAATAAAAGTCAGGAGACACAGAGAAGCCAAGGTCCCTTAAAGGGGTTCACTACCCCATGACTCTTTATCTGTGGTGGTACTGGCTTTCCTGGGCCCTACTGCTGCTCGCTGCCGGGAGGCGGGAGCCTTCAACTGTCCCCACAGTCTTGGGCCCGAGATCATACAGAACGAGCTCCCACCATGGTGTAAGCAGAAAGCCTGTGACCCGCTGCTAAGACTCTGCTGGTACAGCCTGGGGACCATACTGGGTGGAAGATGCATGAGACCATGAGACTCGCAGACAAAATTTTCTCCACACTGTCTAGAAGCACAGATCTCTCGATTCAGGGATTAGCAAACTTGCTGCAAATGACCAGAAAGTATTTTGGCCTTTGCAGGCCAGATGGCCTCTCCTCGAACTATTCAACTCTGCCGTCGTGCTGGTAAAGCAGCCGTAGAGAAGACTTAAGTAAATGGGAGTGGCCGTGTTGCAATAAAGCTTTATTTACAAAGACAGGTGTGTAGGCAAAATCTGGCCCTTTCAGCCTGGGCTCCAAAGTCCAAACAGGCATTCTTTTTTTTTTTTTTTTTTAAAGGAGACTAGATTTTGTAAAAAAAAAACCCTTTGGACCAATCCAAAATACCTCCTCTAAATCTTTCCTACCCTGTGCTATTTGCCTTCCTTACTACTGGCGGATTACCTTTTCTTGGAAGGGGTACCTAAGTCTCGGTATACCTGGACCAGAAATTAAAATGTCAGATTTATTTCTTATCAACCCAACTACATGACACGAAGGACAACGCGAACCTCAGGACCAATTTGAAAGGGTGTGGGGCTGAGAGGAGGCATTTTTCCAGTGGCTTCTGATCACATGCACACGTTCTGCCCCTGCATTCTGCTCCAGCTCCTTCCACCACACCATGGTCACTGAGGTAGAGATGCACCACCGACTGACGGACCACAAAGACCCCCCTGAGCAAGCACAAGGCTCTGGACAGAGAACAGGGAAGCTTCCCTTGAGAGTCGTTATACCTGTTAAAATAGCAGTTGAGGGATCAAATCAGGGATTAGCTACAAACGGCCTTTGTGTCATATCACTATCACCCAGCCTTGCACATCTCTAAACTGTACTGAAGACACTGTCACAATGACCATAAAATCTTCGTGATCATCAATACGGCAAACACAGGGGCTCTGGGGCTCACAATCACACTGGCAGGGTCTTCACACATGCAGAGGACACGTCTACAAGGGTTTTTAACAGAAGCCCTGTTTGTAACAGCAAAGGAGGAGAAGCCAGGCACCCATCCTTCACCAGGGCCCCGGTGACATCAAGTACGTGGCTGATGGTGGCAGCAGGCGCAAGCAGCTGGGGACAGGGTCATGAGACAGGCAGTCACTG
The DNA here is from genome assembly GCF_963455335.1 of Martes martes. Classification (NCBI taxonomy): domain Eukaryota; kingdom Metazoa; phylum Chordata; class Mammalia; order Carnivora; family Mustelidae; genus Martes; species Martes martes. Next base: position 24,867,876 of record NC_137906.1, read on the forward strand.
CATTCCCTCTGAATATATTTTTAACATTTTGATCCAGGCGGGCACCTTCATAAATGAAACAATTGGGGAAAGAAGAGGGTGAATATTCATTTACCTTTACTCTCCAGAAGGTGGTCTCCATCCCAGCCCCAAGATTTAGAATTTGACAATGACGTTCTGTCATTGTCATCACTGTCACTGTCATCACTGCCTTTATCAGCTGACTGATGCCATGGACTCGAGCAAAATATCCTGAGAGAGAGACACAGAGACAAGCTATCCCTCAGTGAGGCCGGAAAGCATCCCTGCAGAGCCCGCCCCGGAAGAAGAGCAAAGGAGGATTCTGCTGCTCTTCTTCGGGGTCAGTGATTTATTTTTGGACTCATGGGAGAAATCAGGACTTTCACATTCTCTCTCTCTTTTTTTTTAACTTAAAGCTGCTGGAACTAAAGTAAGTACAATCTATTTAATGATTTAATGGTGGAATTAAAGATTGTAGAACTAAAATGTCCCTTGGGGCACCTGGGTGGCTCAGTCGGTTAAGCATCTGCCTTTGGCTCAGGTCAGGATCTCAGGGTCCTGGGATTAAGCCCTGCATCGGGCTCCCTGCTCGGCTGAGAGCCTGCTTTTCCCTCTCTCTCTGGTCCTCCCATTCAAGCTCTCCCTCCCCAATGAATACATAAATAAATATACAAATAAATAAAATCTTTCAAAATTAAAATAAAATGTCCCATGATTGTATATAGGAAACACAAGTGTTTTACATCAAAACATCAGATCTTAATGTTCCTCTTTGAAATATGCTTTTTTGTGGCCAGGTACAAACTACTTAGGACTCAGCTAAACCTCAAAATGCGAGATCATGACGAAATAATATTTTGCGGTCAGAATATGGGGCAGATAAATGGCCAAGCAAAATTAAATAAAATGAAATAAAATAAAGCCGTATTTCTTACCATGTTCCCTTCATCTCCATCCTGTGTGGGTAAAAGCCTCGATGCTTATAAATTGACCTCACAGGCCAACTGCAGGAGAGGAAGGCATGAGCAAAATTGCCCCCAAAATGGACTTATTCAGCTCCAGGGTGGGGAGCCTGCATAAAGGAGATGGGAAATAAAAGAGCGGGAAAGCAAGATAAAATCTGTGTTCTAAAGTCCTGTTGCTTAAGGCATAACTATCTTTTTTTTTTCTTTTTCTTTTTTTTTTTTAAAGATTTTATTTATTTATTTGACAGAGATCACAAGTAGGCAGAGAGGCAGACAGAGAGAGAGAAGGAAGCAGGCTCCCTGCCGAGCAGAGAGCCCGATGCGGGGCTCGATCCCAGGACTCTGAGATCATGACCTGAGCTGAAGGCAGAGGCTTTAACCCACTGAGCCACCCAGGCGCCCCTAAAGCATAACTATCTTAAGAACGAAATTTGAGTAGCATTTAGAAACATACTGCAATGTGATACAGGAGTTCTATGTGTATTGATTCTCCTAATAAATAATTTGAGCTTGTACTTTACAGGTTATCTTGCATTTTATGTTTCTAGGAATTCATTTTATTGTATGTTATAGAATATTGTCCACAACAGACTGGATATTGAAACAAAAACTTTAAAGATGCTCACCACACCCTATCTGGGAAGCCCTTTCTTTGTGTGCCGCAGCCTGGATATGCCAGCCCAGGCAGAGGAAGGCGGCAGGCAGGCCGCTGACATGCTGCCTGGGGGTACCCAGCTCCCCAGTGCTCCAAGGTGGGTCCCTGCCTCTGGTTAGGAAAGCTGCCTCAGGGGCCCAGGAGGGAAGCTTCAGGTCTCTTAGGCAGGCCTGGCCCCATCTTCCTAAAGCCTGGGTTCACCCTCCGCTCAAAGTAAGGTTCATGTCCTTACTGTCAGGAACCACTTTAAACTGTCTTTGCATTTCTTACAGCATCTACCCCCAGGCTCCATCTTTAGGGCCAGGGTTCCCTGCATGCCCAAGGACTGGGATCATTTGGCTAATTTCTCAATCTGATTGAGACTGAGTCACCCTCCCCTCTCAAATCCTTTCACTGCCTTGATAGAAAGGACCTGCAGAGCCTAATAGTGTTACTATCACTTTAATAAGGCCAAAAAGGTGATTCCTTACTTGAACAGTTCACAGTAAAAGATACTAGAAATGGCTCTTAAACATATAAAATGATCCTTAACTTCAGCCCCAAAATAAGAGGAATAAAATAAAATAAATTTACTGTAAGATACCATTTTTCAGATTAACCACAATGAAAAGGCTCCTGTGTTGGTGAGGATGTTGGGAAATGAGCACTTCCATATGCCACTGGAGAGAGTGAACACTCTCCTTTGAAGCAGGAATCCCTAAACCTCAGGCCTCTGGGCTGATGAGGGGACGTTGGGAGGGAGGGAGTCACTTGCCTCTGTTAATTCCGGGGGCCTTCCTCTCCTTAGATGGTCTTACAAAATGCTGGATGGAAGGGTCAAGCCAGCAGCCAAGGCTTACTGCAGACCTGGAAGGAAGGAAAGGAGGCAGGCGAGGCGAGGTCAGTAGGTCCAGTTCTCAGGAATCAGGTCAAGGAGGACAATCAGTTAACTCCAACAGCCAACAGAGGCACGTTTGGTGCCCCATTACAAATCTCAGCAGACTCAGCCATCCGTCTTGGTGCTCACATACATGGCCCCTCATCCTCCCCACGGTGGTCATTTCTTCTCTCTCTTTGCTCATGTGCCTAACTCCCTTCCCAGGACCCTACAGAGCACAGCACCTCACCTCATACCTCACCTAGAAGACCTCCCACCATTTATTCCCTCAGCAAACTTGCTGGCAAGAGCCAGTCAGACAACTCTGCTCGACCACAAGTTCTGTGTCCATAGGAAAGGAGATCCTAGATTGTTTCCTAAAACTCATGAAAGACTCCCTAAGCCTTTCCCCCGGCTCTGTAGTAGGTACCAGTCCTTCCACATCCCTCAGGCAGGTTATAGTGGGAAAACCAGAACCAATAAACACAACAGCTACAACCTAGAAAATGGTGCAGTAGCCTGAACTCTGGTCTACACAACCTGGAAAATGCTATGGTAGCCTAAACTCTCCCCGGTCTACACTACAAGGAACCAAAGATTTACTGTTCTAAACCAGGAGCTAAAGCCCAGCTTCCCAGTGGAGGTCTTCTGCCAACAGTAAGGAACCAGCCTTAGGAAAACAAGAAGTAGCGGAAGGAGCCTGGATCCCTAAGGCCACGTGAGGCCATTTTGGCCCTTGCCCTTCAATGGATACTTTGGGAATTAATAAACATCTTTACCATTTAAACCAAATGGAGGTGCGTGGCCAGCTCTCGGTTTCGGCTCAGGTCACGATCTCAGGGTTCTGGCATCCAGCCTGGCATCGCACTTCATCTTCAGTGGGGAGTCTGCTTCAGGATTCTCTCTCCCTCTGCCCTTCCCCCCACTACTCTCTCTCACTCAAAGAAATCTTTAAAAAAATGTGATAAATCGATCAAATGGAGTTGGTCTTCTGTTACTTACACCGTGAAACATCCTAAGTGCTATTCTGAGCACACTACCTCATTTCCATTTGCCTGATCAGCAAGCTGAAAGGGGTAGGGTGCACGTGACTGTGTGTGTCTGTGTGGGTGTCTGTGTGTGTGTTTTCACCCAGCTAGGTTCTAAGTTTTCAGATATCCATCTCAGACAGATATCGTATGTTCTCTTCATATCCACTGACAAGGCTTACTCCTGCCCTGACTATGGTCTGTGCTAATCCTGTACATGTCCCCACCAGTCTCCCACAGACGGCCATGTGCCCACCTCAGCAGACACCCGTAAGGAAGCAAATACCTTCAGGTACTCAAGGCAGCAACTCAGCACAGAAACACACTAAGTACGCACTAAGGGACACAATTACCTACAAGCCCAGACTGTCAAGGAAAACTGACCCACAGAGTTTTACAAGGGTGAACACACTCCGTTGTCTAAAACAGTGCTTTTCAAACAATGAATTGTGACCCATACATGTTCACAAAATCAATGTAATAGTCTGCAGATCCCTGGCTTAGAAAATGCAGACAACAAGAGTTAAACAGAAAATATCAGCATCCATTACATTCTGTAAGAGTTAAAGATTGTTTTGTGAAGTTTGTTCTCCAAACAAACAAAACCAAATAGACTCCTCAACACAGAATGGTGATTGCCAGAGGGTAGTGGGGGAGAGGGAGTAGCGAAACTGGTGATGGGGATTAAGTGGTATGCACTTCCACTTATATAAATAACTCACAAAAATGAAAAGTACCTCAGGAATATCATCAATAATATCATAATAATGTACTGTGACAGACAGTGAATACACATAATCGTGGTGAGTGATGAATAATGTACAGATGTGTCAAATCACTAATGCTGCACACCTCAAACTGACATAACATTGTATAGATCAAACTATATTTCAATAATTAAGAGAGAGAAAACTGTGTTCTCACTGTTGGGGATTTGATGGGCACTGTCCTCAAAGGCATCATCTAGTGCCCTCTAGTGGTAAGAGTCATATCTACAGTTGAGGAAGAACCACAGAGAGAATAGCATGGCCATCTGGTTGGAAGGGGTCAACCCTGACATCCAGGGCAAGAACCCTTCAACACCACCAAGCCACCGCCTGCGCACGCCCTACAAAGAAAGCACTCGCTCCACCGCTGAGCAGCGCTACCTGCTGAAAAGCTGACCAAGCTGCCTTCCTCTAGGAGCTCCTCCCTGGACTTCCTACTGCCCTCTCCTGGATGACACGGCGCAGCTTCTGTATTCGCCCTCAGGTAACACTATTGATCCAGACAAGCAATACTTGCTGAGTGTCTGCAAAGTACCAGGCATTGGGGATACAGCGGGGAACCCGGGAAGAGACAGAGACAGAGAGAAGTAAGAGCTTCTGCCGGATGAAGGACAACAGCATGGGGGATGAAGGAACTGCATCAGACAAGGTCAAAGGTCTGAAAAGGGGAAGGCTGTGTGGAGTCCCAGAGAATTGGAAAAAGCTGTGCAAAAGGCATTCTGGACGGGTCGAGTAGCAGATAGAAATGCTCTGGGCAGGAAGCGCCTTGGAATGTTCCAGTAGCAGAAGGTAGGCAGGGAGGCTGAAGAACAGCAGAGAAACATGAGAAACTTCAGAATTCTGGGGTCTCTGTAAGTGTGTGTGTGTGTGTGTGTGTGTGTGTGTGTGTGTGTTTTAATTTCTCTCTGTTTTAAAATTTTTTTACACTACCCACATGCCATATATCATTCTAAGACACCATCAAATGTAAGACTGAAAAAGGAAAGAAGAAACACTTTCAGTTGGTCAATGTTTTTCCTATTGCTTAGAATTTTAATTTGATTTTGATTTTGTGCTGATGAAAACGCCCTTCAGATGTATTTGAACAGAATGAAAGGGAAAGGATGAGTGACAGAAGTTGGTTAAGTCTTTTATATTTAGGGTCATATGTGTGTATGTAAAGAATGAGGTAGGGGTCAAGGTCTGTTTTGTTTCCACTTCAATATCCAATTCACCCAGAATTATTCACTACAAAGACTCCCCTGGGTCACCTGGCTCATTCACTCTGTTGGGCACGGTCCTCGGCTCAGGTCATGATCCCTGGGTCCTGGCATCCAGCCCCACATCCGGCATCCTGCTCAGCGGGGAGTCTGCTTCTCCCTCTCCCCTTCCACCCTGCTCATGATCTCTCACTTTCTCTCCAATAAATAAATAAATCTTTAAAAAAACAAAATAAAATGACTTCCTTTTCCCCACTGAACTGACTTGACACTGGGCAAAAATCAGTCGACAGTACCTGTTGTGATTGGTCTATTTTTGGACTCTCTATTCTGTTTCACTTATCTATCTTTAAGCCAAAGACTTTGATTACCGTGGTTTTACTATAAGTCTTAATATTGAGCAGGAATAAGCAGTGTAGGTTCTTCAACTGTGTTCTTTTGAAGATTTGTTTGGTTATTCTAGACCCTTCGAATTTCCATATACATTTTGAAATCAACTTGTTCATTTTTTCTAAAAAAGAGGAAAAAGATGGCTAGGAGTTTGACTGGGATTGCATTGTTTGCATGAATCAAATCATGGAAAACAGAAATCTCAATGATGTCATATCTTCCATGTGTAAACAAAGCCTATCTCTCATTGATTTCAAATTCCTGTGTCTTTGACCCAAGATTCCAATGTCTTCTGCCAGTATTCGTGAAACTGTGGCACGCCAATGTGTAACTCTCACTTAGGGTAAAATCTCAGACCCTTTACAGTTCAGTTCTTTACAACAGGTCACTTATCTTAATCTCCAAAGATTACAAATTTTTCCCTCTTTATCTAATTGCATGCAGCAATCTAGACAAGACATAATGGTCACTGGTTGGAACTGAATCTCATAGCACTTTTATTTCTTGAATATTTTCTGTTTTATCAATATTAGCAATGGTCAGGAAGACTTGCTCCAGTGTTATCTGACTGACAGAATAGTCTTCTAGATCGAATAGCACTTTGGCTTCCTCCAAAATATTAAACACCTTTAACAGGGGAAAAAAGAAAAAGATGGTATTACTATTGTAATATCTCCAGTGACCCTTTTCCCCCACCCCACCATTCCCCAATTCCTGCCAGGCATATGCTTAGGGACAAAAAGACACAGAAGGGGGAAGCTAGAAAGTAGAAGGAAAAGAGGGTTGAAAAATAGAGAAGAGGCAGTTTTCCATCTTCATTCTTTTGATAATATAGAATAATAGAATTTAGGGTCAGAAGTCTCAAACTATAGGTGCCTTTGGAAAGTAACAAAGGTTCTCCTCTGCCAATGTCAGGCTCCCATTCCTTATGTTTGAATCGCAATGCCTCCTTCTATCAGTCCTCTATTACACATAATGTTAAAAGAGTATGATTTCTACACTCACCTTTCCCCAGCAGATTTCCTCTTTGGGAATATAGTAGCTAATAATCCCTTGATGCTCCTGGTGTTTGATGTTACCTAAGAAAGGAAAGTAACAGAAGGGGCCCCATATGTGATAAGAGTTTTACAAAATTCCTAAATAAGTACCATTCCACATGTCCGTACCAATGGAAGAGAGAATATATGTTAATGCAAAAGACAATATAATCCCAAAGCCCGTTTTCTTTTAGTATATTGCCACTTTGTTAAATATTTCAATAGATTTACTTCCATGTAAAGTATGGTCTTAATATCTACAGTTTATAAAAATTACAGAGGGTCAGATAATCACAGCAAGCTCATGCACTTACTTTGCCAAACCTGACTTACATGAATCCTAATGTTCCGTTGTCCTGATACTGTTCATAAAATTTGGGTGTGGTTTCTTTCTCCAAGTGTGTATGTGTATGGGTGTGTGCATGCACGTGTGTGTGCATGTGTGTGTGTATGTTTAGGATCTCTATACTATTCTTATGACTAGGCAGTCTTCATCCTAAAGGAAATTTTAAAAATCATAATAATAAAACATAAATGTGGAGGCATTCACTGGATAAATGGGATATTACAGCTTTTGAAAATCTGGTAGTAATACTGTAGCCATTCCTAAATGATAGGATGCACTTTTATGTATTATCACACAATTGGACACTATTGCAAATGGAATTAATTGGAATTAATATATTTTTTAAAGTACATATCAATAAAACTGATTTTATCTTGTCATGAGTCCCTAAATAAATTCATGAGGTAATATGTAAAAAACCTTTTCAAATTGGGAAATACATCAAACATATAAACTATGTAATATGCATGGAACATAAATGTACACCTCAGTGAATTATAATAAAGCTAACAAACATGTGACTGAAACTCAGCAATCCAGAAGTCAGCTATGTGCCACTAGTGACTCACTTCTTCTCTATGGTAAGCATTTATTTTCCTGTTCTTTATGGTTTTATTAGCTTTAGCTAAGTATGGAAACATAAATACTATAATTTGATTTTGCCTTTTTTGTACTTCACACGAGTGCAATAACACAGTCTGTATTATTCTTATCTGGCGTCTCTCAATCATTATATTTTTAAGATTCATCAGTGTTGCTGTGTATAACTGTACTTCATTTGTGTTCATTACTATAAAGTTGTCAGTGTATGACTACACCTCTGTTGTTGGTGGATATATGGTATGGTATCCAGCCTTCAAAATGGCCCCAAATGATCCCTACCTCCTCATTTTCACCAAACTGTCTAGTCCTCTTCCCAGTGAATAGGGCTGACCTATTCACTGCAGAAACAAGATTGTGACTTTTACTTTGATTGTAGTACCTTAATTAAGTATTGAAGTCAGGTACTGTCAGTCCTACAACTTCTTCTTTTTTGATCATATTGGCTATTTTGGATCTTTTGCCTCTCCATATAAACTTTAGAATCAGTTTATTGATAGCCACAAAATTACTTATCCTATCCATGACCATGGAATATCTCTACATTAATTTGGTTCTTCTTCAACTTCCTTCATCAGAGTTTTGTAGTATTCCTCATGTGGATCTTCTATATATTTTGTTAGATTTACACGTATGTATACCATTTTTGGGGGGTGCTAATGTATATGGTACTGTGTTTACAAATTAAAACTCTACTTGTTCATTGATGGTATACAGGAAAGTCATTGACTTTTGTATATTAAGCTTGTATCCTACAGCCTTGCTTTAACCACTTATTAATTCCCAGAGTTTTTGGTCCATCTTTCAGATTTTCTAATGTGTCAATCTTGTCATCAATGGAAAAAAAAACACATTCCTTCCTTCCTAATCTGTATATCTTTTATTCCTTTTCTTGTCTTATCTGAGTTCTCAAGTACAGTGTTGAAGAGCAGTGGTTAGATGGGGCATGCTTGCCTTATTCCCGGCTCTAGTAGGAGAGCTTCATGTTTCTCACATTTAAGTATGTTGATAGCTGTAGGTTTTTGTAGACATTCATTATCACATTAAGAATATTCCTATCTGTTACTAGTATACTGCAAGTTTTAAAAACCGTAAGTAGGTGTTGAAGTTTGTCAAATGCTTTTTCTATATCTATTGATAGAATCATGGAATTTTTCTTCTTTAGCCTATTTATGTGTTGGATTGTATTAGTTCTGTTTTGAATGCTGAATCAGCCTTGTATCCATGGGATAAATCACACTGGATGATTGTGATATGTCTGGGTTTTTTTTTTTTCTTTTCTTTCTTTCTTCCTTCTCCTCCTCCTCCTCCTCCTTCTTTTTTCTTTCTTCTTTCTCCTTCTTCTTTTTTAGTAGGCTTCCCAGTATGGAAACCAAGGCTGGGCTTGAACTCTTGACCACAAGATCAAGACCTCAGCTGAGATCAAAAGATGGGTGCTTAACTGGCTGAGCCACCCAGGCACCCTGTTTTGGTGTTAAGATAATGCTGAGGGGTGCCTGGGTGGCTCCGTTGGTTAAAAATCTGCCTTCAGCTTAGGTCATGATCTTGGGGTCCTCAGATCGAGCCCTGTGCTGGGCTCCCTGCTCAGTGGGAAGTCTACTTTCCCTCTCCCTTTGTACCCCACCCCTGCTTTTGCACTCTCTCTTTCTCAAATAAATGAAATCTTAAAAAAAACACAATGCTGAATAATTTAGGACATATTCCTTTTGCTTCTATCCACAGTAGACAACTGGTATAATTTGTCCCTTAAATGTGTTGTAGAATTCACCAGTAAATCCATTTGGGCCTGGTGCTGGTAAGTTCAATTATTGAGACAATTTCTTTACTAGATAAAGTCTTATTCAGACTATTTATTTCTTTTGTGTGAGTTTTGGCATATTGTGCTTTCAAAGAATTGGTCCATTTCATTTAGATTATCAAATTTGTGGACATAGAATAGTTCATAGTATTGCTTGATTATCCTTTTAATGTCTTTGCCCTCTGCAGTGATGTGTCCCATTTCATTTCTGATATTAGTAATTCGTATCTTTTCTCTTTCTTAGTTATCCTGGCTGGATATTTATGGACTTTATTTGTATTTTCAAAGAATCAGTTGTTGCAAACAAAGACTGTTTTCCTTCTTACTTTCTAATTTGTATGACTTTTATTTCTTTTTCTTGCCTACTTTATCTGGCTAGGACTTCTGGTATTATGTTGAGTAAGGGTGATGGGAGTAAACATTGTTATATCATCTTGATAAAATTGACTGCTTTGTCATTATATGAACTTCTTTGTCATTTGATACAGCCTTTGACTTAAAACTGATATGAATATAGCAATACTGATCTCTTTTGGTTCTATTTGCATGGAGTATCTTTATTCATCCCTTCACTTTGAGCCTGAGTCTTTACATTAGAAGTAGCAATCACCTCTTCCAGTCTTTTCTGATGGCCTTCAGGAAGAAAATACCTTCTATCAACCAGGTAGGGATTCTGAGGCTTTCTTAGACCCTTTCAATGGGTATGCTTGTTTCATACTACTTGTTCCCTCTTGGAAGTGAATTCTTAAGACAATTCTGTCAATTCTGCTATGCTAGGCTAGGTGATAAGAGTACATTCTTTGCTTTCCATGGCATGATGCTAAATGCTTAAATTTGTGTACCTTCTTCCAATCCCATAGATTTGGACCAGCTCCCTCAGTGTGCACACCAGTCATTTGCAAAGTCTCACTCTTGACACCCTTGGGGTTGCACATAGGGAGCCAGCCACAGGATATTCATGTGGGTGACTTGCATGGAGCATAACTGGTGTTTGTGGACCAGTTGTGGGAATTGTAGTCAAGGTGTTAACAGTTGCTCATGGGCAGACTTTTTGATGGGGTCTTCAAAGTGATTTGTAGGATCTGCCTCTCTTCGATGACCTCTGAGAGTCTTGGCTGCTGCTGTTCTCCCAGCTTGTCCTTGCTCCAGTCATGCAGTGCATCTCAGTATTCTGGTCGGAGCAAGACAAAAGTGTATCTCTTTGCCAGTGTCCCTCACAACTTGGGAAGCCATGTGTTTACTCATTCATTCTTACTTTACTTCGTGGGGGGAATTGTAGGTAAAGAAGGTTTCTCTTGGCACTGAGCTGTGCCGCATTATGGTCAGGGTGACAATGGTAAAGTGAAATTGTTTCTCTTCCCTCATCAAGATGACCAATCTTGGAATTTTCTGCTTACTGATGTGCTAGAACTTCTCTACTGGACTCTGCAACTGCCACAAAGGGGCTTTTGCATGTGGGTGTTCTTTGTAGAGAAGACAGTAGAAAACTCATATTTGGTCATTTGATTACATCACTCTCTTATTACTTTGAACGAAGTTTTATCTTTTAGGTCAGTTGAGAATAAGAAAAAATAAAAGTTTTCATTTTTATCTTTACTTATTCCTTCTCTGATACTCTTCCTTTGTTTATGTAGATCTGAGTTTCTGACCTGCATCATTTTCCTTCTCTCTAAAGAACTTTTAACATACCTTCCAAGGCATGTCTACTAGCAAAACATTCCCTCATTTTTTTTCTTTTCTTACCTGGCAAAGTCTTTATTTCTCCTTCACAATGAAGGGTAATTTCTCTAGGTACAGAATTCTATGGTGGTAGTTTTATTCTCTCAACACTTTAAATATTTCACTTCACTCTTTGCCTGCATGTTATTATTATTTTTTTTTTGAAAAGATTTTATTTATTTATTTCAGAGAGAGAGAGCGAGCCAGCATGAATGGTGGAGGGGCAGAGGGAGAGGGAGAAGCAGACTTCCCACTGAGCAGAGAGCCTGACATGGGGCTCAATCCCACAACCCTGAGATCAGGACCTGAGCCAAATGTAGATGCTTAACTAACTGAGCACCCAAGCACCCCTACTTTCATGGTTTTTGAGAAGCTGGATGTGACTGTTATCTTTGTTCCCCTATAGATGAGGTGTCTTTTTCTCTTGTTTCTTTCAAGGTTTTTCTTTTTCTGTGATTTTCTGTATTTGAAAAATTATATGCCTGCATATGGTTTTTTGTTTGTTTGTTTTACTCTTATCCTGTTGATGTTCTCTGAGCTTCCTTGATCTGTGGTTTGGTGTTGACATTAATTTGAGGGAGATTCTCAGTCATTATGGTTTCAAATATTTCTTCTGTTCCTTTCTCTTTTTTTCTTCTGTATTCCCATTATACATATATTACACATTTTGTAGTTGTCCTACAGTCTGCATATTGTTTTTTTTTTTTTTGGTCTTTGTTTTCTTTGCTTTTTGGTTTTTTGTGATTCTATTGATATATCCTCTAGCTCAGAGATTCTTTCCTCAGCCAAGTCCAGTCTCATAATAAGTCCATCAAATGCATTCTTCATTTCTATTATAGTTTTTTTAATCTCAAGCATTACCTTTTTGTTCTTAGATAGGATTTCCCTCAATCTGCTTATATTGCCCTTCTGTTCTTACATGCTGTCTACTGTATTCATTATAGCCCTGAGCATGTTAATCATAGTTGTTTTCAGTTACTGGTCTGATAATTCCAACATCCTTGCCACATCTGGTCTAATGTTTGTTCTGTCTCTTCAAATTGTGTTTTTTGCTTTTTGTATGCTTTGTAATTTTTTCCTGATAGCCAGACTTCTTGGGAAAAAGGAACTGCTGTAATTAGGCCACTAGTAATCTGGTGGTGTGGTGCTGGGGAGAAGCCTATGTAACTCTCACACTTTTACTGAGCCTATGCCTCTGGATTGTAAAGTTCACAAGTTCCTCTTTTTTTTTTTTTTTTTCTCTCCTCCCTTATGTGGAAAAAGATGGCTAAAGTTGGGTATTTCCCTTCTTCAAGATCAGGCTCTGATTATACTCTATTCAGTTTGGTTTAGTTTAACTAGTTTCCTCCTGAGAACAGGCCTTGTTACAGAGAGCTGTCTAGTATATTTCAAAATGATTCCTCTTCCCTTCTCCCTGTGGGAAATATGCAGGGGTTTTTGTCTGATATTTACTGTGGCAATCTGGTTGTAGAAATACCCATGTTTGCCTTCCCTGGCATTTTACCCCTCAGAATTAGCCACACAGCACACCTAGCAATTCAGTTACAGTTCAGGGTTTCTTACCCTGGCCCTGGTTATCAATGTGCTTTCTGCTTTTAAGTCTCTGCTTTGGTAAACCAGGACTTCCTGTATTTGCCTGTCTTTCCAATATTGGCTGCAGTGGTTTGTCCTGTTTCATCATCTCTCTTTTAGATTCTAGAAGAGTTTGTTGATTTTTCAGTTTGTTCAGCTTTTTAGTTGTTAGGACAGAGTAGCAATTTCCAAACTTCTTACATGCTGGGCTTGAAACCAGAGTATCTGTTCATTTTTGAAGGTCCTTGCTTACTATAGGAATATTAGGTTAATCTGTCCAACATTGCTATGAGGCCAAAGTTTCACCTCCTGTCTCAGTACTGGTATTGGAATTTGCTTCAGGCAAATCAGCTTTTGCATTTTGCAATTTTTACTATCAAGTTTCAGCTTGATGATTTTTTTTTTCTGTTCTGTTTTGGTTTTTTGAATTTTTCTCATTTTCTTTATCAGTCTAAGCAAATAATTAAACCACAATTCTACTTTATGTTTCCAGTATGTAATAGAAGAATCTTTTTGAGAGTATAATCTACCATGCTATAGAAAGAGCAACTATTTTCTTTATTTTCCCCTTTTCTGAATAACATACATAAAGATTATCTAGAAAAGGAAAAAAGAAAGAAATATACATTGAAAGAGCATATATGATACTGTGTAGTTAATTCCATAACTTGAGCACTGCAGGCAATAAGCACTCCATAAATCTTTATCATATGAATGAATGACTAAATGAATATTCAACTGCCCAACAGACATATTTATCTGGATATCTAGGTATAGTTAATATAGTTAATACTGAATTAATGATCTTTCCCACATAGTGGTTTCTTCCCTTAATTGAGCACGCATGCTTGTGTATCCTATCATATCCATTTCCTATCATATCCTCCTCTCTTTTATTACTGTGACTTCCTTAGTGCAATCCAATACCGTTTACTGCTTTATCATCATTATAGCCTCCATGTTTTTAATCTTGTATCCTGACCATCTGGCCACTACATTGTTGATAGAGTGATCACTCAAGCTGGAGACTAAGGAAATAAAAATTCTTAAAAGGTTTACCATGTCACTGCTTAATGATTAAAGTAGTGGGAATAGAAGTAAATAGAGTTGGCTGTCAATGACTCCGTACCATGAACACAGAGAAGCACTTACTGAGTTTAGCCACAATAGCAGAATGATTGATTTTTATGTGTTACACATCTAGATTATCTCCTTGAAAGGAGTAAAGGAAGTTTATTTTTCTAGTTTGCATTTCATAAGCATTGCTTGTCTTAGGGACCAAGGAAAGGCAGAAGATACATGGTCAAGAGGAAACCTTAAAGAATTATCAAGGGAGGGCGCCTGGGTGGCTCAGCTGGTTAAGCATTTGCCTTTGACTCAGGTCACCATTCCAGGGTCTTAGGATCTAGTCCTGCATCAGGCCCCCTGTTCAACTGGGAGTCTACTTCTTCCTCTCCCTCTACCATGCCCCCCTGCTTGTGCTCTCTCTCTATGTTGTTCTCTCTCCCTCAAATAAATAAATAAATACAATCTTAAAAAAATTATCAAGGGTAAAAAACAGACAATCTCAATAACTTAATTCTAGATGAATACACATGAACAGGTTTGTCTTACTGGTTGATTCCCATAATAGACTGGTGAGAGCCTCTACTGTTTTGAGAAAGTATGTGCTAAGAGATCATGGATAATATCATAGAGAAATTATTCCAATTATACACACACACACACACACACACACACACACACACACACACACTAAAAAGCTCAGTAAAAAATAATTCACAGGAAAGGTTAATTATTGAAGATATGAAGCAGAACAATGTAAAAACTTAACACAGTCATCACAACGAGGTCCTGTCTACCTTACCTGGGAAAGTTGCTGTCACGAATTCTTTGAACTTCTCTAGTTTATCTTCATTGTTTTCAAACTTAATCTTTGCTGTCAGAGTGTATGCATTACCAAACTTGTTCTTTAAGTGCTGAGGGCTGCCCAGGCACTTGAACCTCCCCTTTACCATGATGGCTAGTCTGGTACAGAGGGCCTCACATTCTTCCATGCTAGGGAGACAAAGGAAATATGGTTGAAGAGATTGCCTTTCAGCAGGCAAATTCCATATCTCAAAACAGAGCTAGGATTATAAAGTAACAGTTGCTATAGGAAAGCTCAGTAATGCAGATAATCACCACTAAGACCATATTTGGGAAGAGGAGATCTTATGATTCAAAGCAGTCTATTCCTAAATAACAACAGCAACAGTTCCTTAACTTCTTATCCTGTCCTTTCTGGATTACTGAATTCAACTGAGGATTCCTGGCATCAGCCAAGAATCAGCCTCCACCCACAATCCCTCCTATGTAGCTCATATACTTAAGCATTCACTGCCTTTATTTCTGGCTCCACCTAATTCCCTCCTATACTCTTCTAACTCTCAACCAAGCTTCCCAATGTGTCATACCTGTGGGAAGTTACAACGACGGCTTTGCCTCTTTTACACATCCATGTAATTGTGTCCCACAGCAGGCACCTGGCTGCTGGATCTAAGCCAGTAGATGGCTCATCCAGGAAGACAACTGAGGATTTTCCCATTAGGGCAATAGCAGTGTTCAGTCTGCGTCTGTTTCCTTCACTTTATTGTCAAAGGAGAAAGTAGAGGAGAAAGAAGATAAGGGTACACATGTCATTAATTCATAGGAATTAGCTCATGTATACAGAATGCTGATTTGATATGACTCACAAAGCAGCGGGCCCAAGTCCAGATGTATATATCAATTCATTTTCATTGAAATGACTTTTCTTGGTAATTTATTTCAGCATCATTATTGGTAAAATATTTTTGTTTTAGGGAAAGAAAAAACAATAAAGAGATAAGGATGAAGGTACTTTTTTTTTTTTAATAAAATGTGAAGTCTACAGCTCATGTCTGCAAAAGGTTAAATTCCTATAGGTGGGATCCGCCTTATTCCTGACCTCTGAACCCTGACAGGACCTTGGGCTATTTCACAGCCATTGCCCCTGTGTGACGGATGGATCAGATTGAGTTTGCAGGCATTCATTCTAAACAGTAGAAACACAAGTAGGCAGCTTAATTGCAACAGCACTATGTCTGACCTGTATATGTGGACAAACTCATCAGCATTTGTTTCCAGGTGCATTGCATACAAAAAGGTTTCCACATACTTGCAAATGTCTGGCTCAGGGACCCCTCGAAGCCTGGCATACATCACCAGCATTTCCTGACCTGTCATGTGGTTGAGAATGGGGTCATTTTGAGGACAGTAGCCAATTCTTGACCTAATCTGAATCAAGAGAGTTATCATAAGAATAGACCCAAGTCAACTATTTAATTGAGCATATAGTTATAAGGATGAGATAGAAAACCTGGTTTTCTAGCCCCTGTTGCTAAAAAGGTTTGATCCCCAAAGAGCTCCCAACAAGGATTATTTCATTTCTAGGTGCAACCCACTGTAGTAAGATGGAATACTAACATCTCTAACTGGAATTTTCAACACATATTCACTGTGCACTGCTCGGTACCCAAGACAGAATTTTGTTAGAGGAAGTTGCCTATTTAAATATCATTAGGAAAGAACTCTTCTATTAAATCTATTCATGTTATGTATAGGATTTTATTTCTAGTAATGGTCAAGCAACTTCTACTAGGCCAACACTCATAGATAAGAATTATATGATATATATAATACGTGTCTTTATATACATAAAAAATACAAAAATAAACAATCATACAACATCAAACTAAAAAGCTTCTGCACTGCAATGGAAACCATGAATAAAATGAAAGGGTAACCTCCTGAAAGGGAAAAAATATTTGCAAATGATATCTCTGATAAGGGGTTAATATCCAAAATACATAAAAAAAACTTATACAACTCAACAGCAAACAAGCTTATTGAAAAATGGATATGGGGGCACCTAGATGGCTCAGTTGGTTCAGCAACTGCCTTCAGCTCAGATCATGATCCTGGAGTCTCAGCATAGAGTCCCACATTGGGCTCCCTGCTTGGCGGAGAGTCTGGTTCTCCCTCTGATCTCCCCCATCTCATGCTTTCTCTCTCTCTCTCATTCTCTCTCTCTCTCAAATAAATAAATAAAATCTTTAAAAAGTGGATCTGAACAGATATTTTTTCCAAAGAAGACATCCAGATGACCAAAAGGTACATGAAAAGGTGCTCAGTATCACCTGTATCAGTGAAATACAAATGGAAACCATAATAATATATCACCTCACACCTGTTAGAATGGCTATTACCAAAAAGACAAGAGATAACAAATGTTGGTGGGAATGTGGAGAAAAGGGAAATCTGTGCAACTGCTGGTGTAGGAAAACAGTTTGGAGTTTCTTCTAAAGATTAAACATAGAACTACCATATGCTTCTTTAATTCCATATCTGGGTATTTACCTGGAGGAAACACAAACACTAACTCAAAAAGTTATCCACACTAACTAAAAAAAAATATCTGCTATTCATTACAGCATTATTTACAATAACCATGACATGGAAACCTCAGGCTAATGATGGTTGAATGGATAAGGAAAATATGGTATATCTATACAATGAAATACTATTCAGCCATAAAAATATGGAAGTCCTGACATTTGTGACAACATGGATGGACCTTAAGGGCATTATGCTACATGAAATTAGTCAGACAGAGAAAGACACAATATGGTTTCACTTACATGCAAACTTTATTTTTAAGTATATTTTTATTTTATATTGTCAAGTTTTAATTTTTCTAGGGTCTGAACATTTAAACACCATTGTTCTTTTCTGCTCTTTAAAAAGCTTATGGAAGAGCCCCTGTGAAGCCATCTGGGACTTCATCTTATCTCATTGAAGAGTGAATCTTTGACAAGTTTATTTCTATAAAAATGGTGAAAGTTTCAATTTTCTATTTTCTGTTTCTTCTGACATCAGTTTTAATAATTTGTTTGTAGTTAGAAAGTTATGAGTTCCTTTAAAAATTTAAATTTTATTGGGGTACCTGGGTGGCTCAATTGGTTGAGTGTCTGACTCTTGGTTTTGGCTTGGGTCATGATCTCAGGATCATGAGGTCAAGCCCCATATCGGGCACTTTTGTTCATTGTGGAGTCTGTTTGTCCCTCTCCCTCTGCTCCTCCATGTGCTCTCTCTCTCTCTCAAATAAAAAATTAAATAAAATCTTTTAAAGATTTTAAGTTTTATTTCCATGGAATTCAAGTACTTTGTGTTTCTTTTTTTTGTATGTTGTATTTCTTATTTCTTTTTAAAGAAGTTTTTATTTAAATTCCAGTTAGTTAACATACAGTGTAATATTAGTTTCAAGTGTACAATATAGTGATTCAACACTTCCATACAATATCCAGTGCTCATCACAAGCACACTCCTTAATCCCCACCAGCCATTCCCCCACCCACCTCTCTTCTGGTAACCATCAATTTGTTCTCTATAGGTAAGAGTCTGTCTCTTGGTTTGTGTCTCTCTTTTTCCCCCTTTGTTCATTTATTTTGTTTCTTAAATTCCACATACAAATGCAATCATACGGTATTTGTCTTTCTCTGATTAACTTGTTTTGCTTAGCATAATACTCTCTAGCTACCCATGTGGTTGCAAATGGCAGTATTTCATTTTTTATGTCTGAGTAATATTCCATTACACACACACACACACCCTACATCATCTTTTTTTAAATTTGTGTGTGTGTGTGTTTCAAAATTCATTGTCTATGCACCACACCCAGTGCTCCATGCAGTACGTGCCCTCCTTAATACCCATCACCAGGCTCACCCAAACCCCCACGTCCTCCCCTCCAAAACCCTCAGTTTGTTTCTCAGAGTCCACAGTCTCTCATGGTTCGTCTCCCCCTCCAACTTTCCCCAATTCAATTCTCCTTTCCTTCTCCCAATGACTTCCATGTTATTCCTTATGCTTTACAAGTAAGTGAAACCATATGATAATTGACTCTCTCTGCTTGACTTATTTCACTCAGCATAATCTCCTCCAGTCCTGTCCATGTTGATACAAAAGTTGATACCCTATTCACCATTTGATGGACACTTGAGCTGTTTCCATAATTTGGTTATTGTAGATAATGTTACTATGACATTCCTGATCATCAGAGAAATACAAATCAAAACCACAATGAGATATCATGTCACACCTGTCTGAATGGCTAAAGCCAACAACACAGGAAACCACAGGTGTTGGCAAAGATGTGGAGAAAGGGGAACCCTCCTGCACTGCCAGTGGGAATACAAACAGGTGCAGCCACTCTGGTAAACAGTATGGAGGTTCCTCAAAAAGGTAAAAATATGATCCAGCAATTGCCCTCCTAGGTATTTACAAAAAGAATACAAAAATACTATTTCAAAGGGATACATGGACTCCAATGTTTATAGCAGCATTAACTTATCATTTCTTTAAATGTATTTACATCTCCTTTTGGGGGGGCAGGTTTACCCATTTCTTTATTTTTATGAAGTTCTAGTATCTTGACTTAATTGTTGTTAGCTGGCTTTATATTTTTAATTATTAATTTATATACTTGTGTATATTTTTATATATTTTCCTTCCATTCATTTTTTTCCTTCCATTCATTTTTTAGTGAGTCATGTTTTACAGTTATTTCTTTTTCTTCATCTTTCTTTCTTTCTTTTTTTTTTTTTAAAGATTTTATTTATTTATGTGATAGAGAGCACAAGCTGGGGGAGCAGCAGGAAGATGGAGAAGGAGAAGCAGGCTCCTTGATGAACAGGAAGCCTGACTTAGGGCTCTATCTCAGGATGCTGAGATCATGACCTGAGCCAAAGACAGATGCTTAGCTGACTGACACACACAGACACCCTTTCTTTTTTCTTTTTTCTTGAAATGAGTCTATAATGTGTATATACATTACTCTCCCTGTAGTTGTTTATTGCATCTCATAGTTTCTGATATATAATATTTTCATTATTTTCTAGAAATTTTTGTAATTCTTGAGTAAAAGCAAGAATCACCTAAAATGATATTTTATATTTCAAAAGGGGAAGGGGCACCTGGCTGGCTTAGTTGATGGAGTGTGTGACTCTTGATCTCAGGGTTGTGCATTTAAGATCCATGTTGGGTGTAGAGATTAATTACAAAGAAAAAAATAATCTTTAAAATTTTTTTCAGAAAGGGAGGGAGTTTTCATATTCTGATTTTGTTTTTTCTTGTTTAATTCAGTTACAATTGAAGAATATATATGTATTTTTAAAAATGTATGCAAAAATGGTCATATTCATAAATGAAGGTTTTTTCTTTTATTTCTTTTCAGTATAACAGTATTCATTGTTTTTGCACCACACCCAGTGCTCCATGCAATCCGTGCCCTCCCCAATACCCACCACCTGGTTCCCCCAACCTCCCACCCCCTGCCCCTTCAAAACCCTCAGGTTGTTTTTCAGTGTCCATAGTCTCTCATGGTTCTCCTCCCCTTCCAATTTCCCTCAACTCCCTTCTCCTCTCCATCTCCCCTTGTCCTCCATGTTATTTGTTATGCTCCACAAATAAGTGAAACCATATAATTGACTCTCTCTGTCGCCAAACTGTGGAAAGAACCAAGATGCCCTTCAATGGGTGAATGGATAAGGAAGATGTGGTCCATATACACTATGGAATATTATGCCTCCATCAGAAAGAATGAATACCCAACTTTTGTAGCAACATGGACGGGACTGGAAGAGATTAGTCTCACTAATATAACAAGTATTAGTCTCACTCTACAACAAGTACACATTTTTGTTGTTTTAAGTTTATTTTTTAGTAATCTGTACACCCAATGTAGGGCTTAAACTCACAACCTAGAGACCAAGAGTCACATGCTCTGCCTATTGAGCTAGGTGGGCGCCCAAGACCACACAGCTAATTCCTCAGCTTTAGTGGCTGCTACCTAAGGGATCAGATCCCAAATCACCCAGCTCTGAGAGCTGATAAGCCTTGACGTTTGTTTGTCCCCAGGACCACAGAAAGCAAAAGTTTTTTAAATTTTATTTTATTTCTAAAATTTATTTTATTTTCTTTTAGTTGTTATTTTAATTCCAGTTAGTTAACATACAATGTTATATTAGTTTCAGGTATACAGTATGGTAATTTAACAGTTCCATACATCACCCTGTGCTCATCAGAACAAGTGTACAGGGGCGCCTGGGTGGCTCAGTGGGTTAAAGCCTCTGCCTTTGGCTCAGGTCATGATCCCAGGGTCCTGGGATCAAGCCCCGCATCAGGCTCTCTGCTCAGCGGGAGCCTGCTTCCTCCTCTCTCTCTCTCTCTCTCTCTGCCTGCTTCTCTGCCTACTTGTGATCTGTCAAATAAATAAATAAATAAAATCTTAAAAAAAAAAAAAAAGAACAAGTGTACACCTTAATCCCCATCTCCTATTTGACCTATTCCCACCTCCATCCCCACCTCCTCTTTGGTAACCATCAGATTGTTCTTTATAATTAAGAGTCAAGGAGGTGATTTTAAACAAACATGTAATGATATGCTGCGGCTATACACTCAGGCTCAATGCAGAGGGAAAGGGGAAAAACACCCAGTTCCCATATTCTCTGTGATGGGTTAGACTGAATACTTTCCCAACTGCTGCCTGAGAGTTGTGCTTCCACTTAGTCTGCGTTTGGGAGCTTATAGGGTGGGTAACTGTAGTCTTTCAGGAGCCTGAATGAGCATGAAGGAACTTCCTGTGCCTTCTCTCTATAGCTTCCTCTAACGATAAAATCAAGTTTCTAGCTTCTCTGGAAAAGGAGTTTGTCCACATACCTAGCGCCCCAACTTCTACAGCTGCCACCTGTGGGACTGGCTTCTAAATCATCTAACTCTGGGAGCTGATGGTCTTCAGCATTTGTTAGTCCCCCAGGACCACAGAGAACAAAGAGATGGCTTTAAATAGGCACACAAGCACTCCCAGCAGCTCTTTCCCTTGGCTAGGGACAGAGAGCAGACAAAAGCACCCAGTTACTAGTTTCTCCCTAAAAGGGGCTAGACTGTGTACCTAATATTCCAACGTTCCCAGTTGCTGCCTGCAAGTTAGGATTCTAATTATCTTGCATCTAGGAGCTGATGGAGCAGGCACTTTGTAGTACACCAAGAGCCTGAGCAGGTGTGTGCACTTCTCCTCTGCCTTCAGAGCACTGATGAAACTTGGTATAACCTAATCTCTCAGGGCCCACTAAGAACAAACATGGCAGTTTGGACAAGCACAAAGTTTGGAGAGGCACCCATATCTTTAGCTGGGCTGACTGGCAAGGGTTATCTCCTACTAGCTTCTACAAGTTCAGTCTGTTAAGACTAGGAGAGATAGCTGTTTTAATGTAATGCATAGAAAACAATTCAAAGAGCCAAGGGAAATGAAGAACATGAAATAAAAGAACAAACAAAGAACAAGATAAATCTCTGGAAACTGACCCTAATGGGATGCAGAGAAATGATTTACCTGACAAAGAATTCAAAATAATGGTCATAAAGATGCTCACTGAGGTGAGGAGAGCAGTTCATGAAAAAAGTGAGAATTTCAACAAAGAGAGAAAATATTAAAAAGTATGAAACATAAATCATAGAAGTGAAGAATCCAATAATTGAACTGAAAATTCAATTACAGAGATCAACATCAGACCAAATGAAATGCAAGAAAGGATCAGTGAACTCAAAGACAAGCCAGGGGAAATCATCCAGAGGAAAAAAAAAAAGAATGAAAAGGAGGAATGATAATTTAAGGGATTTATGGGATACCACCAAGTGTACCAATATTTGCACTATGGGAGTCCAAGAAAACAAAGAGAGAGAGAAGGGACAGAAAGTTTACTCAAGGAAATAATGGCTAGCCTTTCTATGCAAGCCAAAGAGGAGATATGGTCATAATTTAAAGGAAAACTTTTACAATGTCTGGAGCCCTTGATGTCCTTCAAATGAAGAAAGAGGGCACAGCACCAACCTTGACTTCCAAATGGAGTGGAACATCCACAAAAGAAAAGTGATAGCATCTCTATCACAAATCTGAAGAGAACCTGAGATGTTCCTGCTGATAGCTCATGCCATTGCTGCCACTGAACACCTGGCTGATGTCAGTGTCTTACACTCTAGGAATACTGGCCAACAAGCTGAGCTGAAGTTTGCTCCTGCCTCTGAGAGCTTTTCCCCTAAGGTCAGGGAGACGACAGGGATGTCCACTCTCACCACTGCTGTTCAACATAGCACTAGAAGTCCTATCCTCAGCAACCAGAGAACAGAAAGAAAGAAAAGGCATCCAAATTGGCAAAGAAGGCAAACTGTCATTCTTCAAAGATGGAATGATACTCCGCTCAAAAACTGCTGGATCTCATACAGGAATTCAGCAATGTGGCAGGATATAAAAATAATGCACAGAAATCAGTTGCATTTCTATACACTAACAATGTCACTGAAGAGAAATTAAGAAACTGATACTATGCATAATTGTGCCAAAATCTATAAGATACCTAGGAATAAATTTAATCAAAGAAGTGAAGGATCTGTACTCTGAAAACTATAGAACACTTATGAAAGAAATTGAGGAAGACACAAAGAAAAGGAAAAATATTCCATGCTCATGGGCTGGAAGAACAAATATTGTTAAAATGTCTATGCTACCCAAAGCAATCTACACATTCAATGCAATTCCTATCAATACCATCAACATTTTTCACAGAGCTGTAACAAACAACCCTAAAATTATATGGAAGCAGAAAAACCCCTGAATAGCCAAAGGAATGTTGAAAAAGAAAACCAAAGCTGGAGGCATTACAATTCTGGACTTCAAGCTGTACTACATAGCTGTGATCATCAAGACAGTATGGTACTGGCACAAAAACAAACATACAGGGGTTGCCTGGGTGGCTCAGTGGGTTAAGCCTCTGCTTTTGGCTCAGGTCATGATCTCAGGGTCCTGGGATTGAGCCCCGCATTGGGCTCTCTGCTCAGTGGGGAGCCTGCTTCCCCCTCTCTCTCTGCCTGCCTCTCTGCCTACTTGTGATCTCTCTCCGTGTGTCAAATAAATAAATAAAAATATTAAAAAACAAAAACAAAAACAAACAAACATACAGATCAACAGAACAGAATAGAGAACCCAGAAATAGACCCTCAACTCTCTGGTCAACAAATCTTTGACAAAGCATGAAAAAATACCCAATGGAAAAAAGAGAAGTCTCGTCAATAAAGAGAAGATGTGTTGATTAGTTTGCCTAAAGGAACCATATATATATATTTATATATATATTTATTATATAAAATTTTTCTTTAAAAAGTTATGCAACCTCACTTATAATAAGAGAAAAATTAAAGCTACACCAAAGTGCCATTTGAAAAAAATCTACCAGACTGGCAAAAATCCCCAAGAGTTGATCATATACTCTGTCGTGGTTGTTTTAGAGAAATAGGCATTTGCAAAACTTGCTTGTGTAGTACAAATTTGTATAACCATAAATGGAAAGCATTTTGGCAAGATCCTAAAGGTTGTGTGTGATATGTTACATTTTGTGTAATGAAACAGAAGATAGATCATTATGTTTTATTGAATATGCGTAAAGTGTATGTAGTGTGATAAAAGTGGTTATCTTTTTCTGTGGGAAGGGATGAAAGGAAGGTGGGTAGGAAAGGGAATTAAACTTACTTGTATACCTTTTTATATTGTTTTGATTTATGGTTCATTTGAAGGAATACCTTCTTTTCTCAGAGACCTCCTGTTGCTATATATTTTAAACTTCTTACTGCTTTCCCCCCATTTATATAAACATGCTTTAGTTACTAGTTATTAGAAATTATGATTCTTGGTCATTTTCTAAAACTCTGGGTGTCACTCTTTTTCCTCTTTTGACAGCTGCCTTTCTTTTATGTTTTGTCCACATTCAGTGTTTCCCCATCCTCACCTGTGTGTCAACCCACTGCTTCAGGTTTCAATGATGTCCAGTGTATACTATTCAGGTCTATCTGCCTGACATTTCTGTTTTATTTCCTTCTTGACATCTCCTTTTCATGCAGATTGCACAATAAAACTTTATCCAGATTTTCCTCCTATTTCACTAATCCCACCCAATGTTTTCTTCAGTTATTCTCTCTCTATCTTAGAAATGTTGTTAGTCCTCAGGATTCATCCCCTCTCTCTCTTCTCATTATTATACACACTCCCAAGAGATTATCTTATCTCTCCATTTCAAATTTCACTTGTACTTTGATGAATCCCAAATTTATATCTCTACATCCATTCAATAGATTCCAACTGCCTGTTGGTTGTTCTCTCATTTGGATGTGTCATAGGTATCTTATACTCAACATATCCTCTTTCAAACACACTCAGTTCCTGTGTTTACTATATTGGTAAGTGGAACTTCCACCTATTCACTGGATCATGATAGAAATCTGGGCTATATCTTAAGATAATTTGTTTTCCTTATAACCCACATCCAAATGGAGACCAAACCCTGTCAATTTGACTTCCTTAACATCTTTCACAATTACTTTTTCTAATAATTTTTTCATACCAAAATCTTAATTGTGTCGTGGTAGTTTAAGTGAAATAACTGCTCCTTCCTGTTTCTAATTTGGCCTGTTAAAGATACTCATACTTTGTCTCAAACAGAAAGAATATTTGCCTTTTCCCAAACTCAATATGTTATCATGAATATTGCTGTCCCTGGATTCTGTTACTTTTTTTTTTTAATTAAATTTTTTATTTATTTTCAGCGTAACAGTATTCATTGTTTTTTCACCACACCCAGTGCTCCATGCAATCCGTGCCCTCCCTAATACCCACCACCTGGTTCCCCCACCCTCCCACCCCGCCCCTTCAAAACCCTCAGGTTGTTTTTCAGAGTCCATAGTCTCTCATGGTTCACCTCCCCTTCCAATTTCCCTCAACTCCCTTCTCCTCTCCATCTACCCTTGTCCTCTATATTATTTGTTATGCTCCACCAATAAGTGAAACCATATGATACTGTTACTTTTGAGAAAAGAGCACACACACACACACACACACACATACACACACACACACACACACATATATGCACTTCTAAGTTCCCTTTCATGTCTCCCACCTACTTGCCCAGTTGCCTCCTCCTTTAGGGTACCAACTCAGTGATTAGTAACAGAAATACCTTTCTGATATTTTTGGTAATGTTAAAGCCATCGATCAACACAGCTCCAGATGTTGTGGTCTCCTCTCCAGTCAATATTTTGAAGGTAGTGGTTTTCCCAGCTCCACTTAATCCAAGTAATCCAAAGGACTCAGATTTCTGGACTACAAGGGAGATATTTCTTACAGCCTTTACAACTGGACACTTATAATAAACCTGCGAAAATAAGAGGAAAAAACCCATAGTGTACTGGTGCACTGATTATGGGCCAGCTACAACCATAACCTCAAATCCCTATAGACTGGTACCTGTGACAGTTTCATTCTTCCACTCTCAGCCTTCTATTTTACCAGATATCTACAGATCCCATAGAACTAAGAGATTAGTAGATTAGATTAGTAGTACTCTACTAATGAATTAGTAGTACTACCAATAAATTCTTGCCAGGGATGGTGGGCTACAGTTCAGGACAATGTTGATTATTGAATGACATTACCTTTGTAAGTTCTTTCAAAACCAGTGGGATGTTCTTTAACTTGGGAGGCAGGGTCAGGGCTCTGTTTTCTTCATTTTTTACATCTTCATCCTCATAGTCCTTGACCACTTGACAGGACACTGCAGCCTACATTTTTAAGACAAAAATCACAGATAAGGATACACTTTAAGTATCTGGTTTAAATGAAAGACCTTCTGAATGTGGGCCCAAGGAAGTAATATCAAAGACGTCAGAAAATGTTTGCTTAATTTCCAAGAACATTCCTACCAATTTCCTGAACTCTCATGCACTAAATTTATTCTTGACTTGCTTAGATTTCAAGACCAAGTGTTTCTAGAGCTGTGAGTAAGTAGGATGTTCTTGCCAATAACATGGGTACTTCATGGAAAACAAAAGCCACACGGATACTAATGTTGCTATTTAGTGTGATTTGTTACAAATAAAATATGTTGAAGACACCATGAGATCCAATTTTAAAAAAAGAATGAATTTTTTTTTAAGGAAATACCCTCTATAGGTGAAGTCAGAGCTTGAATAAATAGGGATTCATTGAAAGAGTGAAGATGGGGTGGGGAAGAAAGAACGCTGCCATCAGCAGTGGGAGCTCAGTGAGAGATAAGTAGCAATGAACCAACAGGGCATGTTTTGTGAATAGTAATTTGTAGTGTTTGAGCACAACTTTGTTGTTGTGTTTTTGAATTGTCTATTTTTGCATCAAGTGCTCATTTGATGGTACTTCATTAAGGAAGACTGCAGCGGGAGAATATATTTAGCTCAGTAAACATGCTAGTCAGAAGAGTGACTAGAGAGCTGCTTTAAGTGTTTTTTTTTTTTCTTTTCCAGTCTAAAAATTGGATGTGTAGGAGCAGTAAAAATGAACATCCTTGCTTTGCTTTTGATCTTAGGGGGGAAACATTCACTCTTTCATCATCATGTTTGCTGTAGACTATCAAAGTGGACCCCACTTATCAGGTTGAAATGTTTCCTTTCTTTCCTTGGTTAGCAGTTTTCTGAAAAATCACAGATGGATGTTGAATGTTGTCAAATGCTTTTTATGCAATAATTGGTATGAACATGTGGTTTTTCTTCTTGAGACTATTAACCTTGTGGCTAATATTCATTTTCAAATATTAAACTTGCTTTACATTCATGGAATAAACCCCATTTGTTCACAGTTTATTCTTCCTTCCATATATTCTTGGGTTCTATTATGAATATTTTGTTGAGAATTTATGTGTCTGTGTTCTTGAGGGATATTGGTTTTTTCTAATTTCTCCATTCTGGTATTAGAGTAATGATGGTTTCACAAAATGAGTTGGAAAATGTTCTCACTTCTTTCTGGAGGAAAGAATGCAGAATTGATGCTATTTCTTTAATTTTTTTGGTAGAATTTGTAAGTGAAATTATACAGGCTTAGCATTTCCTTTTTTGAAGGTTTTATACTATGCATATAATGTCTTTAATTGAAATAAAACTATTTAGTTTCTTTATTCTTGAGTGAGTTTTGATAACGTTGGGTCTTTCTAGGAATTGTTCTATTTCATCTAAGGTAACAAATTCATGACATAGGCTGGATTTTAATTTCTGTGGCATCCATAGTGAAATCCTTTCATTTGTCCTCATACTGATAATATGTTTCTATTTCATGATTGCTCTGGCTATCAGATTTATCAATTACAATCATTTTTAAAAATTAGTTTTTGGTTGCATTCATTAATTTTTCTCAACTACTCTTCTGTTTTCAGTTTTATTTCTTTTATTTTTATTTACTTCTGCCTGGTCTGAGTGTATTTTGCTTCTTTTCCTAATTTATTGAGGTGGAAGTTTCAATTACTAACCTGGGACTTTTTTTTTTTTTTTAAGTTTCAGAGGTAGAATTTAGTTATTAGTCAGTTGCATGTAACACCCAGTGCTCATTTCATCAAGTGCCTTCCTTAATGCCCATCACCCAATTATCCCTTCCCTCCAACCACCTCCCCTCCAGCAATCCTCAGTTTATTTCTTAGAATTCAGCATCTCTTATGGGTTAACTCTCTTTCAGAATGGCTAAAATTAACAACTCAGGAAACAACAGATATTGGCGAGGATGTGGAGAAAGGGGAACCCTCTTACACTGTTTGGGGGGATGCAAACTGTTGCAGCCACTCTTGAAGAGAGTATGGAGGTTCCTCAAAAACTTAAAAATAGAGCTACCCTATGACCCCACTATTGCACTACTAGGTATTTATCCAGAGGATACAAACAATGATTTGAAGGGACACCTGCACCCCAATGTTTATAGCAGCAATGTTCACAATAGTCAATATATGGAAGAAGCCCAGATATCCATCAGCAGATATATCACATATATTATATATATATAAAGATACGTATCTTTATTTTATATAAAGATACGTATCTTTATATATAAATATAAATATATATATATATGTATATATATAAAAGCTCCCACTGCTGATGGCAGTGTTCTCTCTCTCTCTCTATATATATATATAATGGAATACTACACAGCCATCAAAATGTGATATATATATCACATATATTTTATATATACATATCATACATATGATATGTATACATATGAGCTCCCACTGCTGGTGGCAGCATTCTTTATATGTATGTGTGTATGTGTGTGTGTGTGTGTGTATATATATATTTAAAGAAGATGTGATATATATGTAATGGAATACTATGCAGCCATCAAAACATGAAATCTTGCCATTTGCAACGACGTGAATGGAACTAGAGGGTATTATGCTAAGTGAAATGTCAGTCAGGAAGACAAATACCTTATGATTTCCCTTGTATGTGGAATTTGTGAAACAAAACAGATGACCATAGGAGAAGGGAAGAAAAAATAAAATAAAATGGGACATTTTTTCCATGAATAATATAAACATTTAATACTTCAAACTTCTAGGGGCACCTGGGTGGCTCAGTGGGTTAAACCTCTGCCTTTGGCTCAATGATCTCAGGGTCCTGGAATCAAGCCCCGCATAGAGCTCTCTGCTCAGCAGGGAGCCTGCTTCCCCTCTCTCTCTCTCTGCCTGCCTCTCTACCTACTTGTGATCTCTGTCTGTCAAATCAATAAATAAAATCTTTAAAAAATACTTTAAATTTCTATTAAACCACTGCTTTAGTCACATCCCACAAATTTTGGTATGTTGTATTTTCATTTTCATTCAGTTCAAAATATTTCCTAATTTCCTCTTTGATGAATGGGTTCAGAGATGTGTGTTGCTTAATTTCCCAATGTTTATAGAGGTTTTCCCATTATATTTCTGTTATTCATTTATAGTCAAATTTAATGATGATCAGAAAACACTGCGTTTCTATTATTTTAAAATTGTCACTGATGTATTTTGGTTGATGGTTCCATATGTACTACTCTTATTATGGGTTATGTTCTATAAATGCCAATTAGATTTATTTGGTAGATAGTGTCTTACAGTTCTTCACTGATTTTATGTCTTTGTGTTCTGCTGATTAGTGAGGGAGTATTTGGTAGATTATGAAAGCTGTGAATGAGAACATGCTGTTTTGCAGGGGAGGCCTCCAAATTTTCTTTGCCTGAAAAGGGAGAATGAATTCTTAACAGAGAGGAGTGTGTCACTTCTTTAGACTCAGATTGTTTAGGGAAATCTGGGAATTTAAGATTTTGGGGTCATTAACTCAGATGTCCCTATTCCATGTATCAGGGTCCCATTCCTTTCTATCAAGAGTTGTGATCTTGGCATAGCAGATCTGCCTTGATTGAGAGTTTTATGTTCCTGGAGCTTATCAAATCTGAAAATTGGACATTGATCCCAGTACTCACTTTGCACTTCCACTGAAGGAAATAAGGGGTCCCTTATATGTGATCAAGGAAGCCCTTTCACTTTCACAGTGAAAGTGAGAAAGGAGGCTTTCAGTCTCCTACTAGTAACTCCTGGCCTTTTATTTTCTAAACCAAAGCGCTTAGCAATAGTCTCACAATTCCATTGTTCTAATGTGTGCTATTTTCCCCATATTTCTTGATTCTCTGATATACACATCAATCAGTGCATTCTCTTGACATATCATCCCAATTCAGCACTGGTGAAAAATTTAACAACTAGACTACTACTTTGTGTCAGAGGACATCTGTTTCCTTTGCTACCAGTAACATGGACCTCATTGACAGTTGAGTTGGGGAACCAATCAGTCCTAAAACCCCATCTTATTATATATTTTCTTAGAACTCTCCTGGAAGTAACTTGCAGGTAGAGTTCCCTTGGGACCAAAACCTGTGTAAAGGAGAGGAAGGAATCAGGAGTAGGCAGAGGAAGAAGTTAAGCTGTGATGCAGGTCTATGATATTCTCAGTTGACTCCATGGAAAGCCTTGAAGTTGCTTGAGAGGCATTGAGAACACCAAGCATTTTACTCTTGTATCTGTAAGTGATGGGATGCTCACCATCTGGGAAGAAGTGTCACCTTGGGAGATAAGAATTTTGATAGATGAAGCAATCCATAAAGATAATGACAAGTGAAGGTTGTCTGAAGATAGTACTCCCACAAGCTAAAGGGAACAACTTCTTCATTGCAGGGGCATCTAGGCTAAGAACCATATAATCATTTCACAAGATGCAGAAAAAAAAAAGCATTTGACAAAGAACAACATTCATTCATGATACAAAAAAAACACAACTCAACAAAGTAGGGTTATAGGGAACATAACTCAACACAATAAAGACCATCTATGAAAAACCCACAGCTGATATCATCCTCTATGGTCAGGAACAAGACAGAGATATTCACTCTCATCACTGTTATTTAACATAGTACTGGGAGTCCTAGCCATGGCATTCAGACAACAACAACAACAACAACAACAAGAACGACAATGACAACAAAATAAAAGGCATCCAAATCAGCAAGGAAGAAGTCAAACTTTCTCTATTTTCAGACAACATGATCCTCAATATAGAAAACAATGTAGAAAGACTCCACCAAAAAAATTTATTAGAACTGATACATGAATTCAGTGAAGTTTCAGTACACAAAATCAACATACAGAAATCTGTTGTATTTCTATATACTAATAATGAAGCAATAGAAAGAGAAATTAAGGAATCAATCTCATTTACAATTGTACAAAAAACAAAGATACTTAGGAATAAATCTAACCAAAGGAGTAGAAGATCTGTACTCTGAAAACTATGATGAAACATCGATGAAACATTGATGAAAGAAGTTGAAAATTACATAAAGAATTGGAAAGACATTCCATGCTCATGGATTAGAAGAACAGATATTGTTAAAATGTCCATGTTACACAAAGCAATCTACATATTCAATGTAATACCTATCTAAATACTACCAGAATTTTTTTTTTTTTTTTTTTTTTGCAGAGCTAAAATTTGTTTAGAGCCACAAAAGACCCTGAATAGCCAAAGCAGCCTTGTAAAAGTGAAGTGAAGCTGAAGGCATCATAATTCCAGACTTCAAGTTACACTACAAAGCTGTAGAGATCTGAAGAGTATTGTACTAGCATGAAAATAGATACGAGGGTCAATGGAACAGAATAGAAAACCCAGAAATGAACCCACAACTATATGGTCAATTAAATCTCTGACAAAGCAGGAAAGACTGTCCACAGGGAAAAAGACAATCTCTTCAGCAAATGGTGTTGAGAAAACTGGACAGCAATACGCAAAAGAATGAAACTGGACTGGGGCGCCTGGGTGGTTCAGTGGGTTAAGCCACTGCCTTCGGCTCAGGTCATGATCTCGGGGTCCTGGGATTGAGCCCCGCATCGGGCTCTCTGCTCAGCGGGGAGCCTGCTTCCCTCTCTCTCTCTCTGCCTGCCTCTCTGCCTACTTGTGATCTCTGTCTGTCAAATAAATAAATAAAATCTTTAAAAAAAAAAAGAGTGAAACTGGACCACTTTCTTATACCACACACAAAATAAATAAATAAATTCAAAATGGATTCAAGACCTAAATTTGAGACAGGATAAAAATCCCAGGGGAGAATACAGGCAGTAACCTCTTTGAGATTGGCTGTAGTAACTTTCTTCTAGATATGTCTCCTGAGACAAGGGAAACAAAAGCAAAGATAAACTATTAGAATTTCATCAAAACATAAACTTCTGCACAGTGAAGGAAACAATCAACAAAACTAAAAGGCAGACTATGGAGCGGGAGAAGAGATGAAGTGAAATGAAAATGATGTATTTTTTTTTTCAGAGAGTGTGTGTGTGCAAAGAGGGGAGGGGCAGAGAGAGAGAGAGAATCTTTTAAATTTTATTTACTTATTTTAGAGAGAGAACATATATATGTGTTTCAGTTAGCCATCATATCACACATCACAAGTTTTCGTTGTAGTGTTCAACAATTCATTAGCTACCTATAACACCCAGTGCTCATCCCAAAACATGCTATCCTTAATCCCCACCACTACATAGCTTTTAAAAAATCAATTCCGTAATTATAACCAAATACATCTCAAAGACAGTAAGTGCACAAGGCAGTGCTTTCTATCATAGTCAACCCAACTAAAATGAGGCTTATGATTCAAATTAGTTCCAGTTAGATCTTGACATAACTGTGTGATATTTTCATTATCAAGTAATAGAGATAAGAATATGTAGATTCATACGTTTTGGCCTAATAATGAGCTTTCTTTGAATTGTATCTAAAGTCTACATTAGTTACTTACCTTCATGCCTTTTGTGAATAGGTTGTGGACATTAGATAAAATTTTATGAGAGATAAAGTTTTGCAGGCTCCAGGATGTAGTCTCCACACACAAAAGCAAAAGGAGATAAAATAAGCCCAAGACAGACAATGCAGTCAAATACTTTGCAATCCCATGTGTTCCAAAATTATAGACACTCTTCTCAGTAGCTGAGGATGATAAAAGACAAATAGCCTTACTTTAAAAACAGATACAAAGTCTAAGGTGACACCAAAGTTAAGAAATATAGGGTCAAATGAATTTTTTTTTTTTAATTTTTTTTTTTTTTTTTTTTTTTTAGGGTCAAATGAATTTTAAATTAGATTTAAGGAAGTACAGAATATAGGAAATAATTATCTTAATATTTTATTAATTTATCTTTCTGGATATTTATGGTTTTTATAAAAGTTCTTCTGCCAGTGATTTTTTTCCTCTAGTTTTTACCAGGACAACATAACCACATACTCAATGAATTTTAAAGGCTGAGCCTCCATGAACACAATGCTTAGTAATTAAAGAAAGCAAACAAAATAAAGGCATTTGTGGCATATCTAGGTCATGCCAAACAATTAAAGTCCTTTAAGGTGAGAAAAACCTTTATTCTATAAATAGGTAAAAATTTTAAGTAAAAAAAGAATATGATGGCAATAATCATAAGGAAGGAAACAACAAATAGTTGAAATGTAAATGGACAATAGCTTATAGTTTTTGGCCTTACTACAGAGAAAATTAGCTAATACAAACAGCTAAGTTCTACGCGTTCAAATAGCAGACATCTCTGAGATGTGAGATAAATTATTCTTTTTATCAGAATTGTGTTTTCTGATTTGTGCCAATATGCAGAAATGCAATTTGTTTTATTGTAACAAAATACACATAAAACTTACCTTTTTAAAGTGTATTATTCAATGGCACTTAATATATTCACAATATTGTGTAGCAATTGCCACTACCTAGATCCATAACATTTTCATTACCCCGAAAGAAAACCCAGTATCTATGAAACAGTCATTATTAACCCCCTCCCCCTAACCACTGGTAACCACTAATCTGTCTCTATGGATTTGCCTATTTCGAACATTAAACATAAATGGAATCATAGAGTAAGTGACCTTTTGTATCTGGCTCTTTCCACTTAGCATAATGTTTTGAAGGCTCACCCATGTTGTAACACCTGCCTGTAATTCATTTCTCTTTATTGTTGAGTATTACTCCATTGTATGGATATACCACATTTTGTTATCCACTTATCAGAGCATGAACATCTGGACTGCTTCCAATTTTTCTGGGAAAAAACCATTACGAATAATGCTGCTCTGAGTATTTGTGTACAAGTTCTTGTTTAAATACTTCTTTTCAGTTCTTTTGGATATATATTCAGGGGTGGAATTGTTAGGTCATATGGTAATTCTATGTTTAACTTTCTGAGGGACCACCAAACTGTTTTCCACAGCAGCTGCAACATTTTACATTCATACCAGCAATACATGAGAGTAAGAATTTCTCCACATTCTCACCAAACCTTTGATATGTTTCATTTTTTGATTATGGCCATCCACGTGGGCAAGAAGTGATGTCCTACTATGCATTTCTTATTGAATATATTTGACATTTAACATTGTGTAAGTTTAAGGTGTTATAGCATGCTACTTCAAAAAATTTATGTATTGGAATGTGATTGCCAATGTAGTAACATTGACTACATTACATAATTATAGTACAATATTATTATCTATATTTATTATATTGTGCATTAGAGCTCTACGGCTTATTTAGTACTCATTATAAGTTTGTAACTTTAAGCACCATCACTCTTAACAACTGTCCTCCACTCCCAGTTAACCAAAAATTTACCCTGTGTTTTACAGGTTTAAGTTTCTTAGATTCTAGATATAAGTGATACCATACAGTACTTGTTTCAGTCTGACTAATCTTGTTTAGCATAATTTGCTTGTTTCACCCATGTTGTCTCAAATGGAAGAGCATCTTCTGTTTCCATGGCTGAATAACATTCCACTGTTTTTATGTACCATATTGTTTTTCCACCCATTCATCCACTGGTGGGCATTTGGGTTGTTTCCATATTTTGGCTATTGTGAATAATGCTGTGATATATGCATGGGAGTGGATATATCTTGTCAAAAGCCTGTTTTCATTTCCTTTGGGCATCTACCTAGAATAGGAATTGCTGGATCATGTGGTAGATCTATTTTCTAGCTTTTCGAGGAAACTCCATATTGTTTTCCATAGTGGTTGGGGTAATTTAAATTTCCACCAACAATGTATAAAATTCCCTTTTCACCACATCCTTGTCAGCACATATCATCTACTGTCTTCTTGATATCAGCCATTCTAATAGGTACTAGATATCTAGATAGGTATTCTAATAGGTTTAGATATCTAATAGGAAGTGATAGCTCATTGTGATTTTGATTTGCATTTCGTTGATGACTATTGATGTTGAGTATCTATCTACTCATGTGCCTGTTGGCCATTTTGATGTCCTTTTTACAAAGATGTCTATTTAGTTCTTCTACCCATTTTTTTTTATTTTTTAAATTATGTTCAATTAGCCAACATATACTAGTACATCATTAGTTTTCGATGTAGTGTTCAAAGATTCATTAGTTGTGCACAACACCCAGGGCTCATCACAATATATGCCTTCCTTAATACCCATTACCCAGTCATCCCATCCCCCACCCCCTCCCTTCTGCAGCCCTCAGTTTGTTTCCCAGAGTCCAGAGTCTTTCATGGTTTGTTTCCCTCTCTGAATTTTCCCATTCAGTTTTCCCTCCCTTCCCTTATGTGTCTCTCCATTTTTAAACTGGATCATTTTTGTTATTAAGTTGACCACATTCCCTATCTATTTTGAATATTAACCTGTTACATGATATATGGTTTGCAAACATTTTCTCCCATTTTCTGGGTTGTTTTTTCATTTTGTGATATAGTTTTATAGTATAATTGCTAAATACTGTGACCATATGCAGTAACACTAAGTAAAGCAAAGACAGAAGCAAATTATACAAAGAATATCTGAAATGAACAAAATAGAAATTTTTCAAAACCTAATTTTAAACTATAATATTAAATTACATATAAAGAACCTGATTAGATATATACCTTTGTTAAGACTTTATTCTAAAAAGAAGGAGAGGTAAATAATCACTTAGAAATTTGAAAGAGGACAAGAAAATTTAAAATGTTGCAATTAACAAAATAGAAATTAAAAAGAGTTAAAAAGGGAGAATAAAAATAAAGGCTGATTCCTGAAAATGATGTATATTTATGTAAGCCTTTGGTGAGCAAGTGTAATAAAATATATGGGAACCCCTCCCCCCAAGTATACTATATTAGGAAGGGGAAAGTAGATAGGACTTGCAGAAGAGAATAAAATAACTATATTCAATTTTATGTCAGTGACTGGAAATCAGAATAATTTTTTTCAAAACTCATCTTTTATAGCAAATTTTAAAAAAGAAAATATAGTTTTTTAAAAATTGCAGTTAGCTATCATACAGTATAATATTAGTTTCAGGTCTACAATATAGTGATTCAACACTTCCATACAATACCTGGTGCTTATCACAAGTGCACTCCTTAATCTCCCTCACCTACATTACCCATTCCTCCATCACTTTCCCTCTGATAACCATCACTTTGTTCTTTATAGTTAATACTCTGCTTCTTGGTTTGTCTCTGCCTCTCTTCCCCCTGCCCCCATACTCTTTTGTTTTGTTTCTTAAATTCCACATATGTATGAAATCATGTGGCATTTGCCTTTCTCTGGCTGAAATTATTTTGCTTAGCATACTACTCTTTAGCTCCATCTATGTCACTGCAAATGGCAAGGTTTCACATAGCCATATATATATATACACCATATCTTCTTTATCCATTCATCAGTCAACGGACATTTGGGCTCTTTACATAGTTTGGCTATTGTAGATAATGCTGCTATAAATATTGGAGTGCATGTATCCCATCAAATCAGTATTTTTGTATTCTTTGGGTAAATACCTAGTAATGCCTTTGCTGGATGATAGGGTAGGTCTATTTAATTTTTTGAGGAACCTCTATACTGTTCTTGAGAGTGGCTTCAGCAGTTTGGATTCCCACCAACAGTGTAAGAGGGTTCCCCTATCTCCACATCCTCACCAACACTTGTTGATTCTTGTGTGGTTGATTTTAGCCATTCTGACAGGTGTGAGGTGATAGCTCACTGTGGTTTTGATTTGCATTAGTGATATTCAGTATCTTTTCATATCTTTTGGCCCCCTGATGTCCTCTTTGGAAAAATGTCTATTCATGTTTTCTGTGCATTTTTAATTGGTTCATTCTTTTTTCAAGTGTTGAGTTTTATAAGTTCTTTGTGTATTTAAAATACTAACCCTTTATCTGGTTTGTCATTTGCAAATATCTTCTCCCACTCCATAGTTTGCCTTTTAGTTTTATTGATTGTTTCCTTCACTGTGCAGAAGTTTTCTTTTTCTTTTTTTCTTTTTTTTTAAAGTAGGCTTAAATCAAGTGCTTGAACTTATGACCCTGAGATCAGGATCTGAGCTGAGATCAAAAGTTGGATGCTTAACTGATGTAGCCACCCAAGCACCCCTGCGCAGAAGCTTTTTACTTTAATGAAGTCCTAATAGTTTATGTTTCCTTTTGTTTCCCTTGCCTTAGGAGACAAATCTAGAAGGAGGCTCCTATGGCTGGTGTCAAACAGATTACTGCCTGTATTCTCTCATCAGATTTTTATGATTTCAAGTCTCACATTTTGGTCTTTAATCCATTTTGAGTTTATCTTTGCATCTGGTGTAAGAAAGTGGCCAGGTTTCATTCTTTTTTTTTTTTTTAATTTATAGAATCTTTTTGTTTTTAATTTCTTTTCAGCGTAACAGTATTCATTGTTTTTTCACGACACCCAGTGCTCCATGCAATCCGTGCCCTCCCTAATACCCACCATCTGGTTCCCCCAACCTCCCACCCCCCACCCCTTCAAAACCCTCAGGTTTCTTTTGCATGTTGCTGTCCAGTTTTCCCAGTACCATTTGTTGAAAAGTCTTTGTCCCATTGAATATTCTTTCCTGCTTTGTCAGAGATTAATTGGCCATTAGTCATGAGTTCAGAATAAATAATTTCTTAAAAGAAAAATATAAATTGTCATACTCACATGAATTGAACAATAGAAAGAATAGACCAATAACTGAAGAAGTTGGTAAAACTCTCCCAAGAAAAATATGATAAATTTAGACAGCTTCATAAGCTTAGCTATATCAAAAATCAAATAATTACTATGTTACCTGAAAAATTTCAGATTTCCCACATTCAAATGGTCAGTTGAGCACACACATTTGCTTCTTTCCTTCCCTAAAATCTTTCAAATGTCATTAAAGATATACAGAAATGTATAAATCTATAAAAACATGGAGAATAGAAGTGGGGGAAATAATGGGAAACAGATAACTTGAAATTTTGTTGACTTTTTGTAAGAGGGAAAGATGTCTCGGTGGGTAGTCATGCATAAACCACAGAAGAAAAAAAATTGGGCTCTAAGAGACAAAATCCCAGAGAAGCTCTACACTTGATCTTAGCCAAAAGGCCGAGAAGCGATCCCAGAGAAGCTCTAAATGAAACATTTCTGTTGTGGTCTTGTGAAACAGTATTTAGGGTATTTAATAAAGGTGTTGTACAGCTTTATTTCTACCTTATACCAGCCATACAAGCCTCCATTCTGTTCTTTAAACACATATGGTCCTTCCCTAATTTGAAGCAATTTTTCTTGCTCTTCCATCAGTCTGGAATATCATTCCTCCAGCTCTTCACTGGCTAGTTCAATCTCATTCTTTTAGTCATCAGATCCAATACCACTCTGCAGAGATGTCCTCTATAAATGTTCTATCTGGAGTAGCCTAAATTACTCTTTAAGAAAGATTTTATATTTTGGGGAGAGAGAGTGAGCATGAGGAAGGGGGAAAGCAGGGGGATGGGAAGAGGTAGAGGGAGAGGCAGATTCCCCACTGAGCAGGGAGCTTGACACAGGGCTCAATCCTAGGATCCTGGGGATTTTGACCTGAGCTGAAGGCAGACACTTAACTGACTGAGCCACCCCGGTGCCTGTGTTACTCTATCCAATTACCTCATTTATCCCTCTTGTTGTTTTATTTCTACATGCAAACACTGCTTTTATTTACTAACCTTTTAATTTTTTCCCACCTGTCCCAACCCTTGCAATAAAAGCCTTGTGAAACCTGAGACCTGTCTTCCTCGGTATTAGAATACAAGGTACAGCAAATAGTAAGAGTTCAAGAAAGAGAAAACAGAAGGGATGGAGGAAAAGTGATAAGTGAAATTATAGATTGTCTCCTAACACTTAATGAGGACTAGAGCCTTTGGGTTGAAATTGCCATCAAATGCTAAACAAAATTAAGGGGGAAAATCGATTCCTGGACAGTTCATGATACAATTTCACAACATCAAAGATAATGATTTTCTGAAGATAGAAGTTTTCAGAGGCTATCTCCAAAAGGAAACAAAATAAAATTAACACCAGAGTCCTCTTAAACAATATGGTTTAACATCAGAAAAATCAATTAACTTAAGACATTATATTAAAATAATAAAACACCAAACCCCCATATGATCTCAAAGACACAGAAAAAGTACTTGACGTCACTAAAGGCAAAAACTCTTAATAAACTAGGAATAGAATGGATCTTCTCAAACTTATAAAGAGAATTTATGAAAAACCTACAGCTAAAAATCATACTTAATGATGAATGACTGGATTGCTTTCCTCTTAAGAGGAACAAGGCAAGGATGTTTATTTCCATCACCTCTATTCAACACTGTACTGGAAGTTCTAGTCAGTAAAATAAAATATAGAAAAGACCCTGAATGTCCAAGGAAATGTTGAAAAAGAGAAACAAACCTGGGGACATCATGTTGCCTGACTTCATGCTATATTACAAAGCTGTGATCACCAAGACAGCATGGTATTAGCACAAAAACAGACACATAGTTCAATGGAACAGAATAGAGTCTCCAGAAAGGGCCCTCAACTCTATGGTCAACTAATTTTCAACAAATCAGGAAAATATATCCAATGTAAAAAGACAGTCTCTTCAGTAAATGGTGCTGGGAAAATTAGACAGTTATATACAGAAGAATGAAGTTGGACCATTCTCTTACACCACACACAAAGGTAAACTCAAACTGGGTGAAAGACCTCAGTGTGAGACAGGAATCTAACAAAATCCTAGAGGAGAACATGTCTTCAACATCAGGCAAGCAACTTCTCTCAAGACCTGTCTCCAAAGGCAAGGAAAACAAAAGCAAAAATGATCTTTTGGGACCTCATCAAGATAAAAAGCTTCTGCACATCAAAGGAAACAGTCAACAAAATTGAGAGGCAACCCACAGAATAGGAGAAGATATTTGCAAATGGGCTGGTATCCAATATCTATGAAGAACTTCTCAAACTCAACACCCGAAAACCAAACAATCCAGCCAAAAAATGGGCAGACAACATGAACAGACACTTCTCCAAAGAAAACAGACAAATGACTAACAGACAAATGAAAAAATGTTCACCATCATTATCCATCAGGGAAATTAAAATCAAAACCACAATAAGATACCACTTTGCACCAGTTAGAATGGCAAAAATTAACAAAACAGGAAACAACAAATGTTGGAGAGGAAGTGGAGAAAGGAGAACCCCCTTTACACTGTTGGTGGGAGTGCAGGTTGGTACAGCCACTTTGGAAAACAGTATGGAGGTTCCTCATAAATTTAAAAATAGAGCTATCCTATGACCCAGCAATTGCACTACTGGGTATTTACCCCATAGTTACAGATGTAGTGAAAAGAAGGGGCACATGCATCCCAATGTTCATAGCAGCAATGTCCACAATAGCCAAACTGTGGAAGGAGCCAAGATGCCTTTCAGCAGATAAATGGATAAAGAAGATGGGTACATATATACAATGGAATACTGCTCAGCCATCAGAAAGGATGAATATCCACCATTTACATAGATATGGGTGGAACTGGAGGGGATTAAGGTAAGTGAAATAAGTCAAGCAGAGAAAGACAATTATATGGTTTCACTCATATGCAGAACATGAGGAATAGCACAGAGGACACTAGGGGAAGGATAGGAAAAATGAAGGGGTGGAAATCAGAGGGGGAGATGAACCATGAGAGGCTATGGACTCCGGGAAACAATCTGAGGGTTTCAGAGGGGAGAGGGATAGGGTAGAATGGTGATGGGTATTAAGGAGGACACAGGTTGTAATGAGCACTATATGCAAATAGTGAATCATGGAACACTTCATCAAGAAATAATGATGTACTGTATGCTAACTAACATAAATAATAAAAAAAAGAAAGAAAAAATAAACCTTAATTTTGGAAGGAAGAAGTAAGGGTATTCACAAACAACATAACCCTCCATATGGGAAAAATCTTAAGGAATCAACAAGAAACTATTAAAACTAATAAACAAGTCAATTCATTGCATAGGATATAAGACCAAAAAGTCATAGTATTTTAAGTATATACGAAAAATCATTTGGATTTCCATATACGAGCAGTGAGTAGCAGAAAATAAAATTAAGAAAACAATGTCAAGGTTGTTTTGGCTATTTGGGAACTTTTGTGGCTCCATACAAATTTTAGGATTATTTGTTCTAGTTTTGTGAAAAGTGCTGGTGGTATTTTGATAGGGGCTG
Organism: Martes martes; assembly: GCF_963455335.1. Lineage (NCBI taxonomy): Eukaryota > Metazoa > Chordata > Mammalia > Carnivora > Mustelidae > Martes > Martes martes. The sequence continues at coordinate 24,909,839 of NC_137906.1, forward strand.
TGTTAAATGTGGAGATTGCTTTGGGTAGTATGGACATTTAAACAGTATTTGTTCTTCTAGTCCTTGAGTATGGAATGTCTTTCCATTTCTTTCTGTCATCTTCAATTTCTTTCATCAGTGTTTTATAGATTTCAGAGTACAAGCCTTTCACCTCTTTGATTGGGTTTATTCCTAGGCATCTTATTGTTTCTTGTGCAATTATAAATGGAACTGATTCCTTAATTTCTCTTTCTGTTGCTTCGTTATTGGTCTATATATGCAAAAGATTTCTGTACATTGATTTTGTATCCCACAACTTTTCTGAATTCATGTCGTTTTTCAGTGGTCTTTTAGAGTTTCTATGTATAATATCATGTCATCTGCAAATAGTGAAAACTTCACTTCTTCCTTGCCAGTTTGGATGCCTTTTATTCCTATTTCTTGTCTGATTGGTGTGACTAGGACTTCCAGAACTATGTTGACTAAGAGTGGACATCCTTTATAAAAAACAGATGCAAAGGGGCACAGTAGTCTTTTGGAGTTTCTATATACAATATCATGTCATCTGCAAATAGTGAAAGTTTTACTTCTTCCTTGCCAGTTTGGATGCCTTTTATTTCTATTTGTTGTCGGATTGCTGTGGCTGGGACTTCCAGTACTATGTTGACTAAGAGTGGACATCCTTTACAAAAAACGGATGCAAAGGGGCACATGCAATCAAATGTTTATAGCAGCATTATCAACAATAGTCAAACTACGGAAAGAGCTTAAACATCCAACTGATGAATGGATACAGAAGATGTGGTATATCTCAATCCCATTTATCACGTATTGCGTGGAGCACTGGGTGTTATATGTTAAAAATGAATCTTGGAACACTACATCAAAAACTAATGATGTGTTGCATGGTGACTAACATAACACAATAAATAAATCTACAGTGAGTCTCTTAAACACACACACACACACACACACGATGTGGTCTATCTATAAAATGGAATATTACTCAGCTATCATAAAGAATGAAAGCTTGTCATTTGCAATAATATGCATGGAACTAGAGTGTATTAGGCTAAATGAAATAAGCCAGTCAGAGAAAGACAAACACCACATGGTTTCACTCATATGTGGAGTGTAAGAAACAAAACATGAATATAAGGGAAGGGAAAGAAAAATAAAATAAGAAAAACAGAGAGGAAGGCAAACAATAAGAGACTCTTAATTAGAGAACAAACAGAGTTGCTGGAGGAAAGGTGGGTAGAAGCATGAACTAAATGATGGTCATTAAGGAAGGCACGTGTTGTGATGAGCACTGGGTATTATATGTAAGTGATGAATCACTAAATTCTACTCCTGAAACCAACACTATATATGTTAACCAACTTGAAGTAAAATCTTGGAAGAAAAAAAAGAGTGGAATCCTTGTCTTCTTCCTGACCATAGAGGAAAAGTTCTCAGTTTTTCCCTATTGAGGATGATATTAGGTGTGGGTTTTCCATATATGGCCTTTATTATGTTGAGCTATGTTCTGTGTAATCCTACTTTGTTAAGGGTTTTTATCAAAAATCGATGTTGTATTTTGTCAGATGCCATTTCTGCATCCAGGGAAATGATCATAACATTCTTATCCTTTCTTTTATTAACATGGTGTATCACGTTGATTGATTTACAAATATTGAACCTCCCTTGCAAACCAGGAATAAATCCCATTTGATTGTGGTGAATGATTTTTCCTCCCAAGTTTTTCTTTAAATTTAAATTTAGTTTACATAGAATGCAATTGCACTACTAGGTATTTAACCAAGGATACAAAAATACTGATTCAAAGGGATACATGCACTTGTACTTATACATACAACTGATTCTATTTATATGAAATATCCAGAAATATTAAACCTATAGAGGCAGAGGATATCTGGACTGTATGTGGTAATGAAAATTAACTGTAAACAGGCCTGAGGGACTTTTTTCAGATATGGAAATATTCTAACATTGGTTTGTGGTAATTGTTGTACAGCCTTATAAGATTCTTAAAAATAATAAGTAAAATAAATTAATTAAAACTGGTGACTGTGGTATATAAATAATAAATGAACAGAGTTATTCTTAAAAATCAGAGAGAGGAATTTATGGTCAAAATATGATATAAACTAAAATGTGATATAGTTTTTCTTATTCAGAGATTGTAAGAAAATATAATACATTTGGGTTTTTTTTTTTTAAGATTTTATTTTTTATTTGAGAGAGAGATAGAAAAAGAGCATGACCAGGGGGAAGTGGGAGAAGCAGACTCCTCGCTGAGCAGGGAGCCCAATGTGGGGCTCAATCCCAGGACCCTGGGATCATGACCTGAGCCAAAAGCAGATGCTTAACTGACTGAGCCACCCAGACACCCTGAAAATATAATCCATTTGATACTTCTTATTTAGGCAAATATGATTACATTTTTCTTTCTGTGGCAACATATAAATTATTTGGTTTCAGAATGAATCACACACACATACATACACACACATTCAGAGTAAATATACTTGCTATTTCTCAATTTTAAAAATCAATTTAAAATATGAAATTAGATAATTTAGTAGAATGTATTTTTTCCTGATTTTGATATGGCTGTGAATTTACCTTTCTTTACCTGTGTGACACAGGTAAATGGCCCAGAGAACTCATTTAATATTCAGTTTAGTAACAAGTTCAGTTTCCTCATTTATAAAACTGAGATAATAATGGCTAACTTGTAGGGTATTCTGAGAGCTTAAAATAATGTATGTACGGGACGCCTGGGTGGCTCAGTTGGTTAAGCTGCTGCCTTCGGCTCAGGTCATGATCCCAGCGTCCTGGGATCAAGTCCCATATCAGGCTCCTTGCTCAGCAGGGAGCCTGCTTCTCTCGCTGCCTCTGCCTGCCTCTCTGCCTGCTTGTGTGTACTCTCTCTCTGACAAATAAATAAATAAAATCTTAAAAAAAATAATGTATGTAAAGCTATTTTCACATAGTATGTGAGTTACTAGGAGTAACTCATTCTAAATTTGGTGGTGACTTCATGAAATTTATCTTAGATTTTATTTTGAGGTTTCTCTTTATCCCCACAGTCTATGACAATAATTTTGGTACAGAAAAACTTTGGTACAGAAAAGCACTCAAAACAGCAAGCCTGACTATCTCCACTGGAGGAAGGACAGGTTTATCTTCCACAATAATGTTAAATATGAACACCTGGAAAGGAATAGATTACTTTTAAGGACCCACGGAGCCTGAGATACTCACACGTTTTATTGCACTTCGCAAGTATACTTGGAATTTGCCTGGCACACAGATTTTTCATCTCATAGTCATCAAAGAATTTGCTGATACACATTGCAAAGTTGTAACTAGGCAGCATCACTAAGATACTATCTATGAGGGTTGTGGCGTAGTGAGGAAAATCAAGACCTATGATTAAAAAAATGATAGATTAGCTTTTTAATTATAAGAAAATAAGGAACTTCCCATTACAACAAACTTCCCCAAGATGACTAAACCATTCATTTTGTAAGCCAGAGAATTACCAATCTAACACATTATCCTTGAGAAAACATTAGTTATTAAGTCACTAAACTTGTTCATCTTGATCGCTTGTGGCTTGGATTTGTCAGTTACAGAGTTCAAGAGGAGACTTTTGCTAATGGTGTTTCCCTAGGATCTGTTTTCTTCCCTCATTATGTGTGGGCCTGCTATTAAAATTCCCATCTCTTGGCTCTAAGTCTTTCTACTCTTCTGTGTTACAAAACAGAAAAGCATGGGATTCTGAATCCCACTTTGTTGTTGGCTTCTGCATTCTGAAATTTCTTGCTAGATGAGTGAGGTATTTGAAAGAATCAATAAGATCAATAAACCACTGGCCACACTAATCCAAAAGAAAAGAGAGAAGGCTCAAATTAATAAAATTATGAATGAAAAGGGAGAGATCACAACTAACACCAAGGAAATAGAAACAATCATCAGAAGTTATTATCAACAGTTATATGCCAATAAGTTAAGCAACCTAGATGAAATAGATGTATTCCTGGAAAACTATAAACTCCCAAAATTGAACCAGGAAGAAATTGACACCTGAATAGACTGATATCTAGTAACGAGATTGAAGCAGTGATCAAAACCTCCCAAAAAAACAAGAGCCTGGGACCTGATGGATTCCCTGGGGAATTCTACCAAACTTTGAAAGAAGAAATAACACCTATTCTCCTGAAGCTGTTTCAAAAAATTGAAGCAGAAGGAAAACTTCCAGATTCTTTTTATGAAGCCAGCATTACCCTGATCCCCAAACCAGGCAAAGACCCCACCAAAAAGGAGAATTTCAGACCAATATCACTGATGAATATGGATGCTAAGATTCTCAACAAGATCCTAGCAAACAGGATCCAACAGCACATTAAAAAGATTATCCACCATGACCAGGTGGGATTCATCCCTGGGTTACAACGATGGTTCAACATTCGCAAATCAATCAATGTGATAGAACAAATCAATAAGAGAAGAGAGAAGAACCACATGGTCCTCTCAATTGGTGCAGAAAAAGCATTCGACAAAATCCAGCATCCATTCCTGATTAAAACGCTTCAAAGTATAGGGATAGAGGGAATATTCCTGAACTTCATAAAATCTATCTATGAAAGACCCACAGCAAATATCATCCTCAATGGAAAAAGCTCACAGCCTTCCCGTTGAGATCAGGAACACGACAAGGATGCCCACTCTCACCACTCTTGTTCAACATAGTAATAGAAGTCCTAGCAACAGCAATCAGACAACAAAGAGAAATAAAAGGTATCCAAATTGGCAATGAAGAAGGTAAACTCTCTCTCTTCGCAGATGACATGATACTTTATATGCAAAACCCAAAAGACTCCACCCCCAAACTACTAGAACTCATACAGCAATTCAGTAATGTGGCAGGATACAAAGTCAATGTACAGAAATCAGTGGCTTTCTTAAACACTAACAATGACAATACAGAAAGGGAAATTAGAGAATCGATTCCATTTACTATAGCACCAAGAACCATAAGATACCTGGGAATAAACCTAATCAAAGAGGTAAAGGATCTGTACTCGAGGAACTACAGAACACTCATGAAAGAAATTGAAGAAGACACAAAAAGATGGAAGACCATTCCATGCTCTTGGATCAGAAGAATAAACATTGTTAAAATGTCTATACTGCCTAGAGCAATCTATACTTTTAATGCCATTCTGATCAAAATCCCACTGGTATTTTTCAAAGAGCTAGAGCAAATAATCCTAAAATTTGTATGGAATCAGAAGAGACCCTGAATTGCTAAGGAAATGTTGAAAAAGAAAAACAAAACTGGGGGCATCACGTTACCTGATTTCAAGCTTTACTACAAAGCTGTGATCACCAAGACAGCATGGTACTGGCATAAAAACAGACACATAGACCAGTGGAACAGAGTAGAGAGCCCAGATATGGACCCTCAACTCTATGGTCAAGTAATCTTCGACAAAGCAGAAAAAAATATCCAGTGGAAAAAAGACTGTCTCTTTAATAAATGGTGCTGGGAAAATTGGACAGCTATATGTAGAAGAATGAAACCCGACCATTCTCTTACACTGTACACAAAGATAAACTCGAAATGGATAAAAGACCTCAACGTGAGGCAGGAATCCATCAGAATCGTAGAGGAGAACATAGGCAGTAACCTCTTCAATATCAGCCACAGCAACTTCTTTCAAGATATGTCTCCAAAGATATTTGAAATGTTTAAACAATTTTTATACCCCAGTGTTTATAGGGTCATTATCAACAATAGCCAAATTATGGGAAGAGTGCAAACATTCATCAGCTGATGGATGGATAAAGAAGATGTGATATTCCATATATACATTCCATATACATGTATGTGGTAATATGGAATATTACCACAAAAAAGAACGAAATCTTAGCATTTGCAACAACTTGGATGGAGCTACAGAGTATTATGCTAAGTGAATAAGTTGGAGAAAGATAAATACCCATGTGATTTTACTTGTGTGGAATTTAAGAAATGAAACAGATGAACATGGGGGGAAAAGAGGGAGGCAAACCATAAAACAGACTATATAGAACACACTGAGGGTTGCTGGAGGGGAGGTGGGCAGGGTGTATGGGCTAAATGAGTGATGGGTATTAAGGAGGGCACTGGGTTTTGTATGAAAGTGATGAATCACTAAACTCTAAACAAAAAGATAGAAATGCTTGCCAAAAAAAAACCCCAACAATTTTTAATCTAATGTATATTGTGTTTTAAGTGTGAGGGCAATTCATAATTTTCATTCCTTCATCTTTCTGAACATAGAAGTCTACACTGAATTTCTCATTGCCAAATCCAATAGTCTCTGTGTCACATTTCTTCTGTTTGTCCCTTCAAACCAGTAACTCTACCCTTCTCCATTACATTTTCTGTCCTGGGAAGATTATCTGTGTAAACTAAGTCAAGGGACTTCTTTGCTTCCTGGCTTCTGGTTGGTCTAGACCCATGGGAAATGCTGGCTGGGAAGAGGGATGTTTCACTACTATGCCCCCTTTGTGAAAAAATTTCAAGCTGTGCATTTACGGTCTCTAAACTTTATGCAAACTATACTTCAGTAAAAGGTAAAAATAAATATTGAAGAGCTCTGTGTTGATTGTCTTCTGTAAGGTGAAGATGATGATAATGTATGTTGCAATGGAATTTGCTTTTCTTGATATCATTGGGAATAATGGGATCCTAGAAAGGAGGAGACTGGTGGGAGAACTTAACTATTAGAAAGAAGATAGGAAACATTACCACAACAAACAACAAGGATAGAATGGTAATCAGATTTTTTTTTCAACTATGGGAATAGAATTGATTTTCTAAGCTCAGTATCTCTTGCAGACAAATTTTATTTTTTTAAAAGATTTTATTTTTAGGAGGATGCAAGATGGTAGAAGTGTAGGGGACCTCATTTCATCTTAGTGGGATAATTATCAAACCATTCTGAACAACCCATGAATTCAACCTGAGATATACGAAAATATATCTGGAACTCTACGAGTAGAAAAGTGTTTGCTTTTTGCAAGGTAGGAGGTGCAGAATCTGAGGGGAGATATTGCAAGATAAATGGAGGGGGGAGGGAGCCTCCATAAGTTGCCTACCAGAAAGTGATACAGCCCCAAAGGGCAAAATCAGAACCCTTAGAAATCTGCTATAGTGAGAGACATCCCTGCCTGAAGGGGGCTCAGGAGATGAAAAGGGCAGAATTTTAGATAGGTCCATGTGGTCTCAGGATTCTAGGAGTGACAGAACTAACAGGGGAGCCTGAGCCAATAGAGTGCTCAAGCAGTGGAACTGGGAGACTGGTTATGGTCAGTGAGCCCAGGAGGGGGCTCTCAGCTTTGGTCGCCATATACCACAAGCCAGACCTATCGGGTGACTGCTTTCTGCCTGAGCACCCTGAAAAGGACTGGAATGTGCAGACCATCTGCCATCTCATGAGGGGGGGCACCCACAAATGGGTGCACCCATGACCAGGCAACAGCTCTCAGGGCAGTGGTCTGGGAAAGGACAGTAGGGTGACACTCAGCCATCGCCTGGGAGTGGCGGAGCAGGTATGCCAAGGAGCCTGCAACTGCTCTCAGCCCCAGGGCACACAAAGGGCAATAACGTGGGTCCCTTGGACTCCCCTTCAAGAGGACTGGTGTGGGCACACACCACAGGAGTCTGTGGAGTATGGCACACATAAAAGTGAAGACTGTTTTTTCCAGGGGGGGATCGTGATCTTTTGGCTCTGGGGCTGAAGATTGGGGCACAGCCATTTTTATTCTGCTCCTCTAAAGAGGTGCAGAAAGCCTTCATGGAACAAAAGCCACACAGAGGATCAGCTTACCCCGAGCCCAAACTCCTGGCAAGGAGTGGTGCCACTACACCCAGGCAAAGACACCTGAGAAGGAGCATAGCAGACCCCTTCCCCAAGAAGACAAATGGAAAGAACAGGTGCACAACTATTTTATAGATCCCACAAGACTGTAAAACTCCAACGCTAGGGGAAAACAGTATATAGAACCCAAGGAATTTTTCTCACCATTCATTTATCTTTCAGTCTAAAATTTTACATTTCCTTTTTTTTTCTTTTTTCCCGTTTCAACTAGTTTCTTATCAACTCTTTGTTTTTAAGTAGCTTTTCAACTTTTGTTTTTTACATCTACATTTTATAGACATATACTTCATTTTTGGCCTTTTTTCACTCTATTCCATTTTATTTTTGTATATATATATAAGTTTTGCTTTCTTTGCAATTTTGGGATTTAGTGTCTCCTAACATAGAGACAAAAATTCACCCAGGAACAAGTGGATCACCTTGCTTTGTCTACCCTGTGAGATTATATTCTCTCTTCTCCTTCTCTTTTTTCTCTTTCTTTTTTGTTTTGTTTGCTTTTCTGTTTTGGTTTCCAACCACTTTGGATTTGTCTAGTGTGTATTTTGCTTGGGTCACTGTTGATATTTTTGATTCTGCTCTCTTGCTAACCCATTCTTCTCTGGGAAAAAGGACTGAAAGGATGAATTAAAAACAAAAGAAAGAACCAGAGGTAATGTTCTCTGCCACAGATCTTATGGATATAAGTAAAATGTCCAGATGGAATGCAGGATTAACAATTATAAAGTTAATAGCTGGGCTTGAAAAAAGCATAAAAGACAGTAGAGAATCTCTTAGTGCAGAAATGGTATCTTATCAGGCCAAAGCTAAAAATGCTGTAACTGAGATGCAGTCTAAATTGGATGCTATAACAGCTAGAGTGAATGAGGCAGAAGAGACAGTAAGTCATACGGAAGACAGGCTGATGGAAAAGGAGGAAGTTGAGGAAAAGAGAAAAGCAACTAATAGCCCATGAACAAAGGCTTTGAGAAATTAATGAAATATACCAATGGCAGAATTATTGGGGTGCCTGAGGTGGAAGAGAGAGAGAGAGAGGGCCAGAAGGTATATTTGAGCAAATCATAGTTGAGAACTTCCCTAATCTGGGGAAGGAAACAGGCATTCATGTCCAAGAAGTAGAGAAGACCCCTCCCAAAGTCAATAAAAATAGATCAACACCCTGACATATAATATTGAAGCTTGCAAATTTTAGAGAAAAAGAGAATCCTGAGAACATCTCAAGACATGAGTCTCCTTACTTGCAGAGGGAAGAACGTCAGACTAACATGAGACCTGGCAGGGCAGAAAGGGCTGGCATGATATATATTCAGGGTACTAAATGAGAAGAGAATGCAGCCAAGAATACTTTATCCAGCAAGGGTGTAATTCAGAATGGAGGAAGAGATAAAGAGCTTCCAGGACAGACAGAAACTGAAAGAATATGTGACCACCAAGCCAGCCTTGCAAAAAATATTAAGGGGGATCCTGTAAGTGAAGAGAGAGCCCAAGAGTAACAGACCAGAAAGAAACAGAAACAATCTACAGAAACAAGGACTTTACAAGCAATACAATGACACTAAATTCCTATCTTTCAATAGTTACTCTGAACATGAATGGACTAAATGCTCCAACCAAAAGACTCATGGTATCAGATTGGATAAAAAAGCAAGACCCACCAATATTCTCTCTGTAAGAGACTCATTTTAGACCCAAAGAAATCTCCAGGCTGAAAGTGAGGGGGTAGAGAACCATTTACCACACTAAGGGACCTCAAAAGAAAGATTGGTTAAAAATCCTTATATCAGACAAATTAGATTTTAAACCAAAGACTGTAATAATAGATGAAGAGAGACACCATATCATACTTACACGTTCTATCCAACAAGAAGATCTAACAACTGTAAATATTTGTGCCCTCAACATGGGAGCAGCCAACTATATAAACCAATTAATAACCAAAGTAAAGAAACACATTGATAATAATACATTAATAGTAGGGGACTTCATCATCACACTCAGAGCAACTGACAGATCTTCTAAGCAGATCAACAAAGAAACGAGTGCTTTGAATGACACACTGACCCAGATGGATTTCACAGATATATACAAACATTCCATCCTAAAACAACAGAATATTCATTCTTCTTGGGTGCACATGGAACTTTCTCCAGAATAGATCATGTACTGGGTCACAAATCAGGTTTTAACTGATACCAAAAGAATGGGGTTATTACCTGAATATTTTCAGACCACAATTCTTTGAAAATGGAGCTCAGTCATAAGAGGAAATTTGGAAAGAACTCAAATACATAAAGGCTAAAGAGCATCATACTAAAGAATGAATGGGTCAAACAGGAAATTAAAGAAGAATTTTAAAAATTCATGGAAACTAATGAGAATGAAAATACATCTGTTCAAAACCTTTTGGATACAGCAAAGGCAGTCCTAAGAGGGAAATACATTGCTATACAAGCCTCTCAAAAAATTAGAAAAATCCCAAATATACAAGCTAACTTTACACCTAAAGGAGCTGGAGAAAGAACAACAAATAAGACCTAAACCAAACAGGAGAAGAGAAATAATAAAGTTTAGAGCAGAAATCAATGAAATAGAAACCAGAAGAACAGAATAGATAAACAAAACTAGAAGCTGGTTCTTTCAAAGAATTAATAAGATCAATAAACCTGTAGCCAAATTTATCCAAAAGAAAAGAGAAAGGACTCAAATTAATAAAATCATGAATGAAAGGGGAGGGATCATGACCAACATCAAAGAAATGCCAACAATTTTAAGAACATTTTATGAGCAACTATATGCCAAAAAATTAGGCAATCTGGAAGAAATGGATGCATTTCTAGAAATTTATAAACTATCAACTGAAACTGGAAGAAATAGAGAATCTGAACACACCAATAACCAGCAAGAAAATTGAATCAGTAATCAAAAACCTCCCCAAAAACAAGAGTCCAGTGCCAGATTGCTTCCTAGGGAAATTCTACCATTTAAAGAATAAATAACACCTATTCTACTGAAGCTGTTTCAAAAAATAGAAATGGATTTTCTATTCAAAAAAATAGAAAACTTCCAAACTTTTTCTATGAGGTCAACATTACCTTGATCCCAAACCAGACAAAGATCCCATCCAAAAGGAGAATTACAGACCAATAACCCTGATGAATATGGATGCCAAAAGTCTCATCAAGATAAGAGCCAATAGGATCTGACACTACATTATAAGGATTATTTTTTTAAGTTAAGAAAAATAATAAAAAGATTATTCACCATGACCAAGTGGCATTTATTCCTGGGATGCAAAGGTGGTGCAACATTTGCAAATCAATCAACATGCTGGAGCACATTAATAAAAGAAAAGACAAGAATCATATGATCTTCTCAATTAATGCAGAAAAAGCATTTGACAAAGTACACCATCCTTTCTTGATTAAAACTCTTCAAAGTCTAGAGATAGAGGGAACATACCTCAATATCATAAAAACTGTCTATGAAAAGCCCACAGTGAGTATCATTCTCAATGGGAAAAAACTGAGAGCTTTTCTCTTAAGGTCAGGAACATGACAGGGATGCCCACTCTCACCACTGCTGTTCAACATAGTATTAGAAATCCTAACTTCAGCAACCAGACGACAAAAAGAAATAAAAAGCATTCAAATTGGCAAAGAGGAAGTAAAACTCATTCTTCACAGATGACATGATACTCCATATGGAAAACCCAAAAGACACCACTAAAAATTTGGTAGAACTCAAACAGCAACTCAGCAAGGTGTCAGGATATAAAATTAATGCACAGAAATCAGCTGCATTTCTATACACTAACAATGTAACTGTAGAAAGGGAAATTAAGGAATCAACTCCATTTACAATAGCACCAAAGTGCATAAGATACCTAGGAATAAACCGAACCAAAAAGGTAAAGGATCTATACTCTAGAAACTACAGAACATTCATGAAAGAAATTGAGGAAGATACAAAAAGATGGAAAAACATTCCATTCTCATGGCTTGGAAGAATAAACATTGTGAAAAAGTCTATGCTGCCTAAAGCAACCTACACTTTCAATGCCATCCCTATCAAAATACCATTGACATTTTTCACAGAGCTGGAAAAAACAATCCTAAAATTTGTAGGGAAACAGAAAAAGACCCTGAATTGCCAGGGGACTGTTGAAAAGAAAACCAAAACTGGGGGCATCACAATCCCTGACTTCAAGTTTGTTACAAAGTTGTGATCATCAAGATAGCCTCGTATTGGCACAAAAACAGACACATAATTCAATGGAACAGAACAGAAAGCCCAGAAATGGACCCTCAACTCTATGATCAACTAATCTTTGACAAATCAGGAAAGAATATCCAATGGAAAAAAGACAGTCTCTTCAATAAATGGTGCTGGGGGAAATTAGACAGCTATATACAGAAGAATGAAGCTGGACTACTTTCTTACACCATAAACAGAGATAAACTCTAAATGAATGAAAGACCTCAATGTGAGACAGGAATCTATCAAAATCCTAGAGGAAGACACAGGCAGCAACGTCTTCTAACTTGGCTGCAGCAACTTCTTTCAAGACTTGCCTCCAAAGACAAATGAAACAAAAGCAAAACTGAACTATTTGGACCTCATCAAGATAAAAACTTCTGTACAACAAGGAAAACAGTGAACAAAGCTAAAAGGCAACCCATGAATGGGAGAAGATATTTGCAAATGACATTGCAGATGAAGGGCTTGTATCTAAAATCTATAAAGAACTTCTCAAACTCAACACCCAAAAAACAAACAATCCAGTCAAGGAATAGGCAGAAGATATGAACAGACATTTCTCCAAAGACATACAAATGGACAACAGACACATGAATAATTGCTCCACATCACTTGTCTCAGGGAAATACAAATCAAATCCACAATGAGATACCACCTTACACCAGTTAGAATGGCTAAAATTAACAACACAGAGAACAACAAATGTTGGTGAGGATGTGGCAAAAGGGGAATACAATCTAGTACAGCCACTCTAGAGAACAGTATGGAGGTTCCTCCAGAAGTTAAAAATAGAGTTTATGACCCACCAGTTGTACTCCTGGGTATTTACCCCATAGATACAGATGTAGTGAAATGAAGGGGCACCTGCATCCTAATGTTCCTAGGAGCAATGTCCACAATAGACAAACTGTGGAAGGAGCCAAGATGTCCTTCAACGGATGAATGGATAAAGAAGATATGGCTTATATATACAATGGAAGATTACTCAGCCATCAGAAAGGATGAATACCTACCATTTACTTTGACATGGATGGAACTAGAGGGTATTGTGCTAAGTGAAATAAGTCAATCAGAGAATGACAATTATCATGTGGTTTTACTTATATGTGGAATATAAGAAATTGGGCAGAGGACCAAATGGAAAGGGAGGAAAAACTGAATGGGGAGAAATCAGAGAGGGAGACAAACCATGAGAGACTCTCAACTCTGGAAAACAAACTGAGGGTTTGTGGAAGGGGAGGTGGGTGGACAACCTGCTAGGAGAAATAGCCTTCAGTTCCACCTGGTGTCAGGGAAAATTTCAAGTTGATCTTGGTGCAAGAGTCCAAAGGTTTAAGTTACTAGTAGAGGAAACATTTAGAAATGAAATACATGCAAGTCAGAATGAGTAAAAGATCTTTTAATAGGGCAGACTACTGGTAGAATCTATAGGTAGTATAAAAGTGATTGACAATAGTACTATTTCAGAGAATGAGCTGAAGTCTTCCCCATATGGAATACTACTACTCTTTGGAGAGCTGTGCAAAAGAATAACAAAGCTATTTCTGGTTCATTCACTAAATTTCATTTTGTGGAAGGCGAAGGCATAAAATTAGAGAATGAGTCTGGAAGCCTCTTTTGGTGGGGTTCTGCACTTAAGGCAGGGTTGAATAGATGAATACAGTTCAAAATTCCTGTTCACAAGAAATTAAAAAGAGCATCTTCTAAAACAAACAAATCCTATTTCTGATAATCACCAGTGGAGTCTGCCTTTCTTTAAATTTCATAATCAGAGAAGGAATATGGGGAATTCCCCTCAGGCCTGAAAGGAATAAACTGGTTTAATGGTGACTACAATTGTTGTATAATTTATTATTTCCTTCTGAAGAAAATTCTTCTTAGGAGGGTCAAGATTTGTGCTTCATTAAATTAGGGAAGAGTCATACCAGAATACCTTCCACTCTCATCTCCACACCTCGCTCCAAAGTACTAATGATGATAAAAACTGAAGAACCATGTTCTAAGTGGAGGTAGGGGTGGGTGGGATCAGCATACTCGCAACCTCTTTCTCTTCTCTTTCTTTCATGAGGCTAGAGTGATATTGAGTCCAGGTCCCTTAAACACTTAAATTATCTCTTTTTCTTTCTTCCTTTCTCTTCCCCATTTCTTCTCTCCCTCCTTATCTCATTCAAACTCTATCTCTCACATACCCAAATTTCCAAAAGCACAGATTTTTAGATTCCTGGAAAGTAAGTGTTTAGCAATTAATATTTTTATCCTCAAGCTCTTTCATCCTGATTTATTTAATGTATTTCTTGAAGAAAGGGAAAATTTTGTGAAGTCCTTACCATATTGTTGTCTTATGACGTAAATGCTGATACTGAAAATAGTTGAAAAGTAGTTAAAGAGGGTGAGCTTGATGTAGGCAGCAGTACTACTAGAAAACAGGAAGCTTCCAAGATACATGAGAGGTACAACAGACCAACCATAGAGCATAAAGATCATCATTGTGTCCAGAAAGTTGTAATTTGCAACAAATGCATCCAATCCGCAGTATTTGAACACTCCCTGAGACACAGAGTGCAGAGGTAAGTGCAAAGTGAAGGACAGTGTGCAATAAGTCAAGCCAGAAAACCTAGAAAAAACAGCAAGCCCTGCCTTCATTAGAAGATAGAACTATTCATTACTTCAATCACTTAACCCATTAAAAAAAAGAAAAGCCTTAGCTTATGAGCCTGAAGTAAACTATTTCTTCCCCAGTACCTCTTTTACGTAAAGAAACTTTATCTGTTCTTTAAAAAAGACTATTTATATGAGAGAGAGTACACATGAGCAAGAGTGGGGCTGTGGAGGGGCAGAGGGAGAGGGAGAAGCAGGTTCCCCACTGAGCAGGGAGCTGGAGTCAGGGCTCCATCCCAAGACCCAGAGATCATGATCTGAGCTGAAGGCAGATGCTTAGCTGATGGGGCTACCCAGGTGCCCCAGAAATTTACCAGTATTATTCATGTGTTCACCCCTTGAAACTATATAGCTTTCTCTCTCCCTCACCCTCAAATATGCAACAAAAGAAGTTGCAAAGTTTACCAATGAGCAAAATCATTACATTAAAAGATGTTATACCATCCTTGCTTGCTCTTTATAGCATATCCTCAGGATCTAAAATTGGATCTCTGAGTAAAAACTAGCTCTGTTTTGCAGACCCAAGCCAGCTTGGGTTTTGGGACAAGGCTGAGACATGCTGAACGGTTACATGGGAAGATAATTCAAGAGAGACTTTTCAAAGAAATATGTTTTCTCCAGTTAAAAAAAAATATGAAGGAGAACATTTCCATAAGGAGGTTTCCACAATATATTCTCTGGCATAATAAGCCAAAGTAGTTTCAAATTTCTTTACAACTTTTATTTTAGGATACAAATTATTGAATAGGAATTTCCTAGGTTGACATAGGACAATAAGCCTTCATGCAACATCAGTAACACTCACCAGTAGTAAGCAGCAGAGAATGCAGAAGCAGATGAGATCCCACAGAAAAGCAGAGAGCCAATAAGTAAGTACAGATACCCCACTCACAAACTGGATGTGTTTTGCTCTGGTGGTTCTCTCCGTCACTGTCTGAAGGCCAAAGTTACCAACCACAACAGCCATGCCAAAAGCCAAACATATTACTATTTGTAATCCATTTGTAGGTCTACAGAGGATGAAATAAATGAAAGAAATTATGAAATATAAGTAGAAAATGATGATTTAATATCTATTTTTAAGTGCATATGGCCAGATAGCAAGAGATATATTAAGGATCAATTACAGTAAAAGGAAAATCATACATACATTATGATATGACCATAAAGTGGGAGAGGTTGAGGCTTGTTGGAGGCACTGATGGAAGCATTGAGGCCAGAAAGTGACATAAAAAGAACATTGTCTAACACTGCCAATGATGTTGCAGCTGAATGGTATGCCTCATTATTGAACAAAATAGTAAGTATCATTTTGTTTTTTTCAACCTCAATGGAAAGTGCAATAATGGAGAAGTCACGAAACTCTTTGTTTTCCATTATATGTTTTGTTACCTTACCTAGGATAAAGGAAGAAATTGATCAGTAAGTCAACATGTAATAAATCACCTACTACTTAAGTTGGAGAGGAAAAAAAAAATATTTTCCGTGTATCTCTTCCCTTTCCAGCTTCCCACAATGGTTATTTCAAATCTTTGTTTCTCCTCAAGAATTCCACTCCATCACTAATCCGTAAAATAATCTCACCACATAGACTGTAACTTGAAAAAAACAGTAAATTACTAAGAATATCTTGTTCTATTCTTGTCTAAAACAGACATGGGGATATTTGACATTATGCATTTGTCAATACTCATAGAATGTCAAAGCACAAAAAGAATTTTAATGTAAACTGTGGACTTTCAGTTAATAAAAGTATCAATGTTGTTTCATTCATTTAAAGAAATGCACTACACTCATGTCAGTTGTTATTAATAGGGGAAACTGGAGGGTTGGGATATGGAAACTTTCTGTATTACCTGTTCAACATTTTTGTTAATCTAAACCTATTCTAAATAGTGTCTACTAATTCTAAAAACCTGGAAATGCTATTTCAGGGAGAGATTTATGATGACTTATGCTCAAAATGTAGCTAAGACATATATATTTTGCTGGAGACATTGTTTACTATTAAAGTGAATCTAATTTTGAATTAAAAATGCATCTTGACTTCTATAGTTATAGTACGACCAATTGGTTTAATAAATTTGTACAGGGAAAAAATAAAACAAACATGGCTTATTCTTTTCTTGAAGTTATTTTGGTTGCTTTAGGTCATTTGCATTTTCATACACATTTTAGAATTGGCTTGCCATTTCTGCAAAAAGTCTTTTGGTATTTTGATTAAAGGGAGACAACCCATAAGAGACTCTTAATCTCACAAAACAAACTGAAGGTTGCTGAGGGGTGGGGGGGGGGGCGGTAAGGAGAGGCTGGTTCGGTTATGGACATTGGGGAGGGTATGTGCTACGGTGAGTGCTATGAAATGTGTAAGCCTGAAGACTCACAGACCTATGCCCCTGGGGCAAATAATACATTATATGTTAATAAAAATAATTAAAAAGAAAAAAATTGCACTGAATCTATAGTTTATCACTTTGGAGAGAGTAATTCTAATTTTTTCTGTGTTTTCATTGCCTTAGCCACAAATTATTGTGGTTTTTGTGTATTTTATGTATAAATCACAAAGTTGAATTCTGACTATTTTTTTAAAAAGATTTTATTTATTTATTTGTCAGAGAGAGAGCTGAACGAGAGTGAGCACAGGCAGACAGAGTGGCAGGCTGAGGCAGAGGGAGAATCAGCCTCCCTGCCGAGCAAGGAGCCTGATGTGGGACTCGATCCCAGGATGCTGGGATCATGACCTGAGCTGAAGGCAGCTGCTTAACCAACTGAGCCACCCAGGCGTCCCGAATTCTGACTATTTTTAAGACAAAAGTCTGTTAAACTTTATTGTAAAGAATATTGCTATCCTAATAATATTCAGTCTTATTCTTTAAAAAAAAAGATTTTATTAATTTATTTGAGATTGAGAGAGAAAGAGAGAATGAGTGGGGACAGAGAGGCAGAGGGAGCAGAAGAGGCAGAGGGAGAAGGAGAAACAGGCCTGACAAGGGGCCTGATCACAGAACCCTGGGATCATGGCCTAAGCTAAAGGCAGATGCTTCACCAACTGAGCCACCCAGGAGCTTCCAGCCTTATTCTTTTTAGTGCTATTATGAGTTGTGGTAATTTGTGTTTTCCCCCATAGGATTATGTCCATTTTACCTAAGCTGGATTTTAAAAATTCCAGTTTGAAAAGTTCTGCCTTTTTATTGGAGTGTTTCTCCATTTACATTAAATGTAATTACTGTATGCTAGGATTTATATCTGCCATTTTGCTATTTTCTTTCTTTCCTTTGTACTTTTTTCTTTTAATTATGTTCAATTAGCCAAAATATTGCTACATATCTTATACCTCTTTTTTTGTTATTTCCCTACTACTGCTATTTAATGTCAAACATATTTTGTACTGTACCAGTTAAGTTCCTTTGTTGTTGTTTTACTGTTTTTTTAAAGTTTATTTTCCCAGTGGTTGCTCTGGGGATTACAAAATAAATCCTAATTTAACTAGCTCAGATAGACACCAATGTACTTCTGAGAGTGTACAAAAATTTTGCTCCACATATTTCCCTTCCCTCTTTCCCCCCTTTGTGCTATTATCATGTTATACTTTTATACATTATAAGCCCATTAACACAGTTTTATAACTACTATTTTATGTAATTGTCTTTTAAGTTAGGAAAAAGGAGTTAATATATATGTTTATACTTCTTTTATATTTACTTATGTAACTATCTTTGCCAGAGCTCTTATTTCTTTGTATAGGTTGAAGTTACTGTCTAGTGTCCTTTTATTTCAGTATGAAGAAATCCCTTTAGTATTTCTTATAAGGAAGGTCTAATGGTAATGAATTCACCTGGTCTTTGTTTATCTGGGAATGTCCATATTTCTTCATTTTGAGGGAGAAATGTGCTGCGTATAATATTCTTGGCTGACAATTCTTTCTTTCTTTTTTTTTTTTTGTTGAAATCTATATATTTCTTTTTTTAAAGAAAGATTTGATTTATTTGAGAGAGAGAGAATGAGAGAGACTATGAGAAGGGGAAGTTCAGTGGGAGAAGCAGACGCCCTGCTGAGTGGGGAGCCCAATGAGGGACTTGATCCTGGGACTCCAGGATCATGAGCCTGACTGAGCCACCCAGGCACTCTGACAATTCTTTCTTTCAGCACTTTTTGTCATTCCACTGTCTTCTGGCCATCCCAGTGGTTTCTGACAAAAAGTCAGATGTTAATATTATTGATAATCTCCTAATAAATCATCTCTCTTCTGCTTTTAAGATTTTCTCTTTCTTTGATATTCACTAGTTTGATTATAATGTGTCTAAGTGTAGACATTTTTGAGTTAATCATACTTAGAACTTATTGAGCTTCTTGAATGCAAAGATTAATGTTTTTTTCTCAAATTTGAGAAGTTTTCAGCCATTATTTCTTCAAATTATTATTTTTTTGGTCCCTTTATCATTCTCCTCACCTAGTCTCCCATTATGTATATATTGGAATGCTTGCTATTGTTCCACAATTATCAGAAGCTCTGTCCACCCCCCACCCCATTTTTCTTCTTTCTGTTCCACAGAAAGATAAACTTTACTGATCTTTACTGACCTACCTTCAATATAGCTGATACGTTTTTCTGACAATTCAAGTCTGTTGTTGAACCCCTCTGGTGAACTTTTAATTTCAGTCGTGCTTTTCCTAATTTTTAAAATTTTTTGAGTTTTTATTTTTAACTCCAGTTAGTTAACATACAGTGTAATATTAGTTTCAAATGTGCAATATAGTAATTCAATACTTCCATACACCACCCAGTGCTCATCATGATAAGTATACTCCTTAATCACCATTACCTATTTAATCCATCCCCCATACTCTACTCCTTTTGGGTAACCATAAATTTGTTCTCTATAATTAAGTCTGTTTCTCAATTTCTTTGTTACTTTTTTCTATTTGCTTGTTTTGTTTCTTAAATTCCACAAATGAGTGAAATCATATGGTATTTGTCTTTTATTTCTTTTCATTGTCTGACTGCTGTGGCTAGGACTTCCAGTACTATGTTGCATAAAAGTGGTGAGAGTGGACATCTTTGTTCCTGACCTTCGGAGAAAATCTCCCAGTTTTACCCCACTAACATGATGTTAGCTATGCATTTTTCACATATGGCCTTTATTATGTTGAGGTAAGTTCCCTCTAAACTTACTTTCTTGAGGTTTTTATCATGAATGGATGTTGTACTTTGTCAAATGCTTTTTTTTTTTTGCATGTATTGAAATGATCATAAGGTTCTTATCTTTTCTCCAACTGATGTGATGTACCATAGTGATTGATCTATGAATATTAAACCACCCTTGCAATCCAGAAACAGATCCCACTTTATCATGGTAATTTTTTTTTTTTTTAGTGTATTGTTGGATTCAGTTTGCTAGTGCTTTGTTGAGGATTTCTGCATCTGTGATAATCAGCAATATTGGCCTGTACTCCTTTTTAGTGGTGTCTTTATTTGGTTTTGGTATTGGGTAATGCTGGAGTCATAAAACGAATTGGAAGTTTTCCTTCTTTTTCTACTGTGTGTGTGTGTGTGTGTGTGTGTGTGTGTGTTGTGTTAATTGCTCTGGGACTTTTATTAGGAGAGATAAAAGTACTTAGTAAGATGGGCCAAACAATTGGGCCGAACATCCCTCCTTTCCAAACATGTTTGCTGTCCAAAAGTTAAAATAATGAACTATGGAGAGAACAGTTGAGATAGCAATTGAACATTATAGGGAGGAAACATGGAACATATGTCAGTGGTGGATAGTATAAGCCTGCCCTGACAGGGCTATGAAAACAGTGGTTGCACAAAGAATGTGAGCACACATCTCTGAATGGTTCATGGATGAGTGTGTATACATATATGCATTTAAGTTTTTTCTCTTTTTCATCTTCTCTTCTTTTTTGCTCCATTCTGCTCATCACAGTCCCAGTTCCTCTTTCCATAAGAGGGGAAAGAAAAGGGAGCTAAACAAACCATCATCAGGTTTTCAATTTTCTGAGTTAAGACAGGAACCTTTTAAGTGTTCACTGAGTGCCTAGGAGAATTCTGCATTTAAGATGTACCATATGACTGGGTTATTTGTTACACTTCAACTACGTTCTTTCACTTCAAAGACTCAAGGCTATCATGTCAATTAAAGTGGACCATCATATGGCATTGATAACCACCTGCTACTTTAACAGATCTGGAGCCTTCTGTTAGACATTGTTGGTTTGTGTGTTATCCCTCATGAAAACTTCTAGGTCAGCTGCTTTCAAAGTATAATACTTGGTGAGGTTTGTTCTAGCTGGATGTATTTCTCCTAGACCTTGAGCTCCCAGCTGTACACTTTCTGTGTGGTTGTTATAGAATTTGGCATTCTGTGGATGCTATCTCATTACTTTTGTAATAAACCTTGCATGGTTTGGATGCTCTTTTTTTCTCAAAATATACATTGTCTTTGTTCTTCTTTTCCAAAATAACGTCAGTGTTTATAAAGGCCAACTGATTTACTCCTTCCAGAGTTTCTCTGCCTCTTGACAATTCTTGGCTACAGCTGGGGTTTAGTGCTTTAGGTGACCAGAAATCTTTTAATTTTCTATGTTTAGCAAGTTTAATGAGTAATATTTTGCCAACAATCCTTATCCAGTGACTGGTGTCAATTCCTGACTAAATCTGAGAAGTTTACAGCTGAAGATTTCTCTCACTGAACAGATGATTGCCCTATAAATTCAAGGTCATACAAGGGTTATTTGATTTTTTAAAGTTTTTATTTAAATTGCTGCTAGTTAACATACAGTATAATACTAGTTTTAGGTGTATAGTGATTTAGCACTTCCATACAACAGTTGGTGCTCATCACAACAAGAGCACTCTATTTTCACCACTTATTTAACCCATACCCCTACCCACATCCCTTCTGGTAACCACCAGTTTTATTTTCTACAGTTAAGAGTCTGCCTCTTGAGATCCCAGATGTCCACTGACAGATAATGGATAAAGAAGATGTGGACTATTACCCAGCCATTAAAAATAATGAAAACTTGCCATTTACAGCAATGTGGATGGAACTAGAGTGTTACGCTAAGTGAAATAAGTCAATCAGAGAAAGACAAATATCAATCATGTGTGATTTCACTCATATGTGGAATTTAAGAAACAAAATGGATGAACACAGGGGAAGGGAAAATAAGAAGAAAACAGAGAGTGGGACAAATTATAAGAGATTCTTAACTATAGGAAACAAACAGGATTGCTGGAGAGGAGGAGGGAAGAGGTATAGGGTAATTGGGTAATGGGCATTAAGGAGGGCACTTGATGGAATGAGCACTGGGTGTTATATGAAACCAATGAATCACTAAACTCTATCTCTGAAACTAATAATACACTATACGTTAATTAAATTGAATTTTTAAAAAAGAGTCTGTTTCTTGGTTTTCCTTTTTTTCCCCTAAGTTCATTCGTTTCCTTAAATTTCATATCTGAGTGAAATCACATGGTATTTTTCTTTCTCTGACTTATTTGACTTAGCATTATACACTAGCTTCATCCATGTTGTTGCAAATGCCAAGACTTCATTATTTTTTTTAAGATTTTATTTATTTGACAGACAGAGATCACAAGTAGGCAGAGAGGCAGGCAGAGAGAAAGAGGGGGGAAGTAGGCTCCCCGCTGAGCAGGGAGCCTGATGCAGGGCCCGATCCCAGGACCTGAGCTGAAGGCAGAGGCTTTAATGCCCTGAGCCACCCAGGTGCCCCAAGATTTCATTATTTTTTATTCCAGTCTTTTCTCAAGTCCAGTGAGTATCCTTATGATCATTGCTTTAAACTCTCTATGAGGCATGATACTTACATCTGTTTTATTTATATCTCTGGTTATGGCTTTGTCCTATTCTTTCATTTGGGATACATTTCTCTGTCTCTTCCTTTTGTCTGCCTCTCTGTGTCTCTTTCTTTGTGTTAAGAAAGTCAGCTGTGTCTTCTGCTCTTGAAAGCAGTCACTTTATGAAGAAGAGGTCCTGGAGTGGCTTGCAGTGCACTGTCCTCTGTTCATCAGAAACTAGCACTTTAAAAAAGTATCTATGTGTTTTGCTTACACCCTACTGTTGTGTTTGAGTCACTTTTCCTTTCAGTGCAGTCATCAGCATGGACTGTCTACCTGCTATGGGCTGTGCTTATTCTCTGCGGTGTTAGTGGGCTCCAAGGAGGTCAGCTCTGAGGGGGTATGCCAGCTGGGGAACTTGGGAGCAAAGAGATGGCATTAGGAAAATTAGTGCTGGACCACTAGTCCTATGCTGGATCTCCTGAAGCACTATGGCAGCTGGAGGCTGCACACCAGGGCTGCTGGGGCTGAGGCTGGGCAAGACTGGGCCTGGCAAGTGCTGGCAGTCGTGAATAGGTGGCATGTGCCTGTGGTTGGAGGCACATGGCTGGGCACTGTTACACATGTGTATGGCACACTGCATCAGCTGTGTACCCAGCAGCTGGTTGGAATGCATGCATGGTTTTAACCATGCTCAGGGCCTCGGCTAGGAAGCTTGGAGTGGGCTGGTCTTCAGGAGAACTCAGGGTGTGATGCACTGCTAGCAGGTAAGGTAGCAAGTGTCTGTGCAGCCCCCTGATGCTTTCAGGTGGCTCTGTGTTCATGCCGGAGGGCAGGGGAGAAAACAGTGCCTGTCAGTTCCCTCATTTTTAAAGTTCTCCAACACACTCCAAAATCAGTATGAAATGCTATGTAAACTGACATTTTTATGTTGCCCCTCCGTGCAGGTTGCTGTCTCTTTAAGGGTGGTGACCAAGGTATGACTCAACCTTCTAGCTCACCCAGTGCTTAGTCAACAGACTTTTAAAGTACCACTCCAAGGACCACTGTTTTCATAAACTTATGGAATTCAGCCCCTCTGGCTTTTAAAGCCCAGTGTTATGGGAGGAGTCTTCCCCACGTGAGCTCCCTGGTGTGAGGGTTCTCTGCCTTCTCTGCCCATACAGCTCCCTCTCTGTTGCAGGCAGCCTCCCTCTGCCTTTCTGATCTTCCTAACCCTTCAGTTGCAGCTTCTTTATATTTACTTATGCAGTTTGTTCTGTCAGTCTTTGGATTGTTCCTTGGTTCGCTGACTTGGTTGTGGACAATGTCTAGCTGAAAATGTGGGATGGGGTCCTCATACTCTGCCATCTTTCTTCCACTTTTTTTTTTCTCTCAGTCATGCTTTTCAACTACAAAATCTCTGTTTTTTTTAAATTATTTATAAATATTCTCTTTGTGGAGACATAGTGACTATACTTTTAATTCTTTAAACATATTTCCTTTAGTAGTTTGAAAATATTTGTAGTAGCTGATTTAAAGTCTTTGTCTATTAAATTCAACATCTGGCCTCCCTCAAGGACAGCTAGTGGCTTCAGCACCCTTCTCCACCATGTGTCATATGGTTGTTTCTTTATGTATTAGTTTTCTGGGACTTCCATAAGAAAGTACCACATAATGAGTGGCTTAAATAACAGAAATTTATTTGCCCTCAGTTCTAGAGGCTAGAAGTCCAAGTCAAGGTGTCAGCAGGGTTGGTTTCGTCTGAAGGCCTTTTCTCCTTGGTTTGTAGATGGCTGTCTTTTCACTGTGTCTTCACATGGTCTTTCTTCTGAGTATGCATGTCTGTTCCTAATCTGCATTTGTTATAAGGATACCAGTCATACTGGATTAGGGCCCACCCTAAGTAAGTCTTAGACTTAATTACTTCCTTAAAGAAACTATATCCAAATATAGTCACATTCTGAGATGCTGGGGGTAGGACTTCAATTTATGAATTTTGAAGGAACACAATTCAGCCCATAGTTCTTTCCTTTCTCTGTTATTATCGTTGCGGAAACTGGACATTCAAGACAAGTAGTGTAACAACTCTGATGATATCTGAACTCCCCTTCCCATCTCTTGTTTGCTGTTATTGCCTTTTATTTTTTTTAACTTGTTGCTGCTCATTTTGTTAGTAACTTATGTGGACTAATTCTATAGATTCTGTACTGTATAGTGTGTAGTCACTTACTTCTCTGACAGACTTAAAAAATTCTAGCTTTTATTTTTATAACAAGTTCCTAGGAGTCATCCTGGGTCAGTTTAATTTAGTAATCAATTCAAAGATTTCTTTAAATGCCTAGAACCAGTAAGTCCTCCATTATTTGCCAAAGGGATCTGTGTATAAAGGGACACTTCAAATTTAAGACAGTTTACAAGTCAGCCTCAACTTTTACTTCTTGCTTGACCAGGTCTCAACATCAAATTAGAGTTTTCTGACTGGAGTCTTCTTTCCTAGGTCATTTCTGGTCATACATACTACAATTCTGAGCCTTCTATAGCCTCAGGAATATCAGAACTTTTAAAAGTTCATTTTGGTTCTCTAGCTCTCCAGGGATTCCTTCAAAGTTAATTTTTGGCCAGGCTCTTGTTGCTCAATTAAAATCACAGCCTTAGCCAACTGTGATGATGTTACCAGCAGATTGTTACTGTTTTTATTAATGCTCTGTGGATAGCGCTTTTTCCAAAAGAGCCGAGCCCTGATTCAAATCCAATAGGAACAATTCCCTGGGAATGGAGTTTTTTTCTGGACTTCTTATTTTAGTTAAATTACTGACTGTGCTCTAGAGATGGGGCTTTTAACACTGCTCTAAATAGATCAGCTCTTTCAATCAACTTCAAGGCCTTTCGTGGCTACCATTTCATTGAGTTGAGGAAGGA
This sequence comes from Martes martes, assembly GCF_963455335.1. NCBI lineage: Eukaryota > Metazoa > Chordata > Mammalia > Carnivora > Mustelidae > Martes > Martes martes. Next base: position 24,935,378 of record NC_137906.1, read on the forward strand.
GAATGATAGGAATAGTTCTAAGTTAAAATCCCACAGACCTTACTCTTTTTAAAGTGGGTTGCTAGTTTTTTTTGTTGTTGTTGTTCTTGTTGTTGTTTATTTGTTTGTTTTTTGTTTTTAGAATAGACACATTTTAGTTTGTTCTGTGTTTTGGTTAATTTCCAGTGTTCTTAATTGGCTGATTTATAAAACTGTTTTTGAAGTATCTTTGTTGCTTTTGTGAGAGAAGGAGTTCATTCCATCATACCAAAAGACTCAAAATTTCCTTCACTAGGTTTTTGGGTAATTTTCTACAAAGGAATAGTTACAAATAAGCTACATAAAAGGGTTGCTTTTATCACTAAGAAAGATAATGCAGAGAAAGTGTTTAGTATGGTTTTTACCAAAGCCAAGCATTGAACAAATTAAATATAACCATTTATACTACTCTCTAAAAACTAGTTCTGAGGAGACAATCGATTAAGTATTCTGCCCCTTGTTTTTAAAAAATGAACATAGTAGACAGAAGGGCAAACTTCAGATCATGGAATCATTTCACTTTGAGAGCCTAGAGAAACATTTTTGTATCTTGATCAGAATAAAAATTGTGCGCTAAATTTCTCACAGTATTGTGGCTCTTTAACTCATCCTCTGAAAGATGATGCAATTAGCTGAAAGACAACCTAGAGCCAAATGTCTCCATTAGTTATTCACTTTTGTGGCCAGTTGTCTTGAAGTATACTTTTTTGTTTCTTGCTTCTGATTTAGCTGCCTCTAAGATACTGGTAATTAGTAGGAAAAGAAAGAAATGGGTAGCTAAATAACATAGTTAAGTCCCTTCTTTGTAAGTAATACAAATGGGTCTTTATAGAGCAGCAGTCTCTTTTTTTCCCCTATGGGTCTTACCTTGCACTTCCCAAAGTTCTTGATTGTTACGTTTTAGAAAAATCTTAAGGTTATTTATGAAATTCAGAGCCAAATCAGAATTCCCTGAAACTGAGTAAGGCACAATTGTTTGACCATATTGACTCAAGTCCAGTTCTCTCGTGGGAAGGTCATAATGCGGGTATGCAGTTCTTAACAGATATGTAGTGAAAACCAAAATTACTAATATCTGTAGCAACATCAACTTCCAATTGCGCCAAGTGAATAGTGCTCTCTTTATAAACATGGAATAAAATTGCTGGCAATAAAGTGAAAACTAAAAAGAGGAGAGAAACATAACATTACAATGGGTAGTGACCCAAGTAGGAAATTCATAGTGAAACCCATTAATATAAATGCTCCAAATTTTTATCACACTAGATATACACATATAATACAAATATATCCTTTAGCCCAAGAAAATAAATAAGATGGTATAAAATTTTATTTGTGTAAAGTATTAAGGGAAAGGATTCATATCCAGTTTCTGATCTAACTACATTGAAAATCTTATCAAGTTATTTTATTCATTAATATACTTATAGTCTTTCCAATCAGAAAAACAAAATTGTATTTCTTTTATTTGATATTAAACCATAATCTATTTGTCAGTTTTAAAGGCAAATATCCCCATGAAATTTGTATGTAACTACTATACTTTGTTAAGATTTGGTATACAAACTATGGTTCATCATGAGAAAATGCCCTTAATCCAGTCAACCAATAACTTCTGATTGTAACAGTCATAATTTTGGGTCTTGTCTTAGAACTGAACAAAGGGGAAATTTTTAAGAAAATAAATTAGGGGCGCCTGGGTGGCTCAGTGGGTTAAATGTCTGCCTTTGGCTCGGGTCATGATCTCAGAGTCCTGGGATTGAGCCCCGCATCAGGCTCTCTGCTCAGCAGGGAGCCTGCTTCCCCGCCCCCCGTCTTGCTTCTCTGCCCCTTTTTGATCTCTGTCAAATAAATAAATAAATAAATAAATAAAATCTTTAAAAGGGAAATAAGAGAGAACTTTTCAAAGTGATTCTGAGAATTAATGGTGAAAGTAGCATTGTGATCTTTATCCAGAACCCATTTCTCCTGCATCAGGAAATTATTGGGGGTTGTAACACACACTGGTCTCTATCTGGCTTGATCTTCCATGTCTAAACTCCAAATATCTTTTAAGTTCAAATATTTAAAATATTACACATATTATACCCAAGCCAAACATACTAGGTTTACATTCTTAGTGAATTTGCTCACCCCAGTATTAAATTTAATAGTAGCAATTTCATTCAATCTAGAAAAAACAGCTCCCTCATGATATCTGGACATATTCATATTCCACTTCATGTCTTGTCTTATTTTTAGGTCCTTTAAGGAAGTAGCATTGGTATCCTGAATATCCATACGGGAACCTGCCAGGTTATTGACCCTACAAACATACACAGACAACAAAAAGCACAAAACATTTCATTTTGACTACAGTCTCAATCTATTTTATTTAGGGAAAGTCAAACAAGGTTCCAAATTTGGAAGACTCCTTGATCTTTCTCATTGATTGTAAGGTGTATTGTATAGAGGCAGTATGATAAACCAATAAACCAGAGGGCTGCTGAAATTCCACAGCAAAGTTTATATCATTCTGAGACAACATGAGAAAAACAATTACAATATTGTATATTTCATAAGCTGAACTTATTTAATTTAAAACTTACCTGTAGTCAAAGATAATAACTCTCCTTTGGGGGTTAAAATGTTCTTTGTTTTGTGAAATGATGGAGACATTTATATAACAGCAGGGTTGGTTGTTGATGTTGTTGTTGTTGTTTTTAAGTCCTTACATTTCCTACTACTGCCTAGGTCTAAAACTGGCTCTTTGTGTATGGATACTTGAAAGAGGTGAAGAGCTATAAAGGAATAATTATAATCTAAGGAGAAAAATTCTAAGAAAAAAATGGAAGAAACATCACAGTATATTGAGAGACAGGAAAGATTAATTACCTTGGTCAAAGTGGTAAAACCATTAGTAGAAAATTTATGATTTGAAAGGTGTATTTTTTCTTTTCCTTTTTAAAAAAGATTTTTATTTATTTGTGGGTATTTGTGTGTGTCTGTGTTTGTGTGTCTGTGTGTGTGTGTGTGAGAGAGAGAGAGAGCACACACATGAGCAGGAGAAGGGGCAGAAGGAGAAGCAGGCAATGAGCCCAATGTGTGACTCAATCCCAGGACCCTGGGATCATGACCTGAGCTGAAGGCAGATGCTTAACCTACTGAGCCACCCAGGTGACCCAGGTGTATTTTTCTAAGCCACAGAATTACCAAAATCTTTTTAATACCTCCCTGTTAGCATTTGTATGAAAAAGAACATTAAGGAACTGAACTATAACAACCAAAAGCAACGAGCAGATTGATAAGACTTCTATACCTTAAAAAAAAGTGCATTAAATACATTTTTAAAGATTTATTTATTTATTTGACAGACAGATTACAAGTAGGCAAGAGAGGCAGGCAGGGAGAGAGAGGAGGACGCAGGCTCTCCACGGAGCAGAGAGCCCGATGTGGGGCTCGATCCCAGGACCCTGGGATCACTACCTGAGCCGAAGGCAGAGGCTTTAACCCACTGAGCCACCCAGGCGCCCCTAAATACATTTTTAAAAACCTGCTTTAAGATATTCTTGTAGCATGTTTTTTGTTTGATACTAAAAGTCTGAGGACTATTGTACTTTTAAAATATAATCATTAAATATTTTTTCTTTCATCTTTCTTAAGTTTTCTTTTTATATTTTATTTATTGGTAATAAATTTCCATTAGGAAAACATTAGAAAATATAAATAAGTGCAAGGCAAAATATTCCTATGACCTAGAGATAGTACTGATATTTTCCACCTACCTTTATAAAAAGGGACAAACATACACTCTCTTAAAAGTGGCAAATGGATTATGCTTAATCCATTTGTTTTCTTTTTATCTTCTTATTTTCCAGATTTTACCCCAGCTTTTTGAAGTATGATTGAGAAATAAAAATTATATGCTTAAGGTATAGAACACAATACTTTGTTATATGTATATATTATAAAATGATTACCATAATCAAGCAAATTAACATATCCATCATTGCACATACTAACTTTTTTTGTGGTAGGAACACTTGAGATTTACTCTTTCATCAAATTTCAAATTTACAATGTATTATTAAATATAGTCATCATGCAGTACTTGTGGTGACCAGTAGGTCTCCAAAACTTACTCATAACTGAATGTTTGTACCCTTTGACGAACTTTTCTCACTTTCCCTCCTCCTTGCACCTAGTAACCACCATTCTATTCTTTGTTCAACTTTTTTACGACTCCACATAGAAGTGAGATCATGCAGTTTTCATCTTTCTCTGTCTGGCTACTTCACTTAGCCTAATGTCCTCCAGAGGGCCCAGAAATAAACACACACTTATCTGGTTAATTAACCTTCAATAAAGAAGACAAGAATATACAATATATTCTGTCTTTTCAGTAAATGGTGTTGGGAAAACCAGATAGCTACGTACAAAGAATGCAACTGGACCACTTTCTTATGCCATACACAAAAATAAACTCAAAATGGATTAAAGACCTAAATTTGAGACCTGAAACCATAAAATAAAACAGGCAATCATCACTTGGACATTGGCCTTAGAACATAATTGTGGATATATCTCCTGAGGCCAGGAAAACAAAACCAAAAATAAATTGTTGGTACTAAACAAAAATAAAAAGCTTCTGCACAGCAAAGGAAGCCATCAACACAACAAAAAGGCAACCTAGTGAATGAGAAAAGATAATTGCAAATGACAAATCTATTAAGTCTTTAATATGGAAAGTACATAAAGAACTTACATAACTCAATATGCACACACACACACACACCCATACACACACAGAGAGTCAGATTAAAAAATAAACAGATGAGGGGCACCTGGGTGGCCCAGTGGGTTAAGCCTCTACCTTCAGCTCAGGTCATGATCTCAAGGTCCTGAGACTGAGTCCCACATCGGGCTCTCTGCTCAGCAGGAAGCCTGCTTCCCCTCCTCTCTCTGCCTGCCTCTCTGCCTACTCGTGATCTCTCTCTCTCTCTCTCTCTGTCAAATAAATAAATAAAATCTTAAAAAAATAGATGAGGATGTGGAGAAAGGGGAACCCTCTTACACTGTTGGTGGGAATGCAAGTTCGTGCAGCCACTTTGGAGAACAGTGTGGAGATTCCTCAAGAAATTAAAAATAGAGCTTCCCTATGACCCTGCAATTGCACTACTGGGTATTTACCCCAAAGACACAGATGTAGTGAAAAGAAGGGCCATCTGCACCCCAATGTTTATAGCAGCAATGGCCACGGTCGCCAAACTGTGGAAAGAACCAAGATGCCCTTCAACGGATGAATGGATAAGGAAGATGTGGTCCATATACACTGTGGAGTATTATGCCTCCATCAGAAAGGATGAATACCCAACTTTTGTAGCAACATGGACGGGACTGGAAGAGATTACGCTGAGTGAAATAAGTCAAGCAGAGAGAGTCAATTATCATATGGTTTCACTTATTTGTGGAGCATAACAAATAACATGGAGGACATGGGGAGATGGAGAGGAAAAGGGAGTTGAGGGAAATTGGAAGGGGAGGTGAACCATGAGAGACTATGGACTCTGAAAAACAACCTGAGGGTTTTGAAGGGGCGGGGGGGTGGGATGTTGGGGGAGCCAGGTGGTGAGTATTAAGGAGGTCACGTATTGCATGGAGCACTGGGTGTGGTGCAAAAACAATGAATATTGTTACGGTGAAAAGAAATAAAAAAAAAATAGATGAGAGAAGAGGCAAGATAGCAGAGGAGTAGGGAACCTTGTTTTAACTGGTCCCTTGAATTTAGCTGGATATCTACTAAACCATTCTGAATACCCAAGAAATCAGCCTGAAATGTAAAACTATATATCTGGATCTCTACAAACAGAAAAACACCACCTATCTCGAGGTAGGAAAGGTTGAGTCATGAATCTGTGGGGAGATAGTGGAAGAAAAACAGAAAGGGGAGGGAGCCTCCATAAGCTAGCACCTGAAAAGTGATATAACACCAGAGGGCAAAAGTGTCCTGTGCCAGGAGGAGGCAAAAGTTTGCAGAGCAGTAGTGGCAGGGAAAGTAGAACAGTGCCCTAGACAGAATCCAGGACCTGTGGGTGCACACATGCAAGCCCCCATGAGCCTGGGGCCACTTGTGGTTTTAAAAGTACCAAGGGCAGGGACACACACCAGTCCCTGGGTTGATCCCCGAGAGAGTTGCTGTGGGTATGCACCAGGGGTGGCTGTGGTTTTCAGAGGTGCATACAGAAAAAGAGACTGTGTTCTGGAGGGCTTAGTGAAGAAAATAGACTGCAATTTCTCTGCTCTGGGACAGGGGTCTGGGTGCAGCCATTTTTGCTTTGACACTCAGAAGAGGCAAGAAAAGCCACCAGAGAACAAAAGCTCAAAAAGCTGGTTTCTATGGAGCCAAGCCCCTCCCCCCAACAGGGGGCAGGGCAACTCTGCCTAAGCAGGGTTGCCTGAGAAACAGTGTGGCAGGCCCCTCCCCTAGAAGACACACTATAAGAGTAAGAGGACAATAACCCTAGGGTCCCCATAAAACTGTGAAATCCCAACATCAGGGGAAAAGAGTATATTGAGCTCCAGTCATTGTCTCAGGGCTTGTTTATTTTTCAGATACAACTCTCTTTTTCTTTTTCTTTTTTCCCTTATGTTTCTTCTATGTTTTTTCTTTTTACCTTTTTCTCATTTCAACTAGATGTTTAATATATATTTCATAATAGCTTTTTAACTTGTACTTTTTCATACCTTTTTTTTTAAAGATTTATTTCTTTATCAGATAGAGATCACAAGTAGGCAGAGAGGCAGGCAGAGAGAGAGGAGGAAGCAGGCTCCCTGCTGAGCAGAGAGCCCGATGCGGGGCTCAATCCCAGGACCCTGGGATCATGACCTGAGCTGAAGGCAGAGGCTTTAACCCACTGAGCCACCCAGGCACCCCTTTTTCATACCTTTTTTATAGATATACGCTTCAATATAGTCCTTTTTTCTCTATTCAATATTACCTTTATATACATACAAGTTTTACTTTCCCTATAATTTTGGGAAGAAGTGTCCTCTAACAAGCAGAACAAAATATACTTAGGAACAAATGAAACACCCTACTTTGTCCACACTGAGATTATAGCCCATTTTTCCCCTCACACCCCCTCTTTTAAAAATTTTTTATTTTTTTTCTAATTAAAAATAATTTTATAAATATTATTCTTGTGTTCCATTTTGGCTTTATCTTTTCAGTGGTGGACCAGTTTGGATTTTCCTAGGATGCAACTTGCTTGGACTATGGTTGATATTTTGGACTCACTGCATTCCCTCAACCATCCCTCAACAGAATGACTAGGAGGAGGAACTCCCAACAAAGAAAGGAACCAGAGACAATGGCCTCTGCCACAGACCTAATGGATATGGAGATAAGCAAGATGGCAGAGACAGACTTCAGGGTAGCAATTATGAAGTCAATAGCTAGGCTTGAAAAAACCATCAGTGACAATATAGAATCTCTGAGGGCAGAAATGAGATCCAATCAGGCTGAAATTAAAAATGCTATGAATGAGATTGGTCAACTCATCTAGATATCATCAGAACTTTAGATAGTACTTTAGATACTCATCAGTATCTAAAATGGATACCTTAACAGCCAGGGTAAATGAGGCAGTAGGATGAATCTGTGATCTAGAAGATAAGCTGATAGTAAGGAAGGAAGCTGCGGATGATAGGGATGGGATAAACAGCTAGAAGCCCATGAGATCAGACTGAGAGAGATCAATGATGCCATGAAATGTTCCACCATCACAATTATTAGGATCCTTGAGGGGGTGGAAACAAAGAGAGTACTAGAAGGCATATTTGAGCAAATCATAGCTGAGAACTTCTCTAGTCTGCGGAAGGAAACAAGCATTCATGTCCTAGAGGCAGACAGGACCCCTCCTAAGATTAGTAAGAACAGAACAACGCCCTGGGATGTAATAGTAAAACCTGCCAATCTTAGAACCAAAGAAGCCATCCTGAGAGCAGCTATGGGGAAGATATTTCTTAAATATGTAGGGAGGAACATCAGAATATGTCACGCCTATCCATAGAGACCTGGCAAGCCAGAAAGGGCTGGCAAGACATATTCAGGGTACTAAATGAGACGAACATGCAGTCAAGGATACTTTATCCAGGAAGGCTGTCATTCAGAATGGATGGAGAGACAGAGTTTCTAGGACCAGCAGAAATTGCAAGAACATGTGCCCACCAAGTCAGGCCTGCAAGAATTTTTTTTTTAAGATTTTATTTATTTATTTGACAGAGATCACAAGTAGGCAGAGAGGCAGGCAGAGAGAGAGGAGGAAGCAGTCTCCCTGCTGAGCAGAGAGCCCAACAAAGGGCTCAATCCCAGGACCCTGGGATCATGACCCGAGCCGAAGGCAAAAGCTTTAACCCACTGAGCCACCCAGGTGCCCCAGGCCTGCAAGAATTTTTAAGGGGGATTCTATAAAGAAGAAAGACACCAAGAGTAACATGGTCCAGAAATTTACAGAGACAATCTATAGAACAGGGAATTCATAGGCAATAAATATGGTGGCACTAAATTCATATCTTTCAAGAGTTACCCTCAACGTGAACAGCCTAAATTCTCCCATGAAATGGCACAAGGTTGCAGATTGATAAAAAGATAGGACCCATCCTTTTGCTGTCTACAAGAGACTCATTTTGAACCTGAAGACACCTCCAAATTGAAAGCAAGGGGATGGAGAACAATTTATCATGCTAATGGACCTCAAAAGAAAGGTGGGGTAGCAATTCTCATCTCAGACAAATTAGATTTTAAACCAAAGACTGTAGTAAGAGATGTAGAGGGACTCTATATCATATTTAAAGGGTCTATCCAACAAGAAAATCTAACAATTGTAAATATCTATGCCCCCAACATGGGAGCAGACAACTACATAAGCCAACTGCTAACCAAAATTAAGAATCATATTGATAATAACACATTAATAGCAGGAGACCTCAACACTCTACTGTCAGTAATGGACAGATCAACTAAGCAGAAGAACAACAAAGAAACAAGAGCTTTGAATGGTACATTGGACCAGATGGGCTTCATAGATATATACAGAACATTCCACTCTAAAAAAACAGAATACTCATTCTTCTCACGTGCACAAGGAACTTTCTCCAGAACAGACCACAAACTGGGTCTCAACCAATATAAAAAAAGATTAAGATTATTTCCTGCATGTCATCAGACAACAATGCTTTGAAACTGGAACACAATCACAAGAAAAAATTTGGAAGGAATTGAAACACTTGGAAGTTAAAGACCATCCTGCTAAAGAATGATTGGGTCAACCAGAAAATTAAAGAACTTAAACAATTCATGGAAATCAATGAGAATGAAAACGCATCAGTCCAAAACCTATGGGATACTGCAAAGGCAGTTGTATGGGGAAAATACATAGCCATCCAAGCCTCTCTCAAAATAGTAGAAAAATCCCAAATGCACAAGCTAACGTTACACCTAAAGGCACTGGAGAAAGAACAGGAAATAAAACCTAAACCAAGCAGGAGAAGAGAAATAATAAAGATTAGAGTAGAGATCAGTGAAATAGAAACCAGAAAAACAGTAGAGCAGATCAATAAAACTAGAAGCTGGTTCTCTGAAAGAATTAATAAGATCAACAAAAGTCTCTGGTTGGACTTATCCAAAAGAAAGGAGAAAGGACTCAAATTAATAAAATCATGAATGAAAAGGGAGAGATCAAGACTAACACCAAAGAAATAGAAACAATCATTAGAAATTATTAACAGCAACTATATGCCAATAAATTAAGCAACCTGGAAGAAGTGGATTACTTCCTGGAAACTTATAAACTACTGAGACTGGAACTGGAAGAAACAGACAATCTGAACAGACCAATAACCTGTAATAAAATTGAAGCAATAATCAAAAACCTCCCCAAAACAAAAGTCCAAGGCCAGATGGCTTCCCAGGAGAATTCTACCAAACATTTAAAGAAGAAATCATACCTATTCTTCTGAAGCTATTTCAAAAAATAGAAACAGAAGGAAAACCTCCAAACTCTTTCTATGAGACCAGGATTACCTTGATCCAAAAACCACGCAAAGACCCCATCAAAAAGGAGAATTATAGACCAATATCCCTGATGAACATGGATGCCAAAATACTCAACAAGATGTTAGCCAATAGGATATAACAGTACATTAAAAGGATTATCCATCAGGACCAGGTATGGAATCCCAGGGTATAATTCCTGGGATGCAAGGGTGATTCAACTTTTGTAAATCAATCAATGTGATAGAACACAGTAATAAAAGAAAAGAACCATATGATCCTCTCAATTAATGCAGAAAAAGCATTTGACAAAACACAGCATCCTTTTCTGATTAAAAATCTTCAGAGTATAGGGATAGAGGGAACATTCCTCAATATAAAAACTATCTATGAAAAGCCCACAGCGAATATCATCTTAAGATCAGGAGCATGACATGGATGCCTACTCTCACCACTATTGTTCAACATAGTACTAGAAGTCCTAGTCTCAGTAATCAGACAACAAAAAGAAATAAAACACATTCAAATTGGCAAAGAAGAAGACAAACTCTCTTCAGAGATGACACAATACTTTATGTGGAAAACCCAAAAGGCTCCACCCCCAAATTACTAGAACTAATACAGCAATTTAGCAAAGTGGCAGGATAGAAAAATTAGTGCACATAAATCAGTTGCTTTTCTATACACTAACAATAAAACTATAGAAAAGGACATTAAGGAATCAACTCCATTTACAATAGCACCAAAGTCCATAAGATACCTAGGAATAAACCGAACCAAAAAGGTAAAAGACCTATACTCTAGAAACTACAGAACATTTATGAAAGAAATTGAGGAAGATACAAAAAGATGGAAAAACATTCCATTCTCATGGATTGGAAGAATAAACATTGTGAAAAAGTCTATGCTGCCTAGAGCAACCTACACTTTCAATGCCATCCCTATCAAAATACCATTGCCATTTTTCACAGAGCTGGAACAAACAATCCTAAAATTTGTAGGGAACAAGAAAAAACTCCAAATTGCCAAGGCAATGTAGAAAAGAAAACCAAAACTGGAGCATCACAATCCCTGACTTCAAGCTTATTACAAAGCTGTGATAATCAAAATAGCATGGTATTGGCACAAAAACAGACACATAGTCCAGTGGAACAGAATGGAGAGCCCAGAAAGGACCCTCAAGTCTATGGTCAACTAACTTTTGACAAATCAGGAAAGAATATCCAATGGAAAAAAAGACAGTCTCTTCAATAAATGGTGCTGGGAAAATTGGACAGCTACATTCAAAAGAATGAAGTTATAGCATTCTCTTACATCATACACAAACTCTAAATGAATGAAAGACCTTAATATGAGACAGGAATCCAACAAAATCCTAGAGGAAAACATAGACAGTAACCACTTTGACACCAGCCACAGCAACTTCTTTCAAGACCCATTTCCAAAGGCAAGGGAAACAAAAGCAAAAATGAATTATTTGGACTTCATGAAAATACAAATCTTTTGCACAGCAAAGGAAACGATCAACAAAAATAAGAGGCAACCCACAGAATGGGAGAAGATATTTGCAAAAGACATTACAGATAAAAGGCTGGTATCCAATATTTATAAAGAACTTCTCAAACTCAACACCCAAAAAACAATCCAGTCAGAAAATGGGAAGAAGACATGAACAGACACTTCTCCAAAGAAGACATACAAATGGCCAACAGACACATGAAAAAATATTCACCATTAGCTATCAGGGAAATTTAAATCAAAACCACATTGAGATATCACCTTATAGCACTTAGAATGGCAACAATTAGTAAAGCAGGAAACAACAACTGCTGGCAAGGATGTGGAGAAAGGGGAATGCTCTTACACTGTTGGTGGGAATGCAAACTAGTACAGCACTTTGGAGAACAGTATGGAGGTTCCTCAAAAAGTTAAAAATAGAATTGTCCTATGACCCAGCAATTGCACTACTAGGCATTTACCCCAAAGATACAGATGTGGTGGAAAAAGGAGGCAGATGCATCCAAAGGTTCATAGCAGTACTGTCCACAATAGCCAAACTGTGGAAGAAACTGAGATGCCCTTCAGCAGATGAATGGGTGACTCAGATCAGTGCCTGGGTGCCTCAGTTGGTTAAGCAGCTGCCTTTGGATCAGGTCATGATCATACTGGGCTCCCTGCTGAGTGGAGAGCCTGCTTCTCCCTCTCCCTCTCCCTGCCACTCTGCCTACTTGTACTCTCTATCTCTCATAGATGTGGTACATATATACAATGGAATATTATTCAGCCATCAGAAAGGATGAATACCCAGCATTTGGATCGACATGGATGGAACTAGAGGGGATTAGGCTAAGTGAAATAAGTCAAGTAGAGAAAGATAATTATCATATGGTTTCAGTCATACGTGTAACATAAAGAATAGCATGATCGACCATAGGGAAAGGGAGGGAAAATTGAAAAGGGAGAAATCAGATAGGGAGATGAACCATGAGAGACTATGGACTCTGGGAAGCAAACTGACGGTTTGTGGAAAGGGAGGTGGGTAGGGGATGGGGTAGCTGGGGATGGGTATTAAGGAGGGACTGTGTTGAGATGAGCACTGGGTGTTATATGCAACTATTGAATCATTGAGCACTACATCAAAAACAAATGATGTATATGGTGGCTAACTCAACATAATTAAAAGAATAAACAGATGACAAGAATAGATGTTGTTTCAAAGAAGACATACAGATGGCCAATAGATACATGAGAAGATGCTCAACATCACTCATCAAGGACATGCAAATCAAAACCACAAGGAGATATCACCTTATACCTGTGAGAATGGCTAAAATAAAAAAGATAAGAAACAACAAGTGTTGATAAGAGTGGGGATGAAAAGGAATCCTTATGCACTGTTTTTTGGGAATGCAAACTGGTGCAGCCAGTATGGAAAACAGTATGGAAGTTTCTCAAAAAATAAAAGATGGAACTACCATATGATCCAGCAATTCCACTATTGAGTATTTAGTAGAGAGATAATAATTTAAAAATGTATATATAACCCTATGTTGTAGGGATATATATATATGTGTGTGTATGTGTGTATGTGTGTGTCTGTGTGTGTGTGTGTGTGTGTGTGTGTTTATATATAAAATATCTGCAGCATTATTTACAACAGCCAAGATATGGGAGTAACCCAAGTGTTCACTGAGAGAGGATAAAGAAGATTGATACTTGCACATACACACAGGAATATCACCCATAATAAAAGGATGAGATCTTGCAGTTGCAACGATATGGTTGGATCTAGAGAGTATAACGCTAAGTAAGTCAGAGAAAGATAAATACCATATGATTTCACTTATTTGTGGGATCTAAAAGACTAAACAAATGAACAAACAAACAAAAAAACCATGCCTCTTAAGTATAGAGAACCTCTGGTGGTTGCCAGAGGGAATGTGGTGTGTGTGGGATAAATATATGAAGGGGATTAAGATGTACAAAGTTGCAGTGATAAAACAAAAAAGTCATGGAGAGGAAAAATACATCATAAAGAATATAGTAAGTAATATTGTAATAACATTTTACGGTGACAGATGAGGACTACACTTATTGTGGTCAGCACTGAGTAGTATACAGAATTGTTGAATTGTTATGGTATACACCTGAAACTAAGATAATGTTACATGTCAGTTAAACTACAATAATAAATTTAAAAAGACAACATAAACAGTAAAAATTCAACAGAGAGAAAATGCTTGCCTATCATGTATCTTATAAGGGATTAATATCAAGGATATATAGAAATATTGTAAAATTCATTAATGACAAAGAAATGACTTGGTTAAAAATTAGGCTTCACCACAGTTAATCATAGAGAGGAGGCCACATTGAAGAGGTTAAGAGGGGTGAAGACACTGTTGGGAAGTAAATCCCTGGAGAGACTAACCACAGATAGGAGGGACACGAGAAACCTAGAGAAGTGAGAGGATCAGATCCCCCATCAGGCACCTCAGGCACTAGGGATCCACACAGCAAAGATGAGTTCCTATAAAATCTGTCTTTGAAAACAAGTGGGGTTTAACTTTAGGAGCTTTGAAAATTGTTGGGGCTTAAGGCCAGGTAATTTAACTCCGGGAAAATAGGAGGGCAAAAAGGAAACTGAGTCCCTAGCCTTAAAGAGCCAGCATAGTAAATATCTCAGTCTGGGACACAGCACAGAAGCTGCAGATTGAAATGTGTCTCAGTTGTACATGAAAGAGACTTATTTGCTGATCTCAGAACTTGCCCTGAAAGTGGGAGCATCTTCAGGAGATTTCTTTAAGAACAAAAGTCTTGGTAGGCAACATTTTTCTTCCCTCTGTAGCCTATACACCTGGACAATTTTGAGAACCAGACATCCCTCTTTATTTATCTTGCTAACACCATACATGCCATTCCAGCATTCCTTGTTGATGTGCCCTGTCCAACCCATCCACTTCAGCAGATGTCCCTCCAAAGAGCAGCTCCTGCCCCACCACAGTCTATAAGAAGCCCCAACAGGAAATGGCACCACTCTAAAGTGACTCCTGTTCTGGAGGTGAGGGGAGATAACCCCCTGTACCAGTATACCTCAAGTTCCAGCAACAGAGTTTTTTAGCTGGTCATGCAGGAAGAAAGCTCTGCCATTTGGTATGCCTGCAGCTATTGGAGAAAGACTAATTATAGATGTCTAGTCTGACTTCTGGCTAACCAACAATGGAAGACTTTGTTGGTCACACGGGGAAAAATATTGCCATTTGGTGTGCCCAAAACTGACAGGGAAACTAACTGCAGACAAGTAGGCTAACTGCTGAACCAGCCCACCTAAGGGCCCACTGTGGCCTCAAACAAGCCCCTCAAAAGCATAGAGAACAAACTCTGCCCAGTGTGCAAAAAGCAGGTGAAGCAGTTCATTTCAACCAAATGGGCTGAAGGCAAAGGTGGCTCAGCCATAGCAGAAGGTTACTTGCCACCCAAACAGAAGACCTAGATGGAGTGCCTGGTTCTGCATACCAGTAAGCATCGAACTACAGGGCACCACAAGACTTTTCTACACAAGGCCAGTTCTTTCAAAAGTAGGAGATATAGCTGATCTCCCTAATAGAAACAAGTACAGAGAGTTAAACAAAATGAGGGGACAGAGGAATGTGTTCCAAATGAAAGAACAAGAAGAAATCACAGCAAAAGAAGTAAATGAAACTGAGATAAGCAATATGCCTGATAAAGAATTCAAAGTAATGGTTATAAAAGTACTCACCGGACTTGAGAAAAGAGTTGAACTCAGTGAGAAATTCAACAGAGAGACATACATATAAAAAAGAACTAGTTAGAGATGAATAATTCCATAACTGAAATAAAAAATACACTAAAGGAAATCAACAGCAGATTAGAAGATGCAGAAAAATGAATCAGTGAGATGAAAGATAGGGTCCTGGAGACCAATCATGCCAAACAGCTAAAAGAAAAACATAAAATAAGAAATGAGTTTAAGTTAAGGGGACTCTGGTGAAATCATCAAACACAATTACATTCATATCATATCAGAAGAAAAAGAGAGTGAGAAGGCAGAAAATTTATTGAAGAAATAATAGCTAAAAACTTCCCTAAGAAAGAGAGGAGACAAACATCTGGATCAAGGAAGTTCAGATATCCCCTAACAAGATTAACCCAAGCAGGCGTATAACAGGACACAACATAATTAAAATGACAAAAAGTGATGATAAAGAGAATTTTGAAAGCGGCAAGAAAGGGGCACCTGGGTGGCTCAGTGGGTTGGGCCTTTGCGTTCAGCTCAGGTCATGATCTCAGGGTCCTGGGATCAAGCCCCATGTCGGGCTCTCTGCTCGGCGGGGAGCCTGCTTCCCTGCAACCCCCACCCGGCCTCTCTGCCTACTTGTGATCTCTGGCTGTCAAATAAGAAAAAAAATCTCTTAAAAAAAAAGGCAAGAAAAATGAAAAAAGTTAGATACAAGAAATAACCCATAAGGCTATCAGCTAATTTTTTAGCAGAAATTTGCAGGCCAGAAGGGAGGGGCATGATATATTCAAAGCATTGAAAGGAAAAAACCCTGCAACCAAGAATACTCTACCTGGCAAGGTTATCATTCAGAATAAAAGGAGAGATAACAAGTAAGCAAAAGTTAAAAGAGTTCATCACCACTAAATAAACCTTACAAGAGAAATGTTAAAGGGAATTCCTTCAGTGGAAAGAAAAGGCCATAACTAGAAGAAAATTACAAAAAGAAAAAATTTCACAGGAAAAATCAAATATATAATAAAGGTACTAGATCAATCACTTATAAAGCCAGTATGGAGCTTAAAACGCAAAACTAGTAACCAATTATGTCTACAAAAATCAGTCCAAGGAATACACAAAATATAACAATGTAAAATATGCACATTGTATACATAAAGACATAGGGAGGGATAAAAATTTAGTGCTTTTTGAATGTGTTCAAACTTATGCAACCATCAAATTAATATAGACTTCTACACACATAAGATGTTATATATGAATGTAATAGCAATGATAACTACAAATAAAAGACCTATAACAGATATACAAAAAAAATAAAGAGAGTGGAATCCAAACATAAGGCTAAACAAAGCCAAGAAACCATAAGGGAAAAGAACAAGAAGAAAGAAGAAGAGAAGTTCAAAAGCAACTAAAAAAAATGAATAAAATGGCAATGAATACATACTTATCAATAGTTACTTTAAATTAAGTGGAGTAAATGCTCCAATAAAAAGACAAAGGGTGACTGAATAGATCTATATGCTGCCTACAAGAGACTCACTTCAGACCTAAAGACATGTACAGACTGAAAGTGAAGGGCTAGAAAAATGTATAACATGCAAGTGGAAGAGAAAATAAACCAGAATGGTAGTACTTATATCAGACATCATTGATTTTGAAATAGGCTGTAGCAAAAGATAAAGAAGAGGACTACATAACGATAAAGGGAAGCATCTGACAAGAGAATATAACAGTTGTAGATATCTATGCACCTGGCAGTTTCAAGTCAAAATGGTGAGCAGTCCTGCTATAGTAGCATCAAGCCAGTGGCTGGAGGATATTAAAAAATGGTTTTACAATGCTGCAGGGTTCAATAAACAGGTGTCAATGTAAGATGATACAATATACGAGAATGATGATATGAAAGATGCCTTAATAAGGCTTCCTGGGAACTTTATAATGACAGGATGTTTCACATTGAGAGTACTGGACCTGACCATGAAGCAGAGTATCTTGCCTAAAGAGCATTGGACATAATATGAGGAAGACAAAGTCTACCTTGATCCATATCTGAAAGAGTTATTTGGGAAAGAAAAGAGAGAGAAGAATGGGCAAAGAAATAATCATGGAGTTGAAATCTGTGGTTGCAGCTGTCCTCAAATATATTTAATAAGTTGGATAAACCTATTAGCCATCAGGGAGATTCAAATAAAAACCACATCAAGATACCACCTTATACCAGTTAGAATGGCCAAAATTAACAAGACAGGAAACAATAAGTGTTGGAGAGGACGTGGAGAAAGGGGAACCCTATTACAGTGTTGGTGGGAATGCAAGTTGGTGCAGCCACTTTGGAAAACAGTGTGGAGATTCCTTAAGAAATTAAAAATAGAGCTACCCTATAACCCTGCAACTGCACTACTGGGTATTTACCCCAAAGATACAGATGTAGTGAAAAGAAGGGCCATGTGTACCCCAGTGCTCATAGCAGCAATGGCCACTGTCACCAAACTGTAGAAAGAGCCAAGATGCCCTTCAACAGATGAATGGATAAAGAAGATATGGTTCATATATACAATGGAATATTATGCCTCCATCAGAAAGGATGAGTACCCAACTTTTATATCAACATGGACGGGACTGGAGATTATGCTGAGTAACATAAGTCAAGCGGAGAGAGTCCATTATCATATGGTTTCACTTACTTGTGAAGCATAAGGAATAACATGGAGGACATTGGGAGAAGGGGAGAAGTGAGTTGGGCAAATCATAGGGGGAGACAAACCAAGAGAGACTGTGGACTCTGAGAAACAAACTGAGGGTTTTGGAGGGGAAGAGGGTTGGGGGTTGGGTGAGCCTGGTGGTGGGTATTAAGGAGGGCACATATTGCATGGAGCACTGGGTGTGATGATAAACAATGAATCTTGGAACACTGAAAAAAAAATAAAGTTAAAAAAAATAAGTTGGATAAACCTGACACATACAATTTGGAACTATTTGAGCTGCAAGTGTATTACTTTAAATAAATGTCTACTGTGATCAAATATATTTATATACCCATTATAGAAGCATCTAAATACATAAAGCAATTATTAATAGACATAAAGTGAGAAATGGACAGTAATACAATAATTCTAGGGAACTTTAATATCCCATTCACATCAATGGGTAGATAGATCATCTAGGCAGAAAAGCAACAAGGAAACAGTGGCTTTGAATGACACATTAGATCAGACGGACCTAACAGATATATACAGAATATTCCATCCCCAAACAATAGAATACATATTCTTTTTAAAAACACATGGAACATTATCCAGAACAGATCACATATTAGGCCATAAATCAAGTCCTGATAAAGTTAAGAAACTAAAATCATATCAAGCATCTTCTCTGATCAAAATGGCATGAAATTAGAAATCAATCACAAGAAAAAATCTGGAAAGAACACAAATAAGAGGAGGGTAAGCAACATGCTACTAAATGATGAATGGGCCAACCAGAAAATCAAAGGGAAAATTTAAACATACATGGAGACAAAAAAAAAAGATGAATACACAACAGTCCAAAATCTTTGGGACACAGCAAAAGCAGTTCTAAGAAGGAAGTGTATAGCATTACACGTCTACCTCAAGAAAGAAGAAAATCTCAAATAAACAACCTAACATTGTATCTAAGAAAGCTACAAAAATAAGATTGAAGTGCAAAGCTAGTAGAAAAAAAATAATAAATATTAGAGCAGAAATAAATGAAATAGAGACTAAAAGAAATGGAAAAGACTAATGAAACCAGAAGCTGATTCTTTGAAAAGTGATAAACCTTTACCTAGACTCATCAAGATAAAAAGAGAGCACCATTCAAATGAATGAAATCAGAAACAAAGGAAGAGGATTAACAACTGACATCATAGAAATACAAAGCATATGAGAATACCTTGAAAACTGAATGCCAATAAACAGGACAACCTTGAAGAATTTCTAGATAAATTCCTAGAAAAATAATCTTCTAAAGTTGAATCAGGAAGAAACATTTGAACTGAGAGATTACTAGTAATGAAGTTGATTAATGAAGGGAGATAACCTTAATAAGCAAAAGATGGCTTTACAGGTGAATTATGCCAAACATTTAAAGAAGGGTTAACACCTATTCTTTTTAAGTTATTCCAAAAAACAGAAGAGAACAGAAAACTCCCAAATTCAAAGAGGCAGGGAAATAATAAAAGACTCTTAAGGATAGAGAACAAACTGAGGGCTGAGGGAGGTGGGTGGGGGATAGGGTAGATGGGTGTGGGTTTTAAAGAGGGCACTTGTTATAAGTTTCAAATAAAGATTTGAAAGAAAAAAAATGGGCAGAGGCCCTAAATAGAAAGATAACTCAGATACCATGGTGTTGGCCTATGGTTTTAAACTGTAGTTCCCAGTGGCAGGTAAATCACCTATTGTGCAGTTAATGGCTTTAAATAGTATTGATTGATTCATTCATTCATCTGAGAACTTTTTTGAGTATCTATTTTGTGACACCGTTTGTGGCACCAAGTATTGTCAGCGAACAAAACAGACTTGGTCTCTATCCTTAAAGAGTTTGTTCTAGCTGTATTCACAAAGGAAGTTTCTCACTATAACTTTTCTCCCTATGTAGCTTGCCCAGTATAGACAAAAGAACATTTGCTTGAATAGCCAAGAGCAATTTCTTATTATAAATTATGCTTATTAAAACTTATTTATCATAAATCAAGTGGCATTTTAATTTATAAAAGTTTTCTGCAAACCTAAATCATGTGAATAAATTACACCAAGTCAATTCTGAGACACTGACAATATTAAAACACTGAGTCTGAGAGAATGAAGTTTAGACATAGCTCTGTCCTAACCTTACCAGAAAAAGGACATTTTGTGAAATCTTTTGAAAGATAGTTAGCCTATTTTGCCTAGTGACAGTCTGAACTCCCTTGACATATTCATTTTGAACTTTTTTTACAGTGCAAGAAACCAAACAAATCATGCATCAATTAAACAAATTATGAAAACATGGTTAGGTTAAAAATTTTAAGTAATTTCTAGTATAGATTTCCAGTTGAACTAGTACTTTTCCTATGATAACATAGATATTCTTTTTCTTGACTAACTCTTAAACATCTACCACAAAGACACATGTATCAAGGCCCAAGCCCAAAATCTTTACATACTCTCAGCTGAATATATATATAAATGCATTAACATATTAAAATAGTAACATAGTTGAAAAAATCCGTAACTGTGATTATTTCACTCCAATACAAAGAGGGTGGAGTTTGCTCTCCAACTGACATTTTAGGGGTGGAAATTTGTTGTTGTTTTTTTTAAAGGTCATTATTACTCACTTATTGAAGACTTCTTCCATGGTAGTGATTGAAGCACCAAAGTTGGCAATGCCCAGCTCTTTTTGTTTTTTTTCCAGGTCATTAATCAGAGCTTCAAACCTGAAAGGAGAGGAAGAAGAGAAGAAGGAACTAGCACTAGTCTAGATACATATTCTTTTATGCTGTTTTTCATTTTATATTCTAGTAAATTGAATTTTTAAAATATAGACTATTTTTAAAAATAGACTCCAAATGGCTGAAAGACCTCATTGTGAGAAAGGGATCCATCCAAATCCTTGAGGAGAACACAGACAGCAACCTCTCCGACATCAGCTGCAGCAACTTCTTCCTAGAAATATCACCCAAGGCCAGGGAAGCAGGGCAAAAATCAACCATTGGGACTTCATCAAGATCAAAAGCTTTTGCACAGTCAAGGAAACAATCAACAAAACCAAAAGACAACTGATAGAATGGGAGAAGATGTTTGCAAATGACATATCAGATAAAGGGCTAGTATCCAAAATCTATAAAGAACTTATCAAACTCAATACCCAAAGAACAAATAATCCAATCAAGAAATGGGCAGAGGACATGAACAGACATTTCTGCAAAGAGGACATCCAGAGAGCCAACAGACACATGAAAAAGTGCTCCATATCACTTGGCATCAGGGAAATACAAATAAAAACCACAATGAGATACCACCTCACACCAGTCAGAATGGCTAAAATTAACAAGTCAGGAAATGACAGATGCTGGTGAGGATGCGGAGAAAGCGGAACCCTCCTACGCTGTTGCTGGGAATGCAAGCTGGTGCAACCACTCTGGCAAACGGCATGGAGGTTCCTCAAAAAGTTGAAAACAGAGCTACCCTACGACCCAGCAATTGCACTACTGGATATTTACCCTAAAGATACAAATGTAGTGATCTGAAGGGGCATGTGCAGCTGAATGTTTATAGCAGAAATGTCCACAATAGCCAAACTATGGAAAGAACCTAGATGTCCAACAACAGATGAATGGATAAAGAAGAAGTGGTATATATTTACAATGGAATACTAAGCAGCCATCAAAAGAAATGAAATCTTGCCATTTGCGACAATGTGGATGGAACTAGAGGGTGTTATGCTTAGTGAAATAAGTCAATTACAGAAAGACAACTATCACATGAGCTCCCTGATATGAGGAAATTGAGAGGCAATGTGGAGGTTTGGGGGGTAAGAAAAGAAAAATTGAAACAGGATGGGATCGGGATGGAGACAAACCATA
This sequence comes from Martes martes, assembly GCF_963455335.1. Lineage (NCBI taxonomy): Eukaryota > Metazoa > Chordata > Mammalia > Carnivora > Mustelidae > Martes > Martes martes. The sequence goes on from NC_137906.1 coordinate 24,957,275, forward strand.
TGAGACTCTTAATCTCACAAAACAAACTGAGGGTTGCTGGGGTGGGTGGATAGGGAGAGGGTGGTTGGGTTATGGACATTGGGGAAGGTATGTGCTATGGTGAGTGCTGTGAAGTGTGTAAACCTGGTGATTCACAGACCTGTACCCCTGGGGCTAATTATACATTATATGTTAATAAAAAATTTTTAAAAATAATACTTATATCAGATAACTTGACTTTAAAACAAAGACCTACCAAGAGACAAAGAAGCACACTATATAATCATAAAGGGGACAATCCCCAAAGAAGACATAATAATTGTAAATATTTATGTATCCAACATGGGAGCACAGAAATATATAAATGATTAATGATAAATATAAAAGAACTAATTAAAAATAATACATTAACAGTAGGGGACTTTAACACCCCAATTACATCAATTGACATATTATCTAAACAGAAAATAAACAAGGAAACAACGGCTTTGAATGACCAGACTTAACAGATATATTCAGAACATTCTATCCTAAAACAGAATACACATTCTTTTCAAGTGCACAAGAAACATTCTCTAGAATAAGTCACATATTAGGTCACAAAACAGGCCTCAACAAATACAAAAAGATAAAATCATACCATGCATATTTTCCACCACAACACTATGAAACTAGAAGTCAAAGAAAAGAAAAAATAATCTGGACAAGGCACAAATACATGGAGTTTAAACAACATGCTACTAAACAATGAATGAGTCAACCATGAAATAAAATAAGAAATAAAAAGTACATGAAAATGAAAACATGATAGCCCAAAACATCTGGGGTGCATCAAAAGCGGTGCTAAGTGGGAAGTATACAGCAATAGTAGTTTACATCAAGAAACAAGAACAATCTCAAATAAACGACCTAACTTTACACCTAAAGGAGTTAAAGAAAAAACAAACCAAGCCTAAAGACAGCAGAAGGGAAATAATAAAGCTTAGAGCAGAAATAAATGATAGAGAAGCTAAAAATAACAGATCAATGAAACCGTTCCTGGTTCTATGAAAAAATTAATAAAATTGATAAACCTCTTGCCAGACTTAACCAAAAGAAAAAAGAAGGGACTCAAATAAATAAAATCACAAATGAGAGAGGAGAAATAACCAATACCACAGAAATACAATCTTTTTTTCATTAATCAATAAATTTTGTTCATTCTTCAAATTTTTATTTATATTCCAATTAGTTAACATATGGTATAATATTAGTTTAATGTGCAGGATTTAGTGATTTATCACTTACATACAACACTCAGCATTCATCACAAGTGCACTCCTTAATACCCATCACCAATTTAACCCATTCTTCTGCCCACCTCTCCTCCAGTAACCCTCAGTTTGTTCTCTGTAGTTAAGAGTGTGTTTCTTGGTTTGCCCCTCTTTTGTTTCCCCGCTATGTTCATCTGTTTTGTATCTTAAAATTCACAAGTGAGTGAAATGATATGGTATTTTTCTTTCTCTGACTTATTTTGCTTAGCATAATAACCTCTAGTTCCATCCACCTTATTGGAAACGGCAAGATTTCATTCTTTTTATGGCTGAGCAGTATTCCATTATGCACAAACACATATATACACACACATACACACACACACACAACCACCTCTTCACCTCTTCTTTATCCATTCATCAGTCAATGGACACCTGGGCTCTTTTCATATTTTGACTATTGTGGACATTGCTGCTATAAACTTTGGGGAGCAGGTACCACTTTGAATCATTATGTTTTTATCCTTTGGATAAATACCTAGTAGTACAATAGCTGGGGCATAGGGTTTTCTCATGAGCATTTTTTTCATGTGTCTGTTAACAACCTGGATGTCTTCTATGGAGTAATGTTTGTTCATGTCTTCTGTCCATTTCTTGACTGGATTATTTGGTTTTTTGGATGTTGAGTTTCTTAAGTTCTTTATAGAGCTTGGACACTAGCCCTTTATGTAATATTTCATTTGTGACTATCTTCTCCCATTCCATAGGTTGCCTTTTAGTTTTGTTGACTATTTCCTTTTGCTGTGTAGAAGGTTTTTATCTTGATGAGGTCCCAATAGTTCATTTTTGCTTTTGTTTCCCTTGCCTTCACAGATGTGTCATGCAAGAAGTTGCTGCAGCTGAGGTCAAAGAGATAGCCGCCTGTGTTCTTCTCTAGGATTTTGATTTCCATTTTGAATTTATTTTTGTGTCTGGTATAAGAAAGTGGTCCAGTTTCATTCTTCTGCATGTGGCTGTCCAATTTCTCCAACACCATTTGTTGAAGAGACTGTCCTTTTTGCATTGGGTTTTCTTTGCTTTTTGTCAAAGATTAGTAGACCAGAGAGTTGAGGGTCTATTTCCGAGTTCTCTGTTTCATTAATCTATGTGTCTGTTTTGTGTCAGTACCATACAGTCTCGATGATTGGTGTTCTGTAATACAGCTTGAAGTCTAGAATTGTGATGCCTCCAGCTTTGGTTTTCTTTTTCAACATTCCTTTCTCTCTCCTTCTATTCTGAATGACAGCCATGCTGGCTAAAGTATTCTTGGGTGTATATTTCCCCCATTTAGTACATTGACAATATCATACCAGTCCTTTCTGGCCTTCCAGGTCTCTGTGGACAGATCTGCTGCCAGCCTTGTATGTCTACCATTGTACGTTAAGGACCTCTTGTCCAAACTGCTTTCAGGATTTTCTCTTTATCTTTGTAACTTGCAACTTTCACTATAGTATGTTGAAGTGTTGATGTATTTTTGTTGATTTTAAGGGGAGTTCTTTGCGCCTCTTGGCATTGAATGCCTGTTTCCTTCCCCAGATTAGGAACATTCTCAGCTATAACTTGGGTAAATAAACCTTCAGCCCCTTTTCCTACTCTTCATCTTCTGGAACTCCTATAATATGGATATCCACTTCATGGAATCGCTGAGTTCTTTAAATATACCTTCATGATCTAATAGTTTTCTTTCCCTCTTCTTTTCAGCTTCCTTATTTTCCATAATTTTGTCTTCTAGATCACTGATTCACTCTTCTGATATGTTCATCTTGTTTTTATGGTCTCCACTTGGAACTGCTTCTTGGTAATAGCATTTTTAATTTCGGCCTGACTAGATATTAGTTCTTTTATCTCTATAGTAAGTGATTCCCTAGTGTCTTCTATGCTTTTTTCAACTCAGCTAGTGTCTTCATAATCACATTAAATTCTAGTTCAGACATCTTATTTATATCTATATTGATTAAATCCCTGGCTGTACTACTTCCTGTTCTTACTTTTATTATTTTTTAAAGATTTATTTATTTATTTGTCAGAGAGAGAGAGAGAGAGGGAGAACACAAGCAGGTAGAGCAGCAGGCAGAGGCAGAGAGAGGCACAGGCTCCCTGCTGAGCAAGGAGCCCGGTGCAAGGATCCCAGGACCCTGAGATCACGACCTGAGCCGAAGGCAGCAGCTTAACCAACTGAGCCACCCAGCCGTTCCCTGTTCTTACTTTTAGGGCAAAATTTTCCATCTTGTCATTCTGTCTAGAAAAGAATAAAGAGAAAGAAAAAAAAAACAACAAAAACTGGATACTGCGTGTGTTTTGGTCTGTTTGTTACAATAAACTAGATCCCAAAAGAGAGAAAGAAAGAAAAATGGTGAATATAGAGATGAAAATTCACACCCCCTGCCCCTAACTCCTCAGTGAGCCTTCACAGAAAAGCAATCACTCTTGTCTCCCCAGTTTCCATCAGAACTCTCTGTTCACCTGGCCTGTGACTGAGGGTTTTTATGTCAGGCATGCAAGTTTCAAAACTCTAAACTTTAAGGACTCCCCGGTGTGGACCTGCATTCTTCATTCTCTTCATCCTGGGGAGGGTCTTGCCATGCTTCTGCCTTTTGCTGGACCCATCTCAGGAAAGCAGTCACAGAAATGCACAGCAGTTCACAGTTGACGGCAACACAGAGCAGAAAGTTGGCACCTAGACTCACTGTTCTCAGCTGGCTTCCATGCTCTTATGCCTGGTAACTCTGTGGCACTCAGGCACCATCTGTTCTTCTTATCCCAGGGAACCTCAGACCACATTGTCACACCTGGGTTTCCACCCTGCTTCACTACCTGAGCTCCTTTAAGCCAGGCACATCCCTTACCATAGCAAACTTCTAAAAGCACCAATTCTGCACTCTGCTGCTTGTAAAACTTTGAGATAGCCTCATTAGGCAGGCTTTCTTCCCTGCACCATATTCTCAGCTACATCACACTGGATTCAAGTCTCTGCAACTTCTACCTTCCAAAGGATGTTTGCTTTTCTACTTGTAGACTTGCAACATTTGTTTTCTCAGATCTCTAATTGGTTTCTCAGGTGTCCAGAATTATGTAACTATCTAGTTGTGTTTGAAAGATGTGTTTGAAAGGACAAACTTAGGGTCCCACTACTCCTCTGCCATCTTAACTCCTCTCACCACATCTTTGTCCATTCATCTGTCAGTGGATATTGGGGTGTTTCCATAATTTGGCTATTGATAGTGCTGCTATAAACATGGAGGGGAACATGTATCCCTTGGAGTTAATGTTTTGTATTCCTTGCATATGTGGAATTTAAAAGACAAAGAAACAAATGAATAATGAGCAAAGGAAAAAAAAAAAAGAAAAGGAGGCAAATCAAGAAACGGACTCTTAACTATAGAAAGCAAACTGATGGCTACCAGAGAGGATGTTGTTAGAGTGATAGGTTAAATAGGCGATGGAGTTTAAGGAGTACACTTGTTGTGATGAGCACTGGGTATAAGTGTTGAATCAGTATATTATATACTTGAAACTAATACTACACTGTATGTTACTAACTGGAATTTAAATAAACACTTAAAAATCAAATAAGCCTTGTGTGAACTTAAACTTATGAGGAAATCCTTTTGTTCAATGAGAGAAGTCTTCAGCTACAAAATTTTCAAATCTAGTCAGCAACAGACAGCTGTAATTGGACACCTGGCTTATTGGCAAAATATGACTTAGTTTGCTAAACATAGAAAATTAAAAATGATTTCTGGTCACCCAAATCATCCATATAAAACTTTGACTCTTTACCTCTGTGTATATTTTTTGGGTAGGATAAATGATAGTTCAGCTCCAGTAAAGTTTTCCACAGTGGCTTCTGGAATATGAGAGTGAATTATTTCTGAGATCTTTTCAACATCACAATGTGATTCCTTCTCCATGACTATGCGATATCCAGCACCTGAGAGAAATCATTTAGAAGACCACATGAAGCATTTTCATACTTTTTAATCTCCTTGTAATTCCAAACCTGGCTCTTCATGGTTCAAGTTACCTAGGTCTACAAAGAAGACATGGAATGTCATGAAATACTTTTTTATGACCCAAGGAAGGCTCACACCTAAAACTTCCAAATGCTACTCCAAGAACCCAGATATTGTATAAACATCAACTCCCTCTATAATTTTCTTAGTGTACAATAATAACATAGTTATTATTGAAAGAGTAGATGTATGAAAAAGTATGTATGTATGAAGGAAGGAAGATGTATGAAGAAAGTCCCCTATAATCTGGCTACCTATTACTCTTGAAACTGTAATTTTGATAAATATTTACTTATTATTACTGGTTGTTCAATCTATATCAGGCATTAACTGGGCTCGAGGGATAGAGCAGCAAACAAAGCATATTAAAATTCTACCTTCTTAAGAGCTACTTTCTAGTCAAAGGAGGCAGATAATAATAAAGAGGAATAAGTTAAAATATATACTGTGTTAGAAAAAAATAAATCAGAAAAGGGATATAGTAAGTGTTGAAAGAAACCTGAGAATAGGATTTTTGACTAGTGACTTTAAAGACATCAGGGAACTGTTAAACTTAGTGTTTCCCCTATACAGAGAAATTGTTTCTGGAATTAGAGAAAACCATCATTATTTTTTAAATATATGTTTTTAAATGGTCATTCTATTTGCATTTGTTTCTTAAGATTAAAAAAGTGAATATTAGGTTTTAAAGTATATATATATATATATAATCTTATCAGATAGTTTGGTTTATTTACTTGGCTTATTGAATGGAAGACATTATTACATTTTACAAAGAGGCAACTACATCCTGAGAATAAAGTGATTTATCCATTATTTGTTAGTATTGGAACCAAAAACTACTTTTGCTTTACTTACAAATTGATAGGTGAATTGTTTTTCATTTCTCAGGAATCATGACACAATTGTCTCATGCTCTTGAAACTGAATAGAAAATGCCTCCTTTTGGAGAGAAGTGAGGTAGCTAGTGAGAGTTGAATGCTAACACCAACATTTAATGTCTTATGCCATCAAGGAAGCAAACAAAAATCCTAGGCTTTTGATTAGGATGTAAGAAGTCAATTTAAGTATATTTAAAGTTTAGCATGTAAGAAAGGACTGGAATATTCCAAGGTATTAGACCTTTTAAAATACCTACTTATGCATTATGTACTATCTTATCAATAATTAGTAACATAAGTGAATGCTGTTAGAAATTATAAATGACTTCTTTATCAAAAGCATAACTGTTTAAATGATGTGGCTCATAACTTAGGTACACTCAATTCAGATAAATCTAATTTTGGATTATAAGTCAACTGCACAAACTCAAACCCATAAGGCGATCATAAATTTTGAATACCTAAATGGGCATATAAATATGACTTTAGATAATTTTTAAAAATTTATCTAGGGCCCAGTTTTATATTCTATAAAATGAGGTAGTTGTTTTGAATATTAAATATGACATGTAAAGTCAATAACACAATAACTAGCATAGAGTAAATAATTAATGTGAGTTGAATGAATTCAAATATGGAATAAGTGAATGATGAACCAATTCATTCTTATTATCTACATTTACATTTATACCCTCAAATTTTGAATTCCCACTATTGTAATTTTAGTCATCAATAATTCACTGTTTGATATATCAGTTTTATCTCCTAAAAAAGCCCTCTACTTTAATTAAAGTCAACAACTATTTTATTCTATAGTTGAATGGTATATGGTGCTTTCATTCTGTACTACATCTTTACTGTCAATTATCATACTTTAGAGTTATCTCATTATCTCATCACAGTGGGGATTTAATACTTGTTTGGCAAATGAGAAATTAGGATCAGACATGACTGATTTCTCTATTTCCTTTCCTCATCAACCAATTATTTATTCAACAATGTAAGTCTATTTGGATACAACTGTATTCTACAGAAAAAAGAAAATTGTAAGTGCAAAATGGGAGAAATAAGCATGGCCTTTGTAGGTTGACAAAGATATTTTGTGAGTCTGAATGTACGTGTTGGAGAACAAATGATAAATATATATAAGGAATATCCAAGTTGCAAATGGCCTTAAAAACCAGTTAGAACTGCTGAGATTTAATTAGTAGGACAGAGGAGCCACTGAAATTTTGGCTATGTAGACAACATATAATTAAAATCATGTTAGCAGAATAGTACTAAGGCATCAATATCCCAAGAATGAGCAAAGGGAGAGAGAACCATATATTTGTTTCAGGAAGACAGAAGAGCCACAGCACTGCAGTGTCCCCTTGACCATGATGGCAATTCGGTCACCCAGGAGATCAGCTTCATCCATGTGGTTGGTGGCCACTAAGATTGTACGATCCTGTTTATACTGTTGAAGGAGATCCCGGGTGGCTCTCCTTGAGACTGGGTCCAAGCCACATGATGGTTCATCAAGTATCACTACCTAAAAACCAGAAGAATTCCTTGACCATTGATAATTGATACTAGGCTACTTGTGAGACAATTGATATTATTTAAGCTAAGATAAAGAATCTAGACTGTACATAGTGACAAAAGCCCCAGAAAAAAGATAGTCCCAAATCATATTATGAGAATTGAACCAAATAATGCAAATTCCTTATAATTATCATTGGCAGCATTTCTTTAAGATTTATACCAACTCTCAGGGTTTTGTCAGCTGAGTTTTCTAGACCAGTTGGCAGGAACCCATGGTTCATGCCTCCTCACTCCCCCTTTTCATCCTCTTTTCCTTAATACCTGGGAGCCCCCTATGAGTGCTATGATGATGGCGAGTTTGCGCTTCACTCCTCCACTCAGTGACTTTGAAAATGTATCACGCTTTTCTAGCAGGTTAAAAGTAGACAGCATATGGTCAATTTCCATACAATACATGTTTTGATATATTCTTTTTACCTAAAAAGAGGAGGCAGAATTTACATAGTGCATCCAACTTTACCCTTGGAATGTTTTTAGATAATAACTGTCTTTGAAAATCTATGTAGGTAAATGAAGTTTCTTGCAACTACACCCTTAAAACATTTTATATGATCTCTTTTCTCACAGATACATCATTGCCTCTCTTTGAGTCTAAAGGAGAATTCCTAAAAAAAGAATTTATTTTCAGATTTATAGACACCTGAAGCTCAGAAAAGGAGAGAAGAAACATCTCTATTTTCTAGGTATGATGGAGTAAACCATCTCCTACCCCTCACCCCCAGTTTCATTTCCCACTGAACTCAATTATTAAACCTGGAGAACAATAAAAAGTAAACATCAGCAGTTGCATCAGAAAGAACACCATATTTTGAAGTATCACTGAGCCAGCACTGGGTTTATCATTTTTTACCCCGTGTATCCTCTTAGCCTGAACACAAAGTATCCAAACCCTGATAGTGCAGATAGAATGAGATTATGGAGAAACTCTGTAGTTCTGGCTTGAGGAATGCAAAAGAAAACAACCTTAAAGCTCGGAGAGAGTGTGGATGGGCCAATTTCTTTCTTTTCTCTCTTTTTTTTTTTTTTTGCTGTCCTTTTGTGTCCCAACCCCTTAGGAGTCTTGTGGCAGAGATGGTGGCAAGAGTAGAAAGGAAAGGGAATCCTGCAAAAGTCAAAATGCTGAGGGAGGGGAAACTTCTCAGTTAAGCAGAACCATGGCTCCAACAGGACAGGGTCAGACCCAGTTGTTCTTTACCACCTTCTCTGTTTTCCAGCCACTTGGATATGGCACAATCATGAAGTGTACAATTTCTGGCTGGAGGACTGAGAAAGGAATCTTCAGTAACCAGGAAATACTGGTTAGGTAACAGGAAAGAGGAGCAGGAAAGTATTACCATAAAGTTGTTTATGAACACATGTTTACCCCATCATTTACATACCTGGATCTACTCCTAATTAGCATACCAAACTTTAAAATGATGCTAACCAGTAAACCCCTACCCAGATGTGAACTAACTGACCTGGGAGAGACTGGATCATCATTGCTAAGACTTCAAAGCTGACACTAAAACCGTAGCCCACAGATAACATATAAACAAGATGCAGTCTCTTAAGTTACTTTTAAAAACATCCAGGATAAAAACAAAAATTACTTGGCATACAAAGAACCATAAAAATCTCAACTCACTTGGGAAAAGACTATCAACAGATATCAATGTTAGGATGGCACAGATGCTGGAATCAAAGTAGACAGTATCATCAAAATAAAGAAAAAAATTAATGGAAATCTTAAAACAAAAAAATCCAGTGACCCAAACAAAAAAGCTCATTAGATATACTCAACAGTAGTAGAATAGAAATTATAAAGGGTAAATGAACTAGGAGGTAGATCAATAAAAATTATCCCATCTGAACAACAGAGAGATAAATGATTAAAAAAATGAACAGTTATGAGTAAGTGTTGAATCACTAAATTGTACACCTGAAATCATTGTGACATTGTATGTTAACTAACTGGAATTTAAATAAAAACTTAAAAAAAAAAAAACAACCAATGTCCAAGGGACTTTTGGGACATTAACAAAATGTCAAACATTCACGTCACTGAAGTTCCAGAAGGAGAGAAGAAAGAATATAAGGCTGAAATAATATTTGAAGAAATAATGACTGAAAACTTCTGAGGTTTGGAATAAGACACAATCCTACAGATTGAAGAAGGAGGTGAAGGATACAGGTGAAGGAGATTAAGAGTACACTTAGTGTGATGAGCACTACCCTAATATAGAGAATTGTTGAATCACTATGTTGTACTCCTGAAACTAATATAACACTGTATGTTAACTATATTAGAATTAAAATCAAATTAAAAAAACAAGGAAAGGAACTTCCTCACAGTGATAAAGGGTATCTGCAGAAAAAAAATTTAATGGTGAAAACCAGAATGCTATCCCTTGAGATCAGAAACAAGTCAAGGATGCTCACACATTATGCTGTTCCTAGCCAGTGTGTCATGCAAAAAAAAAAAAAAAAAAAAAAAAAAAGAAAAGAAAGGAAGAAAGAAAAGGTAAACATACTGGCACAAAGAAACTATCCCCATTCTCCAGTAATATGATTGTCTATGCACAAACCCAAGGAATCTACAAAAAACCCCCTCCTAAGCCCATTAAGTGAGCTTAGTAAGGTCAAAGAATAATAGGTTAACATACAATTATCAATCATTTTTCCATGTACAAGCAATGAACAACCGGAAATCAAAAAACTTTTTAAGTCTTCAAATAATGAAAAAAATATAAAGGATTTGTATACTGAAAACTAAAAATGGTAATGATAGCAAAGACTTAAATTAACAGAGAGAAATACCATGATCGAGGATTTGAAATCACAGCATGGTAACAATATTAACTTTCTCCGAAGTGATATACAGGTTTAATCTAATACCAAACTCACAACACAACTGTTGTAGACACATAAGAGATAATACACAAATTATCTGGAAGGGTCTAACAGCTATAACAGCTAAAACACTTTTGAAAAAGAATATAGTTGGATGAGTAGCATTATTCCATATTAAGAATTACCATAAAGATATACAAATCAGGGCAGTGTGGATCAATAGCACATTAAAAGAGAGCTAATAAGTAAGTCCAGAAAAATATGACCACTTGATCTTTGACAATGCAAAAACCAAGTCAAAGATGAAAGAACAGTATTTTTGAAAAATGGTTTTAGAACAATCGATCATATATATGCAAGACAATGAACTTAGATCTACATTTTACACCTTTAAGCAAAGACTAACCCACAAATGGACCATAGATCTAAGTGTATCATAAAAATAAAAAAATTTAGAAGAAAATACAGAATAAATCTTCATGTCTTGGGGTTAGGAACAGAGTTCTAGAAAAGACAGCAAAAAAAAAAAAAAAGGATCAAAGGATCCTTTGAGAAAAATGTGATAAAAATGTGATAAATTGGATTTCAGTATTAAAAACCTTTGCTCTGTAAAAAGCATTTCCAAGAAAATGAAAAGACAAACTACAGAAATAGGGAAAGTATTTGCAAAGCACATTATTCAACAAAGGACATATATCCAGAATATATAAAGAACTATAAAAAATTAAGTAACAAAACAAACCCAGATTTTAAAAGTGTACAAAGGGTCTTTCATCAAAGAGGGTATAAATGGGAAATAATCATGTGAAAGATAATCACCACCATTAGCCCTTCATGAAATGCAAATTAAAACCAGGAGGATATACATCTATACATCTACTAGAATGGTTAAAATGTTAAGATGTAAAGGGGTGCCTAGGTGGATCAGTTAGTTAAACATCTGACTCTTGATTTCAGCTCAGATCATGACCTCAGGGTCATGAAATTGAACCCCATGTCGAGCTCGGCACTGAGTGTGGAGTCTGCTTGAGAGTCTCTCTCTCCCTCTCCTTCTGTCCCCATCCCTGCTTGCACTCTCTCTCCCTTTCAAAAAAAGGTGTTAGAAAGTATTACAATACCAAATTCTGGCAAGGATACAGAGCATTTGAAATCTTCCTGCATTGCTGGTGGGGGTGCAAAATGGTTCAGTCACTCCAGTGACTATACAGAAACTACATAGTTTCTTATAAAGTTAAATACTTACAATATGATCCTGTAATCTCATTCTGAGAGAAATGAAAAATTATATTTACACACAAAAAACTTCACATGAAATTCAGAGCAGCTTTATTCATACTCAAAATGTAAACAACCCAAATGTCCTTTGATTGGTGTACTGTATTACATCTAAATATGAAATACTACCCAACAATGAAAAGAAATGCACTACTGATCATACAAGTATGGATGGATCTTGAAGGCATTATGCTCTGTGTAAGGGCCTAATCTTTTAAGGTTACATACCATATTATTCCATTTATATGGTATTCTCAATAAGACAAGACATTAGTGATTAGGATAGACCAGTGATTACCAGGTGGGATAGGGACGACTACAAAGGAATAGCATGAGGGAATTGCTTCTCAGCCTTTTGGCTAAGATCAAGTGTAGGAATAGCATGAGGGAATGTTTTGGAGTAATGAGAATATTCTGTGGTGCTAGCTGAATGTTAAACTTCACATGTCTATATATCAAAAGAAAAAATAAATATACTGTATAGTTTTAAAACATTTCTGACTCACCACAGAGTAGAAAAAAAGGTGTTCTGAGAGTGTCAAGTCATTAAACAACATGTCATGTTGTGGACAGAAGCCCAAGTTTTTTCGAATCTCAGTTATGTTCTTTGAGATGTCAAATCCATGAATATAAACCTTTCCTCTAGTTGGAGGGTAACAACCTATGATTAAGCAGAAGACATAAAAGAAGCTGAGCGTTGGTGAGAGAGCATTGTAAGATATTGTAAATTAGTATCTTAAATTCAGACTGCTTGTGGATTACTCAAAAGAATTAGCACTATCTCCTACAGAATACTTTAGGAAAATATCAATAATTACATCTAGATATTGGGATAAGCTATCTTTTTTTTCTTTTCTGCTTTTGTATACAAATTTTCTATAATGGATATGGATTATATTGATAAAAAAAACATAAATAATTTGCTATATTCTAATACATTCACATTGCAATTAGACTGTTACTGTATTTGTGGATCAGAATAGGTACTGTGTAGATGTTATGACATAATATTGAGGCTCCTGGGTGGCTCAGTCAGTTGAGTCTCTAATTCTTGATTTTGGCTCAGGTCATGATTCTGGGATCCTGAGCTTGGACCCCATATTGGGCTCCTCACTCAGCAGGGAGTCTGCTTGCCTTGTCTCCCTCTGCCCCTCCCCCTGCATCTGTACTCTCCCTCTCTCTAAGATAAGTAAATACATCTAAAAAAAAAAAAAAAAGAAAGAAAAGGAAAAAATATAAGATTAGCATTATTTAATTTTTGTCTTCAAGAAATTTAAATACTAATAACAAACAGTCCAGATTTGTGGGCAACAATTTTTTTGTGTGTGTGGGCAACAATTTGATAACATGTAAAAAATAAAAACTATAAGACCATTTAAATCCTATAAATCATTTACCTTGTTTAAAAATATATATTCTTTTTAAAACTTAAAATAGAGTTGACATAAAACATTAGTTTCCAGTGTACAACATAATGATTTGATACTTGCATATATCACAAAATGATCATACAATGTCTAGTTAGCATATCACCATATATAATTATAATATTTTTCTTGTGATGAAGACTTTTATGATCTACTCTCTTAGCAACTTTCAAATATATGAAACAGTAAAATTAACTATAGTCATTATGCTGTACGTTATATCCCATAACTTATTTATCTTATAACTGGAAATTTGTACCTTTTGATCACCTTCACTCATTTAGCCCAGTCCCCATCTATTGACTCTGGCAACCACCAATTTGTTCTTTATATCTGTGAATTTGTTTTTTTTTTTTTTTTCCTTTGTAAATTCTACATATAAGTGAGACTAATCAGTATTTGTCTTTCTCCAACTTATTTCACTTAGCATAATGCGCTTAAGGTCCATCCATGTTGTCACAAACAAGAGTTCCTTCATTCTTATGGCTGAATAATAATCCATTGGGTATATAGACATCTTATCTATTCATTAGTCGATGAGAACTTGCATTTCTAACACATTCCCAGCTGATATTAATGATGCTGCTAGTCAGAGGACCAGACTCTGAGGACACTGAGTTAGGATAAAGGCTAAACTGCTATTATCAAAGAGGCCACAAAGAAGTTTTAAAAAGACAGAAATTTTGCATTCATATGATAATCCCAAGGCAAAAAATCCAGGTCGGTAGGAAGATCAACTCCACTTTTTTTTAAATCCATTCATCCACTGAAGGACACTTAGGTTGCTTCCATACCTTGGTTATTATAAATAATGCCACAAACAAACATGGGAGTGGATATCTCTTTGTGTTTTCATTTCCTTCAAGTAAATACCCAGAAATGGAACTGCTGAATCATATGGTAGTTTTATGTTTAATTTTTTGAGGAAACTTCATACTGTTCTCCATAGTGGTTGCACCAATTAACATTTCCACAAACAGTGCACAAGGGTTCCCTCTTCTCCACATCCTTCTCAACACGTGTTATTTCTCGGCATTTTGAAAACAGCCATTCTAACTGTTGTGAGGAGGTATCTCATTGTGGTTCTGATTTATATTTCCCATATGGTAAGTGATGTTTAGCCTTTTTTCATGTACTTGTTAGCCATCTAGCTGTCTGCTCTTGAAAAATGTCTATTCAAATCCTTTGTTCATTTTTTAAATTGGATTTTTTTTTTTTTTGCTATGAGTCACATGAGTTCTTTATATATTTTGGATATTAACACCTTATCCGACATGATTTGCAAATATTTTCTCCTATTCAGTGGGTTACTTTTCATTTTATTGTTTTCTTTGCTGTGAAGCTTTTTAGTTTGATGTAGCCCCACACCTATATATCATTGCCTTTTGTTGCCTTGTTTTTGGTGTCAAATCCCCAAAATCATCTCCAAGATTGTGGTCAAAGAGCTTACTGTATGCCTGTATTTTCATCAAGGAGTTTTGTGGTTTCAAGTCTTACATGTTAATGTCTTTAATCCATTTTGAGTTGATTTTAGTAGACGGTATAAGAGAGTGATACAGTTTTCCCAACACCATTTATTGACAGGACTGTCTTTCTCCATTGTATTCTTGGCTCCTTTATTGTAAATTAACTGATCATATATACATGCATTTATTTTTAGGCTCTCTATACTGTTCCACTGTTCTGTGTCTGTTTTTATGTCAATACCATACTATTTTGAGGACTAGCTTTGTAACATAGTTTGAAATAAGGAAGCTTGATGCTTACACCTACCCTAGATTGCTTTGACTATTTAGGGACTACTGCAGTTCCATACAAATTTTAGGATTGTCTGTTCTATTTCTGTGAAAAATGCCATTAGAATTTTGATGGGACTTGCACTGAACTTGCAGATTGTTTTGGGTAGTATGGGCAGTTTAACAATATTGTTATTAATGGAGTATCTTCCACTTATTTATGTCTTATTCACTCCTTTTCATGTCTTATAGTTTTCAGTGTACAGGTGCTTCACCCCCTTGGTTAATTTTGCTCCTAGGTATTTAATTCTTTTTGATGTAATTATATATGGTGTTTCCCTCTTTCTTTCTTTCTTCTTTCTTTCTTTCTTTCTTTTATTTTTGAGAGAGAGAGAACACAAGCAGGGAGGGAGGGGCAGAGGGAGAGGGAAAGAGAATCCCCAAAAGGCTCAATGCTCAGTACAAGCCCAATGCAGGGCTTGATATCACAACCCTGAGATCATGACCTGAACTGAAATCAAGAGTCAGATGCCAACTGAGCCACCCAGGCGCATCTCTTTCTGACAGTTTATTTGTGTATAGAAACACAATGGATTTTTGTAGACAGACTTTACGTCCTGCAACTTTACTGAATTAATAGTTACAAAAGTTTTTTAGTGGAATCTTTATAGTTTTTTATATATAATATTATGTCATCTGTAAATATTTTTTTCCTTTTTGATTTTGATGCTTTTTATTTAAAAGCAGCAAGAGCGGGCATCCTTGTATTATTCCTGATTTTAGAAGAAAAGCTTTTATCTTTTTACTATTGAATATGATGTTAGCTGCAGGCTTGTCATATACGGCCTTTGTTATGTATGTTAAGTATGTTCCCTCTATGCCCAGTTTGTTTAGAGTCTTTATTATAGATGTAGAATTTTGTCAAATGCTTTTCTGCATCTATTGAGGTGATTAAAATATTTATAGTCTTAAAATATATTTTTGAAAAATATATCGTGATCCTGTAGTCCTTGGATGGAGCCCCACATTGGGCTCTCTACTCTGCAGGGAGAATGCTTCCCCTTCCCCTTTCTTAGAACTCCTGGGTGGCTTGGTCGGGTAGGCTGCTGCCTTTAGCTCAGGTTATGATGCCAGTGTCCTGGGATCGAGCCCCACATCGGGCTCTATACTCTGCGGGGAGCCTGCTTCCCCTTCTCTCTCTCTGCCTGTTTCTCTGCCTACTTGTGATCTCTGGCAAATAAATAAATAAAATCTAAAAAAAAATTTTTTAAAATACATTCCAAAGTGGAAAAGTCTTTCAAAAACATCTAAATAAGGATACTTATTTAGCATTGATGGTAAATGCTAAAAATCAATTAAAAAAAAAAGAAAATGACAAGTTAATGACCGCATATTAATTTAAAAGACTACTATATGGCTATTAAAAAGAATACTATGTGACTACTAAAAATACAATGTGGCCTTGGAAATAATATATATACAGACTACATCACATAAGGAAATTTCTTTTTTTTTAAGATTATTTATTTATTTATTTGACAGACATAGATCACAAGCAGGCAGAGAGGCAGGCAGAGAGAGAGTGGGAAGCAGGCTCCCTGCTGGGCAGAGAGCCCGATGCCGTGCTCGATCCCAGGACCCTGGGATCATGACCTGAGCCAAAGACAGAGGCTTAACCCACTGAGCCACCCAGGCACCCCAAGGAAATTTCAATATAAAATTATGTTCTTTAAAAACTGAACAAAAACTATCATGTTATATAGTAATAACATTATTATTTTATAAACAATTAAGAAAGACTTATTGAAAAGATGTGAAAAATTTAGAATTTTACTTTCATTAGGTTCCTTCCTTCTCATATCATTACTCAAATTCTTACATTTTAAGGCGTTTTAAATGACAATGATAGTGGAAGATCAGGGAAGTAAAAAAGCACCCGTTTTTCTATAGAAAGAAAAAAAAGAATCAACTTGCTAAACTCAGAAAAGTATTCAAAGGTTTACAGCAGCACAATACTTAATCAAGAAAAAGATGAAGACCTTGAGGACTGAGTAATACATGGGGCTGTTGAATCACTATATTGTACAACTAAAACTAATATAGCACTGTATGTTAACTACCGTGGAATTAAGATTTAAAAAGGACTACACGTATTGTGATGAGCACTGAGTGATGTAGAGAATTGTTGAATCATTATTACCTAGCAAAACTGTCTTTTAAAAATGATGGAGCAGGGCACCTGGGTGGCTCAGTGGGTTAAAGCCTCTGCCTTCGGCTTGGGTCGTGATCCCGGGGTCCTGGGATCAAGCCCCGCATCGGGCTCTCTGCTCAGCAGGGAGCCTGCTTCCCCCTCTCTTTCTGCCTGCCTCTCTGCCTACTTGTGAACTCTGTCTGACTTGTGATCTCTGTCTATGAAATAAATAAAAAAAAATCTTAAAAAAAAAAAAAGAAGGAGCAATTAAGGCTACCAGATGAACAAAAGTTGAGAGTTCATTACTAGGAGACCTCCGTTACAAGAAATGTTAAGAGTTCTTCAGGATGAAACATAAGGATGCTAAATGGTAATATGAAAGCATATTAAAGTATAAAACTCATTGTAAAGGTAAATAACGTAGACAAATACAGAACACTATAATGCTATGATGAGTATAATACATGTAAAATAGTGGTGAGTAAATTACTCATTTTTTGTATAAAAGTTAAAAGACAAAAGTATTAAAATATTATACACATAAAAATGTTCATCAGCATACAACATAAAAAGATGTAAATTGTGACATTAACATAAAGCATGTTCATGTGGAAGAAATAAAATTGAGTTCTGTTTGTGAATGAAGGTCAATTGTTATTAATTTAAATAGAATATTATAACTATAAAATATTTTATATAAGTTCCAAGGTAACCATAAAGGAAATACCTACAGAATAAACATAAAACACAAAGAGAAACAAATCAAAGTACATAATATAAGATAATATATATATTATACATATATAACATATATATATATATTTATGAAAGAAAAAAGTAGAGGGCAAAAGAACTGTAGGAAAGACAATTTTAAAAATGGCAATGGTGAGCCCTTCCCTATCAATAACTACTTTAAGTTTAAATGAAAAGACCTAAAAAGATACAGAGTGGCCAAAATGGATAAACTAACAATACCTAACTATGCGCTCTCTATAAGGACCTTTACTTTTTATTTATTTTATTTAAATTCAATTAGCCAAGGTATAGTAGTACATCATTAGTTTTTGATATAATGTTCATTAGTTGAGTATATCACCCAGTGCTCATCATATCACATGCCCTCTTTAACACCCATCATCCAGCTACCTCACCCCTCCATATACCTCCCTTTCCACAACCTTCAGTTTGCTTCCTGGAGTCAAGAGTCTCATATGGTTTATCTCCCTCTCTAATTTCTTCCCAGTTTCCCTTCCCCACCCCTTTCATCCTCTGCATTATTCCTTATGTTCCACACTAGTGAAACCATATAATTGTCTTTCTCTGATTGACTTATTTCACTTAGCATAATCCCCTCTAGTTCCATCCATGTCAATGTAAATGGTAGATATTCATCCTGATGTCTAAGTAATATTCCATTGTATATATACACCATATCTTCTTTATCCATTCATCTGTTGAAGGACATCTCAGCTCCTTCCACAGTTTGGCTATTGTGGGCATTGCTGCTATGAACATTGGGGTACCGGTGCCCCTTCTTTTCACTACATCTGTATCTTTGGGTTAAACACTCCCAAGTAGTCATAGTATAATTGCTCTGTCATAGGGTAGCTCTATTTTTAATGACCTGAGGAACCTCCATACTGTTTACCAGAGTGGCTGTACCAGCTTGCATTCCCACCAACAGTGTAAGAGGTCTCCCCTTTCTCCAAATGCTCACCATCACTTGTTGTTCTACAAGGAACTTTAGATTTAAGGACATATATAGGCAGAAAGGGAAGGCATGAAAAAAGATTCAATGTAAATGGTAACCAAAGAGAGCGGGAGTGGCTATACTTCTATTAGGCAAAGTAGACTTTAAGTAAAATATGTCATGAGAGAAAGAACAGTATTATATAACGGTTATATCATATAACAAATAATTAAAGTTACAGAAAGATATAACAATTATAAATATATGTGTCCAACATTAGAGCATCTACATATATTAGGTAAACATTGGCAGAACTACAGGGAAGAATACATAGCAGCAATATTATATTACATGGAGACTTCAATATCACACTTTCAATAATGGATAAAACATCTTGACAGATGATTAATGATGAAACAGAAGTGAACAACACTAGAGACCAAATGGACCTAATAAGCGTTCTATCTAACAGCAGAAAATATACATCTTTTCAAATGCACATAAAACATTCTCCAGGATATATGTATGTTAAGTCACAAAGTATCATACACAATTTTAAGTTGTAAATAACAAATTTAAGACTCAAGTCATATACAGAGTATCTTTTCAAACCACAATGGGATGAAACCAGGAAGCAAAAGAATAAAAATTTAAAAATTCATAAATGTGGAAATTAAACACAACATTTCTGGAAAACAAATTATTCAAAAAAGAGGGGAAAAAGGAAAGTTAGAAAATATTTTGAGACAAATAAAAATGAAAATACGAAATATTAAAACCTATGGAAAACAGCAAAACAGCACTAAAAAAGAAGTTAATACTGATAAGTGTCCATTATTTTTAAAAAAGGGTAAAAAATACACATCCTAACTTTACACCTCAAAAAACTAGAAAAATAATTCCAAGGTTTGCAGAAGGAAGGAAATAAAAAAGATTACCCAAAAATAACCAAAATGGAGACTAGAAAAATAGTAAAAGAAATCACTGAAAGTAAGGTTGGTTTTTGAAAAGATAAACATAATTGACAAACCTAAATTAGACTAAAAAAAAAGTCAGAAGACTCAAAATTAGGAAAGACATTGCAGGGAGCCCGAAGTAGAGCTCGATCCCAGGACCCTAGGATCATGACCTGAGCCAAAGGCAGACACTTAATGACTGAGCCACCCAGGCGCCCTTTTACCAATCTTTTAGAGAAGAATTAGCGCCAGCCCTTCTCGAACTCTTCCAAAAACTGAAAATGAGGGAATACTTCCAAACTCATTTTGTGAGGCCAGCATTACCCTAACACCAAAGCCAGACAGAGACACTATAAGGCAAATAACTTGGATGAAAATAGATTTGAAAGTCCTCAACAAAATACAAGCAAACTGAATTCAACAACACATTAAAAGGATCATATGCCATGTCCAAGTGGGATTTACCCATGAGATGTAAGGATGACTCAATATTCAAGAATCAATTGATGTGATACACCATATTAACAGAATGATTTTTAAAAAATCACATGATCATCTCAACAGACACAAAGAAAACATGTGGCAAAATTGAACTCTTTCATTTTTTTCTTTTTTCATTTTTTTCTTTTCATTTCATTTTTTCTTTTCATTTTCCTCAATGAACTAGAAATAGAAGCCAATTTCCTCAACATAAAGAGACCATATATGAAAAGCCCACAGCTAACATAATTCTTTATGGTGAAACTAAAAGCTTTTCCTGTAACTGGAAACAAAGTAAGGGTTCTTTCTGTCCCACTTCTGGACCACTTCCTGTCCCACTTCTAATACTGGAGGGCATAGCCGAAGCAATTAGGGGAGAAATAAAAGGAATCCAAGCTAAAAAAAAAAAAGAAGTAAAATTACCTGTTTGCAGATGATGTGATCTTACATGTATAAAAGCTTAACTCTACACACACACGTGCTCTCTGATGAACTAATATACAAGATTCAGTTAAGTTGCTATATACAACATCAACATTCAAAAAATCAATTTCTGCATCATTGATATGATCATGTGGTTTTTGTCCTTGATTCTATTTATGATGTATTACATTGATTTTGCATGTCAAGCCATCCTTACATTTCAGGAATTCATCCCACTTGGTCATGGTATATGACCCATTTAATGTATTGTTGAATTTAGCTTTGTAGTTTTGTGTTGTTTTGTTTTGAGTTGTCTATCTATGTTGATCAGGGATATTGGCCCATAGTTTTCTTATCTTGTAGTGTCCTAGTCTGACTTTGGTATAAGGGTAATAACAGGCCTTATAGAATGATGTAATAAGTGTACCCTCCTCTTGAATCTTTTCAAAGAATTTGAAGAGGACTGGCACTAATTTTTCTTTAAATGTTTGGTAGAATTCTCCAATGAAATCATCTGGTCCTAAGCTTTTCTTTTGAGAGGTTTTTCATTACTGTTCAATTCTCTTAGTAGTTGTAGGTGTGTTCAAATTATCTATTTCCTTATGATTCAGTCTTGCTGGGTTGCATGTTTCTAGGAATTTATCAATTTCTTCTAGGTTTTGAAGTTTTCTAATATACAGTAGTTCACAGTGTTTTGTTATGATCCATTTTATTACTATGGCATAGGCTGTATTATCCCACATCTCATTTTTATTTTAATTATTTGAATTTTTTCAATTTTGTGGTTTTTTTTAAAAACCAAGTCTTTTTCTTTTTTAAAAGATCTTATTTATTTATTTAACAGAGGGAGACACATCGAGAGAGGGAACACAAGCAGGGGGAGTGGGAGAGGGAGAAGCAGGCTTCCCACCAAGCAGGGAGGCCCAGTGGTGGGCTCAATCCCAGGACCCTGGGATCATGATGTGAGCTGAAGGCAAATGCTTAATGACTGAGTCCCCCAGGCGCCAAAAACCAGTTCTTAAGTTTTATTTTTTCCTCTTACCTTCCCATTCTCTATTTTATCTCCACAGTGATTTCTATTCTATTCTTCCTTCTACTGTCTTTAGGTTTAGTTTGTTATTCTTTTTCTAGTTCTTTAAAGTATGCAGTTAGGTTATTAATATCAGATTTTTCCTCTTTTTTTGATGTAAGTGTTCACGATGCTAGAATTCCATTTTTGCACTGCTTTTGATGCATCCTGTAAGTTTTTTATGTTGTGTTTTCATTTTAAATTTTCCCAAGATACTTTCTATTTTGTGATTCCTCTTTTGACCCATTGGTTAAGGGTGTGTTGTTTAATTTCCACATATTTGTGGGTTTTCCAATTATCCTTCTCTTAATTGATTTATAGTTTCTATTGTGACTGGAAAAGATACTTTGTATAACTTCATTATTTTAAAATTAGTTAAGATTTGTTTTGTAAACAAACATGTGATCTCTCCTGGAGAATGTACCATGTTTTATTGAGAATAATGTATATTCTGCTGTTGTTGGGTCGAGTGTTTAGTACACGTCTGCTGGGTCCAACTGTTGTTAAAGATCTCTATTTTCTTACAGAGTTTTTGTCAAATTCTATATATCATTGAAGGGGAGTATTAAAGTTTCCTACTATTATTGTGCTACTGCTTCTCTCTTTATTTCTCCAATATTTGCTTCATTTTTAAAGAACTCTGATGTTTGGGGTGCCTGAGTGGCTCAGTCAGTTAAGCGTCTGCCTTCAGCTCAGGTCATGATCTGAGAGTCCTGGGATTGAGCCCCGCATCGGGCTCCCTGCTCAGCAGAGAGTCCGCTTCTCCCTCTCCCTCTGCCTGCTGCTCTGCCTACTTGTGTTATCTGTCGAATAAATAAATAAATAAATAAATAACTCTGATGTTTGATAAATATATATTTATAATTGTTATATTTTCCCATTGAGTGTTTGATTTGGTATCATCACCTCTACTCTGATCATCATTTGCACATTTTTTAATCTATTTACTTGATTATGTGTCCTTAGATTTCAAGTGATTCTCTTGCAGACAGCATGTATCTTTAAA
The DNA here is from genome assembly GCF_963455335.1 of Martes martes. NCBI lineage: Eukaryota > Metazoa > Chordata > Mammalia > Carnivora > Mustelidae > Martes > Martes martes. The sequence continues at coordinate 24,980,112 of NC_137906.1, forward strand.
AAAAAATCTATTTAGTCAATCTATATCCTTTGATTGGGTTATTTATTTATTTATTTATTGTTAAAGATTTTATTTATTTGGGAGAGAGAGAGAGTGCAAGAGAGCACAAGCAGGGAGAGGTAAAGAGGGAGAGGAAGAAGCAGGCTCCCCATTGAGCAGTGAACCCCATAAAGGGCTAGATCCCAGGACTCTTGAATCACGATCTGAGCTGAAGGCAGACACTTAACCAACTGAGCCACCCAGGTACCCTGGTTGGGTAATTTAATCCATTTATTTTAAAAGTAATTATTGTCAGGGAAGGACTTACTATTGCCATTTTATTAATTACTTTCTGTCTGTAGCATTTTGCTTCTCACTACTGCTTTTACTGCCTGCCTTCCTTTGTGTATATTCTATAGATCTTCTTTGTGACTACCATAGGGATTAATGTAAATATTTTAAAATTATAGTGATCAATTTTAAATTGACAATAACTTTATTCATAGCCTTGTCCTTCTACTTTATTTTCTGATGTCACAAATTACACCTTTATATACTGTGTACTCATTAACATAGATTTATAATTATTTTTATGTTTTTAAGTTCTGAGTTAAAAGTGAATTTATGCACCCAAATTACAATAACATGTTTCTATATTTGCTCACATATTTACCTTTATTAGAGAAATTTATATTTTTATATGGCTTTGTACCTGTCTGGTGTCCTGAATTTCAACTTGAATGACTCCCTTCATAATTTCTTATAGAAGATGTCTTGTGGTAATTCATTCTTTCAGCTTCTGCTGAATTAGGAAAATCTGAATTTTCCCTTCACTTTTCAAAGTTTTGACAGATATAGTTTTCTTGGTTGTAGTTGTTTTTTCTTTCAGTACTTTGAATATAATATCGTACTGCTTTCTGACCTTCAAGGTTTCACTGACGAATCCTCTCTGTCTTGAAGAGCATCACCTGCAATTAAGAGTCACTTTTCTCTTGCTTCTTTCAGGATTTTCATTCTTTGAATTTTTAGTGTGATTATAATGTGTCTCATTTATGGGTTTCTTTCACAGTTACTCTACTTGTAATTTGCTGACTTTCTTGAATTTGTATGTCCATTTTCCCCCCTCAAATTTGTAAGTTTTCAGACATTATTTTTTCAAATAAATACTCTGTCCCTTTCTCTTGCTTATTTTCTGGGACTTTCATAGTGCATACAGTGTCTCACTTGATATCCCATAAGTCATTTAGGCTCTCTTCACTTTTCTTCATTCTTTTTTCTTTTCACTCCTCTGACTTAATAATTGCAAATAGCCTATCTTCAAGTTTGCTAATTCATTTTTTCTACCTGCTCAACTCTGCTGTTGAAACCCTCTAATAATAATTTTCTAATTAGTTCTTATACTTTCCATTTTCCATATTCAGGATTTGTGTGGGTTTTTAAAAAATTACTTCTACCTCTGTTAGTATTTTGTTCATGCATAATTTTCCTCATTTAATTTTGTTGTCTGTGTTCTCTTTCAGATCACTGAATATCTTTATTTTTAAAGATTTTATTTATTTATTTGACAGACAGAGAGCACAAGTAGGCAGAGAGGCAGACAGAGAGAGAGGAAGGGAAGCAGGCTCCCTGCTGAGCAGAGAGCCCAATGTGGGGCTCAATCCCAGGACCCTGGGATCATGACCTGAGCCGAAGGCAGAGGCTTTAACCCACTGAGCCACCCAGGCACCCCTAGATCACCGAATATCTTAAAATGACTTTTTGTCAGGTAATTCAGAGATCTGTGTTTCTTTTTTTTTTTTTTTTTTAATTTTTTATTTATTTTCAGCGTAACAGTATTCATTGTTTTTTCACCACACCCAGTGCTCCATGCAATCTGTGCCCTCCCTAATACCCACCACCTGGTTCCCCCACCCTCCCACCCCGCCCCTTCAAAACCCTCAGGTTGTTTTTCAGAGTCCATAGTCTCTCATGGTTCACCTCCCCTTCCAATTTCCCTCAACTCCCTTCTCCTCTCCATCTACCCTTGTCCTCTATATTATGTTATGCTCCACCAATAAGTGAAACCATATGATACTTGACTTTCTCTGCTTGACTTATTTCACTCAGCATAATCTCTTCCAGTCCTGTCCATGTTGCTACAAAAGTTGGGTATTCGTCCTTTCTGATGGAGGCATAATACTCCATAGTGTATATGGACCACATCTTCCTTATCCATTAATCCGTTGAAGGGCATCTTGGTTCTTTCCACAGTTTGGCGACCGTGGCCATTGCTGCTATAAACATTGGGGTACAGATGGCCCTTCTTTTCACTACATCTGTATCTTTGGGGTAAATACCCAGCAGTGCAATTGCAGGGTCATAGGGAAGATCTATTTTTAATTTCCTGAGGAATCTCCACACTGTTCTCCAAAGTGGCTGCACCAGTTTGCATTCCCACCAACAGTGGAAGAGGGTTCCCCTTTCTCCACATCCTCTCCAACACACGTTGTTTCCTGTCTTGCTAATTTTGGCCATTCTAACTGGTGTAAGGTGGTATCTCAATGTGGTTTTGATTTGAATCTCCCTGATGGCTAGTGATGATGAACATTTTTTCATGTGTCTGGTAGCCATTTGTATTTCTTATGGGTCATGTTCTAGTGCTTTATTTTGTTACTTTGGGGCAGGTTTCTGTGTGTGTGTGAGTGTGTGTGTGTGTGTGTGTGTGTGTGTTTTGTATGCCTTATGTTTCGTTGAGATTTAAACATTTAAAAACAGACATCTCTCACAGTATTTATGGACTAGCTTCACGCATGGGAAGTCCTTCACCCGTCACCCCCACTAGAGGTTTGGGGACCTTAAAATATTTTCTGGGGATGGATCTTTGGGGTTTTGCATATGTTTTCATTCTGCTATATATGGCCGCTCCAAACTGTCTTAATTTCCTTAAGCAGCTTGGAGATTGTGTTTCTTTTGTAGTTCTCTGCCTATATTCTGTTGCTTCCTTGGCATCTGAGTGGGGAATTGCACGTTTCCTGCTGCCTTAAAATACTTTAAAGTGCTGCAGCATTTGCCTGTGTTTTTCTGTGACTTCCAAACTGTCGTCTATAACACATGGCCACTCCATTAGTTCTCCATTAAGCAAAGCAGAAACCAGTCCCTTGGGCAGTCCCTAGAGCCAGAACATTGGATATAAATTCTAGTCTTTTCTTTCTGTCCCAAGGGAGAAGCTTGGAATTGGCGCATTTCCTCCTCATTGTGTCATGCCATGCTGGGAGAGGGGTTGGGGTGAGAAAATGTCATAAGGTTCCTGCCCTTTTTGGTATTGGACATGCATACATTTGCATGCTGCAGCATCCAAACTTGTTTCTGGAGTTTTTAAAAAGGTATGTTTGTCTGCATATTGTTGTTAACTTAGTGTCTCTATGGGGAGGAGGGTCTGGAGCTTCCAAGTTCACCATATTTCTGATGTGACTCTCATCTCTTGCTTCTAAGTTACCTCTATCTTCATTTAGTCTTGTTTAATTGCTGTAAATCTTTTCCTGTTTCCCAAGTGCTGGCAAAATTGGTTCTGACATTTTGTGCTTGTTTATATATATCTTATCTATGAAGGGACCAGAACTTGGAGCTACCATCTCTGAGAATTTGCTCCTAATGGTTGCTTCTGAGCTCACTCTCGCTGTATGAATAGGATTTCAATAGGTGGACAGATGGTTCAGGCACTCCCATTGAGAGAAAGGCCATGAACATATACAGAGGGAAAAGTGCATTGTATGCGTTCTGTCATTACATGTAGAACATGGGATGTGTTCCAAGATAACATGTAAAGCATATCAACTATATATAATGCATATATTATCATGAAGTTAATGACAATTCAAATCATAACCTTGTGATACTACCTAGGTAGTCATGTTGTTAAGAAGAGGCTTAACAGAGACCTAGAGGAAATCAGTTCAAATATATAAAATAGCAGAGAATGCAGGTAGTGTCTGCCCTTTCTGAGCTAGTTTTGGCATCATTTTAGTTTCAAAAGAGAGGTTGTTCTATTTCAACTACTATGCTCAGTCCTGTTCCAGCCTCTAGAACTTATGCTAACCTCACACACAACATGGGATTCATGATTCTAATTGTCCATAGTACTCCTTATCCATTCTTCCTTTCTGGTGAATGCAGTGCATCTAGCATGTAAACCTATATAAAATATTCTCCCATGGCTTCTTATTGCGGTCAGCATAAATTCTAATCTTCATAGCATGGCTTCCCCCAAACCTTTCATGATTTGACCTCTTAATTATTCCTCTAGCTTTATCTTTTGCTATTATTCAAATTCTATCTCTGATCTAGTCAGTTCCCTGCTTTCAAGTCTCCTAGTCTTTGCTTATGTCTATAATATTCTTTGGTTCCATTCATGGACCTTTAGATATCCTATTTGTCTCAGATTTGATGACACTTCCCTTTTTCTCACCCCCCACAAGACAGGTTATGTCGCATTCCATTAGGTGAACAGCATCCTACATATAACATCTCCTTTTACACTTACAATGTTAGTTTCAAGTTTCTTTCCTATACCTCCACCAGTGTACAAAATTGAGGGTAACAACCCTGTAATCATCACTGTAGTACCCACTGTATTACCAATTCCTATGAAAAGGATAGGCATATAAATATTTTCATTGAATAAATGAATCAATTTATTACATTACCAAGGGCATCTTGGTTGTAAATAATTAAAGTGTAATAAAAACTGCAACACTGAAATAACAACATACTCAATACCACAAGGTGCTGATTGGTTTGAAGCCTTAGAAGGAACCTGACTTCTGCTCTAAACAGAATTAATACATACCTATGAGAAGAGACAAGACTGCGGTTTTTCCTGCCCCATTTTGTCCTAGAAGAATGGTGATTTGCCCCTTATATAAATTCAAAGACATGTTGTTTACTACTACTTTGTCACCAAATTCCTGTGAGATAAAAGAAAGAATAAATTGTTATCTGTCACTATCACTTATGAAAGACAAAACACTCATATACTCTACCCTTTGAAGAAACAACATTATAAAACAGGTGAAGGTAGGAGGTACAGGTTTCCAGTTATGCAAGTCATGGGCATGAAAGGTATAGTACAGAGGATATGGTCAATGGTACTATAATAGCATTGTAGGGTGACAGGTGGTAGCTTGCTGGTGGTGAGCGCAACATAACATACAGACTAGTCAAATAACTATGTTGTCCACCTGAAGCTAATGTAACACTATGCATCAACTATACTTCAACAAAGAAGTAAAAAGAAAAAAGCAACATCATACTATCAAACTTGTGAAAAAAGATAATGTGAACAATGAACAACATTTGCAGGTCACTGAGTTTGTATATTAGGCAAAATAGGTGTGATTTGGTAAGGAAAACGGAGGCCTTTCTATAGTCTATGTTGGAAGAGTGTAATATAGTAATTACGGGCTTATTCAATTGTAGTAAGAGCTAGGAAACTTCATAGAAGTTGCCACTGATGCCATGATTTCAGCCAGAAGTTTGGTGATTCACAAGAGTATGCCTGGAAATTCTTGAGATTCTAAGCAGAATTAATACATTTATTAATTTCTGAAGCTGTTTCAAAAAATAGAAATGGAAGGAACACTTTCAAACTCTATGAGGCCATCATTACCTTGATCCCAAAACCAGACAAAGACCCTGTCAGAAAGGAGAATTATAGAGCAATATCCCTGATAAACATGGATGCCAAAATTCTCACTAAGATACTACCCAATAGGATCCAACACTATATTAAAAAGATTATTCACCATGACCAGGTGGGATTATTCCTGGGATGCCAGGGTAGTTTCACATTTGCAAATCAATAAATATGATACACCACATTAATAAAAGAAGGACAAGAACCATATGATCCTCTCAATTGATGCAGGAAAAGCATTTGACAAAATACAGCATCCTTTCTTGATTAAAATTCTTCAAAATATAGGGATAGAGGGAATATACCTCAGTATCATAAAAGCCATCCATGAATAGCCCACAGCAAATATCATTCTCAATGGAGAAAAACTGAGAGATTTTCCCTTAAGGTCAGGAACATGACAGGGATGCCCACTCTCACCACTGCTGTTCAACACAATACTAGAAGTCCTAGCCTCAGCAATCAGACAATGAAAAGAAATAAAAAGCAAACTGGCAAAGAAAAAGTCAAACTCTCACTCTTCGAAGATGGCATGATACTTCATGTGGAAAATGCTAAAGACTCCACTTCAGCAACACGGCAGGATAAAAAATCAATACACAGAAATCAGCTGCATTTCTTTTTTCCCCCCATTTTATTTCTTTTCAGTGTTCCAAAATTCATTATTTATGCACCACACCCAGTGCTCCATGCAATATGTGCCCTCCATAATACCCACCACCAGGTTCACCCATCTCCCAACCCTCCACCCCTCCAAAACCCTCAGTTTGTTTCTCAGAGTCCACAGTCTCTCATTTCTAAAACTTTTAATATTGCAAACCTGAAATGCTATCCATTAAACACTTCTTAATGTTTCCCTCTCTCCAGCTGCTGGAAACAAAGATTCTACTTTCTGTTTCTATGAATGTAGGTCAAATGCCCAATGTAAGTAGAATCATGCATTACTTGTCCTTTTGTGCATAATGCCTTCAGGGTGCATCCATGTTGTAGAATATGACAGAACTTCTCTCTTTTTAAAGGCTGATTAATATTCTACTGTATGTATATGGTGCATTTTGTTTATCCATTCATCTGTGGAGGGACAGAGGTTGCTTTCACCTCTTGGCTATTGTGAATAATGCTGCAATGAACGTAAGTGTGCAGATTATCTTTTTGAGATCCTTTCTTCAGTTCTTTTGGTTATATGCCAAGAAGTGGGATTGCTGGATCATACAGTAGTCATCTTTAGTATTCTGAGAAACTTCCATACTGTACACCATTTTATATTCCTACCAACAGAGCACAAGGATTCTGATTTCTTTACATCATCATTAACACTTGTTCTTTTATGGTTTTTTGGTAGTGGCCATCCTAACTGTTATGAAGTGATCTCTCATTGTGATTTGGATATGTATTTCTGTGATAATTAGTGAAGTTGAATGTTTTTTTCCTATGTTTTTTGACCATTCGTGTGTTTTCTTTGGAGAAATGTCTCTACAAGTTCTTTGCCCATTTTTATTTCTTTGCCCATTTTTTGGGGGGGGGGATCAAGGTAATGCTGGACTCATAGAATGAAATTGGAAGTTTTCCCTCCATTTCTACTTTTTGGAACAGTTTCAGAAGAATTTCTGTACACCAACAATGTGATTGAAGAAGCAGAAGTGAAGGAATTGATTCCATTTACAATTGCAGCAAAACTAAGAGATACCTAGGAATAAACCTAACCAAAGAAGTAAAGGATATATACTCCAGAAGCTATAGAACACTTATGAAAGAAATTGAGGAAGACACAAAAAGATGGAAAAGCACTCCATGCTCATGGATTGGAAAAATTAACATTGTGAAAATGTCTATAGTGCCCAGAGCAGTCTACACATTCAGTACAATTCCTATCAAAATTCCGTTGGCATTTTTCACAGTCCTGGGACAAACAATCCTAAAATTTATATGGAACCAGAAAAGTTACTGAATAGCCAGGGGAATGTTGAAAAAGAAAATAAAAAATGGGGGCATCACGTTGCCTGACTTCATCCTATATTGCAAAGCTGTTATCATTCAAGACAGCATGGTACTGGCACAAAACAGGCACATAGATCAATGGAACAGAACAGAGAGCCCAGATATACTCTCAACTCATTTTCAACAAAGCAGGAATGAATATCCAATGGAAAAAAAAGATAGTCTCTTCAATAAGTCGTGCTGGGAAAATTGGACAACCACAAAGAGAAGAATGAAACTGAACTACTTTCTTACATCATATACAGAAATAAACTCAAAATGGATGAAAGACTTCAGTATGGGAAAGGAATCCATCAAAATTCTAGAGGAGAACACAGGCAGCCGCCTCATCAACCTCAGCCACAGCAATTTCTTGCAATACACATCTCTAAAGGCAAAGGAAACAAAAGCAAAACTGAACTATTTGGACCTTATGAAGATAAAAACTTCTGCACAGCAAAGGACATAGTCAACAAAACTAAAAGGTAACCTATGGAATGGGAGAAGATATTTACAAATGACAGTACAGATAAAGGGCTGGTATCAAAGATCTATAAAGAACTTCTCAAACTCAACATCTGAAAAACAAAAAATCCAGTCAAAGAATGGGCAGAAGAAATGAACAGACACTTCTCCTAAGAATACATACAAACGGCCAACAGACACATGAAAAAATGTTCCATATTACTTGTCATCAGGAAAATACATATCAAAACCACAATGAGATACCACCTTACACAAGTTAGAATGGCAAAAATTAACAATTCAGGAACCAACAAATGTTGGAAAGGTTGTAGAGAAAGGTGACCCCTCTTACACTGTTGGTGGGAATGCAAGCTGGTATAGCCACTCTGGAAAACAGTATGGAGTTTCCCCAGGATGTTCAAAATAGAGCTACCCTACAACTCAGCAATTGCACTACTGGGTATTTATCCCAAAAATGCAGATGTAGTGAAAGAAGGGGCACATGCACCCCAATGTTCATAGCAGCAATGTCCGCAATAGCCAAACTGTGGAAGGAGCTGAGATGTCCTTTAATAGATGAATGGATTAAGAAGATGTGGTTCATATATAGAATGGAGTATTAGTCAGCCATCAGAAAGGATGAATACCTACCATTTACATTGATATGGATGGAACTACAGGGGATTATGCTAAGTGAAATAAGTCAAGAAGAGAAAGACAATATCATATGGTTTCACTCATATGCAGAATATAAGGAATAGTGTAGAGTATTGCAGGGACAAGGAGAAAAAACTGATTGGGAAGAAATCAGAGAGGGAGACAAACCATATGAGACTCTTGACTCCAGGAAACAAACTGATGGTTGTGGAAAGGGAAGTGAGTGGGGGGATGGGGTAACTGGTTGATGGGCAGTAAGGAGGTCATGTAAAGTGATGAGCACTGGGTGTTATATGCAACTAATGTATTATTGAACTTTACAAGAAAAACTACTAATGTATTATTTGTCGGCTAACTGAATTTAAGAAGAAAAGAAGATAAAAACTAAAAAGAAACATAACTTAGAGTGATAAAAACTGTAATTTCTAAAATGAAAATATAATTGATGATATTTACAAATGCAGGTTAGATGCTGCAAAAGAAAAAAGAAAAAGAGAAGAGAGGCAAGACGGTGGAGGAGTAGCTGATTGATATGACATCAGGTCTCAGGAGTTCAGCTACCTAGTTATCATATCATTCTGAACACCTACAAACTCAACAGGAGATAGAAGAGAAGAGCAGCAATTCTAGGAACAAAAAATCGACCACTTTCCGGAAGGTAGGATGTGCGGAGAAGTGAATCCAAAGCGACGGGAAGATAGACGCAGGGGGAGGGGCTGGCTCCCAGTAAGCAGTAGAGCAGTGCAGCACAAAATCAGAAATTTTAGAAGTCTGCTCCACTGAGGGACATCACTCTAGAGGGTAACCGGGGGTGGAACCCTCGTGGAGATAGTGTGGTCTCAGGTCCCGTGGGGTCACAGAAAGATCGGGAGAGAGTATCTGAGTGTGGCAGAACTCACAGGTATAAGAGCGGGGAAGCCGACTACAGAGACAGAGCTGAGGAGTGAGCTTTCAGATCAGGGTTACATTAAGCCATGATCCAAGGCACAGTCGGGCCACTGCTCTTCGAGGAGGGACCCCACAAGTGACAGATCCAGGGAGACTCACCTTCCTCCTCTGGGAGGAGCAGCATGGCAGGAATCTCCTGGGTTTGGAGACTCCAAACAGAGCTGTGCACCAGAGATAGAAACACTCGGTCACAGGCTGGGTGAGCACAGAGCGTGGCCGGAGACCAGGGAGACAGGAGTGATTGATGGCTTATCTCTGAGGACACACTGAGGAGTGGGACCCTGAGCTCTCAGCAACTCCAGACCAAAGTTTAGAAGGCCGCCATTTTCATTTCCGTCCTCCAGAGCTTTATGGAAAGCATTCAGGGAACAAAAGCTCCTGAGACCAAACCCAAGCAGATTACTTAGCCTGGCCCCTGGCAAGGGTGGTGCAATTCTGCCTGGGGCAAAGACATTTGAGAATCACTGCAACAGGCCCCTCCCCCCAGGAGATTTGCAAGAAAATCCAGCCAAGACCAAACTCACTGATCAAGGAGAACAGCGGAACTCCAGAGCTAAGGGGAAAGTAATGCAGACAATTCATGTCCTTTTCCCCATGATCCTTTAGTCTTGCAAAGTTAAATTTTTTTTTATTTTATTTTTCTTATTCCATTTTTTAACGTTCCTCTTTCCTCTTTTAACATTTTTTAACTAGTTTATCTTAACAATACCTTTCTTTAAAAAAAAAGTCTTTTTAAACCTTCATTGTTATAGTCCTATTTTATCCCTTCATTGTATTAAACCTTATTTTTTGTATACATATAGGTTTTTTCCAAAAAGTTTTGGGATACAAATTCTTCTAATAGATCGAAATATACCCTAAATTAAGCAGAGTTTTATTCTGGTCTCCAGCCTGAGCACATGCTCTCCTCTTTTTTTTCCTTTACCAACTTATCTTATCAATTCCTTTTTTAGAATTTTTAAAAATTTTTTCATCTTTATAGTCATATTCCATCCCTTCAATGTATTTACCCTTATTTGTGTGTGTGTGTGTATACACACACATATTTATCCTTTTAAAATTTTCATCTTTATAGTCATATTCTATCCTTTCAATGTATTTACCCTTATTTGTGTGCGTGTATGTATATATCTATACATATATACGTATACACACACACGCACACACACGCACATATACATATACACTTATATATATATGTTTTTCTTTCTTTAAAATTTTGGGAGGTAGCTTCTTCTAAGAGACCAAAATACACCCATAGTCAAGTGGGTGGCTCTGTTCTATTCACCAGTCATATATATATATGTACACACACATATATATATATTTTTTTTTTATTTCTTTTTTCCCCTTTCTTCTCCCCCCAGTCTTGGGTCTCTTCTAATTTGTTTAGCTTACATTTTTCTGGGGTCCTTGGAACCCTTTTAGTATTTTATTCTCTCGTTAATATATTCTTTTTTTTTCATTTTAAATTATGATTAGTTTTTTAAAATAATTTTTTTAATAAACATATAATGTATTATTAGCCCCAGGGATCGTTCATATATTCTTATCTGGATAAAATGACAAGGCAGAAAAACTCACCACAAAAAAAACAAGAGGTAGTACCAACCACTAGGGACCTTGGTCCCTACAGACCAATATGGACATTGGTAATATGTCAGAACTAGTGTTTAGAATGATGATTCTCAAGGTGCTAGCTGGGCTCGAAAAAGGCATGGAAGATATTAGAGAATACCTTTCTGAAGAAATAAAATCCCTTTCTGGAGAAATAAAAGAACTAAAATCTAACCAAGTTGAAGTAAAAAAAGCTATTAATGAGGTGGAATCAAAAATGGAGGCTCTTACTGCTAGGATAAAAGAGGCAGAAGAGAGAATTAGTGATATAGAAGACCAAATGATGGAGAATAAAAAAGTTGAGCAAAAGAGAGACAAACTACTGGACCATGAGGGGAGAATCTGAGAGATAAGTGATACCATAAGATGAAGCAACATTAGAATAATTGGGATTCCAGAAGAAGAAGAAAGAGAGAGGGGGAAGAAGGTATATTGGTATGTTACAGAAGTCTGTAACATACAATGGTAGAAATATTAGATTGACAGCAGACTTATCCACAGAGACCTGGCAGGCCAGAGAGGACTGGCATGATATATTCAGAGCACTAAATGAGAAAAACATGCAGCCAAGAACTGTATCCAGTTAGGTTATCACTGAAATAGAAGGAGAGATAAAAAGCTTCCAGGACAAAAAAAAAATTAAAAGAATTTGCAAACACCAAAGCAGCCCTACAGGAAATACTGAAAGGGGTCCTCTAAGCAAAGAGAGAGCCTAAAAGTAGTAGACCAGAAAGGAACAGGGACAATATACAGTAAGTCACTTATAGACAATACAATGGCACTAAATCCGTATCTTTCAACAGTTACCTGGAATGTAAATGGGCTAAATGCCCCAATCAAAAGACACAAGGTATCAGAATGGATAGAAAAATAAAACCCATTAATATACAGTCTACAAGAAACTCATTTTAGACCCAAAGACACCTCCAGATTTAAAGTGAGGGGGCGGAAAACAATTTACCATGCTAATGGACATCAAAAGAAAGCTGAGGTGGCAATCCTTATATCAGATAAATTAGATCTTAAGCCAAAGACTATAACAAGAGATGGGGAAGGACACTATATCATACTCAAAGGGTCTGTCCAACAAGAAGATCTAACCATTTTAAATATCTATGCCCCTAACACGTGAGCAGCCAACTACATAAACCAATTAATAACAAAATCAAAGAAACACATTTACAATAATACAATAATAGTAAGGGACTTTAACACCCCCCTCACTGAAATGGACAGATCATCCAAGCAAAAGATCAACAAGGAAATAAAGGCCTTATAAGACACACTGGACCAGATGGACATCACAGATATATTCAGAACATTCCATCCCAAAACAACAGAATACACAGTCTTCTCTAGTGCACATGGAACATTCACCAGAATAGATCACATCCTGGGTCACAGATCAGGTCTCAACCGGTATCAAAAGTTTGGGATCATTCCCTGCATATTTTCAGACCACAATGCTCTGAAACTAGAACTCAATCACAAGAGGAAAGTTGGAAAGAACTCAAATACATGGAGGCTAAAGAGCATCCTACAAAAGAATGAATGGGGGGTGCCTGGGTGGCTCAGTGGGTTAAAGCCTCTGCCTTTGGCTCGGGTCATGATCCCAGGGTCCTGGGATCGAGCCCCATGTCGGGCTCTCTGCTCAGCGGGGAGCCTGCTTCCCTTCCTCTCTCTCTTCCTGCCTCTCTGCCTACTTGTGATTTCTGTCTGTCAAATAAATAAATAAAATCTTTAAAAAAAAAAAAAGAATGAATGGGCCAACAAGGAAGTTAATGAAGAACTGAAAAAATTCCTGGAAACAAATGAAAATGAAAATACAACTGTTCAAAATATGTGGGACACAGCAAAGGTGGTCCTGAGGGGAAAATATATAGAGATACAGCCTTTCTCAAGAAACAAGAAAGGTCTCAAGTACACAACCTAACCCTACACCTAAAGGAGCTGGAGGAAGAACAGCAAAGAAAGCACAAACCCAGCAGGAGAAAAGAAATAATAAAGATCAGAGCTGAAAGCAATGAAATAGAAACCAAAAGAACAGGAGCTGGTTCTTTGAAATAATTAATAAGATTGATAAACCCCTGGCCAGACTTATCAAAAAGAAGAGAGAAAGGACCCAAATAAATAAAATCATGAATGAAAAGAGGAGAGATCACAACCAACACCAAAGAAATACAATTATAAGAACATATTTTGAGCAACTTTACGCCAGCAAATTTGACAATCTGGAAGAAATGGATGCATTCCTAGAGACATATAAACTACCAAAACAGAACCAGGAATAAACAGAAAACCTGAAAAGACCCATAACCAGTCAGGAGATTGAAGCAGTCATCAAAAATCTCCCAACAAACAAGAGCCCAGGACCAGATGGCTTCCCAGGGGAATTCTACCAAACATTTAAAGAAGAATTAATACATACTCTCCTAAAACTATAGAAATGGAAGGAAAACCTCCAAATTCACTTTATGAGGCCAGCATTACCTTCATCCCAAAACCAGACAAAGACCCCATCAAAGAGCAGAATTACAGACCAATATTCCTGATGAAGATGGATGCAAAAATTCTCACCAAAATACTAGCCAATAGGATCCAACAAGTCATTAAAAGTATTATTCACAACAACCAAGTGGGATTTATTCTGAGGCTGCAAGGTTGGTTCAACATTCACAAATCAATCAACGTGATACGATACATTAATAAAAGAAAGAACAAGAACCATATGTTACTCTCAACAGATGCTGAAAAAGCATTTGACAAAGCACAGCATCGCTTCCTGATCAAAACTCTTCACAGTGTAGGCATAGAGGGTAGATTCCTCAATATCATCAAAGCCATCTATGAAAAACCTACAGCGAATATCATTCTCAATGGGGAAAAACTGAGAGCTTTTCCCCTAAGGTCAGGAACACAGCAGGCTGTCTACTGTCACCACTGCTATTCAACATAGTAGTAGAAGTCCTAGCCTCAGCAAGCAGACAACAAAAAGAAATAAAAGGCATCTGAATTGGCAAAGAAGCAGTCAAACTCTCACTCTTTGCACTGATATGATACTTTATGTGGAAAGCCCAAAAGACTCCATCCAAAACTGCTAGAACTCATACAGGAATTCAGTAAAGTGTCAGGATATAAAATCAATGCACAGAAATCAGTTGCATTTCTATACCAACAGCAAGACAGAAGAAAGAGAAATTAAGGAGTCAATCCCATTTACAACTGTATCCAAAACCATAAGATACTTAGGAATAAACCTAACTAAAGAGGCAAAGAATCTATATTCAGAAAACTATAAAGTACTCATGAAAGAAATTGAGAAAGACACAAAGTGAAGGAAAAATGTTCCATACTCATGGATTGGAAGAACAAGTACTGTGAAAATGTCTATGCTACCTAAAGCAATCTACACATTTAATGCAATCCCTATCAAAATACCACCCATTTTTTTCAAAGAAATAGAACAAATTAATTCTAAAATTTATATGGAACCAGAAAAGACCTTGAATAGCCAGAGGAATGTTGAAAAAGAAAACCGAAGTTGGCAGCATCACAATTCCAGGCTTCAAACTCTATTACAAAGCTGTAATCATCAAGACAGTATGGTACTGGCACAAAAACAGACACATAGATCAATGGAACAGAATAGACAGCCCAGAAATGGACCCTCAACTCTATGGTCAACTAATCTTTGACAAAGTAGGAAAAAATATCCAATGGAAAGAAGACAATCTCTTCAACAAATGCTTTTGGTAAAATTGGACAGCTACATGCAGAAGAATGAAACTGGACCATTTCCTTACACCACACACAAAAATAGACTCCAAATGGCTGAAAGACCTCAATGTGAGACAGGAATCCATCCAAATCTTTGAGGAGAACAGAGGCAGTAACCTCTTGGACCTCAGCTGCTGCAACTTCTTTCTAGAAACATCGCCAAAGGCCAGGGAAGGAGGGCAAAAATCAACTATTGGGACTTCATCAAGATCAAAAGCTTTGCACAGCAAAGGAAACAATCAACAAAACCAAAAGACAACTGACAGAATGGGAGAAGATAATTGCAAATGACATATCAGATAAAGGGCTAGTATCCAAAAATCTATAAAGAACTTACCAAACTCAACACCCAATGAACAAGTAATCCAATCAAGAAATGGGCAGAGGACATGAACAGACATTTCTGCAAAGAAGACATCCAACTATAGCAGCAATGGCCACGGTCGCCAAACTGTGGAAAGAACCAAGATGCCCTTCAACGGATGAATGGATAAGGAAGATGTGGTCCATATACACTATGGAGTATTATGCCTCCATCAGAAAGGACGAATACCCAACTTTTGTAGCAACATGGACAGGACTGGAAGAGATTATGCTGAGTGAAATAAGTCAAACAGAGAAAATCAAGTATCATATGGTTTCACTTATTGGTGGAGCATAACAAATAATATAGAGGACAAGGGTAGATGGAGAGGAGAAGAGAGTTGAGGGAAATTGGAAGGGGAGGTGAACCATGAGAGACTATGGACTCTGAAAAACAACCTGAGGGTTTTGAAGGGGCGGGGTGGGAGGGTGGGGGAACCAGGTGGTGGGTATTAGGGAGGGCACAGATTGCATGGAGCACTGGGTGTGGTGAAAAAACAATGAATACTGTTACGCTGAAAATAAATAAAAAATTGAAAAAAAAAAAAAAAAAAAAAAAAAAAAAAAGAAGACATCCAACTGGCCAACAGACACATGAAAAAATACTCAACATCGCTTGGCATCAGGGAAGTACAAATCAAAACTACAGTGAGATACCACCTCACACCAGTCAGAATGGCTAAAATTAACAAGTCAGGAAACGACAGATGTTGGCAAGGATGTGGAGAAAGGGGAACCTTCCTACACTGTTGATGGGAATGCAAGCTGGTCAGCCACTCTGGAAAACAGTATGAAGGTTCCTCAAAAAGTTGAAAATAGAGCTGACCTATGACCCACCAATAGCACTGCTGGGTGTTTACCCCAAAAATACAAATGTAGTGATACAAAGAGGCACATGCACCTGTATGTTTATAGCAGCAATGTCCGCAATAGCCAAACTATGGAGTTTCATTTCTAGGAAATCAGCATGAAAAGTGGGTCCACAGACCCACTCCCCAGTGAAACAAGAAAAGCTGTGAAAATTAAAAAACAAAACAACAACAAAAAAATCACATATCATCTTCAGGAATTGTCCTAAGGGAGCACAGGAAACAAGAAACATTTATTTAAGAAAATCTACTACAACTTGGTAAACGACAGACTTGCTGTTTTTAACATGCTAGACTAGTTTCTCATTCTAGGAATTATTCTAGTTTACTCCTCTTCCTTCAGTGTCCTCCCACCCCCCAGTATTCTCAGTTCTGTTGGCAATCTCTTGGATCTGTCCATTTGTCTTCATATACACTTCCACAACCCTTATCCAATTCTTATTTCTTATAAAAAGTAGCATCCAGTCTTCTTTTTCCCATTCTTTTCCTTTTCAACTCCCCACCCTTCAACACCCTGTTTTCCATACTATAGCCAAAATGATCTTTAAAACACATGTATCATATTCCTCTAGTGATCACCAATCAATGGCTTTCCAATGAAGCTATTTACTATCATTCTTTTGCCTCCAAATATACGGACTTCTTTTTGCTCCTCAAATACATGGAGATCTTTCTCACCTCAGTTCATTGAATTTGCTATTTGCTGACTGTGGGTATTATTCTTTTCTTATTTAGCTTTTCAAAAAATTAGCTCTACTCTTTCTTCAGATCTCAGCTCAAAGGTCATCTCCTCAGAGAGATTTCCCTTTAACTACATTTAGTGTCATCCTCTGCACTTACACTCAGATGTTACTATGGTACCTAGCTTCTTTTCTTCACAGAATTTATTACAAAATTGAAATATGACTTGTTGCCAAGCCCATCAGAGGAGATTAAAAGCATGATGAAGTAAGTACTATGTTGTAAAGATATATCTACGCATTCTATGGATGTCTCTTAAATTACCATTATGCTGATTATGACCCATTCATGATTAAGCATATTATTTGTTTTCTAGAAATGGCCAGTTACAAATCCAGGGCAGAGTATATGGCTTTCAGTCTTTGCAGGAAAAAGAGACCTTTGAAACAAATACCTTGTGCAAATGTTTGATCTGGATACCTGCCACCAAAGTAGTAGGTTCGGGCTCAAAATACTTGTTTGGAGTTTCCCCACAGTTTTTCATCTCTTCTTTTTTCCTTCTAATTTCTGGTTCACCAAACCAGTAGGAGTGCTACAAAGAAAGCCAAAATGTAATTACTAGGATGAGCTTTCAGAAATGAAGCATTTCATCTGAACAGATCTATAATGAATAAAATGACTGATTTAGTAATCAAAATGTGCCTACAAAGAAAAGTTCAGGACCAGAAATCATCACTGGTACCAAGCATTTAAACAAGAGTTAACAAAAATTGTTCTCTAAGCCTTTCAAAAATGTAAGAGAAAGGAACACTTTCTAACTCATTCTATGAGCTCAGTATTACTTGAAAAGCAAACTCCAAAGTCAGACAAAGACATCACAAGGAACATAAACTACAGACCAATATCCCTTACTAATATAGATTTTAAAATCTTCAAAAAATACTTGTAAACTAAATCTAATAGCATATCAAAAGGAATATTCATCATGGCAAAGTGGGATTTATCCTAGGAATTCAGAGTGGTTTAACATACAAAAACCAATCAATGAAATATATCACACTAAAGAACAAATGGAACATGATCATTTCAACTGATACAAAGAAAGCCTCTGACAAAGTGTTTCATGATAAAAAAAACACTTGGAAAACTAGGAACAGTTTCTTGAAATTCATCAGGGAACTTATGAAAAAACCCACAGCTAAGTCTTCAATAGTGAAAGACTTAAGCTTTTCCTCTAAAATCAGGAATAAGACAAGGATACCTGCTTTCATCCTTGCTATTCACAGAAATAAAAGATATCCAAACTGGAAAGAAAGAAGTAAAACTATCTATATTTAAAGATAATGTGATTCTACATACTGATGTGCCCAAAGAATCCTCTCCTATATATACTATTAGAGCTAATAAACAAATTCAGCAAAGATGCAGGATACAAGATCAACATGTATACATCAGTTGTGAACTATGAACAATATGAAAAGAAAATCCTATTCTAACAATTCTATTTATAATAGCATCCAAAAGAGTAAAATACTTAGGAAAAAAGTTAGCCAGAGAGGTGAACGACTCATATAACTGAAACTATAACACCTCAATGAAAGAATTTAAAGACAATATAAATAGAAAGCTGAAAAAGAAGAAGAAAGTTCATGGACTGAAAGGCAATATTTTTCTGGTGGTAAGGTGGGGATGATTCCGAGATCATCACTGTGTGCTTTGCACTGATTCCCAGAGTTCCCTGCATCACAGGGCACCAGGGGCCCACAGTGCTGACATGTTCTTTCCTGGCTGCTTTCCTTTCCTGTCTCATTTCCCCTCTTTTTGATCCTTCCAAATAAATTTCAAACCCTGTGAGAGACAGCATTTTTAATACATCACTACTACTTAAAGCAATCAACAGATTCACTGTAATTCCTATAAATATTCTAATGGTTACTTTTACAGATATAGAGAAGCTGATCTCAAGTTCTTATGGACTCCAGGACCTCCTAATACCCAAAATAATCTTGAAAAAGAAGAGAAAAAGCTGGATGACATTTTCAGATTTTAAAACTTACTATAAAACTATAGTAATCAAACAGTGTGGTATTGACATAAGAATAGATGTATAGGCCAATGCAATAAACTTAAGTATGCAAGAATGAAACCATACATTTATGGTCAACTGATTTTCAACAAGGGTGCTAAGACCATTCAATGGGGAAAAAACAGTCTTTCCAAAGAATGGTATTGGGACAAAAGGATATCCATAGCCAAAACAATGAAGCTGAATCCCTATCTCATGCTATATGAAAATCAACTCAAAATTGATCAGTGATCTAAATTTAACAGATAAAACCATAAAATTCTTTTTTTTAAACCATCAAATTCTTAGAAGAAAACACAGGGGTAAATTTTGACGACTTTGGATTAGATATGACACAAAATTCACAACCAACAAAGATTTTTTAATTGGTTTTAATTGAAGTTAAAAATTATTGTGCATGAAAGAGTACTACAAAGAGAATGAAAAGATAACCCAGAGAATGGAATAAAATATTTGTAAATCATGTATCTGATAAGGCTGTACTGTCCAGAATATGTATTTTTTAAAAAGTCACAGAGTTTGAATAGACATTTCTGTAAGTAACATATCCAATGACCAAGAAGCAAGCCCATGAAAATATCTCAACATGATTAATCATTAGGGAAATGCATATCAAAACCATAAGACCACTGTATACCCACAAGGGTGGCCATAATAAAGAAAAAAGAATAAAAAAGTGTTTTGAGGCTGTGGAGAAATTGGAACCCTGGTACATTGCTTGTGGGAATGTACAAATGGTGCAGTCAATGCAGAAAACAGTTTAGTGATTACTGAAAACATGAAACAGAATTATCCTAAGTACTAGCAATTCTACTCCAGGGTATATTCCCAAAAGAACTGAAACAGGTACACAAGCAAATATTTATAGATAAATATTCCTAGCAGCACTATTCAAACAGCCAAAAGATGTCCTACATTTCTAACTATAGGTTGATAAAGGAATTGTCCTATATACTTACAATGGAATGTTATTCAGTAATCAAAAAGAATGAAGTGCTGATACATATTCATGGATAAACTTCAAAAACCTTATGTTAAGTGAAAGAAGCTGAATAGTCACATATTACATGATTTTATTTATACAAGACATCCAAAATAGTAAGTCCATAGAAAAAGAAAGCTGATTGATTAGTGGTTGCTAGGGGCTTTGGGATAGGGAAAAATGGGATGTGACTTCTTAATGGGTATAAGACTTTATTTTGGGGGGTGATAAATATTTTAGAACTAGATATGTGCAAGTACATTGTAAAGGTACTAACTTCCACTGTTTTATTCCACTTCAAAATGGTTAATTTTAACATACGAATTTCATTGGAATTAAAAATTTTAATGTGAAAAAAGAAATGAAGTACTCTAAGAACTTGAAAAAACACTGGCTTGGTCTACTCTGTGGCTATTGCATACTTCAAGGGATTGAACTTTACAGCAAAATTGTGTATGATTTATATCTCTAGGATTTAGAAGTAAAAATTGTTTTGAAATGTTAGTGTTCAGGAAAAAGAGACAAAACGGAATTATTCAACAATGAAGTCACAGCCAATGCATTTTATCACACTCAGAATACTTTCTTTGTACTGTATATTATTCAGGAATACTGTGGAGGGCAAGATGCAGAAACTCTTCCACTCTAAGTAAACTGGTCTACTCCTTGAAAGTAAACAGGTGGTAAGGACAGAGATATGGGAAATACTCAATCCTCTACTTACTAGGATCTAAGAAATCATTGCATGTTGTTTAGCTGGGAAAATCTTCTGCAGACTTTCAGGTTTCTTTATCCTTCAATCTAATTTACTATGTACCATGTAGTTGAAGAAGAGTTCTATTACTCACAATTTTTAAATGTATGGGGTTTCAGTGTCTTATCCACAGATATGCATTTGCATATGTGGAAGGCTTTAAGAGATCAAGAAATAGTTAGCATTTTCATATGGCTGGCATGCACAGGAAAATTATTCTGCATCTGACCTTTAGATTTGCCTATAAATATTAAAAGAAATAGGCTCAAAAGGACTATGACTTTTTATAATAACAACAGCATTAGTACTCACCATAAGAAAAAAGTACCATGGTTGGGGCACGCCATACTGCCCTGGAAAGACAGTTTCTATATACCAGGTCACAAGGCCATACAAGAAAGCATCAAGTAAAAGCATTAACAAAATATAGCCAAACATGAGATTATCCTCAAGGTTGACTGGTGTCCAAATATTATTCCATCTAATACCAATTTCTGAAATAAAAAGGAGATACCATGGATGACAGCTTGGCAAAACAGCAAAGAAAAAAGCTGATACTCTAAATCCTGTCACTGTGAATTATCTATATGTTAATACCCTTATTATTTAAGTCTTCTAAGAAAATGATAATGTGTAATAATATTGGGTTCTTCTGACTTCGATTTAGAATCTACAAAAATAAATAGGAATGACTGAGACAAGGTCAATGAATGAAACAATAATAACAAAAATGGCAAGAAAAAAGTCTATTAGATCCCATTTTTCTATCCCTTCATACTAAATTCACATTTAAACTACCATCAGGGTACACAAATCTGGAAAAATATTCAACAGCACTAGAGATGGGTGCTGACTACAAAGCAGAAGAAAAAGAGGTTTTGCTTAAATATAGTTCTGGGGCACCTGGGTAGCTCAGTTGGTTAAGTGTCCAAATCTTGATTTTGGCTCAGGTCATGATGTCAGGGTCGTTAAGATCCAGCCCTGCACTGGGCTCCATGCTGGGTGTGGAGCTTGACTGATTCTTTCTCTCCCTCTCCCTCTGCTCTTCCTCCCCCATTCACACACATGGCACATGCAACTCTCTCTAAATCAATCAATAAATAAAGTTCAGATAGAAGAGAAAAAGAAAGTCATTAAAAAAGTTATCCATTGTTCTATTTCTTCTATTTTTGGAGAAAGTGTAGCATAACTGAAAAAGCATGGGGGCTTGCAGTGAGCTCCTAATTAAAAGACATTTCATGAATATGGTCAGTGAAATTTGTCCTTTCTTCAGCTTCAGTCTCCCTTTCCTATAGATCAATACCATCAGAATATTCATTAGCACTGTGTATTTGAAAAAGCTATAAAAAAAGTAATAGTTTAAGAAAAAGTATTTAGTAGAGTTAAAAATTATCAAAATGAAAGCCATTTTGAGAGACAGTGAACAGCAAATTAGAAACAACAACAACAAAGGTAGAATGCAATTTTAGGAAGTCTGCTATACCTTGAGAAATCCTCCCAGCCAGAACACAACAGGAGTTCGTGAAAGAGAAAATATAGAAAACAATAATTAAATAAAATAAACTAACCCAATAAAAAATAATTAGAAAACCAAAAAGTGGGTGACTGGGTGGCTCAGTTGGTTAAGCGCCTGCCTTCGGCTCAGGTCATAATCCTGGAGTCCTGTTTCGAGTCCTACATCAGGCTCCCAGCTCTGTGGGGAGTCTGCTTCTCCCTCTGACCTTCTCCCCTCTCATGCTCTCACTCTCTTTCTCTCTCTCTCTCAAATAAATAAGTAAAAATCTTTAAAAAAAACTAATTAGAAAACCAAAAAGTATACATCCTGTTGCAGACTAAGCCAATGAAAATCCCACATCTAGATAAATACCAGTGAAATTTTAATGTTTCAGGTATAAAGAAAGAAAAATGCAAGTATCCATACAGAAATCATATGTATATTCTTCTGACTGGCTGTTCATCGGGAGTAGGATTTTGTTCACAGGTGAAAAATTTAAGTCCTTAATCATCTTCATTAGTGAATAAATGTAATGAAATTCCCACTAAATCCCGGTAAGAGTTTTCATAGATTTTGATAGTGATCCTCAAAGTGACATGAATAAAGAACAAGGTCTGGGGATAAGAGTAACATATTAAGACTTGTTATAAAGCTATGAGAAAATCATTGTAGTACTGACACAAAAGTAGAATAAAAGAGATCAAAAGAATGGAAAAAATCACTAGAAAGATACATGCATATGTGGAAACTTGACATAAAACAAAGGTGGAATTTGAAACCAGTAGAGATCAACAAATTATCCAATAAATGATAGTAATAGCTTGATTTTCACATGGAAAATAAATAAAATTAGGTTCTTAGCTCAAATTGGCAGAAGTATCTACTCTGTGCTTACTGAGTTATCACAACAGCAATAGCAATCAAAGCTATTGTATGAATATCTTATAAGACAGTATTTTTATATTGAAAAAATTATTTACATTAGTATGCATACTGTTTGAGCAAATATGTGTATTGTTATGCTAATAGCAAAAATTGGAAACCACTTAAATATACATTGCTAGAGAACTAATCAATTATAGTACCTTGTCACAATGGATGGAATATTAAACGACTGTGTAAAAAGTTAGTATTTCTCTATGTGAGAAGAGGTCTAACAGATTATTAAGTTAAATAAATCAAGTAGTAGAATAGGTTTAAAACTACTTTATTTGAGAGTATAACTGGAGGCCTATTGTGGAGTAATGGGGAACTTCTAATTTTTCACAACTCTGATTTTTTTTTTTAGTTCACGTAACTGTTTTTACAATAAATAAACAAATCTAGGGATAAATAATTTGTATAAGATTTTCTTACTTCCGTACCCACTGTCCCACCTATGTTGCCTCAATTCCACCTTTCAAGGAATCAAACAGCAAAGGCAAAATTTGCAGGGCAAACACCTACGTCTTACTTCCAACTTGAGCAGACGACTAATCCCCAGTGCCAATGCAACATTTGAGCTGAGACAGGCAGCCACCTTCTTGGTAAGGGTCATCTGTCCGTAGAATTGAATAACGGTATTAAATGGAAAGAAACTGGCAAAATATAAGAGACTTCCAGCAGAAGCAACCAAATGGACTGAAAATAAGGAAATTATAAGGTCACTCTAAAGCAATATGCAAAATAATGACTTTTCTACTACATTATAGGGAAAAGAATGTAAGCTCTATGAGGGAAGAGTATTTGTCTTTCTTTTTCATCCTTGTATCACCGTCAGGCTCACAGTAAGTGCTCCCTAAATATGTGTTAAATAAATGAATTAATAGTTTCTGTACAGGATGTTTATAGTCATTTAAACGAAGATTTATTCATGAGCACGGGGCTTGAGAAATTATAAATGCACACCATCAGTATTAATAATTATTAATAACTGCTAGAGTTTCCAGAGTCTTAAGTGCTGGGTAGAATAAAAAGCTCTGTATGAAGTTTTAAACAAATGCTTCCAATCTCAACCCGATGCCCCAAATAAAGAATAGCTGAATAGGGGCACCTGGGTGGCTCAGTGGGTTAAAGCCTCTGCGTTCGGCTTGGGTCATGATCCCAGGGTCCTGGGATCGAGCCCCGCATCGGGCTCTCTGCTCAGCAGGGGGCCTGCTTCCTCCTCTCTCTCTGCCTGCCTCTCTGCCTACTTGTGATCTCTGTCTGTCAAATAAATAAATAAAATCTTAAAAAAAAAAGAATAGCTGAATAAATTGCTAAATACTGAGAGTTGGATGTGGCTAGGTCCATAAGCATTGGATCCTATAGGCTCGAAAAAGAATTCCTGTTAAGATTATCATTGAGATGGGGGCGCCTGGGTGGCTCAGTGGGTTAAAGCCTCTGCCTTTGGCTCGGGTAGTGGTCCTGGCGTCCTGGGATCAAGCCCCGCATTGGGCTCTCTGTTCAGCAGGGAGCCTGCTTCCTCCTCTCTCTCTGTCTACCTCTCTGCCTGCTTGTGATCTCTCTCTGTCAAATAAATAAATAAAATATTTTAAAAAAAAGATTATCATTGAGATGACATAAAATCAACATTAAAGAAGAAAGTAAAAACACCCAAATCGTGGTCAACTAATCTTCGACAAAGCAGGAAAAATATCCAATGGAAAAAAGACACTCCCTTCAACAAATGGTGTTGGGCAAACTGGACAGCCACATGAAGAAGAATGAAACTGGACCACTTTCTCAAATCATATACAAAAATAAATTCAGAATGGATCAAAGACCTCAATGTGAGACAGGAAACCATTGAAATCCTAGAGGAGAACACAGGCAGCAACCTCTTTGACTTAGGCCATATCAACTTCTTGCTAACACATCGCTGGAGACAAGGGAAACAAAAGCAAAAATGAACTCTTAGGACTTCTGCATGTTGAAGAAACAAAACTAAAAGGCAACCTATGGAATGGGAAAAGATATTTGCAAACAACATATCTGATAAAGAGTTAGTATCTAAAATCTTTAAAGAACTTATCAAATTCAACACCTGAAAAACAAATAATCCAGTTAAGAAATGGGCAGAAGACACAAATAGACATTTTTCCAAAGAAGACATCCAGATGGCTTACAGATACATGAAAAGATGCTCAGCATCATTCAGGATCAGGGAAATACAAATCAAAACCATGATGAGAAACCACCTCAGACCTATCAGAATGGCTAAAATTAACGACACAAGAACCAACAGATGTTGGCAAGGATATAGAGAAAGAGGAACACTCTTACACTGTTGGTGGGAATGAAAATTGGTGCAGCCACTCCAGACAACAGTATGTAGGTTCTTCAAAAAGTTAAAAATAGAACTATCCTACAACCCAGCAACTGTACTACTCGGTATTTACCCAAAGGATATAAAAATTATAGATTCAGAGGGGTACATGAACCCCAATGTTCATAGCAGCATTATCAATGATAGCCAAACTATGCAAAGAGCCCAAAGGTCTACTTACTGATAAAGAAGATGTAGTACCACACACACACACACACACACACACACACACACACACACTCTCTCCCCACAGTGGAATATTACTCAGCCATCAAAAAGAATGAAATCCTGCCCTATGCCATGATGTGGATGGAACTACTAAGTGAAATGTCAGAGGAAGACAAATACCATATGACTTCACTCATATGTGGAATTAAGAAACAAAACAGATGAACACAGGAGAAGGGGGAAAGAAAAAGAGATAGGCAAACCGTAAGAGACTCTTAATTATAGAGAACACACTGAGGGTTGATGGAGGGAGGTGGGTTGTGGATGGGCTAAATGGATGATGTGTATTAAGGGGGGCACATGCTGTGATGAGCAAGGGCTGTTATATGTAAGTGATGAATTGCCAAATTCTACTTCTGAAACCAGTATTACACTATATGTTAACTAACTAGAATTTAAATAAAAACTTGAAACAAAAAAATAAAGTTAACAAGGCAAACACAAAAAACACTCAAATTACAATGATATCAACTGTCTCTTTCTTCCTTTAAATCACCTTATTGAAGTATAACTGACATATAAAGAGCTGTACATACTTAATGTAAACAACTTGATGAGTCTGGAGGTTAGGTATATACCTGTGAATACTTGTGAATACATCATAATCTATGCTATAAACATATCTATCACCTCCCAAAGTTTCCTTCTGCCCTGTTTACTTATTATCTTTTTGGTGATATGAATACTTAACATAAAATGTACCTCTTAGCAAGTTTTTTAAGTGTACAGTACAGTATTGTTACTTATAGGCACTATGTTTTTTAGTAGATCTCTAAGATACTTCTTCACCTTGCATAATGAAACTCTGTACCCTTTCACTAATAACTCCCTGCTTCCATTTCCCCCAACTCCCAGGCAACCACCATTCTATACTGTGTATAAAGTATGACTACTTTAGATTTTTTTTTAAGATTTTATTTATTGACAGAGAGAGAGAGAGATCACAAGTAAGCAGAGCAGCAGGCAGAGTTGGGGGCGGGGGAAGCAGGCTCCCTACTGAGCAGAGAGCCCGATGTGGGGCTTGATCCCAGGACCCTGAGATCATGACATGAGCCGAAGGCAGAGGCTTAACCCACTGAGCCACCCAGGCACCCCTACTTTACATTTCTTATATAAGTGGCATCATGTCTTATTTTCTGTGTCTTGCTTGTTCACAACCTAATGTCTTCTAGGGTCAGTATTTTTACAAATGGGAGAATTTCCTTTGTTTGTAAGGTAGAAAAATATCTCTTTGAATGTATATACCACATTTTTTTTAGCCATTCACCCACTGAAGGACAATTTAGGTTGCTTTTGTGGTTTGGCTATTATGAATAATGAATACGACAATGCAGATATTTCACTTATTTATTTATACATTTTTATTTATCTATTAATTATTTAATTTTTTTTCCATCATGATATATCCCAATCCCCTATTTTCCCCATCCCCCATTCATGTCCTCTATGGTAACCATCAGTCTGTTCTCCACAATTAAGAGTCTGTTTCTTAGTTTATTTCTCTCTTTTTCTCCCTTTGGTCATTTGTTTTGTTTCTTAAATTCACACGAGTGAAATCGTACAGCATATGTCTTTCTCTGACTCACTTATTTTGCTCAGCATTATACTTTCTAGCTCCATCCATGTTATTGCAAATGGCAAGACTTCATTTTTTAGGCTGAATAATATTCTATTATATATATACACCACATCTTCTTTATTCATTCATCAATTGATGGATACCTGGGCTGCTTCCACACCTTGGCTATTGTAAATAATGTTGTTATAAACATAGGGGTGCATGTATCCCTTTTTATTAATGTTTTTGTATTTTAGGATAGATACCTAGTAGTGTGATTACTGAATCATAGTTTTTTTAAAATTTTTTTAAAAGATTTTATTTATTTATTTGACAGACAGAGATCACAAGTAGGCAGAGAGGCAGGCAGAGAGAGAGGGGGGGAAGCAGACTCCCTGCTGAGCAGAGAGCCCAATGCGGGGCTCAATCCCAGGACCCTGAGGTCCTGGAACCTGAGCCGAACGCAGAGGCTTTAACCCACTGAGCCACCCAGGTGCCCAATCATAGAGTAGTTTTATTTTTAAATTTGAAGGGATGGATGAAATAGGTGAAGGGAATTAAAGGCACACGTATCGTAATTTGCACTGAGTAATGTACATAATTATTGAATCACTGTATTGTATACCTGAAACTAATATAACACTATACATTAATTACAGTGGAATTTAGCAAACAAATACCCCAAAAATCTGTTATAGAATGAGTCTTACACTTACCTTTATTGAAGAACGTGCTAACCATAAAGGCAAAGAATATTGAAGCAATGGCGTAACACAAAAGAAAGACAAAGATGAAACTACTGTCACTGAAGCGAAAGATTGGCTCACTGAAAATCTACAAAAAAACAATTATGACATCAGGCAAGGTATACCATAAATTACTGTCACATAAACATAAGAAAAGAGGGAGAAAATGATAGTGCTAATGTGGTAGATTACTGCTCAGTGACTGAAACTCGATGAAAGTTTACTAAGAAACTTATTTCTTACAGAAGGGTTTATGTTTTTCTCAGAGATATAGCAGCCTCTAAGTTTCCACAGCAGAAATAAAATCTGTATTTCATCCTCCCGGCACCTGAGACCAACCAGTTCACCGTATAATTACCTTTTGCCTCTCAAAGTGTAGTTGGGGCAGGCTATAATCAGTAAAAACGAAGATGTCTAACACATGTAGCTATTGAGCACTTGAAAGGTAGCTAGTGTGACTGAGGAACTAAATTTTTATTTTCATTTAATTTTAGTTATCTTGATTTAAATTAAAAAATGAAGGCAGTGTCTAATACAGATCAAGTGTTTCTTTTTTTTTTTAAAGAAGACTTTTATTTTTTTAAGGATTTTATTTATTTATTTGATGGAGAGAGCACAAGTAGCAGAGCAGCAGGTAAAGAGAGAGGGAAAAGTAGGCTCTCCACGGAGCAGGGAGCCCAATGTAGGGCTCAATCCCAGGACCCAGGGATAGTGACCTGAGCCGATGGCAGATGTTCAACAGACTGAGCCACCCAGGCACCCCCGGATCAAGTATTTCTGATGAAAATATAGCATATGAATTCAGATGTTCTGTAAATATAAAACACATCCTGAAGTAGGAAGACAGTACAAAAAAATGCAGGGGTGCCTGGGTGGCTCAGTTGGTTAAGAATCTGCCTTCAGCTCAGGTCATGATCCTGGGGTCCTGGGATACAGCCCTGTGTCAGGCTCCCTGCTCAGTGGGGAGTCTGCTTCTCCACGTGCCACCCCCCACCCCATGCCATGCTCATGCTCTCTCTCTCTCTCAAATAAATAAATCTCTTGCTCTTTCAAATAAATAAATAATATAAATAAGTAAAATGTAAAAAGAGAATGTAAAAAAACTCTTCATCTTTAAATTGGTTGCATATTCAAATATTTTGTATGTATTAGGTTAAATATAAAATATCATTAACATAATTTCACCTGTTCTTTATGGTTTTAAAAATTTCTACTGGCTACTAAAAAACCAGTATTACATATGTGACTCATGGTATTTTTACTGGGTAGCATGAAATTACACACTTGCCTTGGCAGAGAATAAAATACATATCATAGAGATAATAATGATATAAAAAAAGAAGAATGTGAAGAAATAGGCAGCCCAGATGATCCAGTTTTTAAGTCCAATTATAAGCTGGTACTCCTGTAGGAAAGTCAACACAAATCAAATATTAAATGTATCAGCATTTCATACCACTTACATATATTTTTCTATTTAAATTTCCATAAAAAACTATGTGAATGGTTAATATCATCTCCATGTTATGAATAAGAAAAGCCAAGTCTCAGAAAGTATGCCATTCAAAATTATGCAATCAATTAGGGCAGTGCTGGCATTAAAATATACTTCTCCTGAGTTCAGAGATCTTTCTTCATTACCACACCTCATAACGGAACAAAAGGTAAAACATCTAAAATTAAAACTTTGAAATATTAAGCTCTTTTTTCTACTATACTCTACTTCCTGGAGTATAAGAAAAATGTGTCTTTTTTTTTTTTAATCCAGTTGACTATACTTATGCTTGTTCCTTTTAGGCAACATGTCTTTAGCCCCACTCTAGTTGTTTTCAAGATTTTCTTTTTGGTCTTTAATTTTCAACAGTTCAAATATACTGTGTGTGTGTGTGTGTTTGTGAGTGCATGTTATTTTTCCTGCTGTGTGTTCTCTGAGCTTCTTAGACCTGTGATTTGATGTCTATCATTAATTTTGGAAAATTCTCTGCTGTTATTTCTTTGGCTCTATTCTCTTATCTCCTTTTTGGGGATTTAAATTGTATACATGTTATACCATTTATATTGTCCTATACTTTTTTAAATGCCTTATTCTGAGTTTTTACTTTTTACATTTATGTTTTACATTTTACAATTTTGTCTTTGCATTTCAGTTTGTGTAATTTCAACTGTCATGTTCAATTCTATGATTCTTTCCTCAAGTCTAGTGATGAGCCCATCAAAAGTGTTCTTCATTTTTGTTAGCATGCTTTTTATGTCTAGAAATTCTATTTGACTCCTTATAGTTTTGATCTGTCTGATAACATTACCTATCTGATCTAGCATGTTACCTACTGTGTAGAAGAGAGTTAACAAAGGAGGCCCAAGACTACTATTCTTAGAAAGGCATGTAATGGGCACTGGGTGTTATACGCAACTGATGAATCACTAAACTCTATCTCTGAAACTAATAATACACTATATGTTAATTGAATTTAAATAAAAAATAAATTAATTTAAAAAAAAAAAAAAGAAAGCCATATTTACAAGTTGGCCCTTGGCTGGTATATGGGAACTTGGTTGGTAAACTGCTCCCTACACTGATACAAAACTTTCCTTAAATGATAAGGGTAGGTGACTGTGCCAAAATTGTTGGTACAAACACTATGGTTTTTGCTGAATACCTGCTTTCTAGGAGTGTGGAATTTTGGTAAACGCTAGGCAAAGGGTGTCTACATGACCAGTCCCCATCAAAACCTTGGGTGCTAAATCTCTAATGGACTCCCCTGGACATAAACATCACAAACATGCTGCTGGATTTTCTTCACAAATGTACTGCTGCATTTTCATTGCTGAGGCAAGAGTGTGCTCTGTGTGACCTCTTGTGGGGTTAACTGAAGAAGCCTACAGGTGAATTCCTCCAGGCTTTGCCTGTGTCATATCCTCTTCTGAGCCAGCTATGTTTATTTACTTACTATACCACTATAATAATGCCTAGTTGTGAGCATTAACTATATGCCAAGTCCCACTAGTCCTTCTAGAGAATTTCAGAAATTAGGGGCTGTCTTGAGGATCCTGGACACATCTACCTTTCCCTTAGCACTTTTAAATTATTAATTATAGTAATTTAAAATTCCTTGTCTGGTATTTCCAACATTTGTGTTTTATCTGTGTCTGGTTCTGATAACTGATTCGCCTCTTTGGAGTATGCTTTTTTCTTAATTTTTGGTGTGCCTAATAATTTTTTTGTTGACACTCACACATTATCTATGGCAACAGATATCAAGGTAAAGGCCTAAGATGTGGGGTTTTATGTTAATTTAGCCAGGACCTATTCATTGATACTCTAATTATTAAAGGCTTTAAATTCCTCCAGTGACCCTTTTTGTCCCCCTGCATGCCTTCAGGTTTTCTCTTCCCATTTCTCCCAAGAGACAAGTTTCTCTCTGAAATTCTGCCAGCTTGAAAAACTGACAAATGACATCAGTACTCACTTTTCTTATTTTACGTTTCCTGCTACTGGGATGTAACAACTACCCACTAATGACAAATATATAGAAATAATCCAACTCTCCATACGAAAGAGCCCCACATGCCTAAAAACATTTTTACAGAAACAGATGAACAAAGGGGTGAAAAAAGAGAGAGGCAAACCACAGAACAGACTCTCAACTATACAGAACAAACTGAGGCTGCTGGAGGGGAGGTGGGTGGTGGGATGGTTTAAATAGGTGATGGGGATTAAAGAGGGCACTTGTGATGGGCCCCAGGTGCTGTATATAAGTGATGAATCTCTAAATTCTACATTATATGTTAACTAACTGGAATTTAAATAAATGTAAATAAATGGAATTTAATAAGAACTTGAAACAAAGAAATTGAGATTACCTTCAATCTTTTTTCCCTTTCCCAGACAATGGATCGCATGATGGAAAGTACAGTTGGAGAGAACATCAGGATGAACATCAAAGGGAGGAAGGAACTAGTGATCCAAATTAATCCATCATGAGAATAAGCTGGGTGTGGAAATCTCTGTATAAAGATACTGATATTATCAAACAGTTTCTGGCTAGCACTGCTTTCATGATACAGCATGATGGCCTTATCTAAGGCATGCTGTACAGCCAGGAACCCTTCTCTGATGTACCCTGCAAGAGAAAACAAACAATGTCAAATAAAACAGGCTAAGGAATTGCTCAGACACATAAATAACATGGCAATTCAAGTAAGTCATAGTCTGTCACCTACAGAACACAAATGTACTGGCGTATCAAGGCTAAATGCACAGAATTACCCTGAAAACATATCATTGTTTTGACACAGAAATAAGGGATACATCTTCAGCTGAATCTGATTCACATCTTCCCAAAATTAAATATACTTAAATATATATAAATAAATATACTTAATAACAGTGGAAGGCTTGCTAATGTAAAAAGAAGGCAGATTTAATTAAATATTAGAGAGATGAAGAAATACAGAAACGAGGCTCAGAATCACAGATAAATTCTACAGAGTAATGCAGAAATTGCCCTCAAGAAAATTTAATTAAATATTAGAGAGATGAAGAAATACAGAAAGGAGGATCAGAATCACAGATAAATTCTACAGAGTAATGCAGAAAATGCCCTCAAGAAAAATTGGTCCACATTAACCACACAACTAAAAAGCAACCATACAACTAAAAGATAACTTAGGGTTTAATATGTTTTTATCCATTTTCTAAAATTGGAATTCTGATCATTAATTTTGCACTTTTCCATTTTTCTAATATGAACATTTAAAACTATAAGCTTCTAAGCATGGCTTTAGCTATAATCCTCCAGTTTTGCTCCCATATCTTAACGTGTCAGGTTTTCTTATTATTCAATTTAAAATATTTTCTGATTTCTTTGTGACTTCTTTGACTCATTACACTCTATATGATTTCAATCTTTTTAATTTCAATGAATTTTATTTTACAACTCAATATAAGAGTTATTCTGGTGAAAATGCCATGTGCACTTAAAAAGAATGTGTATTCTACCACTGTTGAGTAATTGCTCTGTAAATGTCAATCAATTCAGGGAAATTGAGAACATTCTTCATATCATCTACTTCTTTACAATATTTTTGTTGTTTAGATGTTCTGTCAACTATTGAGAGAAGGATATTAATATCTCCATTGACAACTGTGGTATTGCCCAATTCTCCCTCTAATTCTGTCAATTTTTGCTTCATGTATTTTGAAGCTGTTATTAGATATACACATATTTGTAATCATTATATCTTCCTGACAAATTGATCCTTTGTCTTGAAATCTGTTTTATTAGATATGTGTATACCTGCTCCAGCCACTTTATGGTTACTATCTTTAATCACATTTAAGACACTTTTTAAAAATTAACATACAATGTATTATTTGCCCCAGGGGTACAGGTCTGTGAATCATCAGGCTTACACATTTCACAGCACTCACCATAGCACATATCCTCCCCAGTGTCCATAACCCAGCCACCATATCCCTAGACCCGTTCCCCCTAGCAACTCTCAGTTTGTTGCACATTTAAGACTCTTAAAGCCATTTTTCTACACATACGTTTTTCTGCCCTCTTCTTTTACCCATCAGGGACTCTAATTACACATATGTTAGAACTTTTGGTATTGCCCCATGTTTCAGTGAAAGTCAATTTTTTTGTTTTTCAAACTGAATACATTTTATTGTTCCAAGTTCATTTACTCTTTCTTCTGTTATCTTCATTATTAAATCTGTCCTATATTTTCCAATTCTAGACTTTGTTTTATTCCTTTTTTATAGTTTCTAATTCTCTGCTGAGACTTACCACTTCTTTCATTGTACACATTTTAATTCGATGACTGAGAATAGTTATAATAGCCACCTTACAACAAGTTCTTATCTGCTAGTTCCATATTCTGAGTTTCTTTGGAGTCTCAGTTGATATTAAGATGCAGTACACGAAACCACTCTAATAGTAATACTATATTAGTTTAAGAGTAGAAAGACTAGGGGCACCTGGGTAGCTCAGTTGGTTAAGCGTCTGCCTTCAGCTCAGGTAGCAATCCCAGGTTTCTGGGACTGTGCCCCATGTTGGGCTCCCTGCTCAGTGGGGAGTCTGCTTCTCCCTCTCCTCCCTGCTTGTGCTCTCTCTCGCTATTTCTGTTGCTGTCTCTCTCTCTCAAATAATAATAATAATAATAGTAAAAAATTAAAAAAAGAATAGACTAATAGAAAAAAAAGAGAATTTTAGGACATTACTTTAAACAGTTTTGGGAAAACTGTTTTCCTCTCTGTGGTAAAAAAACAATACTGAATCCCTAGCCCAACTACATACAAACACGAACTACTTCCTCGTGGATTAACAACCAAATTACAAAAGGAAAAACCATAAAAAGGAAATAGTAGAAGAATATTTTTGAAGTAGGGATGGACTTCTTAAACAAAAGCCAAGAAAAAGACCATGTGGCCAAAATATGATAAATTACATCGAATTAAAGATTTCTACTATTTCAATAAAGGACAGCATAGATAAAATCAAAAGTTGGAAAAACATACTTTCAAAATTTGGAACCATAAATATATCTGAAAACATGGAACTCCCAAATAAATATAAATCTTTAAATAGATATCTAAACAAAATGTATTACATTATTTGAAACTGTATTCTGTGGAGGGATTGTTGTTTTAAGCTTTAAAATATCAGAAAAGTTCATTTGTGGTAATATAACTGAAAATGTAAGCATAGTTTTCCACTCCTCCCTTGATTCATGTAATAGATTATCTTAATTTTCTACTCATTTCCCTGCCAATCTTTCTTAGTCTTTGTACCTTTGTCCTCCTTTGTTTACCTAGTATTCAGTCCTTCGTCCTTCCTTCTCTAACATTCCCCCGGCCTCAAACAGCATGGTATTAAGGAAATCTAAGGATATACATTGTTTGTTCTTAAGTATTGTGCTACTTGAAGTTGAGAAGTGAAATAACAAAATAAAATCCCAACATCTGAGAAAAGTCATTCTCTGAAATATCTTGATCATTTATATAATTATTATATAAATTGTGAAACACAGGCCACAGTACTATTTGTTCAGCAACAGTATACAACAAAAACCAAAGATAAACTATGAGTGTTATCACTTGGAGATATGCATCCACTACCATAATAAATCATTTCTCCTATTAAAGCTGAATATTGCTATAACCTGTGTCTCTCATAACTTCCAGGAGAAATTTCATACTCCTTCACCTACATGCCAGGTCTTTAATGATCTTTTTGCCTCTTAACCTCATTTCTTTTTTTTTTTAATTTTATTTATTTATTTGAATGAGATCACAAGTAGGCAGAGAGGAAGGCAGAGAGAGAGAGAGAGGGAAGCAGGCTTCCTGCTGCGCAGAGAGCCCGATGTGGGGCTGGATCCCAGGACCCTGGGATCATGACCTGAGCCGAAGGCAGAGGCTTTAACCCACTGAGCTACCCAGGCGCCCCTTAACCTCATTTCTAACAGTCTTACATGCACCATCTATTCTAGCTAATAAAGAAAGAAAGAAAACAAACAAAAGGCCATGCAGTTCCCGAATGTGGCATCCTGTCCTGTATGTGTTCATGATTTTTACTTCCACTGCCTGAAATAATCCCCACCCATCTCCAACTAACTATTTAAATACATGTATGTATTGACTCGGTTTAATCCTTAAACTTAAATTCAATCTTAGAGTAGACTCTGTAAGGATTATTTTTAATGACTGTCTAATAGGCCATCTATTCTTTTACTGATTTTAAGTTGTTTCCAACTTTTGTTCCTTGTGCTAGAATGTGCACAGCTTTTTTCTTCTATAAATATTTGCTAAAGATAAAAATCTCAAGACAGTTGGTAAATCCAAAATTCTACATCAAGGGCTTTTCATGTAAGATAATTCTCAAAATAAAAATCTGAATTAAAAATTACCACAATTTTGGGGCACCTGGGTGGCTCAGTGGGTCCTGGGATCAAGCCCCACATCAGGCTCTCTGCTCAGCAGGGAGCCTGCTTCCCCCTCTCTCTCTGCCTGCCTCTCTGCCTACTTGTGATCTCTGTCTGTCAAATAAATAAATGAAATCTTTTTAAAAATTACCACAATTTCAAAACTTTTAGATCAAATCAGTAAAATTATATACAGACATGAATAGGCAAGCGATGCCAACAAATGAAGGTGTTTGTATTTGGAAAGCAAAACACTAAACCACAACTAATATATAGGATTGAAAGTAGTTTTGATAAAATATAAACTAAAAAATTACAAGTTAAGAACATATATTAAATGGGTATATACATGCATAAAACATACATATAACCATATGTGTAGGTAAACATGCAACTGAGATAATGAAATAAGGATGTTTAACAATTTGCGCACCAGGACTTCCCCCATCATCATAATCTGCGTTCCTGGGTCCTACAGAAGGATGAACAGGAAAGAGTAAGGATGTCTTCCAGCCCAGCCTGTCTGGCCACATCAAAGATCTCTGTATCCTAACAAAACGCAGATGATATTTTACCTAGAAGTAGCAATAGGAAACAAATCATGCTTAAAACCATATAAAACTGAAATGCACATATTAAAAATAAAGAAAAGTTAAGTCCAAATGGGAAAACACATGGTTTGAAAGATGAGACTCATCTGATATCAGTGATTCTGAACACTTGGAAATGACAGTGACTGAAAGCACAACACAAGTCCTCTGATCATAAGAATATCTAAAATCCTCTCAGAATATAGGTAGTTCACAAAAAGACACACACAAATGGCCCATAAACATATGAAAAGCTTCTCAATGTCATACAATGAAATAAATACAAATCAAAATTACAGAGCTATGTCTTACCCATCACACTAGAAGCTCTGTCAGTGAAGCTGTAGACAAACAGGCACTTTAATACATTGGTTGTTGGAGGCAAAACGACACAACTATAATGGAGAATATGGTAATGTTTAATAAAACTACACATGCATTTATGGTTTGATTCAGCAATCCTACTTCCAGGAACAGACTTGTACACCTCCAACAATATAAAGGAAACATGAACAAGTTTGTTGTAACATTATTTGTGGTATAAATATTTGGGAATCAACCTACTTGCTCAAAGGAGATGGCACAAAAGGTGGCACCTGTATACAACAGACAGCTATACATTTGTTTAAGCTACAGTCAGAAAACAAAAATCATATTGATCATACTAGAAAACCTGAAAAGGTAAATGCTTTTACTGCATCTACTGAGAATCATATGGTTTTCATTCTTTCATTAATGTGGTGTATCATGTTCATTGACTTGCAAATACTGAACCATCCCTGCAATCCAGGAATAAATCCCACTTGATCGTGGTGAATAATTCTTTTAATGTACTGTTGGATCCTCTTGGCTAGTATCTTGGTGAGAATTTTGGCATCCATGTTCATCAGGGATATTGCCCTGTAATTTTTCTTTTTCGTGTGGTCTTTGATTTTGGAATCAAGGTAATGGTGGCTTTGTAGAATGGGTTTGCAAGTTTTCCTTCCATTTCTATTTTTTGGAACTGTTTTGAGGAAAATAGGTATTAACTCTTCTTTAAATGTCTGGTAGAATTCCCCTGGGAACCCATGTGGCTCTGGACTTTGGTTTTTTAGATTTCTGATTACTGATTCAATTTTTTTGCTGATTATAAGTCTGTTCAAACTTTCTATTTCTCCCTGTCTTAGTTTTGGTAGTTTGTAGGTTTCCAGGAATTTATCCATTTCTTTCAGACTACCCAGTTTGTTGGCATATAATTTTTCATGGTATTCTCTGATAATTCTTTGTATTTCTCTGGGTTTGTCATCTCTTTCATTCGTGATTTTGTCTATTTGGGTCCTCTCTCTCTCTTTTTAAAAAGATTTTATTCATTTATTTGAGAGAAAGCACAAGCAGACAGAGTGGCAGGCAGAGGGAGAGGAAGAAGTAGGCTTCCTGTTGAGCAGAGAGCCTAACACGAGACTCAATCCTAGGACCCTGGTTTCATGACTTGAGCTGAAGGCAGACACTTAACTGACTGAGCCACCCAGGCATCCCATCTCTTTTGTTCTTGATAAGTCTTGCGGGGGTTTATCAATTTTATTAATTCTTTCGAAGCAGAAGCTAACTAGTTTCATTAATCTGTTCTACTGTTTTGTTGTTGTTGTTTCTATATCATTTATTTCTGCTCTAGTCTTTGCTATTTCCCTTCTTTTGCTGGCTTTAGGCTTTATTTGCTATTCCTTTTCTAGCTCTTTTAGATGTAAGGTTAGGTTGTGTATTTCAGACTTTTCTTGCTTCTTGAGGTAGACCTGTATTGCAATATACTACCTTCTTAGGACTGCCTTTGCTACATCTCAAAGGTTTGGAATTGTTGTTTTCATTTTCATTTGCTTCCATATATTTTTTTTAAATTCTTCTTTAATTTCCTGGGTAACCCACTCATTCTTTAGTAGGATGTTCTTTAGTCTCCATGTATACGTGGTCTTTCCAAATTTTTCCTGTGGTTCACTTCCAGTTTCGTAGCGCTGTGGGGTCCATCTTTTTGTACAAGTTGAGGGCTGAATTGTGACCCAGTATATGATCTATTCTGGAGAATGTTCCATGTGCACTTGAAAAGAAGTGTAGTCTACTGCTTTAGGATGAAATGTTCAGAGTATATCTGTTAAGTCCATCTGCCATTCAAAGCCATTGTTTTCTTGTTGAGCTTCAATGATCTGTCCATTGCTGTAAGTGGGGTGTTAAAGTCCCCTATAATTATTGTATTATCAATGAGTTTCCTTATGTTTATTATTAACTAACTTATATATTTGGAAGCTCCCAAGTTGGGGGCATATTTACAATAGTTAGATCTTCCTGATGAATAGACCCCTTAATTATAATATAAATCCCTTCTTCATGTCTTCTTACATCTTGGGTTTAAAATCTAGTTTTTCTGATGTAAGTATGGCTATTCTTGTTTTCCTTTGACATCCATTAGCATGAGAGATGGTTCTCTGTCCTCTCACTTTCAATATGCAGATGTCTTTAGGTCTAAAATGAGTCTCTTGTATGCAGCATATAGACGGATCTTGTTTTAAAATCCATTTTGATACCCTATGCCTTTTGATTGGATCATTTAGTACATCTACATTCACAGTGATTATTGAAAGATATGAATGTAGTACTGTTGTGTTAACCTGTAGAGTTGGTGTTTCTTGTGATGTTCTCTGGTCATTTCTAGTCTTTGTTGCTTTTGTTCTTTTTTCTTCTTTACTCAAAGAATCCCCCTTAAAATTTCTTACAGGGCTGGGTTAGTGGTCATGAACCCCTTTAGGTTTTGATAACCTTTTTCTTTCTCCTTGTTTTGAATGGCTGCCTTGATAGATAAAGTATTCCTGGCTGCAGACTTTTCCCCATTCAGTATGTTGAATATTTCCTTCTACTCTTTTCTAGCCTGCCAAGTTTCTGCGGACAGATTTGCTGTGAACTTAATATACCTTCCCCTGCAGGTTAAGAACTTTTTTTCCTTTTCTCCTTTCAGGATTCTTTTCTTATCTGTATATTTTGTGAATTTGAATATGATATGCCTTGGCGATGGTTGGCTTTTGTTGTTGAATGGGAGTTCTCTGCACTTCCCGGATTTTGATGTCTGTGTCCTTCCCCAGATTAGGGAAGTTTTCAGCTATAACTTCTTTGAATAAAACTTCTGTCTCCCTCTCTCTCTTTTCATCTTCTGGGACTACCAAGATATGAATGTTACTACATTTTTTAAAAAGATTTTTATTTATTTATTTGACAGACAGAGATCACAAGTAGGCAGAGAGGCAGGCAGAGAGAGAGAGAGAGGAGGAAGCAGGCTCCCTGTTGAGCAGAGAGCCCGATGTGAGGCTCAATCCCAGGAGCCTGGGATCATGACCTGTGCCGAAGGCAGAGGCTTTAACCCACTGAGCCACATAGGCGCCCCATGAATGTTACTACATTTTAAGAAGTCATTGAGTTCCTTAAGTCTATCTTTATGGTCCATTACCTTTCTTTCCCTCTTCTTTTCAGCTTCATTGTTTTCCATAATTTTATCTTCCATATCACTGATTCACTCCTCTGCTTCATCCATCCTCGTTTTTTATGGCTTCCATTTGGGACTGCATCTTGTTTACAGCATTTTAAATTTTGGTCTGAATAGATTTTAGTTCTTTAACTCTGCAGTAAGGGATTTCCTAAGGTCTACTATGCTTTTTTCCAAGCCCAGCTAATAAATTATACTCATCTTAAATTCTAGTTCAGACATCTTAACTTATATCTGTATTGATTAAATTCCTGGCCGTGAGTACTACCACCTGTTCTTTATTTTGGTGTGAATTTCCCTTGTCTCATCATTTTGTCCAGGAAAGAAAACAACAACAAAACAGTAACAATAAAACTAGATCCTGGGCATATGTTTGGTCTTCTTGTTAAAAGAATCTAGACTCCAAAATAAGAAAGTAAAATAAAATATAATGAAAGTAAACAAAAAATAAATTATACACACACACACACACACACACACACACACACACACAGTATATATAAATAAAAGTAGGGAAAAAACTTGAAAAAATAAGAAAATAAATGAAATAATAATAAAAAGAATAAAAGTGCAAAGAAGGCTAGATACTACTTTTCCTTGGAGCTGAAACTTTGCAACCCTCTATGACCAATGAACTGTGGGAGAGCTGTTTTTGTTGGTCTTCTGGGGAAGGGGGCCATTGCACTGATGTTCAGGTGGCCTTACCCTAGCAAAAATTGCCTCCAGAGCTCAGGGCAGCAGGGGTTGGTATAAGTGGGTCTGGATTCCACTAGGTGGTGCTGTGTTTCTCCCTGAGGGGTTTCAGCACTGGTGAGTGGGATAAATATGGCAGAGACTCCCTCCCTAGCCCCAGAGCTGGAAGTTTACACTCTCCACTCTTCAGTGAGTGCTCACAGAAGAGCAACCAATCTCTCTTATCTCCCTGGTTTCTCTCAGAAACCTGCCTTCATGCTGCCTGTGTCCCAGCTTTTTTATTTCAGGTGCATGACTGAGTTTCAAACTCAGATTTTAGGAACTCCTGCGGCATGGACCCACACTGTTCCTCCTAGGGAGAACTTAAAACATTTCTGCCATTTGCTGGCCTGTCCCAGGAAAGTGGTTGCAGGACCATGCCTGTGTGAACCCTGCAAACTGCGGTTCACAGTTTATAGCAACACAGAGCAGAGAGCTGGCACCTAGACTCACTGTTATACTGGGAACAGTACAGCACTTAGTTGCCACCCATTCTCGTGACCCAGGTGATTCTCAGACCAGGGTGTCACACCTGGAATTCCACCTTGCTTCACCACCTGAGCACCTTTAAGTTAGGCACATCCCCCTCAGTAGCAGACTTCTAAAACCTCTGAGTCTGCATTTCACTCTGTAAGCAGGCTCCTTCCTCACCATGGTATCCACAGCTCTGTCTCCCTGAATTCAAATCTTTGTACCTACCTACAAAAAGGTGGTGGATTTTCTACTTGTAGACTTGTAGTTTTTGTTCTCTCAGATCTCCGATTGATTTCCTGGGTGCTCAGAGTGATTTGATAACTAATTAGCTGTAGTCAAGGGACAAATTTAGGGTGCCCCAATCCTCCATCATCTTAACTCCACCCCCCCATAAAGATTTATTCACATGTGCACTTCTGAGAGTTTTGTTTTTAGCTCCTGTGTTTAGATCATTAGTCCATTTTGAGTTGATTTTTGTATATAGTGTGAAGTAGTGGCCCACTTT
Organism: Martes martes; assembly: GCF_963455335.1. Taxonomy (NCBI): domain Eukaryota; kingdom Metazoa; phylum Chordata; class Mammalia; order Carnivora; family Mustelidae; genus Martes; species Martes martes. The sequence continues at coordinate 25,021,983 of NC_137906.1, forward strand.
CAGTCTTTTGTATTGTGGAAAATCAGTTGTCCTAGCATCATTTGTTAAGGAAATTGTACTTTCCCACAGACGGGGCGCCTGGGTGGCTCAGTGGGTTGAAGCCTCTGCCTTCGGCTCAAGTCATGATCCCAGGGTCCTGGGATCGAGCCCCGCATGGAGCTCTCTGCTCAGCGGGGAGCCTGCTTCCTCCTCTCTCTCTGCCTGCCTCTCTGCCTACTTGTGATCTCTGTCTGTCAAATAAATAAATAAATAAATCTTAAAAAAAAAAAAAAAAGGAAATTGTTCTTTCCCACAGAATGGACTCTGCATCATTTTCTTAAGTATTTACTTATTTATTTATGTAACATATAATGTATTATTTGCTTCAGGGGTACAGGTCCATGAATCATCAGTCTTACATAATTCACAGCACTCACCATAGCACAAACCCTCCCTAATGTCCACAACCCAGCCACTCTATCCCTCCCCCACAATCCTCCAGCAACCTTCAGTTTGTTTCCTGAGATTAAGAGTCTCTTACAGTTTGTCTCCTTCTCCGGTCCCATTTTGTTTCATTTTTTCCCCTCCCTTCCCCCCATGACCCCTACCCTGCCTCTCAAATTCTTCATATCAGAGAGAACATATGATAATTGTCTTTCTCTGATTGACTTATTTTGCTTAGCATAATACCCTCTAGTTCCATCCACATTGTTGCAAATGGCAAGATTTCGGGGTTGTTATGGCTGCATAGTATTCCATTGTGTGTACGTGTGTGTGTGTGTGTGTGTGTGTGTATCACATCTTCTTTACCCATTCATCTGTTGATGGACATTTAGGTTCTTTCCATAGTTTATTGTGGACATTGCTGCCATAAACATTCAGGTGCACGTGCCCCTTTGGATCACTACATTTGTATCTTTAGTAGTACTTTGCACCATTTTCAAAAACTGGCCATAAATATGTGGACTTCTAGACTCTCAATTTTATATCATTGGTCTATTCCTGTTCTTATGCCAGTGCCACACTGTTTTAATTACTGTAGCATTGTAGTGAGTTTTGTAGTAAGCACTGTAATAAGTTTACGTCCCCCACAGTAGCAGACTTCTAAAAGCTCTGATTTTGCATTTCACTCTGTAAGCAGGCTCCTTCCTCACCACTGTATCCACAACTCTGTCTCTCTGAATTCAAGTCTCTGTATCTACCTACCAAAAGGTGGTGGATTGTGAGTAATGTGAACCAAAAGGTGGTGGAGTTGGGTAGTGCGAATCCTCTAACTTTGCTCTTTTTTAAAACTGTTTTTACAAGTTGAAGTTACAATTTGAAGACTGGCTTTTCTCTTTCTGCATAAAAAGCTGTTGGACTTTTGATAGCGATTGTGATGGATCAGTAGGTTAATTATGGGTAGTACTGACATCTTTGTTTTTTAAGTGGGCTCCACAACCAGTGTGTAGCCCAATGCAGGGCTTGAACTCACAACCCTGAGATCAAGACCTGAGCTGAGATCAAGAGTCAGACACTTATCTAACTGAGCCACCCATGTGCCCCCAAAGACATCTTAACAATACTAGGTCTTCCTACCCAGGAACTTTGGCCATCTTCACATTTATTTAAAACTTCTTCAAATTCTTTCAACAGTGCATTGTAGTTTTCACCATAAGCCCCTTGCACCTCTTGCACCTTTTTGGCTAAATTTATTCTTCAGTATTAGATCCTCTGCTCTGTCCTTTCTACTATTCAGCCATTCAACTAGTTTTTTTATACATCATTGTATTTTTAAGTTTATAATTCCTTGTTTATAATTTCTGTGTCTTTGCTAAGATTTTCTTTTTCACTTCAAGACAATTTTAATTTATTGTTGAAACATTTTTTATGGTGGCTGCTTTGAAATCTTTGTTAGATAATTCAAACCTCTGATTCATCTCCATGTTTGTGTCCGTTGATTGTTTTTACTCATTAAAATTGTGGTTTTCTTCAAAACAAGCAAGCAAAGGGAAAAAACAAGAGAGAGAGAGAGAGAGAAATCAAGAAACAGAGTCTTAATTTTAGAGAACAAACTGATGTTACCAGAGGGGAGGTGGGCAGAGAAATGAGTGAAACAGGTGATGAGGATTAAAGAGTGCACTTGTCATGAGTACTGAGTAATGTACAGAATTACTGAATCACTATATTGTACACCTGAAAGAAATACAGCACTGTCTGTTACCTAATTGGAATTAAAATAAAAACTTCTTAAAAAGAATATACAAAAAGAATTTAAAACTTGGCTACATTAAAACATAAAAATCTAGTCATCAAAAGAAAATCTGATCACCACAAAAAAAAAAAAAAAAAACTGAAAGGAAAGCCACAAACTGGAAAAATATACCTGTAATACATATGAGAGACAGGAGTCCTTGTGTAGGATATACAAAGAAATTGGCCAATTAATATGTAAGATAGATTTTACCACAGAAAATTGGGGGAAAGACCAAATATATACCTCACTAAAGAATAATTTATCACTTAAAACATGGACATATGCTAATCTCATCAGGAACCAAGGAAATGGAAATTAAAGCCAAAAGTTGCATACCACTTCACAACTGTGGAATTAACTAATTCATATCCATGGAATTAGTAAATATAAACATCTGAAAATATTAAGTTTAATAATAAGAACTTTCAGACACTGTTGCTGGGAGTCTGAACTGGTATCGTCGCTACAGAAAACAACAGAATTTATGTAATAAATTTTAATATGTGACCATGTCCCAGAAATTCTATGTCCGAGCATATACCCAGAGTATCTAATGTTCATAGTAGCACTGTTTCAGTAGCAAAAAAAAAAAAAAAGCTATAAACAATCCCAAGTGTCCAGTAGCAAAACTGGTAAGTAAATTGTGATCTCTTTATATAATGTATTATTATTCTGTAAATAAATGAATCAGAACCCCCCCCGCAAAATTGTGGTTTTCTTGGATCTTTATGTGACAGATAATTTTCTATTTTATCCTATTCATTTTCTCAATTATGTTGGGAGACAGGATCCTATTTTTTTTTTTTTAAAGATTTTATTTATTTATTTGACAGACAGAGATCACAAATAGGCAGAGAGGCAGGCAGAGAGAGGGGGAGGAAGCAGGCTCCCTGCTGAGCAGAGAGCCCGATGCGGGGCTCGATCCCAGGACCCTGAGACCATGACCTGAGCTGAAGGCAGAGGCTTTAACCCACTGAGCCACCCAGGCGCCCCACAGGATCCTATTTAAATCTATCATTACATCAAGCAGAGAGCCTATTTCAGTTTAGCATACAGGTAGTGGCTGGAATCTAGTACAAATACCTGGGGACACACACACAGTCAAATAGTAATTATAATAAAACTTGAAATGTTAAGTACACACTTCGAGCCAATGCATACTGTTGAGCCTAAATCCATTATCAGCATATGGATAATTCTGACTTAGTAAATGGAAGGAAGTTGGTATGGAAGCATGGAATCATGGAAGGATAGGACATACAGAAAGAATATATATTGTCCTACCAGGAGTTTTATTAATTTTACCTTCTACTAACATGCATTAATTTTAATTAATTAATTAAATTAATTGATTGATTAAAATTAATTAATTTTAATTAATTAATTTTAATTTTAAAATTAATTAATTAACATTATTTTTACCTTCTACTAACTTGGCTCCATGTCTAGAAATTATAGATTGATAATTTATTTCTATCACCACCAGGATCTGATAAGCGGACACCAAGTTTAAGGCACTGTATTTCTTTCTCCTTCCCCACGGGCTATGCTATAATCAGATCTTTTCTCAGTGCTTATGGATATCCTAGTTCTGAATCAATGTGGCTGAGCCTTAGACTTTTTTCTGTTCATTTACGAAAGGACTTAAGTTATGTGTTTCATTCAAAGAAAAAGAATTTTTTTGTCTTTTACATGCTTGGTTCCTTGTTAGTGAAAGTGCATCTGCTCTGTAGCTTGTTTCACCACTCTTCATAGAACTAGAAGCAATGCCTGAGTAGTCAAAGTTTCCCATGAGTCTAAGGCCTTCTGTGTGTAGTTCCTATCATAGTCCAACAATTAACAGCACAGAAATTAGTTACTCAGATCTGGATTCACATTCTTGCTCTATTGTATACTAGCAGTTTGATATTGGGAAAATTGGTTGCTTCATCCATAAAATTGGGTTAGTAATAGCAAAGTCATCCTAGAAACTGGAAGTACAACTACTAGAAAACTATGTATTTAGAAAACTCTAAATATAACATTCTCACCTGAAGTGGCAGAGGGTCACTGCTGCTTTTGAAGTCAGAGTTAAAAATGATGGCAGCCAGTACTTTATGAGATCCATAGTCATACTTAAGGTAGTTCTCAAGCTCCGTTTCTGAAGCGAACCCTCGAACTGTAGAAAAGATTATGTTCATTATAATGGGAATATCTGATAATTCCTCCTAAATTAGGATAATTCCTAATTCCTCCTAAATTAGGATAATTTATCCTAATACTATAGACTTAAAAGCACTGTTTTTCAGATATTGGTATCGTAACTACTTAATGGATACTGGGTTCAAAACAATTTTTACTTTAATTTTAAATAACAATCATTATAAAATATATATAAAGACAAGTCATTTGTCATAAGGGAAATGCAAATCAAAATCACAATGAGATACCAATTCAAATCCACTGAGATAGTTATAATCAAAAAGACTCATGATAACAAGTGCTGGTGAGAACATGGAAAAACTGGAACTTTCATACACTGCTGATCAGAATATAAAATAGTAAAACAATTTTAGATAATTTTAGATAACAAATTTGGTATCCCCTCAAAAAGTTAAACATAGTTACTACAGGACATATTCATTCCACTCTTAGGTATATAACCAAAAGAAATGAAAACATATGTCTACATAAAACTTAGAGATGAATGTTCATAGCATTACAATTTAAAACAGGCAAAAGAAAAGGTGGAAACAACCCAAATGTCCATCAACTGATGAAGGATATACAAAGTAAATGCAGTATATCCATACAATGGGCTATTACCTGACAATGAAAAGTAATGAAGTATTGATACAAACTACAACATAGATGAACCTTGGAAACATTATGCTAAGTGAAAAAAGCCAGTCACAAAAGACCACAACTTAAATGTATATAGAATTTAAATAAAAATTTTATATATAAACCATTTACATAAAAGTAGGCGAATCTATAGAGACTGAAAGTAGATTTAGATTAGTGTTTTCCTAATCCTGGTGGGATGGAAAATTGTAGAGTCATGATTGAAGGTTCCAGAGTTTATTTTTGGTGACAAAAATGCCCTATAATTGATTGTGGTAGTGGATACACAACTCTGTGAATATACCAAAAGCCACTGAATTGTATGCTTTAAATGGGTGAATATATGGTATGTTTTAGATCTCAAAAAGCTGTTTTGCAGTTTCGTTTCTTTTCTTTTCTTTTTTTTTTAAGCAGGCTCCACACCCAGTGTGGGGCTTGAACTCACAACCCTGAAAGCTCTACCAATTGAGCCAGCCAGGGGCCCACAAAAAACTGTCTCAAAACAAGATAAATCAGGAGGCAGAGATCACTTCAAATTGTGTTTTTGAAAAAAATAACACATTTGATGGCTCAATAGCTGTACAGAGAGAACAGAGGAAGGAGTCAGTTTAGACAGATCAGTAGACATCACCTAATCTGAACAAGAGAGGGGGAAAAAATGGGAAAAAACTCAAATACATACTTAAATACACACACACACACACACACACACACAAACTCAAATAGATTCTTAAATACACACACACACATTTTCACATACTCTTTACCCATTCATCTGTTGATGGACATTTAGATTCTTTCCATAGTTTGATTATTGTGGACATTGCTGCCATAAACATTCAGGTGCATGTGCCCCTTTGGATCACTACATTTGTATCTTTAGTAGTACTTTGCACCATTTTCAAAAATTGGCCATAAATATGTGGACTTCTAGACTCTCAATTTTATATCATTGGTCTATTCCTGTTCTTATGCCAGTGCCACACTGTTTTAATTACTGTAGCATTGTAGTGAGTTTTGCAGTAAGCATTGTAGTAAGTTCACGTCACCCACAGTAGCAGATTTTTAAAACCTCTGATTTTGCATTTCACTCTGTAAGCAGTCTCCTTCCACAGCTCTGTCTCTCTGAATTCAAGTCTCTGTACCTACCTACCAAAAGGTGGTGGATTGTGGGTAATATGAACCAAAAGGTGGTGGAGTTGGGTAATGTGAATCTAGGTATATTTCTCCAGTTTGTGGCTTTCCTTTCAGTTTTTTTTGTGGTGATAAGATTTTCTTTTGATGATTAGATTTTTATGTTTTTTTTTAAAGATTTTTATTTATTTAATTTGACAGAGATCACAAGTAGGCAGAGAGACAGGCAGAGAGAGGAGGAAGCAGGGTCCCTGCTGAGCAGAGAGCCCGATGCGGGGCTCGATCCCAGGTCCTGGGATCATGACCCGAGCCGAAGGCAGAGGCCTTAACCCGCTGAGCCACCCAGGCACCCCACAGATTTTTATGTTTTAATGCAGCCATTTTTTAAATTCTTTTTCTATATCCTTTTTTAAAAGTTTTTATTTAAATTCCAGATTTATTTATGGGACAATATATTGTCCCATAATAATTTTCAGAAATAATTGTTGAAAACTCTCCAAATTTGGTGAAAGACAGAAACTTACAGATTCAAAATGCTCAGTATATCCCTAACAGAATAAACCAAAAGAATCCACACTTAGACATATCATAATCATAGTTTTGACAAATAAGGACAGAAAATATCTTGAAAGCAGCCAGAGACAAATGATACATCACCTACAAGAAAACAAGGATTCTTTTCAAAGACCAATGAGGTCAGAAGAAACTGAAAAATATTTTTTAAATATGTCGAGAGGACTGTCAACCCCAAATTTTATACCAAATGAAATAATCTTTAGGAATGAAGATGAATTAAAGACATTCTTAGATGAAGGAAAACATAGGGAACTCATTGTCAGTAGACCTGTACTAAAAAATTGTTAAAGTTCTTCAGAAAGAAGGAAAATGATAGAAGAGGAAACCTGGAACTTGGAAATTCAAAAACAAAGCTGGGGGCATCGCTTTGCCTGATTTTATGCCATATTACAAAGCTCTGAGCACCAAGACAGCATGGTAGTGGCACAAAAACAAACACATAGATCAATGGACCAGAATAGAGACTCAAGAAATGGACCCTCAACTCTATGGTCAACTAATCTTTTGACAAATCAGGAAAAAATATCCAATGGAAAAAAGACAGTCTCTTCAATAAATCATGTGGGAAAACTGGACAGCTCATACAGAAGAATGAAACTGGACCATTCTCTTACATCATACATAAGAATAAACTCTAAATGGAGGAAAGACCTCACTGTGAGACAGGAATCCATCAAAATCCTAGAGGAGAACATAAGCAGTAACCTCTTTGAAATTGGCCACAGCAACTTCTTTCATGACGTGCCTCCAAAGGTAAAGGAAACAAAAGCAAAAATGAATTTTTAAAAAAGTTTTTATTTTTTGACCAAGAAAGAGACAGTCAGAGAGGGAACACAAGCAGGGGGAATGGGAGAGGGAGAAGCAGGCTTCTCACGGAGCAGGGAGCCCAATGTGGGGCTCGATCCCAGGACTCTGGGATCATGACCTGAGCCGCAGGTAGACACTTAATGACTGAGCCACCCAGGTGCCCCAAAAATGAACTTTTATATTGACTTCACCAATATAAAAAGCTTCTGCACAGCAAAGGAAACAGTCAACAAAACTAAGAGGCAACCCACAGAATGGGAGAAGATATTTGCAAATGACACTACAGGCAAAGGGCCAGTATCCAAGATCTATAAAGAACTTCTCAAACTCAACACCCATAAAAAAAGAAATAATCCAGTCAAAAAATGGGCAGAAGACATGAACAGACACTTCTCCAAAGAAGACATACACATGGCTAACAGAGAAAAAATTAAAAAGTTTTCAACATCAATAACCATCAGGGAAATTCAAATCAAAACCACATTGAGATACCACCTTACACCAGTTAGAATGGCAAAAATTAACAAGAAGGAAACAAGTGTTGGCAAAGACGTGGAGAAAGGTGAACGCTCTTACACTGTTGGCAGGAATGCAAGCTGGTACAGCCACTCTGGAAAACAGTATGGAGGTTCCTCAGGATGTTCAAAATAGAGCCACCCTATGACCCAGCAATAGCACTACTGGGTATTTACCTCAAAGATGCAGATGTAATGAAAAGAAGGGGCACATGCACCCCAATGTTCATAGCAGCAATGTCCACAATAGCCAAACTGTAGGAGCCAAGATGTCCTTCAACAGATGAATGGATGAAGAAGATGTGATCCATATATACAAAGGAATATTACTCAGCCATCAGAAAGGATGAATACCAACCATTTGCACCAATATGGATGGAACTGGAGGGAATTATGGTAAGTAAAATAAGTCAAGCAGAGAAAGACAATTAACATATGGTTTCACTCATATGTGGAACATAAGGAATAGCACTGAAGACTATAGGTGAAGGGAGGGAAAACTGAAGGGGGGAAATCAGAGAGGGAGACAAACCATGAGAGAGTATGGACTCTGGGAAACAAACTGAAGGTTTCAGAGGGGAGGGGGTTGAAGGATGGGGTCGCTGGGTGATGTATATTAAGGAGGGCACGTGCTGTAATGAGCACTGGGTGTTATATGCAACTGATGAATCACTGAATACTGCATCAAAAACTAACGATGTACTGTATGGTAGGTAACTGAACATAATAAAAAAAAAAGAATGAGGTTACAAACAAGAGCTATGGTAAATATCTGGGTAAATAGTTTTCTTAAGTTCTTTAAAATACGTTCATAAATCACAACACTTTCTGGTATAGTTTTCACTTGTGTAGATGTGAAAATAAAGTAGTAAAATGTTCTAAGTTGATTGTGAAAAATTATGCATGCATATTTTAACCCCAAGAGCAAATAATAATATTATATATCAGAAGTCCAATTTTTCATTTTTTTCTTTCATGGTGTCTAAGAATCCTTCAACTAACTCTTTATGAAGTTACAAAGATTTTTGTTCTCTCCTAAATATTTTATCATTTTACTTTTAATTTTTATTTTCTTAAAGATTTTATTTGACAGAGAGAGAGAGAGAGCAAAAGCAGGCAGTGCAGCAGGCAGAGGGAGAGGGAGAAGCAGAGTCCCGGCTAAGCAGAGGGCCTGACATGGGGCTCGATCCCAGGACCCTGGGATCATGACCTGAGCTAAAGTCAGATGCTTAACTGACTGAGCCACCCAGGTGTCCCTCAGTTTACTTTTATATCTGTGATCCATTTTGATGTATGTTTTTTAGATCTGTGATGTAGACTCTTTTAGACCTGTGATCCATTTTGATGTGAGGTTTCATTGTTTTGGCTACTGATGTCCAATTGTTTAGCACTATTTGTTGAAAAACTTATCCTTCCACTATTGTAAACAATATTTTGGCATATTTGTATAGTTCTATCTCTGTATTCTCCACAGGTATAACTTGTTTTATTGCACTTTGCAGATACTGTGTTTTTTAAAAATTGAAGGTCTGTGGCAACCCTGAGTCAAGCAAGTCTAGTGATACCATTTTCCAACAGTGTTAATTCATTTCATCTATATGTCACATTTTGGTAATTCTTGCAATATTTCAAACTTTTTCATCACTATTATATTTGTATGGTGATATGTGATCAGTGATTATGACTTGATGAAAGCTCAAATGATAGTATTTTTTAGTAATAAAGTATTTTTAAGTTCAGGTATGAGTTGCTTTTTTAGACATAATGTGACTGCATACTTAACAGACTACAGTATAGTGTAAACATAACTTTTATATGCACTGGGAAATGAAAAAATTCATTTGACTAGCTTTACTGCAGTGGTCTGAAACTGAACCTGTGGTATGCCTATATTGTTTCATTTATCTATGTGTCTATCCCTCCACCAATACCACACTGTCTTTATAGTTACATTGCAAGTTTAAAAACCGGGAATTTAAAATTGGGGAATTAAAATTTAAAATTGTGACTCCTTTAATTTTATTCTTTTTTTAAAACACTGCTTTATCTCCACTGAAAAACAATTTTGTAAGTGTTACAGAAAACCTTAATTTCTAACCTTTTATACTGGTGTTCAGATTCCTCTTTACATTCTCAATGATCTCCTGTATCACATCAATATTAGAAGGCACATAAGTCAATTCCCACTCTTCAGGATTTTTGAGGAAAGAAGGCAAAGAATTGATGGGCTGAGGAGTATAAATATAAGGTCCAACAACTTTTATAGCAATGTGTGTACGGAATACCAAAATCATCACTGGGAACACCAGTGCTGTTAAGACTTCCAATGTTAAAGTAAAGAACTGCCTCCTCTAGAAGAGAAACAAAAAGATGGTGTTAATTAATTTAAGGACACACATTCAATGCAAATGAATAGTTCTATGATATTAAACTTCTGACAATTTTACTCTGGAACAGCCAAGTACTTCCCAGATTGTCTTGTTCCCCTTCACCTCCATCCCTCCCAACTTTCTTTTTTTTTTTTTTAATAAAGATTTTATTTATTTGACAGAGAAATAACAAGTAGGCAGAGAGGCAGGCAGAGGGGGAGAGGGAAGCAGGCTCCCTGCTGAGCAGAGAGCCCGATAGACCCTGAGATCATGACCTGAGCCAAAGGCAGAGGCTTAACCCACTGAGCCACCCAGGCGCCCCCTATTCCCAACTTTCTTATAGGCCATACTATTCTACTGATTAACTCAGTTTTACACATTTGGAAGAGCTACCTTAGAGCTCTGGAACTGATTTTTTCAAAAGTATGTACACACACACACACACACAACCCTCAACTGCAACAAATGGCCATTTATGAACATTTTACATAGCCTTTACCCACCTTTAAGGTAAAATTTTTCCAGAGGAGCACTGCAAATTGGTTGAATGTCAACAAATCCATTCTCTACAATTCACCTCCAGGGGTAGAGGAAAGGTTTTATAATATTAAGTCACCTAATAATGTGAACATCAAGCAAATAACAGAATTACTTCTTTCTCCTAATTTTTTTCTTAATCAGCCTCAAATATTGATAGCAGAAATAATTACATATTAGAAATAAAGTCATGTTGTTTCCATTTTTATATTTGTTTACTTGATATTTAATGAACTTCTAATACATTTAAAATATAAGATGTGGTTCCATTTCTCCAAATGGTTATGTGCCTGAAGGGATGAGGGCTGAATCCTAATTCTTTCACAGAATGATGGTGTGAATGGTTTCACAATGATATATTTAGCGAAATAAAACACATATGTACATTTAATAAGGAAAATATCCATGAATACACTAATATAAATACTTGTAATACGAAAAAAAACCTAAATCCATGGGACTGTAACAAGTGGAAAGATAATTCTTGGCAGACCACCATTGCCAGGGCACTGCATTGACAAGAGACTGCAAAACAAGTTGTTTTCCTGTGAAACAGGCCTATTTACTTAGTCTAGAGTTTCAATCTGAGGGACAGACATAAGGTTTCACACACTTAGAGGCTAAGTACGTGGACCTAGGGAATGTAAGCAGGGAGACCACCATTCTTGTGCACTCCTTTGTCCTTGCCAGAGCTCAATGATATCTCACAGAAAGAAGCTTATACAGTCATCTGGAACCTCATGGAATCCTGGAACCATGTATCCTCATAGAGATATAAAACAGATGAATTTTCATTGAAGAAACAGAAATATTATCTAAGAAATGCTCCATCAAAGCATAGGGAAATTCTGTCAAACCTTAGATAATCAGATAATTCCAACACTACTTAAGCTTTCAAGAGCATAGAAGTGAAACAATCAAATTATTTTAGGAAGCAAACCTAACTTCCCCAAAAGAAACAACATAATTCCACTTACATATCAATGAGATATTCTAAATACTACCAAATATAATCCAAGTATTAAAAAATTACACTATAAACAAGTGGCATTTATTCCAGGAAAAAAAAAAGATGGCTCGCTGTTAGAAAATCTATCATGGAACTCACCATGTTAATATATCTCACATGGAAAAGTCTTATAATTACCTTCTTAAAAAGGCCTCTGACAAAATTTAACTTCTGTTCCTGATTAAAACCACTTAAAAACTAATAGGAATTCATGAATATGTCCTAATACAGTAAAATGTATACACCCCACTTTAGAAAAAATAATGATGGCTACTATTCCCACTACAGGTTAACAATGTATTAAGGATTTTAGACAATGAAATCAGAAAAAACAAGAGTAAAACTATCTCTACCTGCAGATATAATTGCTTGACCCAAGAAAACCAATGTGAAAAACAAAAAATTCAATCTTTTTAAGGACAGAAACATAAAGATTTGAAGGTATACATGCACCCTGATCTTTATAGCAGCATTATCAACAATAGCCAAGTGATGGAGAGAGTCCACATGTCCATCAACTGATGAATGGATAAAGAAGATATGATATAAATATACAATGGACTATTATTCAGTCATCAAAAAGAATGAAATCTTGCCATTTGTAATGACGTGGATGGAACTCCAAAGTATTATCTAAGTGAAATCAGTCAGAGAAAGAAAACAGATGAACATATGGGAAGTAGACAGTGGGGGGGGAGGGAAATAAACCATAAGAGACTCTTAAAGATAGAAAACAAACTGAGGATTGATGGAGGGAGGTAGGTAGGAATGGGCTAGAAGGGTGATGGGTATTAAAGAGTACACTTGTGATGACCACTGGGTGCTGTATATAAGTGATGATTCACTGAATACGACTCCTAAGACCAATATTGCATTGTATGTTAACTAAAACTTAAATTTTTAAAAAAATCAATCTTTTGAATTTCCATAGGATATAAAACTTTACTTATAGTGACATATATAACATAAAAACCAGTAACTTTCATATACACAGAACTTATAAACAAAAAACTCATTACAAGACATAAAGAGAATACTCCAGTTTATAATGGCAACAAAAAGACAAAATACTTAGAAATAAATGTAATAAAAATTGTGCAAGGTTTATATGAAGAAAACTTTAAAGGCCTTTTATAGGGGTGCCTGGGTGACTTACTCAGTTAAGCATCTGCCTTCAGTTTAGGACATAATCTCAGGGTCCTGGGATTGAGCCCATCAGTCTGTCTGTTCAGTGGGGAGCCTGCTGCTCCCTCTCACTCTCCCTCTATGCTCTGTTCTGTCTCTCTCTCTCTCTCTCTCAAATAAATAAATAAATAAAATCTTTAAAAATAAATAAAGCCCTCTTGTAAAACTCAGAAATAGATTTGAACAGTTAGAAAAATATTCCTTATTTTTCAATAGGATGATCCAAAATCATAAATATGTCATTTTTCTCCAAAGTCCACATATATTTAATGTTATCCCAATGAAAATAATAACCAGTAAGTATCCTTTCATTCTAAAGTTATTTGGAAAGGTAATAAAGAACAGCTAGGAAAATACTGAAAAATGAGATTAATGAGGTAAACTTTAGCTCTACCAGATGCTAGAACATACTATAAAGTCTCTACACTTAAAAATGGGTGGTAGCTGGGATGCCTGGGTGGCTCAGTAGGTTAAGCCTCTGCCTTCAGCTCAGGTCATGATCCCAGGGTCCTGGGATCGAGCCCCACATCAGGCTCTCTGCTCAGCAGGCAGCCTGCTTCTCTCTCTCTATCTGCCTGTCTCTCTGCCTACTTCTGCCTACTTGTGATTTCTCTCTCTGTTAAATAAATATATAATCTTTAAAAAGAATGGGTGGTAGGGGCAACTGGGTAGCTCAGGTTGTTAAGCATCTGATGCTTGATCTCAGCTCAGGTCTTGATCTCAAGGTCCTGAGTTTAAGCCCTGCACTGGGCTCCTGTGGAGCCTAGTTTAAAAAAAAAAAAAAAAAAAAAGTGGTACTAGTACATGAATTGTAAGCCAGAGAAATGGAACAAAAGACAAAGTCTGGAAATAAACTGAAGTACATACAGAAATTCAGGATATGTTGTAGGTAACATTGAATTCACTGGGTAAAAGATGTATTTTTTTTAAAAAATTGTTGCTGGAATAAATGAACAGTCATTTGGAAACAGATAAAACGTGGGAGTGAATTAAAATCCACTAGCAATACAAGTTTCATAAAATAACATGTTTAAAAAGTACGTTTTGTGCAGTTAACATGAGTGAATTAAAGAAACAAATGACAAACTGAGAAAACTAGCAACTTACAGGCAAAGGGCTAATCTCTCTAAAATGGATGGGGGAAATAAGCACGAAAAAATAGAAAAAAAAATAGTGAAGAGACAGAAACAGATCAAAAACACAGATTAGGGTACAGAAATACAATCATATATTTATGATCCACATAACTGTGGTCAATTATTTTCTACAAATTACCAAGGAAAGTCAACAGGTAAAGAAAAGACTTCAAAAAATGGTGCTAGGACAACTGGGTATATGTATGGAAAAAAAAATGAGCACTGATCTTACCTCATACCAGACATAAAAATGAACCCAAATATATCACAGATCTATATTAAAAGCCTAAAAATTTAAAGCTCTCAAAAGAAAACAGGAGAAAATCCTCAAAACCTGCATGTGAAGATTTCTGACTTAGGACACAAAAGAAAAATAAACTGAACGTAAGTAATACTTTTACTCTTCGAAAGACACTGCTAAGAAAACCAAAAGGCAAGCCAGAAAAAGAAAATATTCACAATACATGTATCTGATAAAGATCTTCTATCTAGAATACATATACAAGTCATACAAAATTACAGAGACATAAAACAGAGCAGTACTCTAGGTATGGGAGGATGTGAGAAAGGATATAAGAAGAAAGAGCCAGGCACAAAACGTACATCCCACATGATTGCATTCATATGGAATACCCAGATGAGGCAAAATCCTATCAAGGGTTAGGGTGTTCAGGGTGAGTGGTAGTTGAAAACAAAGGGGCAGGAGGATATTCTCTGTTGTGATACAAATGGTGTCTTCACAGAGGTATACCTTTTTCAAAATTGATCAAATTGTCACTCAAAACCTGGGCATTCCATATTATGTAAATTATACTTCAAGTGAAAAAATTTTTAATATCATATAGCTCCTATATACTAAGCACAGAGGCTAAAAAACAATCTGTAGCATTAAGATTGTGACAAGACACCTTTGACAGCCCTATAGTGGGGATAGTGTCATTTTCCTTTGGGCCCCAAACAACATGAAGCCTAGTGCATTGCCCATTATTTATTTAAAGACTACAATCCTGAACACCTCAATTAATACACGACTAACCTTATTCAAAACAGCATGGCAGGTGTTTTGTTTACATGACAATGGCATAACATCAATTTATAATTCATATGGTCTTCTAACTGTGCAATTATGCCATTCTTGAATTTTTCTTTAGAAGGTTGGGCTTCACATAAGGGTAAATATTACCTCTCAGTGGTAGATAAAAGACACTTAGTAGGTGTCTGCTACATTAACAATAAAGGGGTTTAAAGCAAAACCACAGCACAACAAAGATTCATACAGAAAGGTCATCATTCACCAGAACACCGGAATTAGTAAGATAAAATGTACACAGATAGAATGATTACATAAATATGGCAATCCCTTCAATAAAATCCTATTCATCTGTTTCAAAGAGGAGGATAAAAACTGTATTTTCATGGGAGGATAATATATTGTGAAGGGGGAAAAGATGAAAAACATTATATTTTATATAAATACTTTTTTGTAAAGATATACATATATATGTTAGTTTATGTAGAGAGAAGAAAAATGGCAGAATATATTCTAATTTGTTGACAGTATTTGTCTCTCAAGAGTGAAATATAGATTAACACATTCTACAATTGACTTGAATTCTCTACAATGCACATGTACCATTTTTCTAATCATTTCTTCAGATGTTGGGGGTTATAAATCTGTGAAGAACTACCTGATGTACTGACTGACCCAAGAACTTCTTTCTCTTGCTCTTATAGTAGGTAATATTTCGAAGTATTAACTGTAAGTTTCCAACTTCATACAATTTTAGTGTCCCATCCCCCATTCAAAAAAAAATTTTTTTCCGGTCTCAAAAAGAGAGAGGAACACCTAAGCCTAAAAGGACAAAATCTAGTTCTTTCCAGTTATCCTTTCTAGGGTAACACAAATGATTTGAAATTATGCACAAAGAGGAAAAGCAAAGCTTCTTAATATCCTGTCATCCCACATTCTTCACTGTCCCGGGGACAGATCTGGGAGAATCTTCAGGTGGAGAAGGTCTGACTCCACAAGAGCCAGGCTAGAAACCAGTTCATCTAAAATAATCTGACCTTAAATACTAAATGCACGCCCACACCTGTCCACCCCAAACTTGGATGCAACCCTGGGGTGGGAGGGAAAGGGAGGGAAAGGAGGAGGAAGTTGAAGGCACATGAAAGCTGGTGTGTCTAAAAAGTTTTAGGGCAACCCACTGATGTGTGGTCTCTAAAAAAGCAATTAAATGGAGTTACTGAAAATTAAGCCATCATATTCCTTATAGTCCTAAATTCTTAGAATGAGACATACACTCACTATACTTCATTTTCTTTTCTGAAAAGCACTGAGCTGTTCTGAATGAAACACAGCAGTTTTCTTAATTCTGCTAAAAGAGAAGTATCTTTCCTTTTAAATCTTCTGCCTACTTTGCATAAAATGAGGTGACCAAGACGGCTTGAATGTTCCTCTGAGCTGGACTAATACCATACATATGACTCTCCCTGGCTGTAGGTCCTGACCACTCTTTTCTCTTGCCTGTCTGCTTTAGAAAACATTATACAGCCTTTCTTTGTTTAAAACATATGTAACTCTTTTTTACAAGCCTCTTTCCTGTTTTACCACCTCAAATTCTCTCTCTGAAGGACCTGGGAGTCATCCTTTGAAATGCAAACCTGAAGGAAGCTAGCACCCCATTCCAGTCTCTGTAGGAGTGTAGGAGCTAGCTTCTAACAGGCACCAGTAGAAAACACACATGGCCTAATCACAGAGAACCACAGGAACAAACTTCAAGAAGTTACTCAATGTGTTCTACTGGTCAACCTTAGTTCAGGGCAATTTCCACTTTGGCAGAGGAGAACTAAGACACTTGAGCTTCCTGCAGCACTCAACTTCCATACCCTTCCTCTACTTACGGAACATTTACTAGGTTCTAACAGTTGAAATATTCAAATTACCCTCAGAGATGGGTACAAGTGGTATCCAGTTTCTTTTAGACGATGATCCCTAATTTACATTATTAGGTCATTGCTATAATCTGAATGTCTGTGTCTTCTCCTTCTCCCCAAATTGGTATGTTGAAATCCTAACCCTAGTGTGATGGTATCACCATCAGGGACACGTGGCGTGTGATTAGGTCATGAGGATGGAGCCCTGATGAATGGGATTAGTGCCCTTATGACACACACCCGAGAGCTCCCTTGCTCCCTCCGCCATGTGAAGGACACAGTGAGAAGATGCCTGTCTGAAACAGAAAGCAGGCTCTCACCACACACTGAATCTGCATGGAGCTTTGATCAGAGACTTCCCAGTTTCCAGAACTGTCAGAAGTACATTGGTTGTGTTCAAGTCACCCAGCCTACAGTACTCTGTTACAGCAGCCCCAGCTGACTGGACAGTCACACAGCAAATAAATTTGGATTCCCCAGGCCTAGACCCACAGCATGTGCCTCCAGGCTGGCTTTCAAATACTGGCAAAATTTGTAGCAACTACTGGCTTCATAATCTTCAATAATACAAATTTTTTTTATTTGCTCTGGTTAGCTTCTCTGTGTGTTTCGGGGTCCAGAGAAGTGGCTTTCATTTCCTGTGCTTGCTTTGGTGTTTTTGAGGGGCAGGACACTTTCTCCCCCCTGGGAAGCCCTGGACGCACTCTCCAATGCAGGGGGACCTGGAGAGGGAAAGGATGGGCGTGAGGTCCAGGGAGGGACAAGCAAAACGGGGTGGAGGGTCCACACTGGGTGTGGCAGCCCCTGACATTCGACAGTGAGGTATAGGTAATATTATGTATATTACACACAAGGGGATTTGGGTATCATTTTGGAGGGGAGTCGAGAGGGTTGTGGAGGGTTCCAGTGTATTGGGGGGTTTGGGGTGTTGTGTGCTGTTCACACTTTCGGGCTCTGCGCTCAAGAGTGCGGCCGGCGGGTCTGCTCCAGGGCAGCCCGGGGAGCACCTTCCGCCTCCCCGGGGGAATCTGGGGAGAAGACCGAGGGGTAGGGAGGTCCCACACTCACCGCTCAGGCCTCGAAACCGCCAAGGCCACACCTCCACCTCCACCTCCACCTCCACCTCCGAGGGACTCGCGTCACCGGTGCCGAGCCTCCTCGCAACGCCTACCCCAACCGCCCAGCCACCCGCCGCTGGAGCGCGTCCCGCCGCCTTCCTCGCGCGTGCGCGCACTTGCCCAGTCCCCACCCCGCCCCTGACTCACTGCAGCCCCCGCGCACTCATTCACCGCTTTTCCAGCCAGCGTCTCCCTCTCTCACCTGCGCGCCGGACCCTCCCCGGGACCCCTCAGAGCGTGAGGCCTCACTAAACTCTTACTTCGCACGCTGTCCCAGGCCCCAGGCCCATGAGGGCCCTACCTCGGGCCCTTTCGCTTGCTCCCAGGCGCTTCGCCTCTGCACCCCACTGGACGACCCAACCATCCTTCCCTCTGTTGCTGACTCCCTGCTCCCTCATGTGTCACGGTCACCCAGTAGCCGGTGGCAGGAAGTCGGGGAGATTCAGTGGCCGCCGCCCTCCAAGGTTGTGGGCATCAACAGAAAACTTGCAGAAGTGCTGGCACAGGGGCCAGCAACCCCGCTCCCGGGCCCCTCAAAGCCCAGACGCGGAGCGACCCGATCTAAGGCGCGCCGCCACTCGCCTCGCCCGGGTGGCATGCGCCGCCTTTGCCCGTGGGCGCTCAGCGCGAGACCCCCCCCCCCGCATCCTCTGCGCGCCCTGCCCTGACCCACCAGCCACCCAGTGGACCTCAGCCCCCCACCTTTCTCATGCTGCTCCAAGGCGTTGATGGCAGCTTCTCTTGGCGCATCCTCCCCGCCAACAGGCATCACCACTGTAGCTTGAGGGTTGGAAGCCCAGGGTCTGAACTCAGGGCAAATCTCTTCCCTGCTAGACCAGGTATCGGGTTGCGGCCTCTCAGCTCTAAATGGAGCTGGGCTCTTGAAGGATCAGGTTAAGCTCTGTCAGGAGCGGGTGCTGGAGGGACCCTGCAGGACCAAGGGCTGCTGTTGCAGGTTCAGGTGTTTTCTCTGATTCTTCTTGCTGTCACCTTGCTGCTGTCAGCAGCAGGTGTGGAGGACATTTCGCAGCATTCACCCTACAGGCCCACCCTCATTAACAGTGGATACTCAGTGACTCACGCAGGTGCCCCTTCCTACTACCGGCCTGTCAACAACCACGGAAAAGTTCCCTGCTTCCTAGGTCCAGCCAGTTCCCTGTTTCTGGCCTAGGCAGCCTGTACCCCACAGGGACACTTCCTGCTTTGCTCAGCAGGTGTGGAAAAGCCTTGACCCAAGGCCAAGGAACTTCCCACCAACTCACCTTCTCCAAAAAGGTCTGCATCCCAGCCTTAGGGAGGAGTCTTCCAAGTTTGTTTCTTCCTTGGGTATTTTCCCTCCTTTTTTTTTTTTTTAATTTAAGATTTTATTCATTTATTTGACAGACAGAGATCACAAGTAGGCAGAGAGTCAGGCAGAGAGAGGAGGAAGCAGGCTTCCCGCTGAGCAGAGAGCCGGATGCGCCGCGGGGCTGGATCCCAGGACCCTGGGACCAGGACCCTAACGGAAGGCAGAGGCTTTAACCCACTGAGCCACCCAGGTGTGCCACCATAGGGTATTCTTTAGAGTTCTTGGAACTCTACTAAGCACTTTGGAAGCACTGCATCATTTAATCCTACTAAAAACCTCTGAAGCAGCTATAAGGAGGTATAGAGAAAGAGAACTCCCCGTTCAAATTGCTGTGTGGTTTCCAGGCTATTGCCACACTATTGCTTGCTGGGTGGCCCTGGCTGAATCCTCACCCCTCTGTGTCTCCCATGTACAGTGAGGATAATAATAGCTGCACTACTTACTTCAGAGGTTTGTAGTAGGATTAAATGATGCAATGCATACAAAGTGCTTAGTAGAGGAACTGGCCTACAATTTTTTGTTTGTTTCTTGCTGGAAGATAAGAGGTGGATTGGAAGATAGGGAGGGACAGTGAAAGAGAGTACCGCATTAAAGGAATATCAAAAAGAGTAATTAATGATTCCAGCTGTGAGACTAGATGCAAGTATTAACTTAATCAAATGAGTTCCCTCTCCCCTTTTAAAGGTGGCAAGCCTTGTAAACAAATTTTGCAATTACTGAAATAACTGGTAATGTATGGCATGTATGGGAGTGGAACCCATAAAGAGTTATACCTAAAAACAATAAAACACAGAATAGCTTCTGGGTATCTTTTTATTACTCACAAAATCCAAATGAGAATATAGAAACCTTAAACAAACCATCTCAAAATAGAGTAGCTTCATGGACTCCTTCTGTCTTGCAACTGGACAACAGTCATCCCTACTCATCTGCTCATCTGTCCATGAATCTTGAGAGTGATTAGATTTCTCAAGCGGCTTATGGGGGACTCCATGTGCCCAAACAAGATTTGAGGAAGAGCTCTCTGTCTCCCTCTCCACTTCATTTCTTCTTCTTTCCCTCTTAATCAAAAGTGGGATGAGAATAGGAAAGAAAACATTATTTTTAAAGAACTGTTTTACTTTCTGTTCGTGGGACTCTAAATGTCTTGGTACAAAGATACTCTTACAAATGAAGAATCTTGGTTTGAGTTTTGGAAATAACAACCCAACTTACCCTACCCCTTAAACTTTGATATTGATTTTAATTAGATCCTTTTTGGTATAAAATTATGTGTGTAGTCATGGGAAAGATGATCAGATACAGGCTTAATGCTCCTCTTAGCCATAACTCGAGTACTGACACATAATCCTCATGCTCTTCAAGCTGTCCCATTTGACAGCACCGCCATTTCTGGATGTTTCTGTTTAAACATTCAGAATGCTCAGGAACAGGTCCTTTCCCTACCCTGATTAATGGTGCTCTTTTATATTTCTAGGAAAATGAACAGGAATTTCGACAAATGTCTTTAGATTTGCACGTGCTGTATGCGTTGACCACTCATGTAAATCTACAAAAGAGTGACATATGTTCTTCTGGGGGGGGGCTCTTTATTATCTAAATAATCTTATATCAAGATATGCCCACACATAATGATGCCCCTCTGTGTGTCCATGTGTAGACGGAGTAGTCTAAGAAAGACATAAGTGTCACTGGTCGGGAGTGAATCTCATGGTACCTTTTCTTTATAATCACCTTCTGTGTTCTCTGGGCTAGCAAAGGCCAGGAAGATTTGTTCCAGTGTTATCTGACTGATGGAATAGTCTTCTAAATTGAATTGCTCTTTAGCATCCTCCAAAATACCAAACACCTTTAGTAACAACAGCAATAAAAAAGCGCAGTTACCATTATAGTCCTCCCTTTCAGTGCCCAACCCAGATAAGCCTCTCCTGAACTTCCTCCAAGTCCTGTCAAGTTAATGTTGGAGGACAAAAGGGGGAGATGAGAAAATGTAGAAAACATAATTGAGAATCTCCAAGGAAGCAGTTCTGTCCCCATTCTCTTGATGGACATAGACTAACAATGGGATTTAAGGAACAAATTAATTAAACTCTAGGGACTTTTGGAAAATAACATACTTTAGGTTACTCTTCTGCTCCTCATACAAGGTCGGGCTCCCATTACACATACCTGGATATCAAATACCCGCCCCATCATTGGTGCTTTCTTAGTATGTAATGTTCGAAGGTCATGGTTTCTACATTACCTTTCCCCAGCTGTTGTCCTTGCTGGGAATATAGTAGGTAAGGATCCCTTGATTCTCCTGCTTTAATACACTATCTAAGAAATGAAAGACAAGATAGATGAATAATCTTGCAGATATCATTTTAAATTTCCAAAATATTGCTACATCAACTTAATTATTCACAATAGAGGGATGAATAGACATTGTTAATACAAAAAGGAACATGGTCAAATAACCTGCTCTCTTTGATATATATGGCATGGTTAATTCCTTTTGGATTTATTCCTGATGAAATAATCTTATTATGTGGAGTTCATAGCAATTATTGAGTGCAGGCTTTCCGGCACAATAAAATTGTCAGCTCTGATACCCTATGTAAAAACTCTGAGCCTTCTAAAATTCTAACATTACAAAGACTTTATTCCTGAACATAGTGCTGAGAATATGAGCTGGCGGGATTTTCACTCTGGTTGTGTGGCTATGTATACATGTGCAGTGTGTTTGGTGGGGAGGAGAGCAGGATAAGACCTCCTTGCTTTTTCATTATTACATGCCCTGTGAAAGAGGAAAGCATACATGTAAGTCACCAAAGTCAGGCTGTGGGTTCTGGTTTTGTTCACTGGGAATAAGAACCCACTGGTGGAACAAAAGGAAAGAGGGTGGTAACCACTTCTAATTGAAACAAATAAATGTGTTTACACTTATCAGCGCACGATTTGTAGGTTGTTGCAAATTGGATACTGGGCTCAAAATGTTTTAAAGTAAAAAATACATGTTCATAAGGGTGAGTGGATTTTCTTAATGTGAATTTTAATGCATGTATTGCCTCCGTGATCCCATAAAGCTCTTTTTTGTGTGTGAAACATTTGAAACATGGAATTTAATGAATTATTCAAAGCAAACCCTCATGAATTCACCCTATTTAGGCCAACTAATAGTAACCCAGACTCACCCTTGTCCCACTTCTCAGCCTCTATTCCCCATAAAGAATTACCAATACCTTCATTGTTATTGTGGACATTTCTTTTTCAAAGGTGTTTTTACCATGCATATACCTCTAAAAACTGCGGTAGAGTTTTCCTACCTTTGACCTTTATGTGAATGGAATCATCTAGTGTATTTTCTTTTCTTTCTTCTTCTTTCATTCAGTGTTTGTGAGATTCATTCATGTGGTTGCATATAGCTATAATTCATTTTCTTCTCTAAGTAGTAATCTGGCATATGAATATTCTGCAATTTAGTTTCCATTACGCTACTGATAGACATAGGCTACTGTCTGACTGTTGTGAATGTTACTGACTTAAATATTATTTTACTTATCTCTTTTTATAGGTGGATGCAAGTGTCTAAAATATAGCTGTAGGTAGACTCATTGGGCCATTGCTTTTTAAAAAAATTGGTCCAGTTTCACCTGTGAGATAGAGTGATTTGGAAAGACTGTCACTCCCACTGTTAGTACAAGAAAGCTGGACAAATTGCAAATTATTGTATTTCTTGAACCCCTTAGTTTCCTGACAGGGCAAATTCAGGGCAAATAACTAACCCATATCTGGGTATAGACAGGCATCTACAGAGAAGGTCAGATCCATAGCATTTGCTTGTACAAGGCAGACACAACCAGATAACATAAGCTGAAATAAAAAGCGTAATAAATTGCTGAAGATCAAGTATGGGATAGCAAGAGGATTATGAAACCCATTTTTAAAATTTTAACCTCTTTAATTTGTGTTTTTTAGTAGTGCTTACTTCTTTTTTTTTTTTTTTTTTTTAAAGATTTTATTTATTTATGTGACAGACAGATCACAAGGAGGCAGAGAGGCAGGCAGAGAGAGAGAAGGAAGCAGGCTCCCTGCTGAGCCGAGAGCCGGATATGGGGCTCGATCCCAGGACCCTGGGATCATGACCCGAGCCGAAGGCAGAGGCTTAACCCACTGAGCCACCCAGGCACCCCAGTAGTGCTTACTTCTTATCAGAGAACTGAATTTTGCCGGTGAGCCAAGCTGACATTTTTTTTTTCATTTAATGCCGGAGTTAAGTCTAT
The DNA here is from genome assembly GCF_963455335.1 of Martes martes. Lineage (NCBI taxonomy): Eukaryota > Metazoa > Chordata > Mammalia > Carnivora > Mustelidae > Martes > Martes martes. Next base: position 25,045,957 of record NC_137906.1, read on the forward strand.
TTACATGTATTGAAAGGAACAATATATTTAGTTATAGTCTTCCTATATAATTTGTAAAGTTATATATGCATATATAGCAGGTAAATGCATAAATATAAATACAAATGTAAACATACAAAATATGACTGTGTGTGTATGTGTTTCACTTTGTGACTGGTTCTTTTTCTTACTGTTATACTTGTGATAGAGTATTTATTTTGTTCTAATGGTTAACTTCATTCTAAAGTTAAATTGTCCCTTCTTTTTAAGATACTGGCACAAACATTCAGGGCTCACCAATAGTTCCTATGCAGACACCTCTCTAGTCATTCCTTAGTCGACATGAAATTTTTGTCTGTATAGTCTTCAGGCAGAGCCATCAGGAGGAATATCCCCTGAATACCTGTTTATAACTTTTTTTGAATTTTATTCTTGAACATCATTTTAGCTGTATATGAAAACTATGGCTTACATTTTTCTTGGCATAAAAGGTTTTGTCACAAAGCCCAAAATCAATCTAATTTTCTTTCCCTTATAAATTTTCCTTCTTCCCCTTGTTTTTTTAAATCTGGGATCCAAAGGTCATTCCACTTTTTTATTAAAATACAACAGTTAGATTGGAAAATTCCTTGGTTTTGTTGATATTGGGTCAATTGTTCAGGTTGTCTTTTCAGTAAACAGGTTTGTCTCATCTTAGGAAATTTTCTTGCATGATAGTTTTTAGTTTTGTTTGTTTGTTTGTATTTATTTATTTATTTATTTATTTATAGTATGTGTTCTAGTCTATGGCATTGCTTTTCTCCTTTTGGACTAATTTCATAGTTGTGTTGGGCTGTCCTTGCCTTGCCTCTTGCTTACTTTATTTTGAAATCTCACCTGTGTTTGTTCAGTGGCTTTCTGTTTTTCTCCTTTCCAGTCTCCATTTCCCTTGTGCTTTCTGTGTGGTTTATTTGCTCTTGATAAGTATTTCTGAAATGTTTAACTTAAAATACCCTCTTCAATGTCTGCATATCGCCCTGTTGGCTAGCCCTCTAATCTCTTTATCTTTTCAATTGGAATTTAGGATTTTCTTATATACTATTCATTCCCTTCTTAATTCTTTAGGCTCATGTTGAAATATTAGATAATAGTTTCATCTGCTTTGTGGCCTTAGAGCTTTGCTGATCTTTCAATGTCTGCAGGTATTTTCTTCTATCCTCTTTTATTTATGGTATTTTTCTGTGGGATTCAATTATTGTTATGCCCCAATCCGTGATTAAAGGAGCGAGACTGATATAAAGCGAAGGTCAAGCAAAGCTTTATTTCGCGCCAAGCATCAAGAATCTAACCAAACGTTCGGGGGGCGCACCTCTTACAAGAGAGGGTGACCCTTCTCTGTTTCACAGACTAGCTTTTAAGGGCAAAGGCCATGCAGTGGGGCCTGGCCACACACAGGTGGCCAATGAGATTGTAACACACACAGGAAACTCCACAGTGATGCTAGGTGACCAATTGAATTACAATTTACCCTAGTAGACATTTGAACCAGCCTATCACACCTTGGTTAGGATTGGCACCAAAAAGGCTCCCAAAGGGCGGGGGCCCATACTCCTTGGTAGCTAGGGAGACAGTATGCAACCCCCTACTGATCGGATGTCTCCACTTGGCCTGACCCACCCTCATATCTGGGCTTTGTTACCTGGAGCTGGTTTCCGGGACTTGTTTTTAAGTAAATCCCCTGGGGGAAGGGCAGCAGGGACAGTTTAAGGGTTAAACAACAAGGTTTTTGTTTAACTTTAATGAAAGCCTCTTGCTAAATAGGTCCTTACAATTATAATCTTTTCAGTCATTTATCTTTAAATGAGATTAATTTTCTTAAAGTTTTAGAAGGAGTTTCCTATGTAGAAGGTGAGGTGGGACAGAATATCTTTCTTAGCTTTAGTCCAGTCGGGTTCCTTCTGAGAGTCTTCTGAGATGTATAAAGTAACAAAGCCTCCCAGTGTAGATCTTCCTCTGACACTCTCTCATACCTGCCGCCTCTGTTTCTCCCCACACTCAAAGCTTAAATTTCAGATCCTATCCTCCAGAGAGGATCTCTGCTTGCTCTTGCTTGGAATCATAGGATGCCCCTGACCCCCCACTTGAGGGTCCCCCTTTACATGATAGTCTCAGCATGAGCTTCTCAACTGAAGAGGATCCAGGGTGATCCCAGTGCTACAATGGCATTTGCTTCCACAATTAGCATTTTCTAAGTGCTCACTATTTCCTTTCTTTTGTTTCTTTTTTTTTTATTCCTTCCTGTTTGCAGGTTAAAATTTGTTCTCTCTCTCTCTCTCTTTTGGTAAGCCAATTATTGTATTAAAAATGTATTTGTTTTAATTTTGATCAATTTTTAGTTTCATTTTACCAAGAATACTTTTCAGAATATATAATCTTTCATGTTGTAGAAATGGAATCATCTTTGCATTTTAAAAAAGAACTCACGCCATTTAAATTTCCTTGGGATTATGTAGAATAATTTATTCTAAATATCTGATTATTGTGGCAAATCCTCTTTAAAGTATATATTCTAGATGACTTTTGCTTGTAATATTTATTTCTTCTTTTTAAAAATCAACATTGACGTGTAGGCTCCATGCCAGGTTTCTTTTTGATTCTGTCATATTTGAATAGGTATTTGCTCCAGGATGATGTAAGGAAGAACAGGGCAACAACCACCTTACAGTTGAGAACTGTGGAGGCCAAGAAAAACAAGGCTGTACCCACCTCGAGTCTAGCCCTAACATAAGTACAGCCATCTTGATGTTCCAGATTATCACAAAATATTTCTTGGGTTCTGACCTACTCAGTTAGCACTTTAAACAGTCCCTCTCTCCTTTAATGATTGATTTAAACCCCTGGACTCAGCTGCCTCTGTCTTTCATAACTCCCCTACCCATTTCCTAGCTGATCACTGTTGACCCGAGTAGGTAGGGACAACTCTACGCCCCTATTCAGCAGGAAGAAGTTACAGAAGATGAGACCTTCCACCTTCAACAACCTTAAAGATTTAAGGGTCAAAATTGTTCAGGGGGAAATGTGGAGGCCGAGAAAATTAAGGCCATCCCACCTCAAGTTTAGCTGATGTGGGAAACAGAGGCAGAAGAAAATCATTAAAATTCCTCACCTACTGACAAGCCCTTGAAACAGACAGAGTGGCTCTCCCCTGGGGACTTAACTGCCCTCACCTTGAGGTTTTGCTAAGGACAATCCTAGCCTGACCGACCCCCTACCCTGACAGGTCCAACCAGAATCCTGTAAGTCTACTTTAACAATTCCTTGAGGAAACTTTATATCTAAACCTCCAAGATAGTGTCGAGAATCATTCCCAAGTATATGGCCCACTGATATACATCTGAAGGGTCTCACAAGAAGATTTTTATTATTGGTAATAAATAACCTCTCTCCCAGCAATAGCTAGCCCCTCAAGGTCCTGGAGACCTTGCTTCCGAAAGTCCTTAGAGATTTACGCCATCCCTAATCCCCTTTGTCCTCACCCACCCCTGAGTCCACCCCTACTCTGCCTTTAAAAACTCTGACTGTATTCTGGTTCGGGGTCCAAGTCCCTACTCCGCTGTGTCGGGTATACTTGGGCCCAAGCTTAAGCTTGTCAAATAAACCCTCGTGTGATTGCATCGGTGCTTGGCTCCTTGGTGGTCTCTCAGACGCGAAAACTCTGGCATAACAAGAATGTGTCTCAAACTCACATTCTCATTAAACCTCTTGTGTCCACATCCTCAAGGTCTTGGGTCAGAGTTTAGTGTCCTTCTTTCAAGCAGAGCTAGGACAGCACACAATAAGTGAGGTTTTTTTGGTCACAGCTTCTTTTTGTGGTAATTTAGACACCACATGAAATAGAAGTCTGATAGAATAAGTACTCAAAAAATACATGCTGAATGAATAATGCATTAAGTGAGTACTGAACTTCTTAATGGACACATTCATCTGCAGGTGTCATAGGACCTCACCATCTCTATGACCAACACTGGTGTAATCATTTTCCCATACATCTGTTTTTCACATCTGCTCTTCCATTCATTTCTTATCTGTTTTGTGATCTCTATTCCTACTGTGCAATCAATCATGCTATTTTCCATTGCTTAGAAGATAAACTTACAACTCCTCAACCTGACACACAATAGGAACTTCTGTGATATTTTGCTCAGCCTAACAAAGTGGAAAGTAAGATGAAAAACCAGCATTAATAAAATCTTTGCCATGCTTCTGCTTTATGTTTGGAAAGAGAGATAAAGGACAGAAAAAAATAGTTGCTCTCTCTGGTATTATACCATGTAGGCAGAGAGGTGCTTGTTGAATTTAGCAGCAGAAACAGAACTAGTTTTGAGAGAAGAGAAAAGCTTAGTGGTTCTTGTTTGCATTTCTATACCACATCCTGCCCGAGATACCAAAAGACTGGGGATACATGCATAGGTGGAGGAAAAAAGCCTTAAAACTTTGCATGGTTAATATGTGAAAATAATTGAGAATTGTACTAAAAAATATGACTTTAGTGATGTAACTTATATTGACAGCTTGAATCCAAAGCTGCCTTATTAAAATGATACAAGAGATGAGTGAGAACTTTTGTATGTGTGGGAAACGTATGTCTTATTATGCTAAGAAACTATCAGAAGGATTCCCAAAAGGAATTCAGTACGGAAGGTCAATAAATATCAATAAACCATAAGAAATAGTTATTGAAGACATAAAACATATGGATGGTGAAACAGAAAAAACCATGCTTTAAAACATCTATATAAAAGTTAGTTCAACTTAATTTACCTGGGAATGTCAGCGTGATGAAATACTTTAAACCATCCAGTTTACCCTTCTGTGCATCAATCTTGACCTTGACCTTCAGGATGTAAATGTTGCCAAACTTGCTTTTGAGGTGTTGAGGGCTACCCAGGCACAGAAACTTTCCCTGCACCATTATGGCCAGCCTGGTACAGAAGGCATCACATTCCTCCAATCTAGCAAAACATAATAGCATAAAAAATTCTGTTTTAGAGAACATTCTGTAGTTCAAACAGAGCCAGGATTTTATGACTCTCTTTTCAGCGTGAAATGGAATTTGCTCATCATAGAGATCATAGTTGAAAAGTGAAATTTTTTTAAACAATTAGTAGTAGGGTACATATCCCCAAACACATCTCCTGAACTTCCTGCTCTCTCCCCCATTCTTTTTTTTTTTTTTTAAAGATTTTATTTATTTATTTGATAGAGAGTGAGAGAGAGAATGAGAGGGGAGAAGGTCAGAGGGAGAAGCAGACTCCTCATGGAGCTGGGAGCCTGCTGCCAGACTCGATCCCAGGATCATGGGATCATGACCGGAGCAGTTGCTTAACCAACTGAGCCACCCAGGCGTCCCTCTCTCCCCATTCTTAATTCTTTAACTCAATAAGGATTTTTGGCTATTCCATTCATTAATATTAAGGAGGAAATCACATACCTAAGCAAATTTATTGTCAATATTCCTAGCATCAAATAATTCTCACTTATAGCCTCTACAATACTTGCGAACCCTCATTCAAGCCTCCAAATGAGCCACACCTATGGGAAGTTACAATGATGGCTTTGCCACTTTCACGTGTCCATGTCACAGCATTCCAGAGCAGGCGTCGGGCTACAGGGTCCATGCCCGTTGTTGGCTCATCCAGCAAAATGACTGAGGTCTTTCCCATTAGGGCAATAGCAGTACTCAGCCTACGTTTGGTTCCTCCACTTTATGGTCATACAAGGAGAAGAGGGGAAAGAGAGGTTATATAAATTAGTTACTTATAGGAAAGAGCATAAACATATCAACAAACATGTAATATGGAATTCCACAATGCTGATTAGTTATACTTCAATAAGTTAGCAAGCCCAGTACAGGTGTATATATCAATTAATTTTCATTTGAAATGTAGATGAGTGACTCTTCTGTAAATGATTTTAGGTACACTGTCAGTGGCATTTATTCACCTGTGCCCAGGGTACCATGATTTTCCAAGTATAAAAATCTACCATAATTCAAAGGGCCTATATTCCTACTTTCTTGGGAGACAAAGAACCATATGGACACTAGGAAGAATAAATTAACCCCTTTTGAGATTTAGAGGCTACAGTTCAAATAGAACAAGGATTTTTAGTTTCATCTCTGCAAAGGAAATACATGGAACTACATTGATATGTCTTATTACCATTATCTGAAACCTAGCAACTTGTGAGATAGTTTTACCATTAGATAATTGTGTGACAGAGGGACCTAGGTGAAACTGTGTTCATTTATTTCAAACATCAGAAATATAGGGAAGCATGTCAACATTAATGGCAGCAACACAAAGATCATCATAATGAAATGACTCACCTGTAGGTTCTGATAAGCTTGTCAGCATGGGTTTCCAGTTGCATTGAACTCAACCATCCATTCACATAGAGCTGAATCTGGGGCTCAGAGACTCCCCATAATCTGGCACACATGATCATTATTTCCCGACCAGTCATGTATTCCAGCAATGCATCATATTGAGGACAATAGCCAACTCTTGACTTCACCTGATTACAAGAATTGCTTTAATAAGGACCCAAGTTATCTATCCCACTGGTCATCCCTGGATAAGATAGAAGACCACAGTCTTCCAGACCATGTCTCTAAGAATCCTATCAAGAATTTTTATTCTTTAAGTGTACACAATGATGGTTATTAGACCTATTGTATTAAGTTGGAATAACAGCTTCCTCAATTGATTTTTAAAGATCTTAGCAATGAAAATGTTAAAATCCCAGAGCCCACTGAATTTGGAGGAGTATTAGAATACAAGATTCTCCCCTCATTAATAAGAAACTCTAAAGGACATGGCCATAATTGAAGTTTTTTGCACTGCACAACCTGCACAGCCCTGTGTAGATCTTGTTTCATAGTAAGGCTGAACCAGAAGCAAAGACTTTCCCCACTTCCACAAACAGGAGAATGCAATGACTATTGTTTTGCCAATAACTAACCCTTTTATGGATTTGCATTCAGATGCACATAGACAAAAGATAAATAACATCATTTTATCAAAATTAATTAAAATTAAAAATAGTTAAAATTATTCTAAATACTTAAAATTCATACTTTTCCTCTGAGATTTTACTAATTTATAGTAATCCCAGATTGTTTACACCCCTAATCTCTTGGTAGAAATCAAAACAAACCCATTTTTTAAAAAATTATGTTACGTTAGTCACAATATAGTACAGCATTAGTTTTTGATGTAGTGTTCCATGATTCATTGTTTGTGTAAAACACCCAGTGCTCCATGCAATACATCCCCTCCTTAATACCCATCACTGAACTAATCCATCCCCACTCCCCCTTCATCTCTAAGACCCTCAGTTTGTTTCCTGGAGTCCATAGTCTCACATGGTTTGTCTCCCCGTCTGATTTCCCCCCTTTCATTTTCCCTTCCTTCTCCTAATGTCCTCCATGCTATTCCTTATGTTCCACAAATAGGTGAAACCATATGATAATTTGGTTGACTTATTTCACTTAGCATAATCTCCTCCAGTCCTATTCATGTTGAAGCGAAAGTTGGGTATTCAGCCTTTCTGATGGCTGAGTAATATTCCATCGTATATATGGGCCACATCTTTATTGATTCATTGGTTGAAGGGCATCTCTGCTCTTTCCATAGTTTGGCTATTGTGGACATTGCTGCTATGAACACTGAGGTGCATGTGCTTCTTCTTTTCACTACATCTGTATCTTTGGGGTTAAATACCCAGTAGTGCAATTGCTGGGTCATGAAAGAAACCCTTTCTTCTATTTTAAAGGTTTAAAATTATTCTCCCATATAATTTTTGAAAGTAAATGAGCTTCATACAACCATAACTCAATTAACAAAGATAAAGATACCATGAATGCCATGGGTAGAAACAAGACTCATGAGAAACATATCTGAAATGACTTCAGATATTGGAATTATCAGATCAGATGTGCAAATGATTGTGCTTATTATGTTTAAATAAATTTTTAAAACTTTAAAATATATCCATAAAAAAAATGAAGCTGGAAGTATCACAATTCCAGATTTCAAGTTGTACTACAAGGCTGTAGTAATCAAAACAGTATGGTACTGGCACAAAAACAGACACACAGATAAATGGAACAGGATAGAAAGCCCAGAAAAAAAAACCCATGATTATATGGTCAATTAATCTTTGATAAAAGAGACAAAAATATGCAATGTGACAAAAACAGTCTCCAGTCTCTTCAACAAAAGAATGAAACTGGACTACTTTCTTTTACCACACACAAAAATAAACTCAAAATGGATTAAAGACCTAAATGTGAGATCTGAAACCATAAAAATTCTCGAAGAGAACACAGGTAGTAATTTCTCTGCTTTGGCCATAGAAATATTTTTCTAGATATGTCTCCTGAGACAAGGGAAATAAAAGCAAAAATAAAATATTGGGACCATATTAAAATAGAAAGCTTCTGCACAGTGAAGGAAACAATAAAAAAAATAAAACTAAAAGACAACCTACTGAATGGGAGAAGATATTTGGAAATGACATATACAGTAAAGGGTTAGTATCCAAAATATGTAAAGAACTTAAAGAACTCAATACCCAAAAAGCAAATAATCCAATTAAAAAATGGGCAGAAGACATGAGCAGAAATTTCTCTAAAGAAGACATCCAGATGGCCAACAGACACATGAAAAGATGCTTAACATCACTCATCAACAGGGAAATGCAAATCAAAACTATACTGAGATACCATCTCACACATGTCAGAATGGTTAAAATCAGCCACACAAGAAACAACAGGTGTTGGTGAGGGTGTGGAGAGAGGAAAACCCTCCTGCATCGTTGGTGAGAATGAAAATTGGAACAGCCACTGTGGAAAACTATGGAGTTTCCTCAAAAAATTAAAAATAGAACTACCCTATGGTCTAGTAATTCCACTATTGGAAATTTACCCCAAAGACAGAAAAACCACAATTCAGATGGATAAATGCACCCCAGTGTTTATTGTAGCACTATTTATAATAGCCAAATTATGGAGGCAGACCAACTGTCCATTGACTGATGAGTGGATAAAGAAGAAGCGGTATATACAGATATACAATGGAATATTACTCAGGCATAAAAAAGAATGAAAACTTGCCATTTGCAACCACATGGATGGATCCAGAGAGTATGAAGCTAAGTGAAATGTCAGAGAAAGAAAAATACGACATGATTTCATTCCATATGCAGAACTTAAGAAACAAGGAAACAAACAAAAGGGAAAAGAGGGAGAGACAACCCAAGAAACAGACTCTTAACTATAGAGGACAAATTGATGGTTATCATAGGGGAGGTGGTGGGCAGTGGGTGAAATAGGTGATGGTGATGAAAAATATACTTATCATGATGAGCACCGAATAATGTATGGAATTGTTGAATCACTATACTGTCTACCTAAAATTAATATTATACTGTATGCTAATCATACTGGAATTAAAATAAAAAACTTAATAGCTTAATAAAATTTTTAAAATCTTTATGAGAAAGAAAAGTATAAAGTCACTTGGATATTTTGGGAATGAACCACATATAACATCTAAAAACTAAAAAAAAAATAAGTAAATAAAATAAGTACATAAATAAAGCAGGCTACAAGCTTTGTGAATGCATTTGACAGCAATTTAATGACAATGGAAGAAATTAACTTAACCTGGAAATTAGATAATAAGAAAGCAGATAGGATGCAGCAGAAAAATTAAAAATGGGGAAGTGTGAAAGTGAAAGATAGATTGGAAATATGTGGATAGCCAAAGTTGCAGAAGGAGAGGAAGGAACAGGAGAAATATTTGAAGAAATCGTTAAGTGAAAATGTTGCAGAACCAATTAAAGACACCAATCGATAAATTGAAGAATGTCAACACATTCTAGCAGGACAAAATTTTAGATTCATATCTAAATATTTCATATTGAAGATTATGTAAAACAAAGATAAAATATAAAAGCTACAGAGAAAAGAAAGATTATCTATAAAGGAATATCAGACTGAGCTAATTTCTCAAAAGTAGTGATGGGAACTAGATGATAGGGGAACAACAGGTCAATTTGCTAAAGAAAAACAATGGCAAACCTCAAATTCTATACACAGTGAAAATATCTTTTGCCAATGAGGGTAAATAAGAGCCATTTATATATAAAAAACAAAGCATGAATAAGAAAGTTTGCCCGTGAGTTTCAGATTGAGAATCTGCAATTGCCATTTCTATTCTGTGCTGAGGAGAGGTTCTAGCCATGGCTAGAAAAAAAGCGTAAGATTGGAAAGGAAAATAAATTGTTATTTGCAGCAGTCGTGATTTAAAAGTAAACAGTCCCCCCAAAAAGTAAACATTCCAATATAATTTATAGACAAATATTAGAATTAAGAGAGGATATTAATTTTTTTGAATACAACTTCAATATTTAAAAATCAGTCACACTCAGGGTGCCTGGGTGGCTCAGCTGGTTAAGCATCAGGTTCTTGATTTCAGCTCAAGTCATGACCTCAGGGTCCTGAGATCCAGCCCCACATTGGGCTCTGTGCTCAGTGGGGGGAGTGTGCTTTTCTCCCTCTTTCTCTGCCCCTCCCCTTGCTCTCTGTTGGCCTGGTGATGGGTATTAAGGAGGGCACATATTGCATGGAGCACTGGGTATTATATGTAAACAATGAATCTTGGCACACTACATCAAAAACTAATGATGTACTGTATGGTGACTAACATAACATAATAAAAAATAATAAAAAATAAATCTTTTTAAAAATCAGTTGCACTCAACAGACAATAAGCATATAATAAAATAGAAAATCACTTAAATTAATGTTAAAACATAATATGTAGAAATAAATTACACACAGTACTATTGTTTCATGATCTTATATCCAAACAAGCTAAATTGTCTCTTTAGTGTAAAATCCCTAAAATTTAGTGTAAAACCCCAGTTTAAAACCATTATTCTGAGACATTTAATGAGATCCAACATGTATTATGTTCACTATAAGTATGTCAGTCTTCTAAAATCCCACTTAAAATTCTAGGATTTTTACACAAAGATAAGCTAATTCCTCAATTCATCTATAATTTAATTTTCATTTAATTAGGAAAAGATTTATTTATTTATTTATTTATTTGAAAGAGAGAGCACGAACAGTGGGAGGGGCAGAGAAGGAGGGAGAGAGAAAATCCTCAAGCAGGCTCCCCACTGAGCTTGGACCCTCAATCCAGGGCTCTATCCCAGGACCCTGAGATCATGATCTTAACCAAAATCAAGAGTTGGATTCTTAACTGACTGAGCCACCCAAGAGTCCCTCAGTAGAAACTTTTGAGGCTAGAAAGTAGTGAGCGGAATGATATATTTAAAGTGAGAAAAAGAATCAGCCAAGAATTCTATACCAACAAAACTGTCCTTCAAAAATAGGGAGAAAATAAGAAATTCCCCAAAAAATAAAAGATGAGGGAGTTTATTACCATCAGATTTACCCTACAATGGATGTGAGGGCGATCTGGCTGCGACATCTGTCACCCCATTGATCGCCAGGGTTGATTCGGCTGATCTGGCTGGCTAGGCGGTGTCCCCTTCCTCCCTCACCGCTCCATGTGCGTCCCTCCTGAAGCTGCGCGCTCGGTCGAAGAGGACGACCTTCCCCGATAGAGGAGAGGACCGTTCTTCGGTCAAGGGTATACGAGTAGCTGCGCTCCCCTGCTAGAACCTCCAAACAAGCTCTCAAGATTTACCCTACAATAAACACCAAAAACCATCCTTTACACTGAAATTAAAGGACACTAGACAGTAAATTAAAGCTGTATGAAGAGATAAAGATCTCTGGTAAAGCTAATAGGTTGACATATTTAAAACCAGAATTATTACAATTTTGACTTATGATTCAACTATTTATTTTATACAGTATTTAAAAGGCAATTGCATAAAATAACATTTAATGGTACACAAAGTATAAAGATGTATTTTGTGACAACAATGACAAAGTGTGGACATGGGAACAGAGGTGTAGAGAAGTAGAGTTTTGTGTGTGATTGAATTTCAGTTGATATCAATTCAAAAGAGATAGTTACAACTTTAAGATGTTAAATGAAATCCCAATGGTAATCACAAGGAAAATAACTGTATAATATACACAAAGGGAAATAAGTGTATCAAAACATCCAACTACCAAAAAAATCAGCTAAACACAATGTAAGGCAGTAATGGAGGAAATTATGGGTAAAAAACACAAGAGATACATAAAACAAGAAATGGCAAAAGTAAGTTCTTCTCTATTAGTGATTCCTTTATTATTAAAAAGATGTTATGTATTTATTTGAGACAAAGAGCACAAGCAGTGGGGAGGAGCTGCAGAAAGGGAGAGGCAGCCTCCCTGGCGAGCGGGGAGCCTAAGCAGGGTTTGATCCCAGGACCCAGGATCATGACCTGAGCAAAAGGCAGTCACCCAGATGTCCCTCTATCAGTAATTACTTTAAATGTAAATGGATTTAATTCCCCAATCAAAATGCATAGATTGGCAAAATGAATTAAAAAAGCAAACGCGATCCAAATATCTATCTAGTCAGACTGACTTATGTTTAAGGACACAAATAGGATGAGAGTTAAAGGACATGAAAAAATTTCATGCAAATAATGCCCCAAAGAGATGGGTCTAAACAATTATTGGACAAAATAGACAAAGCCACTAACTATGACAAGGACAAGTGCAGTATTATATATTGATGAAAGGGATCAATTTACCATGAAGATATAATAGTTATACATATATATGCACCAAACATCAGAGCTCCAGATTATATGAAGAAAAGAATAGTAGATTTGAAGGGAAAAATAAACAGCTGAAAAATATGAGTTGGAGACTTCAATACTATACTTTTACTTATTTTCTTGAAATTTTATTACGGAAGTATAGTTGGCATGCAATATTATATTAGTTTCAGGTGTACAAGATAGTAATTCAATTTTATACAGTATGCAGTGCTCACCATGATAAGTATAGTTACCATTTGTCACTAAACAATGTTATTGTAATATTATTGACTATATCCCCTATGCTGTGTTTATTATCTCCATGACTTCCTTATTTTATAACTGGAAATTATAAAATAACCCCCTTAATCCCCTTCACCTATTTTGTCTATCCCCTTATCTCCTCCTCTCTTGGAAACCCTCAGTTTGTTCTTTGTATCTAGAGTCTCTTTCTGTTTTTCTTTGTTCATTTTTCATTTGTTTTCTTTTTGAATTTTTTAATGTTTATTTTTTAAAAAATCTTATGTTCAATTAGCTAACATATATTGTTCATTTTTGATGTGGTGTTCAGTGTTTCATTAGTGGCATATAACATCCAGTGCTCATCAGCACACATGCCCTCCTTAATACCTGTCACCTTGTTACTCCACCACCCCCCTTCCTCCTTTATGTAACCCTCAGTTTGTTTCCTGTAGTCCATAGTCTCTCATGGCTTGTCTCCCTCTCTGATTTCTTCCCATTCACTTTTTCCTCCCTTCACCTGTGGTCCTTTGCACTATTCCTTATGTTCCACATATGAGTGAAACCATGTGATAATTGTCTTTCTCTGCTTGGCTTATTTCACTTAGCATAATCCCCTCCATTTCCATCCATATCAGTGAAAATGGTGGGTATTCATCCTTTCTGACGGCTGAGTAATATTTCATTGTATATATGGACCACATCTTCTTTATCCATTCATCTGTTGAAGGACATCTTGGCTCCTTCTACAGTGTGGGCTATTGTTCACTATTGTGAACATTGCTGCTATGAACAATGGGGTGCATATGCCCCTTCTTTTCACTACATCTGCATCTTTGGGGTAACTACCCAGTAGTGCAATTGCTGGGTTGTAGGGTAGCTCTATTTTGAACAACCTGAGGAACCTCCATATTGTTTTCCAGAGTGTCTGTACCAGCTTGCATTCCCACCAGCAGTGTAAGAGGGTTCACCTTTCTCCACAACCTTTCCAACATTTGTTGTTCCCTGATTTGTTAATTTTTGCCATTCTAACTGGTGTAAAGTGGTATCTCATTGTGGTTTTGATTTTAGCCCTGATGGCTAGAATGATGTTGAACATTTTTGCATGTGTCTGTTAGTCGTTTCTATGTCTCACTTGGAGAAGTGTCTATTCATATCTTCTGCCCATTTCTTGACTAGATTTTTTGTTTTGGGGAGGTTGAGTTTGAGATGTTCTTTATAGATCCTAGATAATGGCCCTTTAACTGTACGATTATTTGCAAATATTTTCTCCCATTCTGTGGGTTTCCTCTTAGCTTTATTGACTGTTTCCTTTGCTGCACAAAAGCCTTTTATCTTAAGTCCCCAAAGTTTATTTTTGCTTTTGTTTCCCTTGCCTTTGTAGACATGTCTTGAAAGAAGTTGGGTCACTGTGGCCAATGTTGAAGAGGTTACTGCCTATGTTCTCCTGAAGGATTTTGATGGATTCCTGTCTCACATTTAGGTCTTTCAACCATTTTGAGTTTATCTTTGTGTATGGCATAAGAAAGTGGTCCAGTTTCTTTCTTTTATATGTGACTGTCCAATTTTCCCAGCGCCATTTATTGAAGAGACTGTCTTTTTTAATTGGATATTCATTCCTGCTTTGTAAAGATGAGTTGACCATAAAGTTGAGAGTCCATTTATGGGCTCTCTATTCTGCTCCATTGATCTATGTGCCTGTTTTTGTGCTAGTACCATGCCGTCTCAATAATTGTAGCTTTGGGGGCGCCTGGGTGGCTCAATGGGTTAAAGCCTCTGCCTTCGGCTCAGGTCGTGATCCCGGGGTCCTGGGATTGAGCCCCACATCGGGCTCTCTGCTCCACGGGGAGCCTGCTTCCTCCTCTTTCTCTCTGCCTGCCTCTCTGCCTACTTGTAATCTCTGTCTGTCAGGTAAATAAATAAAATCTTAAAAAAAAATAATTGTAGCTTTGTAATATAGCTTGAAATCAGGGATTGTGATGCTCCCAGCTTTGGTTTTCTTTTTCTACATTCCCCTGGTGATTTGGTATCTTTTCTGGTTCCATACAAATTTTAGGATTGTTTGTTCCAGCTCTGTGAAAAATGCCAGTGATATTTTGATAAGGATTGCACTGAATTTATAGATTTTTCTGGGCAGCATAGACATTTTTACAATGTTTATTCTTCCAATCCATGAGCATGGAATGTTTATCCATCTCTTTGCATCTTCCTCAATTTCTTTTATAAGTATTCTATCATTTCTAGAGTATAGATCCCTTATATCTTTGGTTTATTCTGGAGGTTTATTAGGTTTATTAGATTTATTCCTAGGTATCTTATGGTTTTGGGTCCTATTATAAATGGTATTGATTCCTTCATTTCTCTTTCTTCAGTCACGTTTTTAGTGTATAGAAATGCAGCTGATTTCTGTGCATTTATTTTTTTATTCTGCCACATTTGCTGAATTGTTGTATAAGTTCTATTAATTTGGAGGTGGAGTCTTTTGGGTTTTCCACATAAAGTATCATGTAATCTGTGAAGAGAGTTTGACTTCCTTACCAATTTGAATGCTTTTTATTTCCTGATTTCTGAGGCTAGGACTTCTAGAACCATGTTCAACAAAAGTGTTGAGAGTGGGCATCACTGTCATGCTCCTTGCCTTAAGGGAGAAGCTCAGCTTTTCCCTATTGAGAATGATATTAGCTGTGGGCTTTACATAGATGGATTTTATTACCTTGAGGTATGTTCCCTCTATCCCTGTGTTTTGAAGGGTTTTAATCAGGAAAGAATACTGTATTTTGTCAAAATGTTTTCTCTGCATCAATCGAGAGAATTATATGGCTCTTGTCTCTTTTGTTAATATGATCTATCACATTGATTGATTTCCAAATGTTGAGCCACCATTGCATTTCAGGAATAAACTCCACCTGGTAGTGGTGAATAATTCTTTTAATGTACTGTTGGATCCTATTGGCTAGGACCTTGTTGAGTATTTTGGCATCCATGTTAATCAGGGATATTGGTCTGTAATTCCCCTTTTGGATGGGATCTTTATCTGGTTTCGGGATCAAGGTAATTATGGTCTCATAGAATAAGTCTGGACATTTTCCTTCTATTTCTATTTTTTGAAACAGCTATGATTTCTTCTTTAAATGTTTGGCAGGATTCCTCTGAGAAGCCATCTGGCCATGGACTCTTGTTTGTTGGGAGCTTTTTGATTACTGTTTCAATTTCCTTGCTGGCTATGGTCTGTTCATATTGTCTTTTTTTTCCTGTTTAAGTCTTGGTAGTTGATATGTGTCCAGGCATGCACCCATTTCTTCCAGGTTGCCTATTTTGTTGACATATAGCTACTGGTAGTAAGTTGGCATCTAGCTGCTGGTAATAATTGCCTCTATTTCCTTGCTATTAGTTGTGATTTCTCCCCTTTTATTTATAGCTTTCAATAGTTACTCTCAACATCAATAGGCTGAATACTCCCATCAAACAGCACAGGTTTCAAGTTGGATAAGAAAGCAGCACCCAACCATATGCTGTCTTCAAGACTCATTCTGAACCTAAAGACACCTCCAGATTGAAAGCAAGGAGACGGAAAACAATTTCTCATGCTAACAGACCTCAAAAGAAAGCTAGGGTTGCGATTTTCATCTCAGACAAATTAGATTTTAAACCAAAGACTGTAGTAAGAGATGTAGAGAGACATTATGTCATACTTAAAGTGTCTATCCAACAAGAAAATCTAACAATTGTAAATATCTATGCCCCAAACATGGGAGCAGCCAACTACATAAGCCTACTATTAACCAAAATAAAGAATCCCATTGATAATAATAATTAATAGTAGGAGACTTCAACACTCCACTTACAGCAAGAGATAGATAATCTAAGCAGAAGCTCAACAAAGAAACAAGGGCTTTGAATGACACATTGGACCAGATGGGACGTTGTAGATATATACAGAACATCCCATCCTGAAACACCAGACTAATCATTCTTCTCAAGTGCACATGGAACTTTCTCCAGAACAGATCACATACTGGGTCACAAATCAGGTCTCAACCAATATCAAAATATTAAGATTACTCCCTGCATTTCATCAGACATGGTTCTTGGGGTCAGAGAATCCAAAATTCCCAGCAGGCAGTTCCTCAAAAAAATTAAAAATAGAAATATCATACAATCTGGAAATTTTACTACTGTATATTTACTTTAAGAAAACCCCAAGAACCATCTGGAAGGACCCATTCACCTCCTTTCATCATACATCACTTCCTCCTCTATTTCATTTTTTTCCCTTCTAGTATTAATGTGGTCAAGTTTTTTAATGTATAAATATCTCCTGTCTCATTCTCACAACTTTGGGTGAATTCTAATGTTTCCTTTAGCTTCAAAGCTAACTTTGTTCAAAGTGTAACCCAAATTCTTAGCTTCATCTCTGTTACTAGAATACTGTTTATCCTAGAGCATGCAAGATCCCACAACCCCATCTTCCTGATGTCATAATGAGGAAGTCCCATGAGCTAAAGAGGAAAGAAATACACCATTTAGGATCCCATTACTACCACTCAACTGACCATAGTACAATAGTTCTTGCTAACTGCATCACTGAAGTTCTGATTCCTAAATCCAATACACTCTATTCAGTCTTAAATTGCTGGAGATTTCCTGGAATCTGACACCATTGACCAGTTTCTTCATCTTGAATTTTTCTTCCCATTTAGCTTTCCCCAAGGTTATGCACTCTCTCCCAAGCAGCATGTGCACCCAATGAATGGCTGATTCAGAGATATAAAAGAAAGCTACCTTGCCTTGATTTGGGACCATTCTGAAAGTTCATCCTGTTCCAGAGCTCTAAAGTGCATGAAGACCACAGTTACAAGTGAACTGCTTTATAAGTGAACTGCATCTTCTACCCTGTCTTTCCCTCTATAGCATCTTGTCTGGCATATGTTAGATGTATTGTTGAGAGAAATTGCCTTTTACTCTAGCAGTTTCAAAGAACACAAAAGATAATCTTGTCTTAGATTCTATCCTTGTTTCCTCTCTCTCCTCAAAAAATTTTTTCTCTCCCAGAATCTACTGAGTTGACTAATACTGTCAGTATCAATGTGTACCATGTTTGCCATCTATTATCTTCAGTGCCTGCCTATTACCTGTACTCCCAAGACATCAAGCTTCTCAAATCTTTTTTTTAAAGATTTTACTTATTTATTTATTTATTTATTTATTTGACAGAGAGAGAGAAGGAACACAAGCAGGGGGAGCGGGAGAGGCAGAAGCAGGCTACCCGCTGAGCAGGGAGCCAGATGCGGGGCTTGATCCCAGAACCCTGGGATCAGGACCTGAGCCGAAGGCAGACACTTAATGACTGAGCCACCCAGATGCCCCAAGCTTCTCATATCTTAGATTGCAATAGTGTCTTACCTTTGGGAGACTTTTAGTGATGCTAAAGTGCTCAATGAACACATCCCCAGAGGTAACAGTCTCTTCTCCAGTCAAAATTTTGAAGGTAGTAGTTTTTCCAGCTCCATTGAATCCAAGCAATGCAAAGCACTCTCCTCTTTGGATTGTAACAGAAATATTTTTCACAGCCAGAATGACTGGATACTTAAAATATATCTTAAAAAAAAATGCGGAAAACACAATGCAGTAAAGAGCATTTGAAGATCAAACAAATAAATACCTCAGATCCCTATGTACCATGACTTCAGATAGTTTCACAAGAACTTTTCTATTATACTGGGGAAATACATATATATTCTTAAAAAAAAAAACCCCACAGTGTGCCCTGGACACTGATGCCATGCTCTTGGGGATAGCTGAAGCCCCCATATATTGGCCAGTGAATTATATTACCTTTGTGAGTTCCTTAATAATCACTGGGGAATCCAGTAACCCCTGAGGCTGTCCCAGGATTCTCTGTCTTTCATTTTGTATATCTTCATCATCAGATTCTCCAGATAGTTCCTTGGACACTTTTCCCTATATTTGAAATAAGCAAGAGATAAACACTTATCACTTATAAGAGATTCCCAATAGGAGCAGCACCTGACATTTTACAAAAACCAATGGAGAGTGATATTAGCTTGCTGGTGGATTAGGAGACCCTGGTGCTTGCTGCTGTCCTCCATATCAATGGTTTAACAAATATACACAGAGAAAATAACCCTGGGAGAGTTCTGGAGTACAGTTAAAGAGGATGCAGCAACCTGATGGAGTAGAAACTCCAGAGATGACCATATAAAAAAGTAGAGGATGCATTTCAGGAATAAACTCCACCTGGTAGTGGTGAATAATTCTTTTAATGTACTGTTGGATCCTATTGGCTAGGACCTTTATAAATAAATCATGCATCAAAAAAGGAATCACAAAAGATATTAGAATATGTTTTGAAGAGAATGAAATGAAAACATGATATTTCAAAACTTATGAGATGCACCTAAAGCAGTGATTAGAGAGATTTATATCATTAAATATTTACATTAAAAAGAATTAAATTTTAAAAAAAGTATAAAGTCTCAGTGGTCTAAACTTCTACCAGAAGAAACTAGAAATAAAAGTCAAATAATACAAGTAAATCTGTAATAAGCAGAAAGATATTATAATGACAAGAGTGAACTCAATGATATTGGAAACAAATAATGGAAGAAAAAAATCAATGAAAACAAAAGTAGGTTATTTAAAATATCTACAAAATTCAATAACCTTTAGTATAACTGATCTATAAAAAAATAAACAAATTACCACTATGAAGAAAACAAATGACCAGTATGAAGAATAAATAATGGGCCATTACTATGGATATTCTGAACCTCAGAAGAATACTAAAGGGGTAAACCTAAGAGCTCCTTGCAAAGAACAATTTCTGATATGATGGAAATATTCTATATTTCGAGTATGATGAGATTGTAATAGTTTTGCACCCATAAATAATTGTAAAAGGTGAAAGATGTATGCGATCTGAAGAGAAACCAGAGTATGCACCCATAAATATTTGTAAAAATTCAGAGATGGTAAAACTTAGATGACAAACTTTGAAATTAAAGAAATTCTGTCCCAAGAAAAAGGATACTGAAATACACAATATGATATATGTTGGTAAAGTTACAAAAACTTACAGGCAAAGAAGGAAAAAAAACCCAACATATTGCCATCCAAATAAGAAAAAAATAAGTTCTGAAGATATGAGGAGTTGAAAGGTTACTGAGACTCTCAAAATCTGTGTAGGCCATCCTAAGATAGGAGTCACCTTAACCACCTTTAATTTTATTAAAATAAAAATAAAAATTTAACTCGAAGTTGAAAATTCTCCATTTTTAAATATGGCTAGAATTATCTCTTTGTTTTTACCTACTCATAAAGAGTGCCAAATGCTAACACAAGGTTAGGATATGGGTCAAAATATAATCTTTTTAAAAAGATTTTATTTATTTATTTTAGAGAGAGAGCGAGAATAGGGGAAGGAGCAAAGAGAGAGAGATAAGCAGACTGCACTGAGTGCAGAGGCCAATGTAGGGCACTATTTCATGACCCTGAGACCATGATCTGAGCCAAAATCTAGAGTTAAACACTTAAGCAACTGATCCACCCAGATGCCCCTAAAATATAATATTTATTGGTAAACATATATTGGGAAAAAAATACCTATGGTATTTAACTGCAACTCTAAGAATTATAAATGTTATAAGAATTGAATCATGGGGATGCCTGGGTGGCTATATCAGTTAAATATCTGCCTTTGGCTCAGGTCCTGGGATCAAGTCCCACATCAGTCTCCTTGCTCAGCAGGGAGCCTGCTTCTCTCTCTGCCTGCCACTCCCCTTGTTTATGCTCTCTTTCCGACAAATAAATAAATAAAATCTTTAAAACAAAAGAATTGAATCATGGGAGATCTGTACTATGGAAACTATAAAACATTGGTGAAAAAATTAAAGATGACACAAAAAAATGGAAAGACATTCCATGCTCATTAATTGGAAGAACAAATATCGTTAAACTGTCTATTGTACCCAAGCAATCTACACATTTTTTAATGCAATCCCTATCAAATTACCAACAGATGTTTTTCAGGGAACTAGAACAAAAAAATCCCAATATTTGTATGGAAACACAAAGACCCTGAATAGTCAAAACAATCTTGAAAATGAAATGAGGGGCGTGCCTGGGTGGCTCAGTCATTAAATCTGCCTTTGGCTCAAGGTCATGATCCTGGGGTCCTGGGATTGAGCCCTGCATCAGGCTCCCTGCTTGGTGGAGAGCCTGCTTCTCCCTCTTGCACTGCCCCTGCTTGTGTTCTCTCCCTCTGTGTGTGTGTGTGTGTGTGTGTGTGCGTGTGTATGTAAAATAAATAAAATTAAAAAAAAAAAAGAAAATGAAAATGAAATGAAACAAGACTGGATATCACAATCCCAGGCTTCAAGTTGTATTACAAAGCTGCACTAATCAAAACAATATGGTATTGGAACAAAAACAGAAACATAGATCAATAGAACATAATAGAAAACCCAGAAATAAAGCCACAGTTATATGGTCAGTGAATCTTCAACAAAGGAGGAAAGATCAACAAATGACGTAGGGAAAACTTTAGAGCAAACATGCAAAAGAATGAAACCGGACCACTTTCTTATACCATATACAAAAATAAATATAAAATGGATTACAGATCTAAATGTGAGACCTGAAACCATAAAATTCCTAGAAGAGAACATAGGCAATAATTTCTTTGACATTGGCCACAGCAAGGTTTTCCAAGATACATCTCCTGAGACAAGGGAAATAAAAGTGAAAATATTTAACTCTTGGGACTAAATCAAAATAAAAAAATTCTGTACAGTGAAGGAAACAATCAATAAAATTAAAATGCAACCTATGAAATGGGAGAAGATATTTGCAAATCACATATTCAATAAAGGGTTAGAATCCAAAATATATGAAGAACTTACACAACTCAACACCCAAAACCCAAATAATCCAATCCAAAATGAGCAGAAGACGTGCACAGACATTTTTTGAAAGGAGACAGCCAGATGGCCAACTGACACATGAAAAGATGCTCAACATCACTCATCATCAGGGAAATGTAAATCAAAACTACAATGAGATATCACCTCATGCCTGTCAGGATGGTAAAACCAACAACACAAGAAACAATGAGTGTTGGTGAGGGTGTGGAGAAAAAGTAATCTTGATGCACTGTTGGTAGGAATGGAAACTGGTGCGGCCACTCTGGAAATCAGTATGGAGATTCCCAAAAAGTTAAAAATAGAACTACACTATATCCAGCAATTTTACTACTCAGTATTATAACCTCAAAATGCGAAAACACTAATTCAAAGGGATACATGAACCCCTATGTTTATAGCAGCATTATTACAATAGCCAAATTATGGAAACAGCCCAAGTATCCATTAATAGATGATTAATGGATAAAGTTATATAGGACAGAGCTTGGGAAGAATCTGGAGTAGGAGGACCCTGAGTTTCCCTCACCTCATATTTATAGCTAGGTATCATCCACATCCGAGTAAATAAACAAGAGAACAACCTGAAGACTGAGAGAACAAACTACATAGCTAAATATAGAGAAGAAGCTGCATCTGAAAGGTTAGGAATGTCAGAAAGGTAGAGGGAGGCTGTCCATAGAAGAGAGGGAGCTCCCTCCTTTTTTTTTTTTTTTCCCCATAAAATGGGCAGAGAAAAAGGCCCTTTCACCAGGGAGCTTAAATAGAGAAGACTAATCCCCCTAATATTTGGCTTTAAAAGCAAGAGGGGCTGAATGCCATGAGTTTTTAAAACTGGTGGGACTTGAAGCCTAAAACTTTAAAAATCTCAGCACTGGATAAGTCAGGAGGGCAAGTGATAGCTGGTTTGCTGCCCTTAAAGAGACAGCAGTCTACATGGAGAGGCAATATAAAAACAGCAGTTTACACAACACCAGGGACAAACAAGAGATAGATCTGTGCATACTGATTTCAGAGTGTGTTGGAGGACTTCTCTGAAAACAAGGGAGCTGGCACATTCCACTTTCTTCCCCAGCCCCCAGCATAAACACAAAGCTATTTGCAGGAGGAGGTGTTGAACAAACATTTGCTAACTAATGGGCTACTACTGCACTAAGCCCATGATTTCTCCTGAGGATTCACTTACTCGGAGCCTGTTAGCCTTGGCGCTGGGCTCAGGGCAAATTTTCTTGGCATGTGTGCTCCTACACAACTGTCTGGTATACACAGTTGTGGCAGTGCACTGCGCACATCCAACTTGGGACTGAGCCACGCTCCCAGAGCCACCTTCATGCACTAGACCCAGATATGTCCAGCCATTGCTGGCTCAGCCTCAAAGCCTCTTCCTAAAGTCACCACTTTTAAGAGCAGAAGAAAGAGCTGACTGAGAAACTTATCCCAAATGGAAGAATAGGACAAGGCCATAGCCAGAGATCTAAAAGAAACAGATATAAGTAACGTGCCTGATACAGAATTTAAAGCAGTGATCATAAGGATACTCATAGGACTTAAGAAAAGAATGAAAGATATGAGTGAGATCCTTAACACAGAGATAAGAAATAACATAGCATAGATAAAGGGCTCAATAAACAAAATGAGAAGGATGTTTGACGGAATGAAAGACAGGATGGAAGAAGCAGAGGAATGAATTAATGACCTAGAAGACAGAGTAACGGAAAATAACCAAACTGAACCAAAGAGAGATAAAAGATTAATGCAAAATGAAAAAGACTTAGGGAAACTCAGTGACTCCATCAAATGTAATAACATTCATATAGCAGTTCCAGAAGAAAAAGAGGAAAGGGGGCAGAAAATTTATTTGAAGAAATAATAGCTAAAAACATCCCTATCTGGGGAAGGAAACATATTCAGATGCAGGAGGCACAGAGAAGCAGACCCACATCAAGACATGCTATAATTAAATTGGCAAAATATAGTGAAAAGAAAAAAAATTAGTCAGGAAGACAAAAGGAAATCATAACTTGTGAGGGAAAACCCACAAGGATAGCACAAGATTTTTAAGCAGAAACTTTGCAAGCCAAAAGAGAGTGGCAAGATATATTCAAAGTGCTGACTGAGAAAAATCTGCAGCCAAGAATGCTTCTATCCAGCAAGGCTATCATTCAGAGTAGAAGGAGAGATAAAGAGATTCCCAGACACAACAAAAATGAAAAGAGTTCATGCCTGCTAGATCATCCCTGTAAGAAATATTAAAGGGAACTTTAAAGAGAGGAAAGGAAAGACTGAAAATGACAGTATAAAGGTAGGAAACACATTTTATTTAAACAAATATATCCAAAATATTGTCACTTTAACACATACATCTATATTCTTTTTGTCATATTAAAATAAGTCCTTAAGTAAGTTTTCAGTCTAAAGGAAAACCATAGCAGAGGGATACTCATATATTCAGGAAAGAATGAATAGCACCAGAGACGCCAAGTATCTACATAAATACAAACTCATTTTCCTGTTGGCTACTTTGAAATACATAATATATTATTTTTCATGGTTAATAACAATGACATGTATAGATGTAAGACATACACCAACTGCAGCATTAAAAAAACAAGGGATAGAAATGGACATTTACTGTTTCATATTTACTACATTTTACAATATTAACTCTAAAAACACTATGAAAAATTAACTATATATTTTGTATATATTTTGTAAAGCCTGAATTGACCACTAAAGAACTGAAAATTAAGATGGAATTCCAACATATTCAATTAACTCAAGTTAAGGCAGAAATGTGAAAAGAGTGAAACAAAAGACTGAAGGGACAAACAGAAGACAAATAATATATGTGGTAGATGGAAATACAAATTTATCAATGAAGGACCAAATGCTCAAATTGGAAAGTCAGAGATTATCAGAATGGATAAAAAGTTAGGACCCAATTACATACTGTTTACAGTGAGCCAGTTTAAATG
The DNA here is from genome assembly GCF_963455335.1 of Martes martes. Lineage (NCBI taxonomy): Eukaryota > Metazoa > Chordata > Mammalia > Carnivora > Mustelidae > Martes > Martes martes. The sequence goes on from NC_137906.1 coordinate 25,070,870, forward strand.
TAAAGACATAGAATTTTGGGGGCACCTGGGTGGCTCAGTGGGTTAAAGCCTCTGCCTTCAGCTCAGGTCATGATCCTATGGTCCTGGGATCGAGCCCCACATTGGGCTCTCTGCTCAGCAGGGAGCCTGCTTCCTCCTCTCTCTCTGCCTGCTTCTCTGCCTACTTGTGATCTCTGTCTCTAAATAAATAAATAAAATCTTAAAAAAAAAAAGACATAGAATTTTGAAAATAAATATAAGAAGATATTCAGGGACGCCTGGGTGGCTCAGTGGGTTAAAGCCTTTGCCTTCGGCTCAGGTCATGATCCCAGGGTCCTGGGATCGAGCCCTGAATTGGGCTCTCTGCTCTGCAGAGAACCTGCTTCCTCCTCTCTCTCTGCCTGCCTCTCTGCCTACTTGTGACCTCTGTCAAATAATAAATAAATCTTAAAAAAAAAAAAGATATTCACAAATGACACTACAGATAAAAGGCTGATATCCAAGATCTGTTAAGAACTCAAACTCAACACCCAAAATACAGATAATCATGTCAAAAAATGGGCAGAAGACATGAACAGACACTACTCCAAAGAAGACATACAAATGGCTAACAGACAAATGAAAAAATGTTCATCATCACTAGCAGTCAGCGAAATTCGAATCAAAACCACATTGAGGGGCCCCTGGGTGGCTCAGTGGATCAAAGCCTCTGTCTTCGGCTCAGGTCATGATTCCAGGGTCCTGGGATCGAGCCCCGCATCGGGCTCTCTGCTCAGCAGGGAGCCTGCTTCCCTTCCTCTCTCTCTGCCTGCCTCTCTGCCTACTTGTGATCTCTGTCTGTCAAATAAATAAATAAATTCTTAAAAAAAAAAACAAAACACATTGAGATACACCACCTTACGCCAGTTAGAATGGCCAAAAATCAGCAGGACAGGCAACAACAAGTATTAGAGAGGATGTGGAGAAAGGGGAACTCTCTTACACTATTGGTGGGAATGCAAGTTGGTGCAGCTACTTCGGAAAACAGTGTGGAGATTCCTTAAGAAATTAAAAATAGAGCTACCCTATGGCCCTGCAATTGTACTACTGGGTATTTACCCCAAAGATACAGATGTAGTGAAAAGAAGTCCCATACGTACCCCAATGTTCATAGCAGCAATGGCTACAATCACCAAACTCTGGAAAGACCCGAGATGCCCTTCAACAGACGAATGGATAAAGGAGATGTGGTCCACATATACAATGGAATATTATGGAGCCATCAGAAAGGATGAATGCCCAAGTTTTTTTTTTTTTTTTTTTAAGATTTTGTTTATTTGACAGACAGAGAGCACAAGTAGGCAGAGAGACGGGGCGGGGGGGGGGGATGGGGGAAGCAAGCTCCCTGCTGAGCAGAGAGCCCAATTTGGGGCTCGATCCCAGGACCATAGGATCATGACCTGAGCTGAAGGCAGAGGCTTTAAACCCACTGAGCCACCCAGGCACCCCAATACCCAACTTTTGTATCAACATGGATGAGACTGGAGGAGATTATGCTGAGTGAAATAAGTCAAGCAGAGAAAGTCAATTATCATATGGTTTCACTTACTTGTAGAACATAAGGAATAAAATGGAGGACACTGGGAGAAGGAAAGGAAAAGTGAATTGGGGTAAATTGGAGGGAGAGACAAAAGAGGAGAGACTATAGATTCTGAGAAACAAACTGAGAGTTACAGGGGTGAGGGAAGTTGGGGGATGAGTGAGCCTGGTGGTGTGTATTAAGGACGGCATGTATTGCATGGAGCACTGGGTGTGGTGCATAAACAATGAATCTTGGAACACTGAAAAAATAAAATGAAGATGTTAAAAAAAAAGAAAATAAATATATGTAAAATGACATACCATGAGAAACTGTACAAGAGTGAAGGTGCCCATTAATGTCACAGGAAATAGACTTTAAGACAAAGAATATTATCAGAGACATATGTCATTACCAGTAATACTCCATAATTCAATTAATCAGAAAGACATATAATAATAAATGTTTATTGGCTTAATGATAGAGATTCAAATATATATTTTTAAAAATGACAGAACTGGGGTGCCTGGGTAGCTCAGTGGGTTAAAGTCTCTGCCTTCAGCTCAGGTCATGATCTCAGCCCCACATCAGGCTCCTTGCTCAGCGGGGAGCCTGTTTCTCCCTCTCTCTCTGCCTGCCTCTGCCCACTTGTGATTTCTCTCTCTGTTAAATAAATAAATAAATAAATCTTTTTAAAAAAAATAAAAATAAAAAAATAAAAATGACAGAACTAAAGGGAAAAATAAACAAACCTATAACTAGGATTGGAGATTTTACACTCTTTTCTCACAATTGAAAGATAAATCTAACAAAAATATCAGTTAGAAACTAGGTGATGTAAGCAATCCTATCAACCATCATAACCTAATTGATATTTATAGAACATTATAACTAACAAATACAAAAGACACATTTATTTCACATGCATATGGCATATCACCAAGATTGATCACATGCTGAGCCATAGAGCACTTATCAATTAATTTAAAAGGATTGACTATAGAGTGTGTTTTTTGACCATGAAGGAATTAAACTAGAAATCAGTAACAATTAATATATCTAGAAACTTCCCAAATATTTTGAAATTTATTTAACTTTTAAGTAATCCATAAATCAAAAAAAGAAATCATACAGGAAATTTTAAAAATACTTAAACATTTGTCTCCGAACAAACAAAAGCCCAGGGCCAGATGGCTTCCCAGGGGAATTCTACCAAACATTTAAAGAAGAATTAATTCCTATTCTCCTGAAACTGTTCCAAAAAATAGAAATGGAAGGAAAACTTCCAAACTAATTTTATGAGGCCAGCATCACCTTGATCCCAAAACCAGACAAGGATCCCATTAAAAAAGAGAATTACAGACCAATATCCTTGATGAACACAGATGCAAAAATTCTCACCAAAATACTAGCCAATAGGATCCACCAAGTGGGATTTACTCCAGGTCTGCAAGGTTGGTTCAACATCCTCAAATCAATCAATGTGATACAATACATTAATAAAAGAAAGAACAAGAACCATATGATACTCTTAATAGATGCAGAAAAAGAATTTGACAAAGTACAGCATCCCTTCCTGATTAAAACTCTTCAAACTGTAGGGATAGAGGGCACATACCTCAATATTATCAAAGCCATCTATGAAAAACCCACCACAAATATCATTCTCAATGGAGAAAAACTGAAAGCTTTTCCGCTAAAGTCAGGAACACAGCAGGGATGTCCATTATCACCACTGCTATTCAACATAGTACTAGAGGTTCTAGCCTCAGCAATCAGACAACAAAAAGAAATTAAAGGCATCCAAATCGGCAAAGAAGAAGTCAAATATCACTCTTTGCAGATGATATGATACTATATGTGGAAAACCCAAAAGACTCCACTCCAAAACTGCTAGAACTTGTACAGGAATTCAGTAAAGTGTCAGGATATAAAATCAATGCAGAGAAATCAGTTGCATTTCTTTACACCAACAAGACAGAAGAAAGAGAAATTAAGGAGTCAATCCCATTTACAATTGCACCCAAAACCATAAGATACCTAGGAATAAACCTAACCAAAGAGGCAAAGAATCTCTACTCAGAAAACTATACTCGGGACGCCTGGGTGGCTCAGTTGGTTGAGCAGCTGCTTTCGGCTCAGGTCATGATCCCAGCGTCCTGGGATTGAGTCCCACATCGGGCTCCTTGCTCGGCAGGGAGCCTGCTTCTCCCTCTGCCTGCCACTCTGTCTGCTTGTGCTCACTCTCGCTCCTCTCTCTCTCTCTCTCTGACAAATAAATAAAAAAATAAATCTTAAAAAAAAAAAAAAACTATACTCATGAAAGAAATTGAGGAAGACTCAAAGAAATGGAAAAAGGTTCCATGCTCCTGGATTGGAAGAACAAATATTGTGAAAATGTCTATGCTACCTAAAGCAATCTACACATTTAATGCAATCTCTATCAAAATCCCATCCATTTTTTTCAAAGAAATGGAACAAATAATCCTGAAATTTATATGGAACCAGAAAAGACCTCAAATAGCCAAAGGAGTATTAAAAAGAAAGCCAAAGTTGGTGGCATCACAATTCTGGACCTCAAACTCTATTACAAAGCTGTCATCATCAAGACAGTGTGGTACTGGCACAAAAACAGACACATAGATCAATGGAACAGAACAGAGAGCCCAGAAATGGACCCTCAACTCTATGGTCAACTAATCTTCGCCAAAGCAGGAAACAATGTCCAATGGAAAAAAGACAGCCTCTTCAACAAATGGTGTTGGGAAAATTGGACAGCCACATGCAGAAAAATGAAATTGGACCATTTCCTTACACCACACACAAAAATAGACTCAAAATGGATGAAGGACCTCAATGTAAGAAAGGAATCCATCAAAATCCTTGAAGAGAACACAGGCAGCAACCTCTTCGACATCAGCCGCAGAAACTTCTTCCTAGGAACATCGCCAAAGGCAAGGGAAGCAAGGGCAAAAATGAACTACTGGGACTTCACCAAGATCAAAAGCCTTTGCACAGCAAAGGAAACAGTTAACAAAACCAAAAGACAGGGCGCCTGGGTGGCTCAGTGGGTTAAAGCTTCTGCCTTCGGCTCAGGTCATGATCCCGGGGTCCTGGGATTGAGTCCCGCAGCGGGCTCTCTGCTCCGCAGGGAGCCTGCTTCCTCCTCTCTCTCTCTCTGCCTGCCTCTCTGCCTACTTGCGATCTCTGTCTGTCAAATAAATAAATAAAATCTTAAAAACAAAACAAAACAAAACAAAACAAAAGACAACTGACAGAATGGGAGAAGATATTTGCAAATGACATATCAGATAAAGAGCTGGTATCCAAAATCTATAAAGAACTTAGCAAACTCAACACCCAAAGAACAAATAATCCAATCAAGAAATGGGCAGAGGACATGAACAGACATTTCCGCAAAGAAGACATCCAGATGGCCAACAGACACATGAAAAAGTGCTCCACATCACTTGGCATCAGGGAAATACAAATCAAAACCACAGTGAGATATCACCTCACACCAGTCAGAATGGCTAAAATCAACAAGTCAGGAAATGACAGATACTGGTGAGGATGCGGAGAAAGGGGAACCCTCCTACGCTGTTGCTGGGAATGCAAGCTGGTGCAACCATTCTGGAAAACGGCATGGAGGTTCCTCAAAAAGTTGAAAACAGAGCTACCCTACGACCCAGCAATTGCACTACTGGATATTTACCCTAAAGATACAAATGTAGTGATCTGAAGGGGCACGTGCAGCCAAATGTTTATAGCAGAAATGTCCTCAATAGCCAAACTATGGCAAGAACCTAGATGTCCATCAACAGATGAATGGATAAAGAAGAAGTGGTATATATATACAATGGAATACTATGCAGCCCTCAAAAGAAATGAAATCTTTTTTTTTTTTTTTGCATTTTTTTTCAACTTAATTTTTTTATTTTAATAAACATATAATGTATTTTTATCCCCAGGGGTACAGGTCTGTGAATCATCAGGTTTACACATTTCACAGCACTCATCATAGCCCATACCCTCCCCAATGTCCATTTCCCCACCACCCTCTCCCGTCCCCCCTCCCCCCCCGAAAATAAATGAAATCTTGCCATTTGCGATGACGTGGATGGAACTAGAGGGTATTATGCTTAGCGAAATAAGTCAATCAGAGAAAGACAACTATCATATGATCTCCCTGATATGAGGAAGTGGAGATGCAACGTCGGGGGTTTGGGGGGTAGGAAAAGAATAAATGAAACAAGATGGGATCGGGAGGGAGACAAACCATAAGAGACTCTTAATCTCACAAAACAAACTGAGGGTTGCTAGGGGGAGGGTCGTCGGGAGGGGGGTCGGGAGAGGGTGATGGGGTTATGGACATTGGGGAGGGTATGTGCTATGGTGAGTGCTGTGAAGTGTGTAAACCTGGCAATTCACAGACCTGTACCCCAGGGGTTAAAAATACATTATATGTTTATAAAAAAACTTAAAAATTTAAATTTAAAAATACTTAAGCATTTGAATGATAATGAAAATAGAAGTAATCAAATTTTTTTTCAGGATAGAGCTGGAGGACTGTATGCAGGGGAATGTTTGGCTTTAAATGTTTATGTTATTATGGAAGAAAGACCTAAAACCTGTAGTTTCAGTCTTTTCATAAAGAAGGTAGGAAGGAAGTAACCCAAAAGCAAGCAGCAGGAAGAAAAAATTTTAAATAAAGACCAAAAATATCAATGAAAGAGAAAACAGTCAAAAATAAAGAGAATTAGTAAACACAAAATTTGGTTCTTTGAAATAATCAATAAAAACAAACACAGTTTGCTGTAGGTAAGCTAAACCTCAGTGGATTTTATTTAAGAAAATATGTTTCTGGGGCACCTGGGTGGCTCAGTCACTTCAGCAGCCACTCTAGGTTTCAGCTCAGGTCATGATCTCAGACTCCTAGGACCAAGTCAGCCCCCTGCTGGGCTTTGCACTCTGAGCTCAGCAGGGAGTGTACTTTAGGATTCTCTCTCTGCCCCCACATCCCCAACTCACACACATTCTTTCTCAAACAAATAAATAAATTTTTCTTTTACCAGTAACTGAGATAGTCATGTATAGATATACATGATTTTTAGGTCTAATGTTCCAGTTGCTTGGAGTTATTCTTTTTTTTTTTTTTTTAAGATTTATTTATTTGAGAGACAGTGAGCAAGAGAGAATGTGAGCACAAGCCAGGGAGAGGGAGAAACAGACTCTCCACTAGCAGGAAGCCCGATGTGGGGCTTGAACCAGGACTCTGAGATCATGACCTGAGCCAAAGGCAGAGGCTTAACCAACTGAGCCACCCAGGCACCCTCCCTCACCCCCTCCCATCCTTTTTAAAAAAGATTCTGCTTGGAGTTAAGGCTCGTGCATAATTACTCACCTTCCTGAATGTCTTATAGATACCAAAGTAAATATATTGATTGAAAAATGTTCTTAGCTTCCACAAAGTAGTGTCCAAAAAGAAAATGAAGAGAAGGCAAATATAGCCTGTGATACTCATTATAATCAAGTACTTTCCAATCATTTTCTCTTCCAAAGAATAAATATTCTTTGCAGTTCCTGAGAATGGGGGGGGGGTGGATTGAAAGAGAGCGATCTTAATACACTTCCTGAGAATGGCAGAGAGAGAGAGGGAGATTGAAAGAGAGCAATCTTAACACACCATAAACAAGGACTAAAAAACAATAAAGAAGAAATAAAAGATGGAATGAAATATTAGGCTAAATTGGACAAGTAAACTATTTGGAGTGTGAAAAGTGGTTATCCTACTACCCAAATATCTTTTCAACAATGAAATTTGAAGGTTAATTTCATGAATATAATATATAATAATCAAGTAAGCATATAAATATTAATATATTTACTGATACGCTTATTATTATTGGATGCCATAAAAAATATGCCCCAAATCCTTTCAGACATGTGAAATCTTAAGTTTATAATTAGAGGAAAGTATTAAGGCACAAATACTCGTATAAAAGATAACACTTTGCTTTAAAAGGTAAAAATGACCATTAGTGATATTTCTTGAGCTTTGAGAAGAACGTTGAATAAAAGGCATAGAATTTCTGTTATAAGAAAACTATATACCTGCATTTCTATGAAAAAATACATGAATGGATAACAGGTAACAAAAAGATGCTCAACATCACTGTTAACATTAGAGAGATGCAAATTGAAACAATAATGTGATACAACTTCATACGTATTAGAAAGACTATATAATTCTAAAAAAAAAGGAAACTAACAATTGTTGGAGAGGATATAGAGAAACTGGAACACTTCTATTTTGTGCAAAATATTCCCTGCTCCTTTGGAGACTCAATAATACCTAACTTCCCATGTCACTGTATTTTACCTGAAATGTTTCTCTTCCATCTCTTTCTACCTTACTTCATCCCCTAAAATTTATTATCATACAACTTATAGTTCTGAACACTGAGTTTCCCTCTGAGTTCATTGACTACAGTTCTAGGTAAGATCTGGCTTACTACGTATCCCTTCTCACTCTGCCCACTCTCACCAAAGCAAGGTAGTTTCAAAATTTCCTACTAAATGATACAGCGCCACCACGAGGATTTCTAAAGTTAACATGAATGTTTACCCTTTCAACAAATCTGCAGTACTGTTTGCCTTTCTCTTACTTTTCTTTCTGTTTTTTTTTCTTTACTGTACAGCTCTTTACCACCCAAATTACCACATCCTGAACTTTACCTATTTATCTAAAATGACAACAACAACAACAAAAAGACAAAAACAAAAAATGGTTGAATTCCTCTACATGCAGATACTATATTAAACACTGGAGAATGGATTTCATCCATTCCTTCAAATAAGTTGTGGGCAGGTAAGTGTGGGTGATTATGAGTGGTGAAGGTGGTGGAAAATAGGAAAAGTAAATATAATACAAATTCTTCCCCTGGTGGTTCTTTTCCAAAGATGAAATACATTATGCAATGAGGGAACATAAACAGTGAATCCCAGTTCTGGATCATAAAAGCTGAGTGGCATAGGGCACATAGTCCTCTTCCTTGAAATGAGTATAAAAACTGAGAACTTGAAGTTGTGACAATTTAAAATAATGTATGTAGTCACTAGATAGTTGATTATTAGTAGCTCTTATTTTTATATCCAATGACTACTTTAAACTTACCTTGGCTTTGCTTTTGAGGTTTTATTATATTTCCAAAGCTTTCCCCCTAGTCTTGCAAAATGACTTATGTATTGAACATGTGTCCTGACTCTCTCCTTTGAAATAAGGTCTGATTCCCCACATGTCTCATGGGTTAAGCCTGAGACTAATTTCTTAGGCTTAGGGATGCCAAGAATACTGTGAAGATTAATAAAGGAAAGCTTCTCTAAAGTGGAGTCAGGAGGCCAGCAGGGGGAATTCTCACACCCTACCACTTGTTAAATGACAAGGAGAATTGTCAATTATAGATCCAAAAGAAGACTCTTCAATAGGAAAGAACCATCCATGACAGGACCCAATAACAACAACAAAAATGTACACTGTATCTCCTGTGAGAAACTGACTACTCCTGCAACTCAGCCAACTAGAAAGTCATCACCCTAAACTCTTGCTTCTCTCCAATGGACTTTTTTTTTTTTTTTTTCCAAATGTCTCTCCCAGCTTCCTCCCTCCTCCTGAATAATGTTCCTCTCTAAAACAATGCTTGTGAGACTTGCCTATGATTTGCTCTAACTTGCTTGTCCTGTATCACAATTCTGTGCCATTCCCCAGTTAACCCATTTTTGCTGGAAAAATTACTGGCAATTTTATGTTTAAGGTTAGTAATACTTACTTTCTTTACTACAATTAAGGTAGATAGGAGGCTTATTTCCAGAGCACCATTTTTTTATCTGGTGGAAAGTAAAATAGTCACTGATACACTTCGCAAGGTTGTAATTGGGAAAGAACAGTAATGAATTAAGTATGAAGGCTCTGGTGGTTTTTGACATCTTATGTTGAACTTCTAAAAAAGATGATAAGATTAGATTTCATTATAGGAAATTAAGTTTCTCCAGGACAACAAATCCACCAAGGATGGTCAAAGCAAGCTCAGGGAATTAAAAAAACAGATTATATTTGAAGAACACTAATTACTTCCCAATAAGTTGTTCCAATTGACACTCAGTAACACATTTTGTGTTGATATCGCAGAGTTCTGAAAAGTCTCTTTGGTGAAGTAGGGGGTCCATGTGATAAGACTTCCTGACACCTGATATGGATAGGAAACCACTACTATTTTTTATCTTTCTAATCCTAATCGATCAAGTAAGGGAATAAAGTAGAAGTTGGAGATATAGCCTATAATTCAATAGTAGGGAGCAATTAGGGAAATTATGACATGTTTGAGAGTAGAAAAAGCTTCAAGGAACCAGCTGATAATCACTGTCTGTCTCAAGAATGTATTTTTTTAATTTTTTAATTTTTAAATTAACATATAATGTATTATTAGCCCCAGGGGTACAGGTCTGTGAATCACCAGGTTTACACTTCACAGCACTCACCATAGCACATACCTTCCCCAATGTCCATAACCCAACCAACCTCTCCCTTCTCCCCCTCCCCCCTGACAACCCTCAGTTTGTTTTGTGAGATTAAGAGTCTCTTACATGGCTTGTCTTCCTCCCAATCCCATCTTGTTTCATTTATTCCTTTCCTAACCCCCAAACTCCCCACGTTGCCTCTCCCTCATATCAGAGAGATCATGTGATAATTGTTCAAGAATGTATTTAATATGAACAATTATTAGAGACTAAATTCCTGACAATATGAACATGCTTAATTTATGAATTGACATTATGGAATCCTGATCATGAATTCAGTTTTTTACAAAGAAGATAAAATCTAGTCTAAACAGAAATTTCATATAAGACACTTTGGGCAAAGAGAGATGGCCAAGAGCAAAACTTAAGTGTCCAACCCATGGTGATTCTGTCCAGTGTCAAGTAATTGATCCAGATTGAAAAATCCAGGATATTAGCCAATTAAACAGATACCAAAAATGGCACAATATATACCAGCACTATCTTTTTATGAATATGAAATAGCTCTATAGCTGTACCAATACACACAACTGGCTACTGAGTACTTGAAATGTGCCCATTGTAGCTGTGGAACTAAATTTTAATTGTATTTAATTTCATAAAAAATATAAAATAAAACATATACACCTAAAACATGGAGAGGAGAAAAGAATGGGTCCAAACTTAAATGACCATCAACTTAATATAGACTGCTATATGCAGGACATGTCATATACAAAACTAATGGTAACCACAAGTAGAAAACCACAAATAAATTTGTAAAGAATGAAGAAAAGAACTCTAAATACAACACCAAAGAAAATAAACAAAACATGAAAGATAAGAAAAGATCAGGGGAAAACTTCAGAAACAACCACGAAGCAAGTAATGAAATGGCAATGAATACATATCTTTCAGTAATTACTTTCAATGTAAATGGGCTAAATGCTCCAATCAAAAGACATAGGGTGACGGAATGGATAAAAAAACAATACCCATCTATACGGTGTCACTTCTATCCACTGAGTTCTTAATTTAAATTATTATTACATCTTAACATTTCTCAGGATTCTTTTTGGATCTTTTCCAAATCTACTTGTTCTCTCTCTCTATGTGTGTGTGTGTGTGTGTGTGTATGTGTGTATGTATATATATGTGTGAGTATATGTATATAAAATGCATATATATAACATACATGAACATATATAGCACATGCATAATGTATATATTTCTATTATTTATTATATATTCCATGATCTATGTTATATATATTATATACATATATTCCTGAGACACTTTTACAATTTATTAAACACACATATTATACATATTAATAATTTAAACATATATTTATATTGTATGCATATATAACATATATGATACATGTTCTATTATTTGTTATATATTCTATTATTTATATTCTATTATATGCTCATATTCCTAAGACTCTGTTACAATTTAAATATTTTAGGCATACATATTTTATATCATTCTAAAAATCCCAAATCTTAATTTTGCAGGTCTGATTCTGATTCTACAATTTGTAGTTTCTACTAACACTTGCTCTTCGGACCTTGGTTTTTTCCTCTTTTCCTTCCTTTGTTCCTTTATTCGATCTTAAGTTCTCCAGCAAATATAACTATGGGAATACTTTGCAGTCAAGGAATTATGTGTCCCTTTGCCATTCACCTGAGGGCCCAACCAACTGAGATTATTTAAGATAAATTATCAGGTTATGTTTTTCAGCTTACATTGATTCTCTGATTTCAGGACACAAGCCAGTATGAATAGTTGCATGTGTTTAAACATTCCAAAGGGAAATTATTATTCTTTACTTCAGTGCCAAATCAATCTTTAAAAATTTCCTTTCTGTGTCCTATTGTGGTGTTAGTTTTGTTCATCCTTATAATGAGGACATAGCCCTTTGAACTTCTAATTTTAATAGAAGATATTAAATCTTTGTTATACCTTTATGCTCTTTATTCTGACTTCTAAGTTTCACACAACTTATAAAATGGAAAATTAAGGTCAACAGATACTTCAATAACCACAAGTCAAAGCTATCTTTGATGCTTGCTTACCTTTGGGGACACTTGTTTTCATTTTATTGTTGGCCTCTGCCAATTCCATACTTTCTTTTCAGTTCATTATTTTTGGCACAGTATCATACCATTTGTTCTGCTGCTTAAAAAATGGAAGTCTCCTTTGATTTTCTAATTGCCAAATCTACTGGCTTCCATTTTGTTCTCATCCTACTTTGCATCACTCTTTGCAACATAGTCCTCCTAAAAAACTCTTTCAAAAACTTTCTAAGACAATAATTTATTCCTAGTCTTACTCTGAAACAACTATTTCTCTTTAGCCCCTTAAGTGATCATTTCCTTTTAGATTAGGGCTCACAGACTCAAATGCTTTCAAGTGAGTCTTCCTCACATCATGAAGTAGCACTCTTTTGACAAGTGTGCAACAATATCCAAACATCTGCTTTCCATAATTTGGGTACCCTTTTGTGAGAATGAGTGCTACGTCATATCTGTTAACAAGATTTTTCATCAGCTATGCATAAGCTTAAGTCTTATGCATGTGAAATATTCATTCTCAAAAGAAATTACAAGCTATTCTTTTGCGACCAGTGAAGGACCAAGGGAACAAGGCAGGAGCCAGTGTTTGTGGAGCAAAAAAAAAGTGAAGATGCGAAAAAGTGCTGAGGCCTATTGAAAGGCACATTAGAGGGGGAATCACCAACTCCGTTTACAACAATGTGATGATCTCCCCAAATCTAAAATCAAAGAAGGTCAAATAAATAAATAAAATATTTAAAATCAAAGAAGGAAAAGGAGGAAATACAAATTCAAGAATACTGTAGAAACCATTCCTGGAAGGTAGGAAAAAATGGACTTAAATAATTATATCTATGTCAGATGCATATAGAGATTTTCTTCCTGGATAATCCTGTTAGGGTGTTCACAGACTTGTGCCTTTTCTTTGAATTAGGGAAGAAAAGCCACACCATAAAACCTCTTCTTCCAAAAAAACAAAACTGTCAGCCTCTCCCAAGAACTCAAGATTTCCCTCCACACTTCCCTCTCCTCACCTCTACAAACTGCCATATCATCAAGGCGGAAACACCTTTAAAGATAATAATGGCCTCATATAGTTGAGACAGAATTTATTCTTTCTGAGACCAGCTCTTTTAAAAAGAAAGCTGCTTTTCTTCTTCTCTCTCTCTTGCTAGCAAATGAGTCTCAGGACAAATGTTCCTAAAATTTCCCGTATCTGTTGCAAAATAGATTCCTTAAGTCATGTGATGGAGTTACTGGAGGTGGTGAAGTTATGTGGTAAAGGAGATGGAGTTATTAGAGCAAACTTGTCGAAGGACTTGTAGGTCACGTTCAGCCCCATCAGTTCAGCATGAGGATCCCAGCTCTAACACAGCACCCAGAATATTATAGGCACTCAGAAATAATTTTATGGGCTTACATCAAGTACAGGATTTTCCCAAAACCTAGAACTTAATTGTCTACTAACGTCCTTAGTCCCTTTCTACTTATTTATTTACTGCTGCCTTCTGTGTAAAGAGAAACTGTGTGAAGCCCTTACCCTTACCGAATTGAAGTGTGACATCTATGAGGAGACTGAAAATGCCGGAAAGGTAGTTGAATAGGACAAGTTTGATGTAGGCAGAAGTACTTCTAGTAAACAAGAAGCTCAGCAGGTATGTAAGGGGAATGGCAGACCAGCCATATAGCATGAAGATCAGCATTGTGTCCAGAAAACGGTAATCTGTGATGTAAATATCCAACTGGCAGAATTTGAATGCTCCCTGAAACACAGAGTGCATAGAGATAAAGGCAAGGTGAAGGGCAAGTCAAAAATAATGCAAGCCAGAATGTTTATAGAGGAGATATTGCTATTATTGCTATTTAGCATGGAAGTATTTGTCAATTAAACTAATTAAACTCTAAAAAATACTTCAAACTAGGAGCATGAAGTAAGATACTTCTACCTGTACTTCACCAGAGGATAGTCCAATGAGCAGAACCACCATAATTCCCTTTATTTTTTTTTCTACCCAGAATGGTTTTTTAATTAACATATCAGTATACTTTCCCCCAGTAAGGCCAACTCCCACCTTTCCCAGAAAGATAATTATTCTAGAGAGCCTATTTTGCTAAAGATTTTTTTATCTCTGGTTATACCTTACCTATCATACTTTTGAACCAAGTCTCCTACTTCCTACCCTACTCCCCACTCCCGTCACATCCACCCAAGAAACTCTGGGGCTTAATTATTGACAGATAGATATTTACTGCTATTTTATTATTTGTTTGGTTGTTTTTGGAGATTTTCTCTGGTCCTTTCTTGCCTTTGCCATTTTTTGGTCTTTTCTTTCCACTCAAAGAATCCTCTTTAATATTTCTTGCAGAGCTGGTTTAGTGGTCACAAACTTCTTTAGTTTTTGCTTGTCTGGGAAACTGTATTTTCTTCTATTCTGAATGATAGCCTTGCTGGACAGACTATTCTTGGCTGCACATTTTTCCCATTCAGGATGTTGAATTTATCATGCCACTTCCTTCTGGCTTGCCCTGATCTGATCTGCTAACCTTATGGGTTTTCCCTGGTATGTTAAGGACTTCTTTTGTCTTGCATTTTTGAGACTTTTTTTCTTCTCACTTTATTTTGCAAATTTAATTACAAAACATCTTATTGGCCTGCTTTTGTTGATCTTGATGGGAGTTCTCTGTGCCTCCTGGATTTGGCTGTCTGTTTCCTTCTCTGGGTAAGGGAAATTTTCAGCTATTATTTCCTCACATAAATTTTCTGCCCCCTTTTCTCTCTCTTCTTCTCCTGGGACTCTTAAAACAGATGTTATAGTGTTTGGTGGAGTCTATTTTCATGTTCCATAATTCTTTTTTTCTCTCTTTTGTACAGCTTCATTATTTTCCATTATTTTGTCTTCTGTATCACTAATTCATTCCTCTGCTTCTTCCATCCTACTATTCACTACATGAAACCTGTTTCTAATCTCAGTTAATGCATTCTTCATTTCTAATGGGTTCATTTTTAACTCTTTTTTACTATTTCTGTGGTAAGGGTCTCCCCGATGTCTTCCATTCTTTTCACAAGCCCAGTGAGTACCCTTATGATTATGCATTGTTTTTTATGGTATTAGTATTGTTTTTACATTTTTTAAAATTTATTTTTTTAGGGGTCACAATTTATTTAAAACACAAACTCTTTGTCTTGCTCTTCAACTTTTAAAACATTTTCACAAAGGAGCACCTGGGTGGCTCAGTTGGTTAAGTGTCTGCCTTCAGCTCAGGTCATGATCCTGGGGTCCTGGGAGAGGGACCCACATCAGGCTCCCTGCTCAGCAGAGAGCCTGCTTATCTCTCTCCCTCTGCCTGGTCCCCTGCTTGTGCTTTCTCTCTCTCTCACCCTCTCAAATAAATAGAATCTTTTAATAAAAAAATAAAAAATAAAAGCTTCACATGTATGGATTCTTTATCTAATGGATAGATGCATATTCACACAATATATATTACAATATTTTCAGTTACACAGATATGTTATTTAATAACATGCAATCCTAGCATAGGCCTGCATTTAAAAAAATTATTTAATTTAAATTCAATTAATTAATATATAATGTATTATTTGTTTCAGGGGTACAGGTCTGTGATTCATCAGTCTTATATAATACTCAGTGTTCATTATAACACATGCTCTCCCCAGTGTCCATAGCCCAATTACCCCATCCCCCCTTCCTTCTCCTGCCCAGCAACCCTCAGTTTGTTTCCTGAGATTAAGAGTCTCTTATGGCTCATCTCTCTTTCTTGTTTTGTCTTATTTCATTTTTTCCCTCTCTTCCCCTATGGTCCTCTGTTTTGTTACTTAAATTCCACATATCAGATAGATCATATGATAATTATCTTTCTTTGACTGACTTATTTCGCTTAGCATAATACCCTCTAGTTCTATCCATATTGTTGCAAATGGCAAGATTTGTCTTTTTGATGGCTGCATAATATTCCATCACATATATCTCTTACATCTTCTTTCTCTCTTCATCTATTGATGGACATCTGGGCTATTTCCATAATTTGGCTATTGTGGATATTGGTGCTATGAACATTGGGGTGCAAGTGCCCCTTTGGATTACTACATTTGTATCTTTGGGGTAAATACCCAGCAGTGAAAATTACTGAGTTGTAGGGTAGCTCTACTTTCAGCTTTTTGAGGCACCTCCATACTGTTTCCCAGAGTGGCTGTACCAGCTTGAATTCCCACAAACAATGTAGGAGGGTTCCCCTTTCTCCACATCCTTGCCAACATCCTTTGTTTCCTGACTTATTAATTTTAGCCATTCTGACTGGTGTGAGATGGTATCTCATTGTGGTTTTGATTTGTATTTCCCTGATGCCAAGTGATGTTGAGCACTTTTTCATGTCTCTGTTGGCCATCTGGATGTCTTCTTTGCAGAAAGGGCTGTTCATGTCTCTGCCCATTTCTTAATAGGACTATTTGGTTTTGGGGCATTGAGTTTGATAAGTTATTTATAGATTTTGGATACTAACCCTTTATCTGATACGTCTTTAGCAAATATCTTCTCTCATTCTGTCAGTTGTCTTGGTTTTGTTGACTGTTTCCTTTGCTGTGCAAAATCCTTTATCTTGATGAAGGTCCAATAGTTCATTTTTGCCTTTTATCTCTTGCCTTTGGAAATATGTCTAGTAAGAAGTTGCTGTGGCCAGGTCACAGAGGTTGCTGTGTGTGTTCTCCTCTAGGATTTTGATGGATTCTTGTCTCACACTGAGGTCTTTCATCCATTTTGAGTCTAATTTTGTGTATGGTCTAAGGAAATTGTTCAGTTTCATTCTTCTGCATGTGGCTGTCCAGTTTTCCCAACATCATTTATTGAAGAAACTCTCTTTTTTCCATTGGACATTTTGTCCTGCTTTTTCTGCATCTATTGAGAGGATCATATGGTTCTTGTCATTCCTTTTATTTATGTGATCTATCAGGTTGATTTATTTGCAGAGGTTGAACCACTTTGGAGTCCAGGAATAAATCCCACTTGGTCATGGTGAATAATCTTTTAATGTAGTGTTGATTCCTATTGGCTACTATCTTGAAGAGCATTTTTGCATCCATGTTCATCAGGGATATTGGTCTGTAATTCTCCTTTTTGATTTTGGGATCAAGGTAATGCTGGCCTCATAAAAACTGTTTGGAAGTTTTCCTTCCATGTCTATTTTTTGAAACAGCTTCAGGAGAACATGTATTAATTCTTCTTTAAATGTTTGGTAGAATTCTCCTGGGCAGCCATCTAGCCCTGGGCTCGTGTTTGTTGGGAAATTTTTGATTACTGCTTCAGGTTTTCTTCAGGTTTGTTCAGGTTTTCTATTTCTTCTTGGTTCAGTTTTGGTAGTTTAAATTTCTCTACGAATGCATCCATTTCTCCCAGATTGTCTAATTTGTTGGCATATAGCTGCTCATAATATGTTCTTACAATTGTTTATATTTCTTTGGTGTTGGTTGTTATCACTCCCCTTTTATTCATGATTTTATTTATTTGGGCCCTTTCTCTTTTCATTTTGTTAAGTCTGGCCAGGTGTTTATCAAACCTATTAATTCCTTCAAAGAAAAAGCTCCTGGTTTTGTTGATCTGTTCTACTGCTCTTTTGGTTTCTATTTCATTAATTTATGCTCTGATATTTATTATTTCTCTTCTTCTGCTCTGCTTAGGCTTTATTTGCTATTCCCTTTCCAGCTCCTTTGGGTGAAGGGTTAGGTTGTGTATTTGAGAACTTTCTTGTTTCCTAAGAAAGGCTTATAATGCTATATAATTCCCTCTTACTACCACCTTCGCTGTATCCCAAAGATTTTGAACAGTTGTGTTTTCATTTTCACTTATTTCCATGAATTTTTAAAAATCCTTCTTGAATTTCCCAGTTGACCCATTCATTCTTTAGTAGGATGCTCTTTAGCCTTCATGTATTCGAGTGCTTTCCAACTTTCTTCTTGTGATTGAGTTCCAGTTTCAAAGCATTGTGGTCTGAAAATATGCAGGGAATGATCCCAGTCCTTTGATACCAGTTGAGACCTTATTTGTGACCCAGTATGTGATCTATTCTGGAGAATGTTCCATGTACACTAGAGAAGAATGTGTATTCTGTTGCTTTGGGATGGAATGTTTTGAATATATCTGTGAAGTCCATCTGCCCCAGTGTGTCATTCAAAGTTCTTATTTCCTTGTCGATCTTCTGCTTGGATGATCTGTCCATTGCAGCGGGGGTGGCGGGTGGGGGGGGGAGCATGTTAAAGACCCCTACTACTATTGTATTATTCTCAGTGTGTTTCTTTGATTTTGTTATTAATTGGCTTATCTAATTGGCTGATCCCATGTTAGGGGCATAGATATTTAAAATTGTTAGATCTTCTTGTTGGGCAGACCCTTTAAGTATGATATAGTGTCCTTCCTCACCTGACCTCCTGGCTTCCCAGGAGAATTCTACCAAACATTTAAAGAAGAATTAATACATGTTCTCCTGAAGCTGTTTCAAAAAATAGACATGGAAGGAAATTCACCCTGTGAATTTCCACAGGGCTGGAGATTGGGAGGCCACCATTTTCATTCTTATCCTCAAAGCTGTGTGGAAAGGCTTCAGGGAAAAAAGCCGCATAGAGCAAACCAGAGCAGATTACTTAGCCTGGCCCCCTGGCAAGGGTGGTGCAATTCTGCCTGATGCAAAGACATTTGAGAATCAATGCAACAGTTTCTTCCTTCAGAAGATCAGCAAGTACACATTCAGCCAAGACCAAGTTCATCCATTAATGAGAACTGCATAATTCCAATGCTAGGGGAATATAGCACACAGATCTCATGGTTTGGTTTTGTTTTTTCCCATGATTCTCTAATCTTTCAACATTAATTTTTAAAATTTTCTTTTTAAAAAAATGTTTTCTTCTTTCCTTCTTCAACCAACTTCTTATTTTATCAACTCCTTTTTAAAAATCTTTTTTAGATTTTCATTTTTATGGTCACATTCTATCCCTTCATTATATTAATCTTATTTTTATATTATATGTAATTTTTTCTTTCTTTAAATTTATGGGATGCAGTTTCTTCTACCAGACCAAAATGTACCCCAAATCTGGTGTATGGCTCTGTTCTATTCACCCACCTGATCATATTCTCTTTTTGTTTTGTTTTGTTTTTATTAAAGTGTCTTTTAATTTTCCTCTTCACAATTATATTCTATTTTTTCAATGTATTTAATTTTATTTTTATATATTTTTCTTTCTTTATAATTTTGAGACGTAGTTTCCTCTAACAAACTGACCAAAATACACTCAAGAGATAGTGTATTGCTCTGTTCTTTTCACCTGTTTATATCCCTTCCTTTTGTTTTTGTTGCTCTTTCTCTTTCATTTTTTTCTTGTTGTTTAATTTCCATTTTTATAGTTACATTCTATCCTTCCACTGTATTTAATTTTATTTTTGTACATATATATAACTTTTTCTTTCTTTATAGTTTGGGATTTAGTTTTCTAAAAGGCAGACCAAAATACATACAGAATCTGGTGTATTGCTCTTTTCAGCTCACCTGTCTGATTATATTCTCTTTCTCTTTTTCCCCCCCAATTTTGGGTCTGATTTGTTTAGTGTATATTTCTCTGGGATTGTTGTTGCCATTTTAGTATTTTATTCTATTATTCATCTAGTCTCCTCTGGACAGAATGACAAGATGGAAAAACTCACATCCAAAGAGAGAACAAGAGGCAGTACTGACTGTCAGGGACCTAATCAATATGGACATTAGTAAGATGTCAGAACTAGAGTTCAGAAAAATGATAAAGGTACTAGCTGGGCTTGCAAAAAAGCATAGAAGACACTAGAGAATCAGTTTCGGGAGAAATAAAAGAACTAATATCTGACCAAGTCAATTGTTGCTTTAAATTCTATATCAGGCATGCTACTTATATCAGTTTCATTTAGCTATCTGGCTGTGATCTCTTATCTTGTTCTTTCATTTGGGATGAATTCCTCTATCTTGGCATTTTGTCCAAGTCATCGCCTTCTTGTGTTAGAAAACCCAGTTATGTGTCCTGCTCCTGAGAGTAAATGGCTTTAAGAAGAGGTCATGTGGTATCCAGAACCTGGTGCTTGAAAGTCTCTGGTGTGTGCTGTGTGTGCTCTGCTATTGTGTTTTGCTTGCTCTATCCTTCAGGCCAGTCATCTGCAGAAACTCTCCTTGTCTGCAGCTGGTAGTATTTGGTCCTTGACCAGAATGTGGATAGTTTTAGCTATGTGTGCTTTAGTCTGCTTATTATATGAGACCTGATATGACTTCCACTAGAACTGAAGCCCAGCAGAACTCTGGTTGAGAGATGTGGAGTGGTCAGGGATTTCTGCTCGTCTTCTGGGGAAAGGGTCCACTGCACTGGGACTGATACATGCTTGACTGGGAAGGGCAGTCTCACCAAAGCACTGGGACTTATTGTAAGCAAATTAGGCAGCTTGCTTGTGTAGGTGCTGCGCTGCTTCCTGAAGGTCGTTGTGTATTTATGATGAGGGGCGGGGGGGGGGGTGTCAAATAGTACCAGCCAGTTCCTTTGTCTCCCAGAGAGATATTTCTGTGAAAGTTGCCTCTCAGGGAAGCACTCTGAGAAGAGCAAATAATCTCCCCCCACTCCCCCATATGTCAGGTGTTTTTCAGATCATTGTTTCTATGTTCCAGGAGCAGCATAGTGCCTTCACGGCTCTATACTAGCCAAACATGCTGACTTCTTAAACTCCAGGCTTTAAGCCCTGATGGTTGCAAGAACTGACCAAAATCGTACCCTCTCATTTTCCCAGCCATGGCTTTAGGAAAATGTTTGTCTTGTGCATTCCCTTATGCTCTACTCTCTCTCACTCTTCTCTGTGACCAGAGCTCCCTCCCCTTCATAGCATCAGTGATCTATTTCTCCCCTAAACCAGTCTCCACACTTCCTACGTTCTGTGATGTGACTCTTCTCTCCCTTTAGTTGTGGAGTTTGTTCTGTCAGTCTTCAGGTTGATTTCTGGAGTATTTAGAATTATTTGATAGTTATCCAGTTGTGTTCTTGGGAGTAGATGAGCCTAGCATCCTCCTACCCTGCTGCATTCTTCTCCTAGGGTTGGTTTTTCTAAGGTTTCTTTCCTTGGCTTGCAAATGTCCACCTTTTGGCTGTGTCCCCACATGGTCTTTACTATGTGCATGCACACTCCTTGTGTCTTTTTGTATGTTTAAATATCTTCTTCTTAAAAAGCATACCAGTCAGAATGGATTAGGGCCTACCCTAGCTACTTCATTTTAACTTTATCACCTCTTTGAAGGCCCTATTTCCCCATTTTGAGTTACATAATTAGAAAATAGGAATTTTCTGGGGGTACAGAAGGAAAATGAACCCTCAACAAACTGTATCTAACACTTACAAGTAGTAAGCAGCAGGTAATGAAGAAGATGATGAAATCCCACAGTAGAGCAGAAAGCCAGTACACAGGGACAGAAACCCCACTCAAAAGTTGTATGTGCTTTGCTTTAGTGACTCGTTCAGTCACTGTCAGGAGAGAAAAGCCACTGATTAAAAGAGCCATGCCAAAATGTATATATAAGGCCACCTGGACTCCATCCGATAATCTACAGAAGGGAAAAAAGTAGATATATCAGGAAATCAATACAGCAGAAAACATAAATTTCTACCAATAGCTATTTTTAATCATGTAAATGTAATCATGCAAGATAGGAGAGATACATTTAAAATATCAAATTTTGGGGGTACCTGGGTGGCTCAGTCAGTTTAGCATCTGCCTTCGGCTCAGGTCATGATGCTGGGGTCTAGCCTTGAGGTGGAGAGTCTGCTTCTCCCGCTCCCTTGACCCTCCCCCTTGCTTCTGCTCTTGCTCTCTCTCACTCTCTCAAATAAATAAATAAATCTTTAATAAATAAAGAAGATATGGTCCACATATACTATGGAGTATTAGCCTCCATCAGAAAGGATGAATACCCAACTTTTGTATCAACATGGGCGGGACTAGAAGAGATTATGCTGAGTAAAATAAGTCAAGGATAGAGAGTCAATTATCATATGGTTTCACTTACTTGTGGAGCATAAGGAATAACACGGAGGACATGGGGAGATGGAGAGGAGAAGGGATTTGGGGGAAATTGGAGGGGGAGATGAACCATGAGAGACTGTGGACACTGAGAAAAAACTGAGGGTTTTGGAGGGGTGTGGGGTGGGGGTTTGGGTGAGCCTGGTGGTGGGTATTAAGGAGGGCATGTAGTGCATGGAGCAGTGGGTGTGGTGCATACACAATGAATTCTGGAACACTGAAAAGAAATAAAAAAGGAAAAAAAGGAAAAAAAAGAATATGTGAGATACACACACACACACACACAATGAAATATTATTTAGCCTTAAAAACGAGATCTTACCATTTGCAACAACACAAATGGACCTCAAGGGCATTATGCTTAAATGAAATAAATCAGACAGAAAAAGACAAAAAGAAAAAAGAAATATCAAATTTTAATAAAAAGAATAACTTACGTTCCACTTTGTTTTTTATCCTTAAAGTGTGGCTGAGGTTTATTGAAGACGGTTATGGAAGCATTAGAGCCAGCAATTGTCATGAGGAGAATATTGTCTAATATTGCCAGGGTCAAAGATGGTGAATGATATGCCTGATTGTTGAAAAGACCAGTAAGAATTATTTTATTTGTCTTCACCTCAATGGAAAATGCGACAATGCACAAGTGAATACAATCTTCATTTTCCATTAAGTATTTCAGTAGGTCACCTAGGATGAGGAAATAACATTGGTCAGATTACCCATGAAGAAATCATCTACAATATATGTTGGGAAAAGGAACAAATAATTTTACTTTATTCTCATCCCTTTCAAGTTTCTTATGATTATTTCAAACATTTGTTATTCTCTTCAAACATTTTATTATTAAATTCCAAGCTCTCTCACTTCCTAGTCTATGACCTAGATTGCTGCTTCACTGAGAAAACACAGGCAACATGGTATAGATTTTTCTTAATTTATCTATCTTTTGTTTTTAAAGATTTTTTTCATTTATGAGAGAGAGAGAGCATGAATGGGGAGGAGAGGGAGAAGCAGGCTCCCTGCCTAGGACCCTGGGATCATGACCTGAGCCAAAGGTAGACGCTTAACTGACTGAACCACCCAGGTTCCCCTAATCTACCTTAAAAACATCTGTAAGTATTTTCACTTATAGATCTTATTGCTTAAGGCAGAAAAGAAAACCATGAAAATTAAAAAAGGTGGATTAAATAAATAAGAAATCACCTCTTTTAAAGTATTAGATATCTAAAAAAGCAAATGTTGATCATTTGGGGGATAAGCCCTTAGAAGGACTGAAATGCACTGAATTGAGCCAAACATTCCAAGCCCTCTTTTTCTTTAAGGCATTTTAGATTTATAAGTGATGGGATGCACTGGTAAATCCTCAAGCTTTCAGGGGCTATACTATAAGAGTGAGTAAGATATAGGTCAGTTCACATAAAAATTTCAACCCAGTCTCACGGCACTTAAATCCCTGATTGGATTTAGATCTTCCCTTAAAATCAATGCCTTTCAGGAGTTAAATTAAACTTCCTCTGGAGAAGCTAATCTCAAGTAGAGTCTACATAGTTTTCATACATACATCTGGCATTCAATTAAAAAATTACTAGGTATACCAAAAAACAGAACCAAGAAAAAGCACAGATAATAGAAAGAGATCTACATATAAACTAGATATAAGAGACAGAATACTTACCAGAGAAGTGGAGTCCATAGAAAATATCAAATATTGATGTTAGAATTGAAAAATATAAATATCAATTATGATTAAGAAATGGCAGGTTGGACACAAATGAAGAGTAGACAGGAAACTGGAAGACAGGTTAATTAGAAAATACTCAGCTAGGGGCGCCTGGGTGGCTCAGTGGGTTAAAGCCTCTGCCTTCAGCTCAGGTCATGATCCCAGGGTCCTGGGATCGAGTCCCACATCGGGCTTTCTGCTCAGCCACGAGCCTGCTTCCCTTCCTCTCTCTCTGCCTGCGTCTCTGCCTACCTGTGATCTCTGTCTGTCAAATTAAATAAAATATTTAAAAAAAAAAAAAAAGAAAATACTCAGCTAGTGAGATACCACCTCACACCAGTCAGAATGGGTAAAATTAACAGGTCAGGAAAAGATAGGTGTTGGCGAGGACACAGAGAAAGGGGAACCCTCCTACACTATTGGTGGGAATGCAAGCTGGTGTAGCCACTCTAGAAAACAGTATGGAGGTTCCTCAAATAGTTGAAAATAGAGCTACCCTATGACCCAGCATTCGCACTACTGGGTATTTACCCTAAACATACAAATGTAGTGACCTGACAGGGCATGTGCACCCCAATGTTCACAGCAGCAATGTCCACAATAGCCAAAATATGGAAAGAGCCCAGATGTCCATCAACAGATGAATGGATAAAGATGTGGGGTGTGTGTGTGTATAATGAAATATTATGCAGTCATCAAACTACCCCACCACCACCAAAATCTGGCCATTTGCAATGGCGTTGATGAAACTAGAGGATATTATACCAAACGAAATAAGTCAATCAGAGAAAGACAATTATCATATGATCTCACTGACATGAGAGGTTTGAGAAATAAGACAGAGAATCATAGGGAAGGGAGAGAAAAATGAAACAAGAGAGGGAGACAAAGCATAAGAGACTCTTAGGGTGCTGGGGTGGCTCAGTTGGTTTAAGTGACTGCCTTCGGCTCAGGTCATGATCCTGGAGTCCCGGGATCGAGTCCTGCAACGGGATCCCAGCTCCATGGGGAGTCTGCTTCTCCCTCTGACCTTCTACCCTCTCATGCTCTCTCTCTCTCTCTCTCAAATAAATAAAATCTTTAAAAAGAGAGAGAGAGAGACTCTTAATCTCAAACTGAGGGTTCCTGGAATGGAGGGGGATGGGAGGGATGGGGTGGCTGGGTGATGGACATTGGGGAGGGTATGTGCTATGGTGATTGCTGTGAATTGTTTAAGACTGATGAATCACAGACCTGTACGCCTGAAACAAATAATACGTTATATGTTAGTAAAAAATAAAAAATTAAGAAAATACTCAGCTAAGGGGTGCCTGGATGGCTCAGTCTTTAAGTGTCTGCCTTCAGCTCAGGTCATGATCCCAGGGTCCTGGGATTGAGCCCCACATCAGGCTCCCTGCTCCATGGAAATTCTGCTTCTCCCTCTTCCACTTTCCCTGCTTGTGTTCCCTCTCTCACTGTGTCTCTCTCTGTCAAGTAAATAAATACATTCTTTAAAAAAAAAAAATGCTCAGCTAAAAGCACAGTGAGAAAGAGAATGGAAAACAAAGATGAAACATAAATTACCAATATTAAAAATGACATAGGGGAAATCACTACAGATACTGAAGACATCAAAACAGTAACAAAGGAATACTATGAACAACTCTACAAACATAATTTGACAATTTAGATGAAATAGAACACTTCCTCAAAACACACAAACTACAACAGCTCTCCCAGTATAGGTCATTTGAATAACTGTAATTCTTAAGGAAATTTAACTCATAAATTAAAAATTCCTCCCAAAGGAATCTCCAGATCTAGATGTTTTCACTTGATCTTAGCCAAAAGGCCGAGAAGCAATTGCGTTTAGATGTTTTCACTGGAGAATTCTACAGAATATTTAAGGAAGAATCAACATTTATATAATATCTTTCAGAAAATACAGGACGAGGGAACATTTCTGAATTCATTTTATCAAGTTAGTATTACTCTGATAGAAAAATCAGAAAGGACAATATCAAGAAAAAAGAAAATTAAAGACCAATATCTTTCACAAAAACAATGTAACACCCCTTAACAAAATATTAGCAAATAAAATTCATTAATATACAGAAAGAATTACAACTATGGTCAAGTGGGGTCTATTCCAGGGATTCAAGGCTATCTCAATATTTAAAACTCAGCCAGTGTTATTCACCATATTCACTTCAGGCTGAAGAAGAAAAATCATTAATAATCATATAAATTTATACAAAAAAATTTGACAAAACTTAGTAATCATTCATGAGAAAGCTCTGGAAAAAGGTTATAGAGCTAAACTTCCACACTTTTATACAGAACACCTAAAAAATCTCTACAGCTAAGATACTTTTGATGAAAGACTGCATTCTTTCCCCCTAAAACTGGGAACAAGGGGAAAATGCCCATTCTCACCACCGTGATTCGGTACTGTGCTGGAGGTTCAACACAGTGCAGTAAAGAATAAATAGGGAATAATAGGCATACAGATAATAAAAGAAGAAATGAAACTGCTTTTATTTGCAGGTGACATGACTGTTTATGTAGAAAATCCAAAGAAATTCACAAAAAATTTTTTAAACTAATATGTGAGTTCATCAAAGTTGCAAGTTACAAAATAAAGATATAAAAATCAATTATTTTCTATGCACTAGAATAACCAACCATATGGATGCCAAAATTAAGAACACAATGCCATTTATATTTACTCAAGAAATACTTAGGTGTAAATTTAGCAAAACATGTACAAGACGTGTGATGAAAAGTACACAACATTGATGAAAGAAAGAAGTTCTTAATAAATGGAATTCTAAATAAATCAGTTGTGTTCATGGATTGAACATGGATTGTGTTCATCATAGTAAAGATGTCATTTCTCCCCAAATTGATATACAGATTTAATAAAATCCTATCAAAATTCTAACAAAAATGTTTTGTATTTATAGACAAGCTTATTCTAAAATTGAAATGGAAAAACAAAGGAACTAAGCAACTTTAGAAAACAAGAAAAAAGCAGGAGGAATTGGTCTACTGGATTTATTTTTTTTGTTTGTTTTTTATTTTTAAAAATTTTTTATTGTGTTATGTTAATCACCATACAGTACATCATTAGGTTTTGATGTAGTATTCCATGCATTGTTTGCATATAACACCAAGTGCTCCAAGCAGTCTAGGCCCTCCTTAATACCTGTCTGATATTGGTGAAGGAACAGATACATAGATTAATGGAGTAGAAAAAGAAACCCCAAAATTGACTCACACACACCCAACTGATTTTGGATAAAGGTGCAAAAAGTTTCAATGGATATCATAATTTAATAAATGTTGCTGGAGCAACTGGACATCCATAAGCACAAAATTTAACCTTGACCCATAACTCACATTCACTAATAAGATTAATGGCATATGGATCATGAATTTACATGTTAAGTATAAAACTTTATACATGTTAAGTATAAAACTTTATACATGTTAAGTATAAAACTTTAAGAAAGCTATAAACATTTAAGATAAAAATATTCAAGATCTAGGGTTAGGTAATGAGTTTTAGACTTGACACCAAATACACAATTCATTAAAAAATGAATATATTGGATTCCATCCACACAAAAACTTATATCCTGCAAAACCCACTAAGATAATGAAAGATAATAAGCAGTATGAGAGAAACTATATAAAGAACTCTTAAAACTCAACAGTAAAAAAACCGCCATCCACTTAGAAAATTACCAAAACACATGAATACACATCTCACTGAAGATGATATACAGATGTTAATAAGCACATGAAAGGATGTCAGAGGCAAATGAAAACAAAAATGAAATATCACTACATACCTATCAGAATGACTAAAATAAACATAAAATCGTGACAACACAAATGCTGGGGAAGATGCAGAGAACTGGATCACTCATTCATTGTGGGTGGGAATGGAAAAGGGTATAGTCAGTCTGAAAAACAGTTTTGTAGTTTCTTCAAAAACCAAACATGCAACTGTCATACCAGTCAACAATTAAGATAATAATCCCAGACATTTATCCCATAGAACTGAATATGTAGATTCACACAAAAACCTGTACATGAAATTTTATAACAGCTTTATTCATAAAAGACAAAAACTGGTGGGAGGGTGAAGAGGGGTGTCCTTCAATGGTGAATGGTTAAACAGAGTGCGGTACAACCCCATGATGGAACAGCTCATAACATGTGATGGAATGAATGAAACATAGACACAACACCAGAGAATTCTGTTGAGTGAAATGCCAATCCCAGAAGTTTACATATTATATGATTCCATTTTTATGTCATTCTCAAGTCATTAGACTATACAAATGGAGAACAGATTAGTGATTGCCAGAGTACAGAGGGAACTGAAGAGAGCAATAGTAGCCATCCTTCTGGTGAACTGATTGTTCTGTATTAATGTCAATATCCTGGTGGGGATATTGTAGTATAGTTTGACAAGTGTTACCATTGGTACACAAGATCTCTCAGTGGTATTTCCCACAACAATAAATTGACAATTACCTCAAAATAAAAAGCTAAAGTATCAAATTCAGTGTTAATGCTGCTTCTCTCCTCTTCTTCTTCCTTTCTGAAGAGAAACAAAATCTACTTTAGTCCTCTTCAGATATCTTTCAAATCTTTCTTTCCTTCTTTCACAGCCTTAATCTCTCTTGCTTAGATTATCACACTATTCCAGCTGACTTCGTTGACATTGGATCTGTCCCCTTTTGAATCATTCCCTCACATTTAATTAAATTTGATAAGACTGTATTTAATTATACACTCATTGTGTGCCAGGAAATGGGTGAGGTTCTAGAGATATAAAAGAAGTTGTGGCCTCTCCATAATTAGTTTGAGAGATCCATGAAGAAAGCGCTACTGTAATTCAGTGAGATAAATTCCAAAAAAGAGGCATTCATCTAAATTGTGGATGAAGAGGAAATGTAAACTTCTGTTTGGGAGGGCAGATGGCATTTTCAGTTATTATAAGCTCATATCCTTTCTAAAGCACAAACCCACTTATTTTATTGCTCTGCTTAAAGACTTAGCAGTGATTTCCCCAGTGTTAATGCATGTACTATTTGAGAAGAAAGCTACAGATGAGAAATTATCTAGAAATCTATTTTCCCATTAATAAACATTCTTTTTAAAGATTTATTTATTTGGGGGGGGCAGAGGGAGAAAGGAAGGGAATCTCAAGCAGACTCCACTCAGTTAAAAAAAGGCATGCAGGTGGGAATAGAAACCATATAAAATTAGTAGAATTCAGTTATACAAGGTTCTGTAACTAAGGTAATGAGGGCACAACTTAGAAAAGTACATGTAGGGGCGCCTGGGTGGCTCAGTGGATTAAGCTGCTGCCTTCAGCTCAGGTCATGATCTCAGGGTCCTGGGATCGAGTCCCGCATCGGGCTCTCTGCCCTGCAGGGAGCCTGCTTCCCTCTCTCTCTCTCTGTCTGCCTCTCTGCCTACTTGTGACCTGTCTGTCAAATAAATAAATAAAATCTTAAAAAAAGAAAAAGAAAAGTACATGTAAGTTTCTTAAAGTGAGATTGGTTAAGCCTAAGTATTATCTCCCTATGTCTAGATAATTTCTAGCCAATGAATGAAACAATAACAATTGAAAATGGATATCAGTGTGGCTACTGTATTATTCTATTGCATTTAGTCTCATTATCAATATAACAAACATATTCAGTTAGTCATTTTACTTTTTAAAATAAGCAGTATACTGTAATTTTTTAAAAAATGATGATTTTATCCTTTATCCTCTGTCCTTTTGTGTGACCCTGGTTAACAAATGCTTACTTACTATTTATAGTGGAGGAATAATAGGGACAATTACTTGTAGTCAGCCAATCTATTACTTGTAGGTTGCAGAATCACTATTATAAGGAACAATAATTTCTAAAATGTATTTTCACAACAGAACCTTAACGAGAGGGAAAAAAGAACCACACAGATTTGCCAGTAATGCAGGCTGTTTGCTAACTCAGAAGAACACTTTTCATCAGGTGGCAGTTAAAAAGAATATATATATAGTATCTAGGAGGAAATGATGACTTGAAAGAGAGTAGACTTTATGATCAGAAAGGTAATGTCATGCAGTGAGTGATTTGCAGACATCAGGTAGGACAGGTTAAATTCAAGTCTCTGTATTTACTACATGTCTGATTTGGTGCAAACTTCTGAGCTTCCTTAAATGTCAGTGCTCCTCATTTAACTGATGTCCATAATAAAAATACCTACTAAATCGGGGTGAGTGCTCAGATTAAATGATATACAGGTAAAATATTTAGCTGGGTTCTTGCCAAAAACAAATGCTCAGTAAATGTAAATTTTTATTATTACTATCTTAAAAATAAATGTATTCAGAGGAGCTATCACATTGAGTATTTATATGGTAGCTAATATACATTTGACCTTTGCAAATCATACAACCAGATCTTCATCTAAGAGCAGCAGTCTTTTATACCTAATGAGTCTTACCTTGTACTTCCTTAAGCGTGTGTTTGTGAGACTCTAGCATACTCCTAAGATGTTTTAGGAAAATCAGGGTCAAATTAGAATTCCCAGAAACAGAAAAAGGCACAATTGTTCGACCATATTGATCCAAATCCATTTGTCTGGGCTTTTCATCATTATTATGTAAAAACTTATCAGACTTTGAGAGAAAAGTAAAGGAACCTAGAAGTGCCAGGATCTGTAGCAAAATCAGTTTCCAGTTCCGCCAACTGAACATCGCCCTTTTGATGAACAGGGCACAGAACTGCTGGTGACAGAGGGAATACTAAAGAAGGAAGAAAGAAACATAATATTACAATATTCATGGGCCCAAACAGATCATTCATGATCAAATTCATTAAGATGAATAAATACTCTGGAATTTTATGTACAAGACATATAAAATTTATCTAAATAAATACTGAGAATAGAATCTAAGCACAGTATGATATTACTATAAGAGTATGATCAGTCTTTTCCTCACATGGCAGGGGTCAACAAACTATGACCTGTTTATGTAAATCAAGTTTTCCTGGAACACAGCTATACCCATTCATTTCTGTGTTGTCTATGGTTGTTTTTGTGCTACAAGGACAGAATAGAGCGATTGCAAGAGAGACCACGTGGCCACCCCCACCTTACATATCTATTATTCCCTTATGTTAAGTTTGCTGACCTCTGTTGTAAGGTATTAAATAGTGTTTAAGGTCTGCCTTTTCATATAACACACCTGAAATCGCAACAGGATGATTTTCCCCA
Organism: Martes martes; assembly: GCF_963455335.1. Taxonomy (NCBI): domain Eukaryota; kingdom Metazoa; phylum Chordata; class Mammalia; order Carnivora; family Mustelidae; genus Martes; species Martes martes. The sequence continues at coordinate 25,102,097 of NC_137906.1, forward strand.
GACTCCTAACACTAGAGAAAATGAGGCTTCTTTATAGGATGAAGAGCTAATTAGGAGGAGAAGGAAAGAAATGCGGGCAACTCATAGGGACTTCCCGTACTGAGGACTGCATTCATTAGGGAAAGATCCCTTATGCATTATCAATTCCCATTGCAAAAACTTATAATATTGGGCATGTTTGATTACCAAAAATCATGCTCTTTCCAGTTCACTTCAGCCAGCTTCAGTGAACTACCAAATTTCTGGGTTAGCAATTTGGAAAAAAAAAAAAGAATTCTAAGACAAAACAAAAAAAACAAAACAAAACTGAGGAATAGCAATGGTGAGAGTGAGAGCTGAAATTTTTTGCCTAGACTTGCTTCTGCATTGGGAAATTAATTAGGTTATGGTACAGACTGCTCCCTGTCTGGTAGGGTGCAGTGGTTAAAAACTCCACAGTACCTTTGTTCAAATAGTAAACAAAAATGTATTTCCTGTGCCCTAATCAAGTAAATATACATCAGATTTCTTAGCAAAGGCCCTTACCCCAGTATTAAACATAATAGCAGGGATTTCATTCATGGTAGAAAAATTGCTTGGCGTACTCCAATTCTGGTTCTTAAGTGAGACTTCACTCATCACAGAGGGATGTGAAGTTTGGGTAGCTTGGATACCTGTTTGTGAATCTTCCAGATTACTGACTCTACATTACAAAAAAATAGCACAAATCATTTAATTTCAACTCTACCTTCATAATATCTTGTTTGGAGAATGTGAGTTAACAAGAAGGCTCTTGGGTTTGCTTACTGACTTGGCAGGGGCATTATATGGAGGCCACAGGGGACCTCTGGTAGAGGAGTGGTTCCCAAACACCAGTCACAGGACGGCTGGCAGACCATAGTAAGGCTAAGAAAATTAACCTATTGAATGTTTCATTAAGTTGAACTGATTCAAGTTAAAGATTAACATCTAATTCATACTTCGGGTAAACCAAAATATCTGTTCTTTTTAAAAAAAAATGATAGTGGCGTTTTTTTCCAGGGTTATTACCATAAAAAAAAAAATCATGTCAGTTCTCTTACCTCTCCACACCTCTTAAATTTCTAATGTGTGACTCTGAGTTTGGTGAGTTTAGAAAAGGGACCAAGATGTGTTTCTTCCTCCCCAATGGTTTTTATTTTCCCTATGAATCCTTGCTCACCTAAAAAATACTTCTTCCATGGTAGTAATAGAGGCACCAAAGCTAGCAATGCCTAAGTCATATCGTCTCTTTTCCAGATCAGTAAATAGAGCTTCAAAGCTAGAATATGAATAGAAAAAAAAAAATAAGGGGAAGGAAAAGTGAGAAGGGGAGGAATAAAAGTTAGTACCAAATCAGATTTTCACATTACTCTGAACTGATTTCCCTTCAGCAGCGGGGACAATGTAGCTCATTCTTCACTTGATACTTAACACAGAAACAAGTAAACTGCTCTTGTGCATTGTTTCTCACCCTAGTTCTTGAAAACACATAATTTTGGTCTTCTAATAAACTAGCAAGAGACTCTATATGCTAATAACTCTAGCTAGCTCACGTGAATTAACCTATCACACACATATAAATGCTATGGTTCTTATTATTCAGTAAGTTTTTAGAAAGATTATTCAAATTAACAGGAGAAAAAAGCCACTGACATAGACAATGGAGAAGGCACAGTAGAAACGGGAGGCATAGACAGAATCAAGTGATTCAATAGTCAAGAAAAACCATGGAATTTGAGCCAGATGCAGCATGGAGACATCAAGATGTTTAAAGAATAGTTTCCCTGGCAAGATTTTACAGTTTATTTATTTATTTATTTATAAGATGATCTTTTCCAAAAACCTCTAGGTCTCAAAACCATCAAATATATTTTCAGTGAGGACCATGTAAACTATGTATGCACACTCTCAATGTTGGAGGAATTCAAAATTCCCTCTTTTGGAAGATCAAAATTTCCTCCATATTCAAACTTAAATTATTTTCCATTTAATTCTATTTAGTTTTGCACATTAGTTCTAAACTTACACCATTAATTATATAGAACAGGTATAATCTACCCACATGACAGTCCTTCACATGTTTTAAGTCCATTTTCTTCATTCCCAATGCTTGGCTTTTCAATCAGGATTCAAACATTTTCTTCTTTTTCTTTGATTTTAGTTAAGAAGTTAATTTGTACATCTTATAAAATTTAGAAATGAATGCACAAAAATATAAATATCATAATATCATGCCTCGTAGATATCTACTGTTAATACACTAATATTTTGGCATATTTATTTATTTTTATTTCCTTTGGCTTTATACAATATATGAAAAATTAAACTGTATGAGTCCTTAAAATGCACAAATATAGCACTAAGTGGAGATAAATATCCATTAACAGCTTAATGAATACATTCTGGTATGATATTATGAAAGAGAAATATGTAGTAAAGTGCAGATTTCCCCTCGAGTTATCTGAAAAATGGGACGTCCTAAAAGTCCTACCATAAACAGTTGACCAAAAATGCAGGTAAGTAAACAAAACAAGATTCAGAACATTATTATGACAGGATTTCATTTCTGTTAAGTTATAAAACTAGGGGCGCCTGGGTGGCTCAGTGGGTTAAAGCCTCTGCCTTCGGCTCGGGTCATGATCCCAGAGTTCTGGGATCGAGCCCTGCATCGGGCTCTCTGCTCAGCAGTGAGCCTGCTTCTTCCTCTCTCTCTCTCTGCCTGCCTCTCTGCCTACTTGTGATCTCTGTCTGTCAAATAAATAAATAAAAATCTTTTTTAAAAAGTTATAAAACGAATTATTATTGTATCCATATCAATATATGTATATGATGTACAACATATTATACTCATGTCAGTAAATGCATGTAATGATCCTGAGAAATAACACAGTAATTTTCCTGGTGATTATTCCCATAGGGAGTAACTATGGCAGACTTTCCTAATTCGTATACTCCAGAACTAAATAAGTTTCTTGATTTTTGTCATCCTGCAATCACGTGTCAACTAGCATACCTTTGGTTCCTTAGTGATACAGAGTAAAGATAAAGATACTAAAGACAGCAATAGATAGATAAATTAAAAAACTGTATATAAGCCAATCATAATGTGAAAAACATATTTTTCTAATATATGTTTTATTATATATAAAATATATATTTAACAAATATAAGTATATATATTATGTATTATACTTGAGAGGAACACAAAAAAATTAAAAAGAAAAATTGATCACCTTGAGTGTAGCTGTTTTTCCCATTTTGTCTTGTTATTTATTATATATATAATACATATATATTGAACAAATATATAGATGTTATAAAGACAACATATAGTCAACGTAAGATAAGAATACAGAAAAATTTTTAAAAAACAGAAAAAAATGTGACCACCACTGTTACCACTGTATATCACTGTTAACATTTGATGTACTTACTTCTATCCATTACAAAGTTTTTTTCATTACATATATTTTTAAATATTTTTTTTTTTACTGAGACATAACAAAGTATACTACTTGTAAATGAATTTCCACATAAGTACATACCTACGTGGGTAACCATCCAGGTAGGATAGAGAACATTTCCAGAATCACAAAGGGGGATTCTAACAGGTCTTTTCTTAGTCATTAACTTCTTTCCCAATGCCTGCCCCCTGCATGTGTGTGTGTGTACATGTGCACGTGCACACACACACACACATCTTATGGTAATTTTATTATTTTTTAAAAAGACTTTAAGTAATGTCTAAACCTAATGTGGGGCTCAAACTAACAACCCTGAGATCAAGAGTCACGTGCTCCACTGAGCCAGCTAGACACCCCTCTTATAGAGGTTATTTTAATTTTAGAATTACATAAAGATTTTTTCTTTTCTTGAACTTCATATAAATGGAATCTTGCAGCCTGTACTTTTTTATCCAATGTCTCAATGTCTGTGAGAATTTATTCATGTCATATACCACAAGCTTATTCTTTTTTATTGCTATATTCTTCCATTTTCCTTTTGATGAACATTTTGGTGGTTTTGGTTTGGAGCTATTATGAATAGTGTCTATATATATAAACACTCTTTTACATCTCTTCTGATGGACATGTGTTTTTAAGGTATATAGTAGGAATAATTGCGGGGTCATAGATTAAGCACATATTTAGCTTAGTAAAAAAAGATCACTCATTTTCCAAAGCAGTTTTACCATTTTATACTTCTATTAGCGATGAGATCCATTTACCATGTTCATATGTTATAGGCTATCTTTTTAGTTTCAGCCATTCTTGTGGGTGTGTAGTGCTAATGTACTGGTTGGTCTCTTTATATTTTGCAGGTTTCCTCATAGTTCTGGGAAGAATTTTTGGCATAGTAGTTCTCTTAGTAGTTCTCTTTTCTGCCTAAGTATTGGTCAGATCTTTATTAGTTGATCAGGAATTTCACATCATTTTATCTCATTTTCCTCTCCTCCAAACTGTTCTACATTTAGTGTCCTCTTTAATTTGAATGAGACTATACAGCAGAGAATTTCTGAAGTTTCCCATTCTGGGAAATTATTTTCAAAGTAGGCATTTCTTATTATTTCTTAGATTAGTGCTTTTATTTCAAAATTCAGTATCTTTTCTACAGCCCATTCTTTTTCCCGCTCATCCTTAGAACAAGATTGATATTTATCGAGGACTGACTTAAAATCATATAAAACATATGGAGGAAATTCTGTACAAGACCAAGATGAGTTTTTGCATGATTTAATGATTTATTAGTTATCATTCAAGGTTTTGGGGTGTGTGTGTTTTGCTTTGAATCAACCGTGGGAACATCAGTGTCAATTTCTGAAGTTTAAAATTAGAATGAGATTGGCACATCTCTAGTTTTCTAACTGGCTTGTGTTTTAAACCAACTGTATCACCATGACTATTTGATTTAATCTCTCTTGATTTACTACTGATTTAATCTTACTATTTGGGATAATCTTTCTAAATTTAAGAATCATCTTGTAAACAGAGTCACTTGGAAAAAGGTAAAATTAAGTACATTTTATTTTCTTCCCTTATTTGTTGCAAAATTACTTCACTTGAACTAACATTTATTCCTCTGCAATCACTTCATAGTGATGTGAGTGTCTCATATGCACTTCATTACAGCTTGGAAACTTGAACTTCTTTACAGCTGTGAGAAGCACACTGAAAATTTCTCCCTTTCTCCCTGTTTGTTCTTGTATTTTAAATTAAAAGATCATTCTCTTTGGTTGAAAGATTGAATCAAAACCGGAGTTGAAAATTTGTCTTTATTTGATGCCAACACTGAAGCTTCCTTTCCTTGAAATTCTTGGTGACGATATTTTAGTCTTTTCTCATTTCCAAGTCCCAACCTCAAAATCTCATGCCTTTAAGACAAGTCAAGGCCAAACTACAGGAAGGTTATCAGGACACTTCCAAAGAGGCCTTGCATAACAATTATCTAGATCTATCATGTATACATTTAATTTCCCTTCTTTTTCTTCCTGGCTAATATGCTGGATTATCTCAAATACTAGCGCTCTTTCTGTTGTGCCAAATACATACTTGTAACCCTCATACATCTTTCCAACTTCACTGCTTAGGAGCTAAACCTGCTCAAAACACCCCAAATTAATATTAAATTAACCACTTTTTAAATCCTTTGAATAACAGATTGGGGTGATAAAATTCCTGATGATATTCTGTATCAACTCTATTACTTATCCTTGTTTATTGAATTTTAGCTGTCACTCTATTTTTTTCAACTTTGGGATCTGTGTTCAGAATTTCATTTTTGAAGCTTCCAAACAATCTTGGGTTATGTTATAGAAATTTGCTTTTCTATATATCTTATGTATATTCTACATAATGTTGGCTTCTAAGTCTACCAAGATCCTTTCTTCTTTTCTGCCATGAAGTTCACCACGATGTCGTAAATTTCCCATAAAATATCTGACTTTTTTTTTTTTGCCTTCAACCAACATTTTCTTGATTAGCAGATTTAGATTTATAGTATTTGTTTGTTTTTAATTTCCTCCGTTCCTCCCCCCGCCAAATTTCTAAGAGGTTGGCAAACCCCAGAGACACATCAGTAGACTTGCTTTGAGGTGAATGAAATATCTGTTGTGTGTCTATACTTGAATTACTCTCCTTACCATGTTATCTTGCTTAAACCTTGTACCAGGAATAGTACATTTCCTCCCTTTAATTTGTAGGAGCTTCATAAAACAGTATTTGTTTCTTTCTTCTATTGCCACCCACTGGTTTCCCTTTATATTTACAGCCTCTGATTCATGAATTTTAAACATATAAATATTTCCTGATATGTAGCACTATTCTGGTAATTCTTTTATGTCTCTGCATATCACTTCCATTCACTCCACTCCCCAGGCAACATTCTAAACTTAAGCTTCATTCCAACAAGTCTCAGCACTGTTTTACAGCAAGTTACAATACCATTTTAAAATTTCAAGAGTACTTTCCTTGTGGGAGACATTCAATGAATCAGAACACAGGTATATGCAACTAAAATGCTTATTCTCTTCCTTATTATTTATTTAGATTTGTAAATAAATCCATACTAGAATAATAGCTTGCAAAAAGTTACTGTTCAATTACTATCAGTTATAAAAATCTTAGCTGGAATGAAAATCACCAAGAATTCAACCATCACTTCTTTTTTTTTCATATTATATTCTGGAAAAAAAATAGATTCATAGCTATTTATTTTCCTTTAAATTGTTTTTTTCCATTTCTTAGTTTAAAATATCTCCCTATTAGGGGTACCTGGTTGGCTCAGTCAGTTAAGCGTCCAGCTCTTGATCTTAGTTCAGGTCTTGATCTCAGGGTTGTGAGTTCAAATCCTGTGTTGGGGCCCATGCTGGATGTGAAGCTGACTTTTTAAAAAATTGTTTTTTTTTTTTTTTTAAATAAAACATCTCCCTGTTAGAAAAACACATTCTTCCCTCATTTCATGACTTCCAAGTTTATTCTGGAGTCAGTGCATCATTATATGGCCCAGTAATCTAAAATTAATAGCTCACCTCTTGGATATTCTTCCTTTTCCTGTTCTCTTAAGCCCCAATGATAAGGATAGATGATAAAGACCTTCTGCTTTCAAATATGAAGATATGATAAAATATGAAGAAGATACTATAACTATGATGATAAAAGACATCATCTGCTTCAGAATACTTTCATTTCCTGTTTTAGACATTCTTTGAGAACGTCATTTGTGTCCATATGAATGAGGATAGGCAGATAGTGTGATAAGTTTAAGCAAGTGCTTTAACTTTATGTCTCCTTCAGAGAGACTCTGCAGCTTCACATGGATCACAACTATCACAATGGGCCAAAACACCCTTTTGGATCCCAACTTTTCTGAATGAGTCAACCACCATGTATCGCTGAGGATATATATCTAGAATTTTATTTCTAATTCTCCATGATATTTAATTCACTCGTTCCAGCTTATGGCTAGAATCTTGGTTCCATTCTGCTGCTCGATCACACTATTCTATGCTGCTGCTTCTCAGGAACTTTCAGATTTACTAAATGAACAATGTTGACATGATGCAGTTCCTTTTCCTTCTTTTTCTGCTTTTTGAAACATTCCTCCTTTTCCTAGAAAAGAGGGCATTAAAACCCTTCATATTCTTCTGGAATATGACAACTAGCTTGAGGAAATACTACAACTACCTACTTATATATTAGAAAAAGATAAAAATATTATACTCTCAAAGTCACTGATGAGTATACTTAGTTTTCATTTCCCTTTATCAGGATGGTTATCTTAGGTAGAGTTATTATTCTTTGTGACTACCTTTGATGAAAAACTGGGCTAGTGAGTGCAGTCAAACTGCCTTTTACACTGAGTTCCTGTCAACTTGGCTTCAAGAGCCACCACCAAAATCATTTTCATCTCATTTATATTTCTGTTCACTTCACCCACCAATTTTGACTCCACCAAAACATACAATCAGTAATAACCAATTAAAACCAGGAACCTATAGCCAAATGTGGCATCCTTCTTTTCAGTGCAAGTGACAGCAATGACTGGAGTTTTGGCTTGTTAAATAAACTCTATTTACTAAGCCTGAAGAGGCCTGGGAAAGCAATAATGATATCTGGTTATCTAAACATTAATCATTTTGCATTCTTTGGACTCATACCTGTGGGTGTACTCTTTGGGTAGAATAAAAGACACTTCTTTATTAACATTCTTCTCCAAAGTGGCTGTTGGTATATAACGCTGAAGCAATTTGGAGATTTCTTCAACATTACAGTGAGCTTCCTTCACCATGACAATGTGGTATCCCACACCTGAGAAAATCCATTTAGAAGAACAAATGAAACAATTTTGTATTTCCAATATTCTTGGGAGACCATAGTTGGCTTTCCATGTTTTGGGTGAGCTAGAAGAAGATAAGGCATGTTAATCATATGACTATAAGTCTAAGAAGTCCAATTAGTACTTCTTTCATAATTTCATTAATTTTCTTCGGGACTGATAGAACAGAGATGGAAAAAAAATCTCTGTTATATGGCCTTTTATTCTATTGACATTGAGATCTGAGAAGACAAGGTTAATATTCATTAAACAGATATCTATTTGGTGCCTATTATAAGTAAGGCGGTAAATTAATCAGATAAAAGTCCCTTCCATCAGATATCTGAGAATCTTTCCAAAGTATTCTCAACCTCCACCAGATGCACTATACTTGTCTTGCAAAGCTGGAGGAAAGGGTAAGAAGTAGAAAAAAAATGTCTCCGGGGCACTCCAGAACTTTGTGGAAAACATTGCAATGGTACTCTGACAGCTCAGGGCAGAAAAAGAGCTGAGAGAAACACGTTTGTGGTACATCAGCCCTTCACTGCAATGGCCCTTTGAAGGTTAGAGAGAAGGCAGCAGGGTAGACAGAAAACCTTTAAGGTGCAGAAATGGAAATCAAAGAGCACTTGTTAGATATGAAAAGCTGGGAACTGGACTATAGCTTAAAGAGATCTCCATGATCTCATTCATGTACAGATCCCAACCTCTGCTAAGAGCAAAATCCTGATCCTATTACTAAAACATTTGAAGACAGTGATGGAGAGAATCTATACAAAGGTGTAATACATCCCAGTATTTGCTCAAATATAGATTATAGTGACTAAGTCTTCCATAATAGTGGCCTAACAGACCAGGGTATACCATTTTCTGGTATACCATTTACTTTAGTCCTACTATTATTATATTCACAAATTTAATCATTAAAAAAATGCAAGGAAACTAGAAAATCGAAACCTAAATGTGATGGAAAAAATAGAGAAGCAGAAATAGAAATGTTTTCCAAACAAAGGAAAAATATTATCTCCAGAATATGACTCTATTAAATGGAGATCTACATAATTTACCTGACAGAGTTTAAAATAACATTATAAAGATGCTCACCAAGGTCAGGATACCAACACATGAACAAAGCGAGAATTTCGACAAAGAAACAAAGTACCAAAAAGAAGTCATAGAGCTGAAGAATATAATAACTAAAATGAAAAATTCATTAAAGGGGTTCAAAAGTGGACTACATAAAGTGGACAAAAGGATAAGTGACCTCAAAGTCAAGTCACTGGAAACTGTTCACTCAGAGGAACAAAAAAAAAGAAAAGAAAAGAAAAGAAAAAGAATAAATAAAGCCCAAGAGACTTAGAGTGTCACTAAGTAGAGCAATATATACAATATGGGAGTCCCACAATGGAGGGAGGGAGAGAGGGAGAGAGAGAGGGAGGAGGAAGAGGAGGTGCTAGAAAGTTTATTCAAAGAAATAATGGCTGAAAACTTCCCAACCAAGGAAAGGAAATGGACATTCAGAGACACAAATGCAAAGTATCTAAACAAGATGAATCCAAAGATATCTACAATAAGATACATTATAAATCAAATAGTAAAAAGTCAAAGACAAAGGGAAGATTTTAAAAGCAGCAAGGGAAAAGCAAGTTGTTACATACAAGGGACTGCTCATTAGCTGATTTTTCAGCAGAAATCTTGAAGGCTAGAGGGAATAACGAGATATATTTAAAGCGCTGAAAGAAAAAATACCAACAAAGAGTACTCTATTTGACAAAACTATCCTTCTAAAATGAAGGAGAAAGACATTCCTAGATAAACAAAAGCTGAGAGAATTCATTACCACTAGATCTACATTATAAGAAATGCCAAAGGGAGTTCTTCAAATCCTCAAATTGGAAAGTATTCTTTAAAAAAAAAAAAAAGGGATGCTAACCAGTAATAGAAATTCATATGAAAGCATAAATCTCACAAATAATGGTAAATATACAAATATAGAATAATGGGGGTGCCTGGGTGGCTCAGTGGGTTAAAGCCTCTGCCTTCAGCTTAGGTCATGATCCCAGGGTCCTGGGATCGAGCCCCACATCAGGCTCTCTGCTCTGCAGGAAGCCTGCTTCCTCCTCTCTCTCTGCCTGCCTCTCTGCCTACTTGTGATCTCTGTCAAGTAAATAATAAAATATTTTTAAAAATAGAATAATGTATATTATAATGATGGTTGGTAAGCTACTTTTAATCCTAGTATAAAAGTTAAAAGTATTAAAAAACTGTAACTAAAAGTAAATATTACTAAAACATGTTAACTAAAAATAAGATATGCAATACACAATTACACAATATAAATATATATGTGTGCCATCAATAAAATATTGTGAGGGAAGTAAAGAGAACAGTTTTTTGTTTGCAATGGAGTTTAAGTTATCAGCTTATAATATGAAGTTATATTTTATGTTAGTCCCATGATAACCACAAAGAAAATATGTCTAGAAATTACACAAAACAAAGAAATCAAAGCATATCAATACCAAAAAATCAGTAAAAAAGAAATGAAGACAGCAAGACAGGAAAAGAAGGACACAGAATTATAAGACAAAGAGAACACAATTAACAAAGTAGCACCTTCCCTATCAAAATCTGTATTAAATATAAACAGATTAAACTCTCCAATAAAAAGACAGAACAAATGAATAGATTTAATGAAAAAAGTAAGATCTACTCCTACAAGAAAACACTGGGTAAAATCTTCTCAACATTGGTCCTGGCAATGTTTTTTGGATATGAAACCAAAAGCATAGCAAAGAAAAAAAAAATAGATAAGTGTGTCCACAACAAACTAAAAAGATTATGGGGGTGCCTGGGTGGCTCAGTCAGTTTGGTATCCAATTCTTGGCTTTGGCTCAGGTCAGGATCTCATGGTTGTGGGACTGAGCCCTGAGTCAGGCTCTGTGCTCAGTGGAGAGTCTGCTTGAAGGTTCCCTCCCTCTGCATCTCCCTCCATTCACTCTCTCTCTTGCTCTCTCTCTCTAAAATAAATCAATAAATCTTTTTTAAAAATTAAAAAAAATAAAAAGATTCTGAATGACAAAGGAAACAACAAAATGGAAGGCAACCTACAGAATAAAAAAAAAAAAATGCTTGCAAACCAAAAATTCCTAGGCGAAAACACAGGATGTAATCTCTTTGATATTGACTATAGAAACATTTTTCTAGCTGGGTCTCCTCTGGCAAGGGAAACAAAAGCAAAATTAAACTATTGAGACTACATCAAACCTAGCTTTTGTGCAGGGAAGGAAATTGTTAACAAAACAAAAAGACAGCACTGTGAGTGGGAGAAGATATTTGTAAATTATATCAAATAAAGGGCTAATATCCACAATATACAAAGAAATTATACAACTCAACACCAAAGACCAAATAACCCAATTTAAAAATGGGCGGAAGACATGAACAGACATTTCTCCAAAGACATACAGAAGGCTAATTGATACATGAAAATGTGCTCAACATCACTCATCATCAGGGAATTACAAATCAGAACCACAAGGAGGTATCACTTCACACCTGTCAGAATGGCTAAAACCCCATCTTCTTTACCCATTCATCTGTTGAAGGGCATCTTGGCTCCTTCCACAGTTTGACTATAGTTGATATTGCTGCTATGAACATTGGGGTGCATGTTTACCTTCTTTTCACTATATCTGTATCTTTGGGGTAGATACCTAGAAGTGCAATTGCTGGGTCATAGGGTGGCTCTATTTTTAACTTCTTGAGGAAGCTCCATACTGTTTTCCAGAGTGGCTGTACCAGCTTGCATTCCCACCAACAATGTAAGAGGGTTTCCCTTTTTCCATATCCTTGCCAACATTTGTTATTCCCTGTCTTGTTAATTTTGGCCATTCTAACTGGTGTAAGGTGGTATCTCATTGTGGTCTTCATTTGTATTTCCCTGATGACTAGTGATGTTGAACACTTTTTCATGTGTCTCCTAGCCATTTGTATGTCTTCTCTGGAGAAATGTCTGTTCATGTCTTCTGCCCATATTTTGACTGGATTGTTTTTTTGGGTGTTGAGTTTGAGAAGCTCTTTTGACCACGGATACCAGTCCTTTATCTATAATGTCCTTTGCAAATATCTTCTCCCATTCTGTGGGCTGCGTCTTAGTTGTTGGTTGTTTTTTTTTTTTTTTTTTTAAGATTTTTATTCATTTATTAGAGAGAGACACAGTGAGAGAGGGAAGACAAGCAGGGTGAGTGGGAGAGGGAGAAGCAGGCTTCCCACTGAGCCGGGAGCCCAATGTGGGGTTCCATTCCAGGACACTGGGATCATGATCTGAGCCGAAGGCAGACGCTTAACGCCTGAGCCACCAGGCACCCTTGCCTCTTAGTTTTGTTGACTGGTTCCTTTCCAGTACACACATATAATTCAGCCATCAGAAAGGATGAATATTCACCATTTGCATCAACATGGATGGAGCTAGAGAGGATTATGCTAAATGAAATAAGTCAAGCAGAAAAAGACAATTATCATATGGTTTCACTCATATGTGGAACATAAGCAATAGCACAGAGGAGCATAGGGGAAGGGGGGGAAATCTGAAGGAGGAGAAATCAGAGAGGGAGATGAACCATGAGAGACTATGCCCATGGGAAACAAACAGAGTTTCAGAGGGTAGGGGGTCAGGGGAGTGGGTAACAGGGTGATGGGTATTAAGGAGGGCATGTGTTGTGACGAGCACTGGGTGTTATATCTAACTAATGAATCATTGAACGCTACGTCAAAAACTAATGATGTACTATACTATGGCTAACTGAACATAATAATGAAAAAAAGAATGGCTAAAACTGTAATACAAGAAATAATAGGTGATGGTGAGGATGAGGAGAAAAAAGAACCCTCTGGGCTGTTGGCAGAAATGGAAACTGATGGAACCACTGTGGAAAACATTGTGAAGAGTCCTCAAAAAATTAAAAGTAGAACTACTATATGATCCAGTAATTCCACTACTGGGTATTTACTCAAAGAACACAAACATGCCAATTCAAAAAGATATATGCACCCCTATGTTTTTTGCAGCATTATTTACCAGAGCTGAGTTATGGAAGCAACCTAAGTGTCCACCCACTGATGAACAAATCAAGAAGATGTGGTAAATATATACAATGGAATATTATGTAGCCATAAAAATGAAATCCTTCCATTTGTAACAACATGGCTAGACCTAGGTGGTATCATGCTAAGTGAAATAAATCAGACAAAGACAAATACCAAATAATTTCACTTACATGTAGAATCTAAAAAAAATAAACCACAGAGACAAAACAGACTCAAAGATACAAGGAACAAACTGTCAGTTACCAGAAACAGAAGGGGTTGGAGGCCATGCAAATAAGTAAAGGGGATTAAGAGGAGTAAACTCCTGGATACAAAATAAATAAGCGATGTAGATATAATATACAGCATGGAAAATACAGTCAATAATATTGTAATAACTTTGTATGGTTACAGATTGTAACTAGACTTATCATGAGGATCACTCTGTAATATATAAAATACTGAACCACTATGAGGTACATCTGAAAATAATAGGACACTGTATGTCAATTATACTTCCATATTAAAAATAAATAAACTATGACCATTACTTCAAAGGGCTCATAGTTGAGCCCCAATAAAAAGAGGAAATCATAGAAGTTTTGGGGAGATAGACAAAAAATATAGAAATTATATTAGAATAATATTACTAAGATATCAATATCCATGAAGATTATGTTAGAAGAATATTGAGATATCAATACCCAAAAAATAATCAAAGGGAAAGAGACCATATATTTTTTTCAGGAAAACTGAAGAGCCACAGCACCGCAGAGATCCCTTGACCATAATGGCTATGCGATCACCCAGGAAGTCAGCTTCATCCATGTAGTGGGTGGTCAATAAGATGGTACGATCCTGTTTATACTGCTGAAGGACATCCCAGGCGGCCCTCCTTGAGGCTGGGTCCATGCCAGAGGTTGGCTCATCAAGTATCACCACCTGAAGACCAGAAAAACAATTTCATAACCATTAAGCATTATGTACTAGTGTCACTAAGATCTTACCACTTATGGGGGTTACTCTGGTTTTGTTTTTCAGTCACTTGTTCAATTAAGCTAAGATAACAAGTTTAGACTAAAACTGAATTAGGAATGCTAGAATAATTCTAAACTTGTGACAAATTTATTACAATAATTTGATAATGTGAATTCTATATGGGATTTAATTTGTAAGGTTCCTTATATAGTGTTAGATCTTTATCAGATCTCAGGTTTTTGTTGTCTAAATTTTTTAGACTAGCTTCAGTGGGGATCCATTCTTAGTACCCCCACATTTTTTTTTTTTTTACCTTGGAGCCCCCTAGAAGTGCTATGATCATGGAGAGTCTGCGCTTCATTCCTCCACTCAGTGAACATGTAAATTCATTACGCTTATCGAGAAGGTTAAAAGCAGCCAGCATATGATCAATTTCCAGAAGACGTGTCTTTCGAGGTATCCCTTTTACCTACAAAGAGAAGCCAGAATTTACATGGTGTTTCCAGCTTTTTCCTTAGAAAAACTTTATACAAGCCTTTTTTTATATTATTTCTGTAGTGTCTTCTTTCCTTAGCTTGTTTTTACATTTAAAGGAGAATTAATCAAAAATCAGTTTTTGAACTTTCTAAAAATAAGGATATTTATATTTGGGAATCTACCTAAAGTACATCAGTAGAGTGGGGAAAAAGGAACATATCTTTATTGGCTTACCACACAATAGAAATAAAGGTGTTCTGACACGGTCAAGTAATTAAACAACAAGTTTTGTTGAGGACACAAGCCCAGGCTTTTCCTGATCTGTACCATCTGCTGTGAGATGTCATATCCATTAATATAGGCCTCTCCACTGGTAGCAGGATAGAGACCTAGGGATCAAGCAGAAGACATAATAATACCTTAGCTTTCATGAGGGAACATGACAACAAACTTTTCATTAAAAACTTAAATTTGAAATCTATATGTGGATTATTTGTTAGAATTAGCAATATCTCTCAGAAGAAAATTCCATAAAATACCAATTGTATTTGAGGTGATGAGATTAAAATATTTAATTTTTATTTTTATTTGATTAACTGCATGTTCTAATAGTCAATGAATATGAGTACAAATCACTCAGGTATATAAAAACAATAGAGTTTGTTTTATTAGAATTTAACAGCATTGCCATCAGCTACTTGACATTTATGAATTGTGTAAGGATCATACACTGACCTAGACTATGGAAAACTCTTTTAATTAAAACTTGAAAACCCAGATGATAAAACAGTTATCCTTGAAGAATTTAAATTCTAGTCAGGGGAGATAACACATAATAACCTAAAATAGTTTCAAAATATTTGTGTAATTTTTATCCATAGCTCTCATAATTATTGGTGAAGTTTAAAGAAGAATATCATTTTAAATCCAGTAACTCATTAATCCTACTTTACACTTACTGAGGTAAGCATTGAGTATTGTATAGAATTGTGAAATCCCTATGGTGTACACCTGAAACTAATATAACATTGTATGTCAATTATACTTCATTATAAAAAAAAGAAAACATGACCAAGAGGATAAATATGTTCAGAAATATCCATCCAACATGATGTCTCAAATTATCCCTGTTGTGCAGCAGTTCCCTCCATCATCATGTTTATTCCAGAAGTTTTCATTTTTAACAATGCTATCTAATTTTAGATGCACTGAAATGAGACTATTTAGCTGATCAGCCCCCTTTGACTTATTTCTGTAGTTTAGTGATTTTAGTTTATTTCTGAATTTAGTGATTTGAATCTTCTCTGTTTTTTGTTTTTTCATTTTCTTTTTTTCCTGGTCAGTATAGCTGAAGATCTGTCACTTTAATTGATCTTTTCAAAGAACTAACTTTTGGTTTCATTAATTCCCCTATTTCCTTCTTTCTTCTTGCTTTGGATTTAGATGGCCATTCTTTTTTAAGTCTTTTAAGGTGGACAGATTGTTTAACTGAGAACTTTTTAATGTAGGAATTTAGAGCTACTAATTTCCCTCTAAGCACTGCTTTAGCTGCATCTCATTAGTTTTGTGTGTTATGTCATTTTCATTCATGTCAAATATTTCTTCATTTTCTTTGTAACTTCTTCTTTCACCATTAGTATTTAGAAGTATGTTGTTTAATTTCCACAAATATGTGAATTTATCATTTCTTCCTGTTGTAAATTTACAATTTTACTCCAATGTAATCAGTGACTACACTTTGTGTGATTTCAACCTTTTAAATTTATTCAGACTTTTTTGGTGGCCTAATGTATAGTCTACTATAGAGAATATTCTACATGTGGTTGAGAACAACATAGATTTTGCTGTTGTTAGATGAAATGTGTATAGATATTTACAAGATCTATTTTGTATGTAATATTTTTCAAGTCATCTATGTGTTGTTGATATTCTGCCTACTTGTTATCTTTTATTAAAAGTGGAATACTGAAATCTACAATTATTACTTTTCCATTTGTCTTTTTCTGCCTTAAATTCTGACAGGTTTTGCTTCATATATTTGGGAACTTTGTTCTTAGGTGCATATATATTTATGAATGTTACAACTTCATGGTAAATTGACCCCTTTATCATTACAAAATGTCCTTCTCCATTTCTAGTAACACTTTGTTTCAGAGTCTGATATTTGCATAGCTACTGCAGATTTACTTTGGTTGCATTTTATGTATTCTTTACATCCTTTTACTTTCAAAGTATTTGTATCTTTGAATCTAAAATGTGTCTCCTGTACAAAGCAGGGAGCTGGATTTTATTTTAATACATCTGATAATCAGCCTTTTCTATGGATTGTATAATCCACTAACAATATTATTATCGATATAGCTGGGTTTAAGTCAGCCATTTTGCTTTTTCATTTTTGATGTCTCATGTCATTTTTGTTACTCTATTTCTTCTTTATTGCTTTCTTGTGCATCAATTATTTTCTAGTGTAACATTTAAATTCCTTTAATGATTTTTTCCACTATATATATATTTGAATTATTTTCTTAGTAGTTATTCTGAGGCTTACTAGACATATTTATCAGATTTAGGTTAACTTAATTCTAGAGAGCTGCTCCCTCTTCTCTATTTTTGTGCTGCTATTATACACATTTCATCTATATGTGTTACCATTCCAACAATACATTGTATAATTAATAGTTATAGGATTTTATGTCTATTACAAAAGTGGATAAAGGAGAGTAAGCATGTAATTATAGTTTGCTAAACTTACTTCTTATTTTGCATTTTTGGTTCTCTTCATTTGTTCCTATGGATTTGTGTTCCCATCTAGTATCCCTTCCTTACTCTATTACAACTTGGCTCCCATCCACCTCCTTTACGCTATTACTGTCAAATTTATTACTTTTCTGAATTACAGGCCCAACATTACCACAATATAAATATTTTTATAGAATTTCTTTTGAAATTAAAGGAAAATATGTATTGATTTACTGTCCACATATATATACCACATACATATATACATTACATATATATACACTATATATACTTATATCACATCTTCCTTATCCATTCATGTGTTGATGGATACTTGGGTTGCTTCTATTTCTTAGTTGTTGTAAATAATGCTGCAGTAAATGTAGGGGTACATGCATCTTTTTGAATTACTATTTTCATTTTCTTTGGGTAAATTCTCAGCAGTGAAGTTACTGGATCATATTGTATTTCTGTTTTTAATTTTTTGAGGAAATTTCATGCCATTTTCCACAGTGGCTTAACCAATTTACATTCCCACCAATAGTGCATGAGGGTTCTCTTTTCTCCACATTCTCCCCAACACTTGTTAATTCTTGTCCTTTTGACACTAACCATTCTGACCGGTGTGAAGTGATATTTCACTGTGGTTTCAATTTGCATTTACATAATGGTGACTGATGTTGAGCATCTTTTTAAAAAAGAGATTTTTAAAAACTTGAGAGAGAGCAGAGAGTCTGCTTCTCCCTCCCTCCCCCTCAGAGGGAGAAGTAGACTCCCTGCTGAGAAGGGAACCCAACATGGGGCTCAATCCCAGGACCCTGGGACCATGATCTGAGCCAAAGACAGATGCTTAACTGACAGCCACCCAGGCTTCCCTTGAGCATCTTTTCCTTTGTCTATTGGCCATCTATATGTCTTTGGAAAAATATATACTCAGGTCCTCTGCTCATTTTTTAATCAGATTGTGTCCTTTTTTTTGGTGTTGAGTTTTATGAGTTCTTTACACATTCTGGATATTAACCCCTTACTGGATATGTCATTTGCAAATATATTCTCCCATTCAGGTTTTCTCTCATGTTTTGCTGATTTTTTCAGTGATACACATATAGATTTCTTTCTTTTTATTCTCTGCACATTTATTAGTGGGTTTTGATAAATGGTGACCATTAGGTTTGTATATAACCACTCTGCATATAGCAATTTATATTAAGTTGATGACTGTCCAGATTTGAACCCATTCTTTTTTCTTCTCCTCCCCATGTTTTAGGTATATGTTGTTATTTCTATATTATTTTATTCTGTGAGTTCCTTGACTAATTTTTTAATAGAAATATTCATTTTTACTACTTTTGTGTTTCCTACCTTTACACTGTCATTTTCAGTCTTTCCTTTCCACTCTTTAAAGTCCCTTTTAATATTTCTTGCAGGGTTGGTTTAGTGGTCATGAACTCCTTTAGTTTTTTTGTGTGTCTGGGAGTCTTTTCATCTCTCTTATTCTGAATGATAGCCTTGCTGGATAGAAGTATTCTTGGCTACAGATTTTTCCCAGTCAGCACTTTTAATATATTATTCCACTCTCTTCTGGTTTGCAAAATTTCTGCTGAAAAATCTCCTGCTAGTCTTATGAGTTTCCCCTTGTAGGTTACAGTTTCCTTTTGTCTTGCTGCTTTACATTTTTTTCTTTATTACTATATTTTGCCAGTTGAATTACAATATATCTTATTGTGGATCTGCTCTTGCTGATTTTGATGGGGGTTCTCTGTGCCTCCTGGATCTGGATATGTTTCCTTCCCCAGATAGGGATGTTTTTAGCTATTATTTCTTCAAATAATTTATCTGCCCCCTTTTCTCTCTCTTCTTCTGGGACTCTTATAATACGAATGTTATTACATTGGATGGAATCAGAGTTCCCTAAATCTATTCTAATTTTTCATAATTCTTTGTTCCCTCTTTTGTTCAGCTTGATTACTTTCCCCTAGTCTGCCTTCTGGGTCACTAATTCATTCTTCTGCTTTTCCCATCTTGCAGTTCATTCTATCAGGCATATATCTCATTTTGTTTATTGAGCCCTTTGTCTCTGTTATGTTGTTCCTTACTCCTGTGTTAAGGGTCTCATTCACATCTTCCACTCTTTTTTCAATTCCAGTGAGTATCCTTATTATCATTACTTTAAATTCTCGATCAGGCATGTTACTTTTATCTGTTTTGCTTAGATCTCTGGCTGTGGCCTTGTCCTGTTTTCACATTTGGAATAAATTTCTCTGTCTCCTCACTTTGTCTGCCTATGTCTGTTTCTGTGTATTAGCAAAGTCAGCTATGTCTTCTGCTCTTGAAAGTAGTGACTTTATGAAGAAGAGGTCTTGGAGTGCTCTGCGGTGCAGCATCCCCTGCTCACCAGAACTTGGCACTTCAGAAATGTGTGTTGTTTATACCCTACTGTTGTGTCTGAGTCACTTTTCCTTTCAGTGAAGTCATCTGCAGTGACTCTTCAACTTTTGTGGGCATGACTGTTCTCTGTGATATTAGTAGGATCTAGACAGGCCAGCTTTTTTTTTTTTCTTTTAAAAAAGATTTTATTTATTTATTACTTATTTATTGAGGGAGAGAGAGAATGAGTAGGACAGAAGGAGAGGGAAGAGCAGACTCCCACTGAGCAAGGAGCCCAGAATCCTAGGATCATGACCTGAGCTGAAGGCAGACATTTAACCGACTGAGCCACCCAAGCACCCCCAGACAGGACAGCTCTGAAGGGATATACCTGCCAGGGAACTTGAGAGCATGGTGGCAGTGTTAGCAAACTTGCTCTGGGCCACTGGTCTTATGCTGGATCCCCCAAAGTGCTGAAGTGGCTGGGGCCAGAGCCTGGGCTTGGTGCACAAGGATGGCTGGGTGCAGCACAGCAGGTGTTTGGGGAACACAGGACAGGGTGCAGTTGTGGCTTTAACAAAATTTGTCCTGAGCCTGGGACTGAAGCTAGGTTAAAGGCTTAAAGTGGGTGAGTCCTCAGGAGAACTCATGGGCATTATGTACTACTAGCAGGTTAGGTAGCAAGTGAATGTGCAGTCCTGCTGCCTGCAGATAACCCTGTGTTTATGCTGGGACCAGAGGATTGGGGGTAGGAGTGAGAAAGGGGGAAATGGTGCCTGCCAGCTCCCTCAGTTTTGGAGAAGTCCCCAACATGCTTTGAGATCAGTATGAACAGATCCTTCTCCCATTAGCCCCTGGCACTGGAAACTGCTGTTTTTACATTGCCTCTCTGTGCAGACTGCTGTCTCTTCAAGGGAGGGACCCAGGTATCATTAGCCCTCCCTGCGTGCCCATGCTGAATCAGCTGACTTTTAAAACCAAAGGCTCTAAGTTCCAATGGTTATAAACATTCAAAGAATTCAGCTCCTCTGGTTTTAAAAGCCATGGGGATCAGTCTTCCCCATGTGAGCTCCCTGAAGCAAAGATCCATTTCTCTGCCCTTTCTGTGTAAAACTCCCTCCCTCTTGCAGGCAGCCTCCCTCTGCCTTTCTGACCTTCCTAATCTTTCAGACGCAGTTTCTTGTCTATATTTAGTTGCAGAGTTTGTTCTGCTAATCTTTGGAACACTTGCAATTTTATTTACTTGGATATGGATGATATCTAGTTGTAAACACGGTATGGGGTGAGCTCAGGGTCCTCCTACTCTGCCATCTTCCTAAACTACCCCTGCATATTAATTTTGTGTTCTGCAACCTATGGAATTCATTTATTAGTTCTAATAGTTTTTTGGTGGTGTCTTTAGGGTTTTCTATGTACGTCATCTGCTAATAGTTACGGTATTAAGTCTTACCAATTTAATGCCTTTTATTTCTTTTTCTTGTCTGATTGCTGTCACTATGACATCCACTATTATGTTGAATAAAAGTGGTAGGAGCAGACATGTTTGTCTTGTTATTGATCTCAGAAGAAAAGATTTCAGTTTTTCACCACTGAGTATGATTTTAGCTGTAGGTTTATCATAGATGGCCTTAATTATATTGAAATATATTCCCTCCAAACATACTTTTGGAGTTCCCTCCAAACTTACTTTGAGAGTTTTGAATCAAGAATGGATATTGCATTTTGTCAAATGTTTTTTTTTCTGCACCTACTGAGATGATCATATGGTTTTTATCCTTCCTCTTATTCATGTGATTACCACATTGATTGATTTGCCAGTACTGAATCACCCTTGCGTCTGTGGCATAAATCCAACATGATCATGATGAATCCTGTTAATCTATTGTTAATTTGGTTTGCTAACATTTTCTTGAGGAGATTTAAGTATACGTTCATCAGAAATAGTGACCTGTAGTTTTACGTAGGGTGCTTGATTTGGTATCAGGATAATGCTGACCTTGCAGAATGAATTTGGAAGTTTTCCTTCCTCTTAATTTTTTGGAATACCTTGAGAAGAATGAACATTAAATCTTTTAAATGTTTGATAAAATTCGCCTGCAAAGATATCTGTTCCTGGCCTTTTGGTCATTGGGAGTTTTTTCATTACTGATTCAATTTCATTATTAGTAACTGATGATTTCAAATTTTCAACTTTTTATTAAATATCATCCCTTCCGGTCTCCATTGTTTCTAATTAGAAGTCAGCTTCTGGTCTTGTTGGGGTGCATCTGAATGTGACTATTTTTGGCTTCCTGCTTTCAAGATTTTCTCCTTAATTTTTACTGTAATATTTATGGGTGAAGATCTCTTCACATTTATCCTATTGGAAGTTAGTGGAGCTTCTCGAATGTGTAAATTAATGTTTTCAGCCATTACCTTTTTGGCTTTGTTCCCTTTCTCCTCTCTTACATCCCAGTACATGTATGCTGGTGCATTTAAAGGTATCAAAAATTCCTATCAAACTGTTAACTTTCCCTCATTCTTTTTCCTTTTATTTTAGTTTTATTCACATTTTATAATATCTATCAATCTCTCTTCAAGTTCACTGGTGTTCTCTTGTGACAATTCATGAAATCTACTGTTGAGCCCCTTTAATGAATTTTTCACTTTGGTTATTGTACTTTTCAAACTTCAGAATTCCCACCTGGTTTTTTAAATAATTTCTATCCTTTCATTGATACTTTCTTTTTCATACTGTTTTCATACATTCCATTACTTCTTTAATCATGGTTTCCTTTAGTGCTTTGAGCATATTTATAATGGTCACTTTGTAAAATCTTTGTAAAACCTGTTATCTGCTATCTTTCACATAAAATTATTTAAAATTTAAAAAGAAAGATTACTGAACAATTTTATGCATCACTGAACTGGCTAAATTGTAAATATCAAAAGAATACACACAAGTCTTGTAGGCTTGATCTACAGTGTCTATGTGAGGATACTCTGGACAGATATATACACTTACCTGAGAGAATAGATAGGGTAGTGGATTTTCCTGCCCCATTGTGTCCTAGAAGAACAGTGATCTGCCCCACATATAAATTCAAAGACAAGTCTTTTATAGCTGTCTTGGTAGTATTTTGCACTCGGAATTCCTGTTGAGAAAAACCCACAATATATTGACTTTATCACTATCACTTTGGAAGGACAAGCACTCATATCAACTATCTATACAAGAAACCATACCACCTGGGGCACCTGGGTGGCTCAGTGGGTTAAAGCCTCTGCTTTCGGCTCAGGTCATGATCCCAGGGTCCTGGGATCAAGCCCCACATCGGGCTCTCTGCTCAGCAGGGAGCTTGCTTCCTCCTCTCTCTCTGCCTGCTTCTCTGCCTACTTGTGATCTCCATCTGTCAAATAAAATCTTAAAAAAAAAAAAAAAAAGAAAGAAACCATACCACCTAATTAATCTCATGAGGAAATAAAAAAATCCAAAATTAAGAAGACTGAAAATGTGACTGGAAAAAATATCTGAAGGCATAATATGAGCTATAAAATTTCATAGTAAATCTATAAATATCTCCTCAGTAATATCCATTCATGCCTTGACTCAATTAACATCTTAAAGCTGATAATGCCATAATATTCTCTAGTCTATACATTTGTCCTGGTTTGGAGAATTGTCAATAAAAAACCCAGATAGAACATCTAAACCATAGATGTTTTATAGGCATCTCAGATTTCTTATGTGAGTTTAGCAGTGTTCCTGCTTAAGATGCAAAAATATGGAGGGGTGCCTAGTGGCTCAGGTGGTTAAGGATTCAACTCTTGGTTTCACCTCATGAGATCAAGCCCTGTGCACTGGGCACAGAGTCTGCTTCAGATTCTCTCTCCCTCTCCTGTTCACACTCTCAAAAACAAACAAACAAACAAATAAATAAATAAAATTCTCCTTAAAAACATGCAAAAATATGGAAGGAGCATCACTCTCACTCTAGAAAACAGGAAACTTGTTTAAATAACCAAAAAAAATCATAAATTTTCTTGAACTCATCAGAGTAGTGATGTTTCCAGGCAACCAATTAGCCTTGAATTTGAGAAAAAATATATATCTTTAAGAAGAGATGATATATAAGTATTTGCTTATTTGGAGGAGACAAAGGTACTATGTAACTAATAAAAAGATTTTGGTTAAATTTGGTTAAACTTGTAATGCAAATGAAGTAAAAATACTTTAAGAAACACAATATCTAAATAAAAAAGTTGGGATTCAAGCCCATTTTATTCAGACTTTAAACATATGTTCCTTCCAATATAACCCATTGATGGTGAATAAAGCAAAACATCTTGTGTAACAAAAAAAGCTATTACTCTTTTACCCCAAATGGCAATAAATGTTTTTCTCCATAGGTGTCTTCATCCTCTCTTTTCCCTAAACCAAAGCTACCAGGTTCATGAACTGTTTATTTGAAATCTCTAATTAAATGAATGTGTAAAGTTTTATATCCAAAATGAAGCTCTTAATTTCTTAAAGTTTCACTTTAAAACCAACTAATGAAAAACCTCAAATTCTCCCCCAATATCTCCAATATCCATAAATTGCTCCACCAACCATCCATTGCTCAAGGCACAAAACCAACTACTTTAGTTTACTCCTTTTTCTTCAATTTTACATCCAGAGAGGAAATCTTTTCAGCTCTAACTCCAGATATATTCTGAATTTCTATAATTTTATCTCCATAAGACCAGTCCACACTGCCACCACATCTTACCCAAGCTATTATAAAAGTCCCCAATTTGTCTTCTTTCTTCCACTCATAATCCTCAGAGCAGCCAGAGTGTTCTCACAGAAAAATTAGATCATGTTTCTTTATTTAATTAAGGCCAGTATTGGCTGATGCACATTTGGGCTCCTTCCATAGTTTGGCTATAAACATTGGGGTACATATATCCCTTCAAATTAGTAATTTTGTATTCTTATAGGTAAATATCTCATTATAAATATCTCATCATTGGTGGATCATAGGGTAGTTCTATTTTTAACTTTCTGAGGAATCTATATATTGTTTTCCAGAGTAGCTGCACCCATTTGTATTCCCACCAACAAGAACTCCCCTTTCTCCACATCCTCGCCAACACCTGTTATTTTCTGTGTTACTTTTAGCCATTCTGACTGGTGTGAGGCAATGATGTGGATGGAGCTAGAGAGTGTAATTCTAAGCAAAGTGGTCAGAGAAAGACAAATAAGATATGATTTTGCTCATATGTGGAATTTAAGAAACAAATGAATAAGGGGTGGGAGGGGAGGCAAATAAGAAAAGCCTCTTAACTACAGAGAACAAACACAGTCACAGGACGGGAGGTAGGTGGGGGGGATGGGTTAAATGGGTGGTGGATATTAAGGAGGGCACTTGTGATGAGCAGTGGGTGTTGTATGTTAAGTGATGAATCACTAAATTCTACACCTGAAACTAATGTTACACTGTATGTTAACTAACTGGAATTTAAATAAAAACTTGGGAGAAAAAATAATAAAGGTCAACAATTATTTTCTAATATTAAAAAAAAATGGAATCCGAGCTTTATTGTGGCCTTCACAGCCCCCTGCATGGTTTATATTGTGATATCACCAAATTCATTTCATGTCATTCTTTCTATTTGCTTTCTTCATTCCAACTTTAATCTCATCTGTGTTCCTCAACAAATGAAGCTCCTTTCAATCTCAAAGGTTTGAATTTTCTATTTCAATTATCTCTACCCAGTTTTTCAACTATTTGGATACTTGGTATCCCATGATCAGTTGCTTCGTGTCTACCAAGGCTCAACAGCATGTCAGAACTGTTTTTTGAAAAATATAACTCTCTGCTTCAATTGATGATGCCATGGCCTTGATCCAGAACCCTAGATGTCTGCATTGTTACTCTCCCATTGAGGTTTACCATAAAATCAACATGATATACTTTCCCAGTGTGACCCCCACAGATATAAAGTCTGCTGAATTGGGATGATGAAGCAGCAGGAGTGCTTCTACTACCTCCTGGGCCTGTTGCAGTGTCCTTTTCTGCTGCAGACTCCACTCAAAGTTGGCAGGTATTTTTGTGTCATTTAGTATAGAGGTAAAAACAGTATTATCAGGTACAGACTATATTGGCTTCAAAACCTGAAGTAGCCAGTAGGCACTATCGTCCTCTTTTACAGTGGGAGGTATAAAATGCACTAAATTATCCTTTACTTTGGAAAGAATTACTGGCAGATATGAGATCACTAACTCCTAAAATTTTTACTAATGTAGTGAGTCCCTGAATCGTCATAGGCTTTATTTGTTCCCTCCTCAGAATACATGTCTGACCAAGGCCTCCAACAAACTTGCCATTTCTTGCTTATCTGATCCAATTCTCTATATAGTGGGCCACAGTGATACTCTGCAAAACATATAGCTAATCCAGCTCCCTTCAGATTATATTAGGACAGAGATCTCAAGAGCCTACAACCCTGGACAAACAAATATATACTGTTGCCGTCCGTCCAAATGAATACAAAGATCTCTGATTCCCATTTTGATGGTACAGGAAAAACAAACTTGCCAAATCCGTGGCCCTATACCACATTCTGAGGCTGTGTTAATCTGCCATGAGTGAAAATTACCACATCTGGCACAAAAACTGCAAATAGTTCAACTATTTGTTTGAATCTGGGACAGATGCACTGTCATTCTGCAGGTTTACAACAGGGTTACGGGGAATTGCTACTCATGCCACTTTCATCTCTGCCACTTTCCCAAGAATGTGATATTGCCTTTGATTGTCCATCTTGGTCAGTGGGGGCAGGCAGTTTCAAAGGATTCCGCCTGGCTTTTCTAATAGAATGGCTCTTCCCCAGAGGCCAATGAATCAAGATAAGGGTTTACACCAACCATCAGGTATGTCATTGCTTTTTTTTTTTTTCTTTTCATTTTTAAAAATTTTGTTAGTCACCACACAGTACATAATTCGTTTTTGATATAGTGTTCCATGATTCATCCTTTGTGTATAACACCCAGTGCTCCATGCAAAACGCGCCCTCCTTAATATCCATCACTGGGCTAACCCATCTCCCCACCCCTTTTCCCCTATGAAACCCTCAGTTTGTTTCCCAGAGTCCACAGTCTCTCATGGCTCCTCTTCCTCTCTGATTCCCCCCCTTCATATTCCCCTTCCTTCTCCTAATGTCTTCTGTGCTATTCCTTATGTTCCACGTGTAACTGAAACAACTAATTGTCTTTCTCTGCTTGACTTGCTTCACTTAGCATAATCCCCTCCAGTTCCATCCATGTTGATGCAAAACTTGGGTATTCATCCTTTCTGATGGCTGAGTAATACCCCATTGTATATATGGACCACATCTTCTTTATCTATTTGTCTGTTGAAGGGCATCTCAGCTCCTTCCATAGTTTGGTTATTGTGGACACTGCTGTTATGAACATTGGGGTGCATATGGCCCTTCTTTTTACTATGTCTGTATTTTTGGGGTAAATACCTAGTAGTGCAATTACTGGGTCATAGGGTAGCTCTATTCTTAACATATTGCAGAACCTCTATACTGTTTTCCAGAGTGGCTGTACCAACTTGCATTCCCACCAACAGTGTAAGAGGGTTCCCCTTTCTCCACATCCTTGCCAACAATTGTTGTTTCCTGTTTTGTTAATTTTTGCCATTCTCATTGGTGTAAGGTGATGCATCATTGTGGTTTTGATTTGTATTTCCCTGATGGCTAGTGATGTTGGACATTTTTTTGTGTGTCTCTTAGCCATATGTATGTCTTCTTTGGAGAAGTGTCTGTTCAGGTCTTCTGTCCATTTTTTGACTTATTTGAGTGTTGAGTTTGAGAAGTTCTTTATAGATCTTGCATATCAGCCCTTTATCTGTAGTGTCATTTGCAAATATCTTCTCCCATTCTGTGGGTTGCCTCTTTGTTTTGTTGACAGTTTCCTTTGGCGTTCAGAAGTTTTTTTTATCTCGATGAAGTCGCAAAAGTTCATTTTTGCTTTTGATTCCCTTGTCTTTGGAGACGTGTCTTCAAAGAAGTTGCTGTGGCCAAGGTCGAAGACCTTGCGTATGTTCTCCTCTAGGATTTTGATGGATTCCTGTCTCACATGGAGGTCTTTTATCCATTTTGAGTTTATCTTTGTGTATGGTGTAAGAGAATGGTCCATTTCATTCTTCTATATGTAGCTGCCCAATTTTTCCAGGACCATTTGTTGAAAAGACTGTCTTTTATCCAATGAATATTTTTTCCTGATTTGTCAAAGATTAGCTGGTCGTAGAGCTGAGGTTCCATCACTGGAGTCTCTGTTGTGTTCCACTGGTCTATGTGTCCATCTTTGTGCCAATACCATGCTGTCTTGGTGATCACAGCTTCGCAATACAGCTTGAAATCAGGCAACGTGATGCCCCCAGCTTTGTTTTTCTTTTTCACTATCATTCCCCTGGCAGTTTGGGGGTATTTTCTGTTCCGCACAAATTTTAGGATTTTTTGTTCCAGCTCTTTGAAAAATGCCAATGGTATTTTCATCAGGGTGGCGTTGAAAGTATAGATTGCTCTGGGCAGCATAGACATTTTAACAATGTTTATTCTTCCAATCCATGAGCATGGAATATTTTTCCATCTTTTTGTGTCTTTCTCAATTTCTTTCATAAGTGTTCTGTAGTTTCTAGAGTATAGATCCTTTACTTCTTTAGTTAGGTTTATTCCTAGGTATCTTATGGTTTTTGTTGCTACTGTGAATGGAATTGATGCCTAAATTTCTAATTATACATTTGGCAACTACAGAAATGTCCACTAGATGGTACTGTAGTCCCAGTGTATATACTGTAAATCATCAACAGCCAAGATTACATTTATTACCTAGCCTGCACATAGACTTGCTCTAACAATAGGATAGTGATGGTACTTTGGATCTCCAAGTATGGTTACCCAAGTAAATTGCTAGAAGTCCCTTTGTCTGACTTGGGTAATCCTCATGTACATTTGCTGTGGTGTCGCAGAACACTTCTACCTAGCCAATCCAGACCTTCCTTTGGTCATTGATTGTGAGCTCTGCAAATTGGAAATTGTGGAGGAGACCCAAGAATTTATATATCAGGTGCTATCTTAGCTTCTGATGCTACAACTTTTATTTCTCCTGATAGTACAGGTTGGGCAATATCCTCACTAACTATCCTGCTGTGTTGCCTCAAAAGGACTGTGCTCTGTTAACCTTCATTTGTGGACCAGGTGTCCCAGACTGCCACTCCATACTTGACACTTTATTTGAAAAATTGTTCCTGCCTGTGTGACCACCTATCCTCTATTATGTTGGACTCACATTACCTCCACTTCCACTAGCGAGTCCATGTCTGTTAAGGTATCTCCTACAGCCAGACTTTATCAGTGATGCTGGTATTCCTCTCACTAGTATATTCCTTATTGCTCTGCCTGGGCGCACCTGCAAAAGCGTGGTCATGTAGTAGATTAATTGGGTGAAACTGGTTCAGGGTCTTTCTAAGGTTGCAGTCAAGTGATAACGTGGGCTGAAGTCATCTGAAGATTTGACCGAGACCAGGGTATCCACTTCTAGGCCTACTCAAGTTCATACCGATTGTCTGGGGAAAATTCAGTTCTTGTCCATATGACCAGCCTGAATGACATGGTGCTATCTCCAGAGCAAGCAATTCACAACTAGGGCAAAGGCCATAATGACTTCTATGACCCAGTCTTGGAAGTCCCATACTTCACTTGCAGAGTATTATACAGGTTACAAGATCAGCCTAGTCACTGCAGAAGGGGCCTGCACAGAAATGTGAATATCACTGAGGATCCCTGGGGGCCATATCATGAACGCTTCCAGCAACCACAGTCCGTCCTCTGCCTCCAATGACTCATTTTGTTCTCACATTAAAACACCTTCACCGGGGGCGCCTGGGTGGCTCAGTGGTTTAAAGCCTCTGCCTTCAGCTCAGGTCATGATCCCAGCGTCCTGGGATCGAGCCCCACATCGAGCTCTATGCTCAGCGGGAAGCCTGCTTCCCCCTCTCTCTCTGCCTGCATCTCAACCTACTTGTGATCTCTGTCTGTCAAATAAATAAATAAAAATTTTAAAAAATTGTTTAAAAAAAAAACAAAAAAACACCTTCACCGGCTCTCAGTGCTACAAATGTCTCAACCGTTTACAGCATCAGCTCAAAGTCCAGGGTCCTGCCATCTAAATCAGGTCCAGGTGTTGATGAGCCTCCTGTGGTCTAGTTTCTAGGGATTACCTCTTAGAGCACAATTACTCTATAATGGAAGACACGTGATCAAAAGGGACTTGAAATCTACCATCTTTCACTCTCCCCACAAACCCAACACAAACTAGTGGGATACGCATAACTTAACCACTACACATACTCTCAGTAAAGTAAGTGGAAGGTAAGAAGAATAAAGCAGTCAAATGAAATTCTGAAATCTACTATTTGGCATTGTCGGCAGTTCTTTGATTAGGACCCAAGACCAGAGAATAATTCTCCAAGGTACTTGACTACACTTTCTATTCTTGACTCTGACTTCTCAATCATCCTTCCTCCACCATGAAAAGCATCCCATGGTTTCAGCTCTTTTTTCTAGCCTGCTTTCTATTTGTAGGAGTTTGGCAGTTCAAAGGCCTCTATTCATTTTTTACGATATCAGTTCTTTTAAAGAAGCTAGGGGTATTTCTTGTAGCACAATTTTATTTAAATTTTGCTCATGCAAGCCACAAAAGCCACTCCCATAAATATATTTGAGATAATCCTTTACCTTTGGCTTCTGTTGAGGTTCCTGCAAATAATGCCCTAAGTCGCTGTTGTCCCTAATGTTTGATTAAACAATACTCTGAGGCACAACCTTAGCTATTCCTCCATCTGAAACAAAGGTTTTACTCAATATTTTAAATTTTGGTTATAGTTGACACATAACGTTACATTAGTTTCAGGGCTACAACTTAGTGATTTTACAAGTTTATATACATTATGCTGTGTTCACCACAATTATAGCTACCATCTGTTCCATTACATCAGTATTATGAAATCATTGACTATATTCCTTATGCTCTGCTTTTTATTCCCCTGACTTACTCACGCCACAACTGGAGGCCAGTATCTTTCTTTCCTCTTCATCTATTTTTTCCAAACTCCCATCTCCCTGCCCTCTAGAACCATCAATTTGTTCTCTGTATTTACAGTTTTGGTTCTGCTTTTTGTTTATTCACTTTTTAGCCTCCATTTATGAGTGACATATTGTGAAATATGAGACGTATTTGTCTTTCTCAATCTGACTTATTTCACGTAGCATAATATATTCTAGGTCCACCCATATTGTGTTAAGCGGCACAATCTCATGCTTTCTGATGACTGTGTAATATTCCATTGTGTATATATAACACATTTTCCTTATCCATTCATCTACTAATGGGCACTTAGGTTGCTTCCATGTTTTAGCCACAGTAAATAATGTTGCAATAAACACTGAGGTACACATATCTTAGTTAGTGTGTTCATTTTCCCTGAGTAAATGCCCAAGAGTGGAATTATTGGATCATATGGTAATTCTACTTTTAGTTTTTTGAGGAATCTCCATCCTGTTTTCCACCGTGGCTGGACCAATTTACATTCCCACCAATAGTACATGATGGTTCCTTTTTCTCCACATCCTTGCCAACACTGTTGTTTCTTGTGTTTTTTATTTTAGCCATTCTTACCAGTGTGAGGTAAAATCTCCTTGTGGTTTTGATTTGCATTTTCTCTAATGAGTGATGTTGAACATCTCTTTATGTGTCTGTTGGTCATCTGCTTTGGAAAAATGTCTATTCAGGTCCTCTGCCCATTTTTAAATCAGATTGTTTCTTTTTTTGGTGTAGGCTTGTATGAGTTTTTACATATTTTGGAATGTTAACCCCTTAACAGATTATATCATTTGCAAGTATCTTCTCCCATTCTATAGGCTGTTTTGTTTTGTTGATGGTTATATACTCATCTTCAAAATCAGCTGTACTGGCAGGGAGGCTCTGGGTTTCCCAAGGCTGTGGGGTTAGCTGCTCAAAGAAGCTTAGGTAGACCTGTGAGAGGCAATACCAGCCAATGCTTAGGTTACTTAAATACTGCATGCCTACAGTTGGTGAAGATAAATTAAGAGATCCAAAAGTCCCCCCTTGATGAATTCCTTGACAGAGGGAGATTACATAACAGATAAATGCAAAACATTTGTGAACAGAAATGTTCACACAACTTATTCATCGCCAATAGACTCTACTTTTTAGAATGAGAGCACTTATGGAAGACACCATATAGTTTATAGAAAACCTGAATCTATTCTGGAGGAAGGAGAAAGATGTGACTTTTTATTACGTACTGAAAAAAATTTATTTTGATCTTTCTTAAAAGAAAGGCCATGACTTTCTATTAGCATGTGATCTTTTCCCTGGTATTTCCAGTAATAATCATTTACAATGAACTATAAACTAAATTTCAGTTCCATCAGGAAGAAAAAAATTTTGAAACAATACCTTGCACAAATGTTTGATTTGGATACCTGCCACCAAATCAGTAGGTTCTGCTTCAAAATACTTGCTTTCATTTGTTTCATAAAATTGCCTTGTTTCCTTTTTCTCCTCAGGTGTTTCTCCAAACCAGTGAGAGCGCTGAAAAAGGGGGAATAAAAGTGAAATCACTGCAAATGTTTTTGAAAAATGATGCAACAGAAAATACTTTAGCCTGTTACCTTTTGTACTGAGATGGGCTGATGAAAATTTCTTGGGGTTAAATTTTAGAGCTAAATGGCTTAATCTGAATCCCCAAGGCATAAAAGCAGACTACTCTATTAATATCATAACTGTCCAAGAGGGACAAATGTAAATTGCTCTAAAATGAGGTCATAACAAAAACAATTATATCACTCCTTGTCATATCTTCTCTTACCAATATATAAGCCAATACAAGAAGGGAAAAGACTGAGAATGGAAGGCAAGATATACATGATTCCCACGCATGGGTCAGACTCTAAGACATCTGTACTAAACAAGGATATAAAACAGGTGGTGAGTGCCCAGACAGGGGGCATAACTAAACCTCTGCTTTTACTACCCAAAGACCCATACTATATTAATTTCTTTGTGCCCAAGTTTAATCGTTTATGAGCTACTTGTCTGTAACTGTGATGGAATACTCAGAATTTTTAAAGTTTGGAGATATGAACCATGATCTACACATTATTTATAGTTATATATACTGGTTGCTTTAAGGTGTATTAGGCAAAGGCCAATGAGTGGCCAGAGTCATTAAAATTATTCTTGCGCCAGAACTATTGGATCAATTAAAGACAGTGCAAAATTAGCTCATGGTGGCTTTTACAGAAATTACAATACTTGTTCATAAGGAGTGACCTCTGTCAGCAACAGAAGCATTAGAACTCACCAGCAAGAAAAAGTTCCATGGCTTGGGCACACCATACTCCCCTGGAAAGACAGCTTCTATATACCAGGCCACAAGGCCATATAAGAAAGCATCAAATAAAAACATTCCCAGTACATGAGTAAAGTCAAAGTCCTCCATTTTGGGTGATGAGAAGATGTTACTCCATTTAATTCCAATTTCTAAGAGATAACAGTTGACATTTAATTTAGGTGCCAACTAACACTAAAACAGTTATTCAACTGCATCATAATTAAAGAGTGAAGGAAAAAGGTGTTAATATTCTACAGAGATTCCTATTATAGTCAAGTTACTTTCTTATACCATTAGAATTTAGGGCATCTGAGCAAATAATCACGTAAGATGCTTCCTAGTGTGCCAGAAAACAATCAGATGAATGAAATAATAATAAAATATACTAAGTCAGGAATATACACATTAGGAAAAAGAAGCAAACCTATGGGTTAAGACACGGACTCCTTCCTCTCCACCCCCCCCCCAATGCTAAATGTTCACTTGGAAATATAATTTTAGAAAACCATAATCATTGAAAAGCAGGGATAAATGCTATCTACAGGAGAGAAGACTAGAAGAATTTTTATGTAGATATTGCCCTGATGAAAAAAGTTACTAAAAGCAAACCTGTTTTGCTTCCTGTCCTAGCACTAAACAGAAGCCAGGAGCTCCAAATGAGTAGGGAAAGATACAAATAGACTTGAGCAAATTTATGGAGAGAATGTGGAAGCACTCATGTGCTACCAGTGGTGGTATGAAGTAATATCATTTTTGGAAGGACAGTTTAACAATATTAATCAATTTAAAATTGTGAATATCTTATGGGAATATCATCAAATTTAGAAGGTAAATACTCACTTTCCACTTCTGCCTTGACTAGGAATTTAGTTCCCAGTGCCATTGCAATATTTGAGCTGAGACAGGAAGCCAGCTTCTGGGTGAATGTCATTTGTGCAAAGTTTGTAGAGACTGTAGCAAATGGAAAGTAAGTGGCAAAATAAATGAAACCTCCAACAGAAACAGCAAAATGTGCTGGAAATAAGAAGGAAATTATAAGGTCAATTAAAGCTACATGCAGAAACCTAAACTACAAATATCTTTGTCCTCCTGGAAGAAGTGTAATAAAACAAGCACAGCGAGAATAGAAATTTCTTTTGTTCACCATTTGCTCACCATTATAAAATGTGTGGCACTTAGGAGGTGCTTGAAAGTATTTTCTGAGTGAATAAAAGCCTGAAATTAAACATTTCAGTAACAATTTTTACTGGAACTTATCATTATATAATATAGTAACTAGGAATATTATAGTTCTTAATGGAAAATTTACATATTATTATTCAGCATAAAAATTATAAATGTAAATACTATTATTGACATAATCAGAAAATATCTAGATTGTATTTCCAGATACTATGAGACTCAGTCTATGTCATGATACTGAGGGAAAAGAAGGATACTTGAATAAACAGAAATACAAAATTGGGTCTCAAAAAAGCAGATATGGTTTAGAATATGAAGTGTTCCAAAAACGTGACTCTGATAAAACACTAAAAAGAAAATTCCCGTTAATAAACCAATTAACATCATCAGGAGTTAAAATTCAGCATCTAAGTAAAAATGGTATATTATAAAGTACAATGTATTATTCCACTATTAGGAATGATTCTTCCTTTCCCTCTCTACCTCACTCTACATACCATATTCACAAACTAGAACACTTTATATGCTCATCAATGTGTATTCTTTTTTAAAATTAAAATTATAAACAGAATGAGAGAGCTAACAAATATATCAGACACAACTGATAAAATGGCATCAAAATATATAATGCAAAAAATAACAGAATTAATATACAAATGTACAATCATAGTAGAGATTTTAATCATCTTTATCAGAATTAACAAACTTGACCTAATGAAAATACATGTCAACTATCCCAAACAACCTCAAAATATACATCTTTTTCAAACATACTGATTTTTAAAAAACTGGAACTGACTAGGTTATAAAGTAAATCTTAACAAATTCCAAAGGAATTACATTAAACTGGCAATCAAAAACCAGAAGATATCCAAAAAAATCCATTATGTTGAGCAATTTAAGACACCCATCTTTGAATAATTCTCAAGGAAAATTATAAAACATTTTAACAGGGAAAAGCTTATTTACCAAAATTTGTGTCACACAGTCAAACCAGTATTAAGAGGGAAACAACTAGCCTTAAATTCATTTATTAAAAGACATAAGACAAACATTCACTATCACAAGTTTTAAAAAATGGCAATAAATACAAAATTTATGGAATGGTAAGAGGATCAGCAAAGCCAAAAGCGGATTCTCTGTAGAGACTAATACTGCAACCAAACTTGTTGTGAAACTGATCAAGAAAAAAAAAGAAAAGGCACAAATTACTAGTATGAGAAGTAAAAAAGCATATATCATGACAGACATTAGTAAAGACATTAAGAACATAAAAAAACCATATTAAATTAGTGATACTGCACCAATAAATTTCAAAACTAAAAATGTAAGTTAAAGAAAATACAACTTACCCAAACTGAAAGAACTAGAAAACCTGAATGTCCTAAGGTCATAAAAGAAATTGAATCAATAATTAAAATCTTTCCCAATGCTTTTTCAGCAACTTTTAGCAGATATTCAAAGAAGAAATAATCAGACCACTGCACTGAAATTCCAAGACAGAGAGGAAATAGAGGACAACCTTCCCAAATATTTTTTTAAAACTACCATAACTTGATAACAAAATCAACAATGACAGTATAAAAAGGAAATTATAGAGCAATTTAACTCTTGAACATATAGGTAAAAACCTTAAACCAAAAATTAGCAAAATTAATCCAGCAGGAATACAAAGGAAAGCATATCCTGGCGAATTTAAATTTATTCCAAGAGTATGAGATTGGTATTAAAAATCAGCTTATATAATGTACATTGTTAAGAAAAAAAGATAATTTTATAATTTCAATAAATGCAAATAAAAATTCTAAATAAAACTCTACATCTTTAGTGTAGATAAAATTCTTAGAACAGTAAATGAATAAAACCTTTTAACCTGATAAATTATATACCTATATAATTTAAAAGTTTCCAGTCAACTTTATACTCTAAGAAGTTGTTGTTGGACCTCAATTTTAAAGTGGCTATGTAGGGGGATTTTCCCCACACCATCAAGCAAGTGTCCAGGACATTAGCTGGGTGTCATAACGTTCAACTCAATTTTGACACTATTTTTTCCAAGACAGCACCAGATTCCACAGTTTAAGGATTCAGCCCTACCTGGCTATTTCCCTTACCCAAACTTCAGATGCCAGTCACAAGCCCAGGTTATTAACTTTGCTTCTGCTGACTAAAGATCAGAGTTTCCAAGGACCTTCTCCTTGGGCTCAATTAATCTGCTAAAGAGGAGGAAAAGTTAAGATGGTGGCGGTGTAGGGGGACCCTAAGTTTTTCTCATCCCTCAAATACAACTAGGTATTCACCAAATCATTCTGAACACCTAAGAAATCAATGGAAGATCTGAGAAAACATATGCTGCAAGTCTACAAGTAGAAAAGCAACCACCATTTGGAAGGTAGAAGGTTCTGAGACTTGAACCCAGTGTGATATAGCTGCAGAGGGGAGGAAGCCTGTTTAAGAAGGCTACCCCAAGGTATTATAACCAGCAGAGCACAGAACTGGAACTTATAGAAGTCCACTACAGTGGTGTACATTCTTGGAATGAAGCTAAACCACTTTCTGGCACCTTACACAAAATAAATTCAAATGGATAAAAGACCTAAATGTGAGACAGGAATCCATCACAGTCCTAGAGAAGACCACAGGCTGAAACCTCTTCGACCTTGGCCACAGCAACTTCTTGCTAGATACATCACCAAAGGCAAGGGAAATGAAAGCAAAAATGAACTGTTGGGACTTCCTCAGGATAAAAAGCTTTGCACAGCAAAGGAAACAATCGACAAAACTAAAAGGCAACCTACAGAATGGAAGAAGATTTTTACAAATGAAATGTCAGATAAAGAGCTATTTTCCAAAATCTATGAAGAACTTATTAAACTCAACACCCCAAACCCAAAAAAATCCAGTTTAGAAATGGGCATAAGATGTGAACAGACATTTCTGCAAAGAAGACATACAGATGGCTAATGGACATGAAAAAATGCTCATGGGCATCAGGGAAATACAAATCAAAACCACAATGAGATACCACCTCACACCTGTCAAAACGACTAACATGAGCAACTCAGGAAACAACAGATGTTGATGAGGATGTGGAGAAGGGGAGCCCACTTACACTGTTGGTGGGAATGCAAACTGGTGCAGCCACTCGGACGGGAAACAGTATGGAGGTTCCTCACACAAGTTAAAAATAGAAATACCCCATGACCCAGCAATTACACTACTAGGTATTTATCCAAAGGATATAAACAGTGATTCAAAAGAGCACAATGCTTATAGCAGCAATGTCCACGATAGCCACAATATGCATATAACTCAGCCATCAAAAAGAATGTATTCTTGCCATTTGCAACGATATGGATGGAGCTACAGTGTATTATGTTAAATGAAGTAAGTCATCAGAGAAAGATAAATACCATATGATCTCACTCATATGTGGAATTTAGGATGGAAAACAGGCGAACATATGGAAAGCAGAAAAAGAAAAAAATTTAAAAAGGAGAGAGGGAGGGAAACAAGCCATAAGGAACTCTTACTGATAGAGAACAAACTGAGCATTGATGGAGGCAGGTGGGTGGAGGATAGGTTAGATGGGTGATGGGTATTAAAGAGGGCACTTGTGGGGCACTTGGGAGGCTCAGTGGGTTAAAGTCCTGCCTTTGGCTTGGGTCATGATCCCAGGGTCCTGGGATTGAGCCCAGCATCGGGCTCTCTGCTCAGCGGGGAGCCTGCTTCCTCTCCTCTCTCTCTCTGCCTGCCTCTCTGCCTACTTGCGATCTCCCTCTCTCTGTCAAATAAATAAATAAAATCTTAAAAAAAAAAAAAGCGGGCACTTGTGATGACCACTGACTATTGTTTGTAAGTGATGAATCACTGAAGTCTACTCTAGCAACCAAAATTTCACTATACGTTAACTAACAAAATTTAAATTAAAAAAAAAACAACTCAATGGATTTTCATACTGACTTGAAAGTAATGATAATAAATATTAATAATAACCAACAAATTACATAACCTAGATGCAATGGACAAAATCTTTGAAATGCAGAACCTACCAATACTAACTCAAGTAGATTCAGAAAATCTGAATGAACCTATAACAAGCAAAGATATTGTATTACTTCCAAAAACCTTTCCAATTAAAAAAAGCAAAGTACCAGGGACGTCTGGGTGGCTCAGGCCATCAAACTGCTGTCTTTGGCTTGAGTCATGATCTTGGGGTCCTGGGATCAAGCCCTGTGTTGAGATCCCTGCTCAGTGGGGAGCTGCCTCCCACTCTTCCTCTGTCCCTCTCCTCCGACTCATGCTTGCTCTCTCTCAAATAAATAAATGAAGTCTTTTGTTTTTTTTGTTTTTTTTTTTTTAAGCAAAGTACCCAATGGTTTCACTGGTAAATGATATGGAAATTTAGAGAACAATGAACACCAATCCCTCTCGAACTTTTCAAAATATATAGAGAAAGGAATGCTTCATAACTCATTCTTTGAGGTCAGAATAACCCAAGTAATAAAGTCAGAGAAAGGCATCAAAAGAAAATAAAATTTGTGAGTTACAAATGCAAAAGTCATCAACAAAATCTAGCAAACTGAATACAGCAACATTTTTTAAGGTTTTAATGTTTAATTCCAGTATAATTAACATTAGTTTCAGGTTTACCATACACTGATTCAACAATTCTATACATTACTCAGTGCTCATCATCATAATTGGTATTCTTAATTCCATTCACCTATTGTATCCATCCCCCAACCACCTCCTCTCTGATAACCTTCAGTTAGTTCCCTATAGTTAAGAGCCTGTTTTTGGTTTACCTCTCTCTCCTTTACTTTTTGTCCTTTGTGTCTTAAATTCCACATGTGAGTAAAATCATATGGTATTTGTCTTTGAGTGACTTATTTCACTTAGCATTATTCTCTCTAGCTCCATCCATGTTGTTGCAAATGGCCAGATTTCATTCTTTTCTATGGCTGAATAATATTCCATGCTATATATAAACCACCTCTTCTTTATCCATTCATCTATTGATGGACACTTGGGATTTTTCCATAATTTGGTTATTGTTAATAATGCTATAACATAGGGGTGCATTTGTCCCTTCGAATTAAGTGTTTTTGTATTTTGGGGGGTAAATACCAGTAGGGGAATTACTGGATCATAGGGTAGTTCTATTTTTAATTTTTTGAGGAACCTCCATACTGTTATCCACAGTGGCTACACCAGTTTCATTCTCACCAAAAGCACCAACTTCTCCACATCTTCACCAACACTCGATATTTTTGCTTTTGATTTTAACCATTAACAGGTGTGAGGTGATATCTCGCTGTAGTTACGATTTGCATTTCCCTGACAGTCAGCGATGTTGGGCATTTTTCATGTCCGCTGGCCATCTGGATGTCTTCTCTGGAGAAATGTCTCTTCATGCCTTCTGTCCATTCCTTAATTTGATTATCTGTGTTTTAGGTGTTAAGTTGTATATCAGGTTTTTTTTTTTTATAGATTTTGGATATTAACTCACCCTTTATCGGGTATGTCATTCTTAAGTATCTTCTCCCATTCTGAAGGTTGTCTTTATTTCCTTAACTGTGCAGGTTTTATTTTGATGTGTTCCCAATAGTTAAATATTTTTGCTTTTACTTCCCTTGCCTCAGGAGACAGACCAAAAAATATGTTGCTTTGGCTGATGTCAAAGACATTATTGCCCGTGGTCAATAGGATTTTTATGGTTTCAGGCCTCACACTTAAGACCAAACATCTTTAATTCATTTTGAGTTCATTTTTGTGTATAGTATAAGAAAGTGGTCCAGTTTCATTCTTTTGCATGTAATTGTCCAGTTTTCCCAGCATCATTTGTTAAAGGGACCTTTTCGCAGTGGATATTCTTTTCTCCTTTGTCAAAGATTTATTTACCATATAATGGTGGGTTTATTTCTGGGTTTTCTATTCTGTTCCATTGATCTACATGTCCAGTTTTGTGCCAGTACTATACTGTTTTGATTATTATGGTTTTGCAATATACTTGAGGTCTGGAATTGTGATACCTCCACTTTGCTTTTCTTTTACAAGACTTCTTCAGCTATTCTGGGTCTTTTGTGGTTCCATACAAACTTCAGGGTTGTGTGTTCTAGTTCTGTGAAAAATGCTGTTAGTATATTAACAGGGATTGCATTAAATCAGTAGATTGCCTTGGGTAGCATAGAGATTTTAACAATATTTGTTCTTCCAATCCATGAGCATGGAATGTTTTCCATTTCTTTGTTCCCTCTTTTTCTTTTTTAAAAAAAAATTATTTGTGTT
Organism: Martes martes; assembly: GCF_963455335.1. Lineage (NCBI taxonomy): Eukaryota > Metazoa > Chordata > Mammalia > Carnivora > Mustelidae > Martes > Martes martes. The sequence goes on from NC_137906.1 coordinate 25,142,983, forward strand.
GTTAGTCACCACACAGTACATCATTAGCTTTTGATGTAGTGTTCCATGATTCATTGTTTGCGTATAATACCCAGTGCTCCGTGCAATCCATGCCCTCCTTTAATACCCATCAGGCTCACTCATCCCCCTACCTTCTGTTTGTTTGAAACAAACCCTCTGTTTGTTTCCTGGAGTCCATAGTCTCTCATGGTTCATCTCCCACTTTGATTTCCCCCTTCATCTCTCCCTTCCTTCTCCTAATGTCCTTCATGCTATTCATTATGTTCCACAAATAAGTGAAACCATATAATTTAATTTCTCTGCTTGACTTATTTCATAATAAGTTAGCACAATCTCCTCCAGTTAGCATAATCTCCTCCAGTCCCATCCATGTTGATGCAAAAGTTGGGTATTCATCTTTTCTGATGGCTGAGTAATATATCATTGTGTATATGGACCACATCTTCTTTATTCATTCATCTGTTATAGGGCATCTTGGCTCTTTCCAGAGTTTGGCAATTGTGGACATTGCTGCACATGTTGACATTGCAGCATACTGGGGTGCATACATCCCTTCTTTTCACTACATCTGTATCTTTGGGGTAAATACTCAGTAGTGCAATTGCTGGGTCACAGGGTAGCTCTATTTTTAATTTTTTGAGGAACCGCCACAATGTTTTCCAGAGTGGGTGCACCAATTTGCATTCCCACCAACAGTGTAAGAGTGCTCCCCTTTCTCCACAACTTCTCCAACATTTGTTGTTTCTTGCCTTGCTGATTTTTGCCATCCTAACTGATGTAAGGTGGTATCTCAATGTAGTTTTGATATGAATTTCCCTGATGGCTAATGATAATGAACACTTTCCATATGTCTGTTAGCCATTTGTATGTCTTCTTTGGAGAAGTGTCTGCTCATGTCTTCTGCCCAATTTTTTACTTGATTATCTGTTTTTTGGGTGTTGGATTTGAGAAGTTCTTTACAGATCTTAGATATCAGCCCTTTGTCTGTAGTGTCATTTGCAAATATCCTCTTTAATTTCTTTCATCAATGTTTTATAGTTTACAGAATATAGGTCCTTCACCTTTGTGGTTAAATTCATCCCTAGGCATTTTGTTATTTCTGGGCAAGTGTAAACAGGGTCATTTTCTTAATTTCTCTTTCAGTGAAAGGATCACCTCCAAAGAAATGCACACGAGTGGGAATTTGACATACAGCAGAGTAGGTATTGCAGAGTAGTGAGGAAAAGGTTTATCACATGTTGCTAGAACAACTGCCTAAGCACTTGGGAGAACAGTCAATTTGCTACATCATATCACACACAAAAGAACACAGGAAGATAATTTTAGATGTTGGAGTAGAGAATTTTTTTCACTGAAATATTTAATATCACAAACTATGAAGGAAAAGATCAGTAAAGGAAATGTTTGGTTGTATTAAAATTAGTAACTATTGAAAGAGACACACACACACAAGCTGAAAGCTCCAAATTGGGATAAGTTTTGCTACACATTTGCAACCAGGCAGCAAAAACTCCTGCAAATCAATAATCATAACAGATATGAATGCACATTTACAGAAAAGGAAATACATGACCCATATTAATATTAGTAACAAACACAGCTTCATCAGTAAGTGAGAAAATGCAGGTTTGAATTTCCATAAGATAGCATTTCATATCTCCAGTATGGCACAAATAAAAGTTTGATGTAATAAATTTTGATGTAATAAATATGCAACAATGTGGAATAATTGGAATTCTCATCTTCTTCCAGTGGGGCTGTAAGTGCACAGAACCACTTTGGAAGTGTTGGATACAGGTAGTCAAGTTGGACATTTACAAACCCTATGACCCAGCAATTCCTTTTCTACGTATGTACCATAGTTAGAGTCTAACACATATAAATTAAAGACACATATAAAAATGCTCTAAGTATCGAGTCGGCCATAATTCCAGAAACAGAAAATGAAGAATCTGCTTTCTGACTATCTCATTTTTCTCTTTGGTATATCACATTCTGCCTTACATTGACACACCACTTTTCTTTACCTCCAGGGTTGGTTGGTTGTATCTGTTTGTTTGGGCTGCTTATAGGTTGTACATGTGGTCATGTGCCCATTAACTATCAATACTCATGATAATGTACAGAGAAAAATAAAATGAAATAGAGTTAAGAATAAAAGTCATGACTGCTATTGGCATGAGAGCTTTCAAAAATCAAGGAAACAACTTTCAATTGCCTTTGTTTATTAGATAGTGTGCCAGTACAACCCTAACCCTAACTCATTCCAATCTTCCAGTCTTTCAAAAATGTTTAAAAACTAACCTTTATAGGAAGAATTATTAGGTTTCTCTCAATCTTATATGGAGTTGGAGTATTTTAATCCTTTTTTCCTGTATATACTATGATTCATAAAGTTTCACTGCTTTCTGCATGTCCTATCAAGTAATTTTTTGGGCAGATGATATGCACATCCATGAGGTCAATGTCAGCTGTATGGGACATACACTGTATTTCGAATACACAGCAAACACACAATAAAGATCTATTAATGAAGTACACGCCACCTTTCTTTCAGGCAAGCAATTTTTTTTTGTTTTCTTTCTCTTTACATACTCCAGATCATCATCAGATACTGACAGACTTTATTCCCTCCAACAGAATATACAGAAGCCATCCCCATCATTACCACTCCAGCTGGATGGTTAAATCAATACCATATGAAAAGCGGCAGGTAAAGGTTAAAAAGAATACTCATATATGACGTTATTTTGTTTTTCATCCTTTTCCACATGTTATACTATACTAGGTTAATTTTCACTGCTCCCTTCATTCCCTTTTATCATTCCTTGTGCTTACAATACTTATCTGTTTAGTTAGAATGTAAACAGAGGCTCCAGATGAGATAGCAAATGAAGGTCTCAGAAGCTCCCAAATATAATCCCCATTGTCTCACTAATTATCTTTTCCAGGAGTTTCAGTCTCACCTTTATTGAAGAACGTGCTAACCATGAAGCTGAAGAATATTGTAGCGATGGCAAAACACAGCAAAAAGACGAAGACAAGAGATGGGTCACTGTGCTGGATGACTGGCACAGGTTCTATCTAACAAAACAATCAGGAAGCCAGTTGAGTCATACTCTATATGGCATCACAGCAAAACAAGAGGAGAAATGAAACATCTTTAAACATCTTAATGGTCCTAGTGAAACTAATGACAAACTTCAGGGAGATGAGTAAACAATTCATTAACTACAAAAGGTCCACACATCTAGACTTCGTATGTTTAGTAAGTTTAGTATGCTGAGAGACTAAGCAGCTCCTGAATTTCCAGAGTGGTGTCAACAATAGGCACATGTTCACTTCCTGACAACCTGAATCCATTAGGCCCACACCACGTTGCTTGTTTTTCCTCTTGAAGTTTAGCTATATCATACTACAGTGAACTAGACACTTGCCTTGGCAAAGAAAATAATGCACATCAAAAGGATGATAACTGAATACAAAGAGAGGAATGTGAAGAAATAGGCAGCCCAGAGCATCCAATTACTGAGTCCTATCATGAGCAGATACTCCTGTGGGAGAGTTCACACAAATCAAACATCATGTAAAACAATATAATCATACAAAATGTATTCACAAAGATTATCTGATTTATTTGTGCCACAATCAAAGTTGGTTAAATAAGAAATATTATCATGCCCAATTTATAGAGGAGGAGACTAATGACTTGATTAAAATCACTCAGCGAGTGTGTGGCAATGCTATGAAGCTTATAAGCCTATAGATGATCTCACCAAAAATTTACCTGATATTGCTCAGGTACGAAAAACTCTTAATAAAACTATAAACTGTTTAGATTAATATCCCCTTTCTTTTGATCATGCCCTCTTCTAGGAGATATTAAATAATGTAAATATATTTTAATTAAATTATAAAAGATAGAAGCAAACACTAAAACCATGGAAAAAAGTAAGGGGGCAAATTCAGTTTTAGAAATAATCTTTATGAACTATATTCTTCAAAGAAACACTTGTTATTTCAAGTGTTAACAAAAGAACATAAAAAAGTTTAGCTAAGCATATAATGTAGAAAACCAATAAGAAGATTCAAATGAGTGGTATGAGCCTTCACAGGCTATTTTAAATATTTCTATTGAATTTCACTGATGTACCAATATTAAATTCTGTAACTTTAAGCTCTTCTAGGGTAGAGGGCAGAGACTATGCCTATCCATATCTGCCTGGCCCATACAAAGAGTTTAATAAATGTTTGTTGAAGGGACAAATGAATGAATGTGAAGATCACTGGAATTTGCATACTTTCCAAAGTTCTTAAAAATGGGCAAAAGTCCACTTTATTATGCACAGGGGACAGAAATAGGGATAAATGATTCCTAGCAATCAATGCTACAGCCAGACTTACTTAGCAAGTTTTCATAACCAATGAAAATGACAAACTACATTTAACAAAAGAAGCAAGATTTCTGGGGTGCCTGAGCGGCTCAGTCTGTTGGGCGGCCAACTCTTGGTTTCAGCTCAGGTCATGATCTTGGGGCCTGGGATTGAGTCCCACATCCAGCTCCTTGCCCAGTGGGAAATCTGCTTCAGGATCTCTTTCTACCCTTGCCCCTCCCACTGCCCTCTCTAAAATAAATAAATAAATCTTTTTTAAAAAGTGTAAAACTTCTACTCTGAAAACTGAAACACTGTTGAGAGCAATTAAAGGAAACCTAACTATAGGAAAGACACACCATTAATAACCCATTAATTCAATATACTATTAGAAGTTCTAGTTTGGGCAACTGGGCAAGAAAGAAATAATGGAGGCAAATCAGAATTACTTGCTTATGACATGATAGGAAACCCTAACAATTTCACCACAAAAGTTTTTAGAACTAATCAACAATTTTAGTAAAGTTGGAGGATACAAAACCAAAACACAAAAATCTGTTGCAGTTCTATTCACTAATAAAGAAATATTAGAAAGAGAAATTTTTAAAAAATCCATTTACAAATGCAGCAAAAAGAATAAGATACCCAGGAATAAATTTAACCAAGGAAGTGAAAGACCTGTACACTGAAAACTCTAAGATACTGAAGAAAGAAACTGAAAACAACACGAACAAATAAATAGGTATACCATGCTTGTGGATTGGAAAAATTAATATTGGTAAAATGTCCATACTACCCAAAACAATGGACAGATTCAATGCAGTCCCCATCAAAATTCCAATGTCATTTTTCACAGAAATAGAACAATCCTAAAAAAAATTTATTTGAAAGAGAGAGAGGAGATGTAGTGAAAAGAAGGGCCATCTGTACCCCAATGTTTATAGCAGCAATGGCCACGGTCGCCAAACTGTGGAAAGAACCAAGATGCCCTTCAACGGATGAATGGATAAGGAAGATGTGGTCCATATACACTATGGAGTATTATGCCTCCATCAGAAAGGACGAATACCCAACTTTTGTAGCAACATGGACAGGACTGGAAGAGATTATGCTGAGTGAAATAAGTCAAACAGAGAAAGTCAAGTATCATATGGTTTCACTTATTGGTGGAGCATAACAAATAATATAGAGGACAAGGGTAGATGGAGAGGAGAAGGGAGTTGAGGGAAATTGGAAGGGGAGGTGAACCATGAGAGACTATGGACTCTGAAAAACAACCTGAGGGTTTTGAAGGGGCGGGGTGGGAGGGTGGGGGAACCAGGTGGTGGGTATTAGGGAGGGCACAGATTGCATGGAGCACTGGGTGTGGTGAAAAAACAATGAATACTGTTACGCTGAAAATAAATAAAAAATTAAAAAAAAAAAAAAGAGAGAGAGAGGGATCACAAGTAGGGAGAGAGGCAGGCAGAAAGAGGGGGAAGCAGGCTCCCCGCTGAGCAGAGAGCCCGATGTGGGGCTCAATCCTAGGACCCTGAGATTGTGAGTTGAGCTGAAGGCAGAGGCTTAACCCACTGAGCCACCCAGGTGCCCCTAACAATCCTAAAATTTATAAGGAACCACAAAATACCCCAAATAGGCAAAGCAATCTTCAGAAAGAAGAAAAAAACTGGAACATTCCACTTCCTGATTTCAAACTATATTATAAATCTATAGTAATCAAAACAGTACAATACTGTCATTAAAACAGACATTAAGACAGACATTAAAACATTGAGCAATGCAACAGAATAGAGAGCACAGAGATAAACTCACACATATATGGCCAATTAATTTATGACAAAGAAGTAAAAAATACACAATGGGAGAAGGACAATTTAGAAAAATATATATATATAAGGCATCCAAGTAGATGAGACAATGTTACATGCAAACCAGATTCCACACTTAAAAAGAGTTAATAAATGACTCCTCAAAGTAGAAGAATACAAAGTCAACAAACAAAGATCAGTTGAACATCTATACACTACCAATAAGCAATCTAAAATGGAAATTAAGAAAACAATTCCATTTATAAGAGCATCAAAATGAGTAAAATATGGGGTGCTGGGGCACCTGGGTGGCTCGGTCGTTAAGCGTCTGCCTTGGGATCAGGTCATGATCCCAGGGTCCTTGGATTGAGTCCACACTGGGCTCCCTTCTCAGGGGGAAGCCTGCTTCTCCCTTTCCCAATCCCCCTGCTTGTGTTCCCTCTCTTGCTGTGTCTCTGTTAAATAAATAAGTAAATATTCTTGAAAAAAAAAATGGGGTGCCTCAGTGGCTCAATCAGCTAAGCATCTGCCTTCAACTCATATCATGATCCAGGAGTCCCAGAATCAAGTCCTCAGGATCGAGTTCCAAATGGGGCTCTCTGCTCAGCAGGGAGTCTGCCCATCCTTCTGCTCTTTACCCTGCTGGTGGTCTCTCTCTCTCAAATAAAAAAATAAAATCTTTAAAAAAGAGTAAAATATTTCGGAATAAACTCAACCAAGGAGGTGAAAGACTTTTACAATTAAAACAATGAAAAGTGAAAGATCTCTGTATTTTTGAGGCCAATACAGTCCCATAAAACAAAAAAAAATTAGAAAATTAGAAAAAATTTTTGGTGAAATGTAGAGCAAACAGAACTTTCATACATTGCTAATGGATGTGAAAAGCGGCAAAATTTTACTGGCAAACTTTAGCACTATATACTGATTAAATATGCATAATCTAACATGCAGCAAAAAAAAATGTGTAAAATATTCATAGAAGAATTACTTATAATATCCTAACTCCAAACCCTAAAGGAAAATAGATAAATTGTGATAGTCATACTATGGACTCTTAAAACTCATATATTTCAATGAATATAAATGAATTACAGCTACATATTTAGCTGAAAAATCACAGACACAACATAATACACTACATGATTCCATTTATCAAGGTCAAGGCGGACAAAACTAACTCATAATATTAGAAATTAGGTTAGTGTGCACTTTGGGGAAAATGTTTGGAGGCGTACACAAGAAGACTTCTAGAGTGTTAGCAGTATTTTATTTCTTACAAGGGTCACGATAAAATGGGCATACTTTCTTCATGAAAGTTTGAATGCTAGTATCTCCTCAAAATTCCTAAGTTGAAAACCTAGTCCCCTGTGTGACGGCACGTTAAGGTGGGGCCCCTGAGAGATAATTAGGTGATGAGGACTGAGCCCTCCTGAATCCTCATGAATTATAAAGGAGACCCCAGAGAGCTCACATTTCTTCTGTTACATGGGAAGACAGTGATCAATGAGGTGCCATCTACAAACCGCAGAGCAGTTTCTCATCAGATATTCTGAATCTACTGGCACCTTGCTCTTGGACTTTCTAGGCCGCAGAACTAAGACAAATAAATTTCTATTGCTTATAAGCTATATAGTTTATGATATTTTTGTTACAGTAGCCTGAATGGATTAAAATACATATACTTCTGATTTGTGTACTTTTCTGTGTGTATGTATGTTATACTTCAATGAAAATATTTTAAAAATGAAATATAAGTGTTCTCTAGTTTCTAGAGTACACATCCTTTACCTCTTTCATTAGGTTTATTCCTAGGTATCTTATGGTTTTTATGCAGTTGTAAATGGGATCAACACCTTAATTTCTCTTTCTTCAGACACACTGTTTAGGGTATAGAAATGGGACTGAGTTCTGTGCATTAATTTTGTATCCTGCCACGTTGCTGAATAAACATTGTTAAAATGTCTATGCTGCCCAGAGCAATCATACATTCAGTGCAATCCCTATCAAAATAATATCTATATTTTTCACAGAGTTGAAACAAACAATTCTAAGATTTGTACTGAACCAGAAAAGACCCCGAATTGCTAGGGGAATGGTGAAAAAGAAAACCAAAGCTGGAGGCATCACAATTCCAGACTTCAAGCTCAATTACAAAGCTGTAATTATCAAGACAGTATGGTTCTGGCACAAAAACAGATGTACAGACCAATAGAACAGAATAGAGACTCCAGAAATTGCCCTCAACTCTATGGTCAACTGATCTTTGACAAACCAGGAAAGAACATCCAATGGAAAAGACAGTCTCTTCAATATATGATGCTGGGAAAACAGGACAGCCACATGCAGAAGAATGAAACTGCATCATTCTCTTACACCATACACAAAGATAAACTCAAAATGGATGAAAGACCTCAATGTGAGACAGGAATCCATCAAAATCCTAGAGGAGAACATAGGCAGTAACCTCTTCAACCTTGGCCACAGCAACTTTTTCCAAGACACATCTTTAGAGGCAAGGGAACCAAAAACAAGAAATGAACTTTTGGGACTTCATCAAGATGAAAAGTTTCTGCACAGCAAAGGAAACAGTCAATAAAACTAAAAGGCAACCTATGGAATGGGAGAAGATATTTGCAAACAACATTACAGATAAAGGGCTAATATCCAAGATCTATAAAGAACTTCTCAAACTCAACACTCAAAAAACAAATAATCCAGTCAAAAAATGGGCAGAAGACATGAACAGACACTTCTCCAAAGAAGACATAGAAATGTGGCTAACTGACACATGGAAAAAAATGCTCCACATCACGTGCTGTCAGGGAAGTGCAATTCAAAACCATAATGAGGTATCACGTTACACCAGTTAGAATGGACAAAATTAACAGTACAGGAAACAACCACTGGCAAGGATATGGAGAAAGGAGAACCCTCTTACACTGTTGGTGGGAATGCAAGCTGGTAGAGTCACTTTGGAAAACAGTATGGAGGTTCCTCAAGAAGTTAAAAACATGCAACTAATGAATCACTGAACATGGCATCAAAAAGTAATGACTTCCATACTGTCACAAATGGCGAGATCTCTTTTTTATGGCTGAGTAATATCCCATTGTAGTTATATGCAACGTCTTATTTATTCATTCATCTATAGATGGACTACAAAAAAAATCAACAAAAACAAAGACATCTCTATAAATACAGAGAACTGGTGGTTGCCAGAGAGGAGAGTGGGGGGGATGGGCAAAATCGGTGAAGGGGAGTGGGAGGTACCAGCTTCCGGTTATCAAATGAATAAGTAATAGGGATGAGAGGTACAGCATAGGGAATATAGTCAGAGGTATTGTAATAGTGTTTCATGTTGACAGATGGTAGTTACACCTGTCCTAAGCATAGCATAATGTGCAAATGTGTCCAATGCTGTACAGATGAAACTAATGTAACACTGTGTGTCAACAATACTTCCATAAAAAATTTCTTCTTCAATCACAGAATCATAGCATCTTGGAATTAATTTGTATCTAAGACAGCTCCACAAATCCAGTAGATTATTTCTTTGTAGTTCTCCTTATTCCAGAGATGTTTGACAGCATTTGGCATTTAAATTATATTTGTAAATAACAACAACAAAACAAGGAGTAGGCAGAGGCCAAATATCAGAAAATGTATATGCTTAAGTGGAATTTATTCAGGAGAGAACAAAGATAAATACAACCTTAAAATCTATTTATAGCCGTCTGTGTTACAGGACAATAACCCTGGCAACAATGCACAAGGTAGATTCAGAGGAAAGCTGAAGGGTGAGGAGATGTGTGAAAAGAGCCCGGAGTGAGAAGAGGTGATGGTGAGAAACAACGTGAGGCTGATCTGTGAAGTGGTGCAGCCACTAAGAGAGGAAAGAGAGAAAAATGACATGATTTAAGACTACGCCAGGGGATAAGTGAAATGGAGAGATGACTGATGTTAACAGCCATATCTAATGGCTGTTGAACACTCACTAGGTACCTGACAATGTATCAAACACTCAACTCCTGTTTCCTCCTTTCCACCTCACAACATCAGGTCCAGCTGTTTTGATGGTGATAATTTTTTACACAATATCTAGCTTACTATCATGATAGCCCTCCAAATTAGTTGTTATTATTATACTCAATTTATAGCTGAGAAAAAAGGCTAGCAAAGTTATATGACATGTCAGAGTCAAAAAATAATAGAGCTAGGATTCAAATCTATGATTTATCAAAGTTCCTGAAACAAATTAGGCAATAAATCAATTATATATAATTATGTAAATCATCTCTCCCTCTCTATTTATACTATATTATTGTATATCATATATGTTAAATATGTAATAATAATATATTACTTATAATTATATATGCTAATACTCATATACTAATTATAAATTAATCATTGGTTAAATGACTGTATTTTGAACTGCAAAGCCTCTGTCCATAACACAACATGGTCTCTACCAAGACATACAAATTCTGAAGGGGACAATAAGAGGTCATTTAGGAAAAAAAAAAAAACTCAGGAAAACTAATCATAGAATTACAGAATCTTGAAATTTACTTGTATCTAAATTCATCAAGACAATTCTATCAGTCCAGTTGATTAAGTCTTTGCAACCCAGCTATTCCAGAGACATTTTAGAGCATTTGGCATTTAAACTCTATTTGCAAAAATCTTGTGAAGTAGTCTTCTAGAAATAAAACCAAAGAACTCCAATAAAAACAAAATTCTAGAAAATTGCCAAGAGAAATCAGTGTTCACTTTCTGGCTGCTACTGAAACATGACCATCTACTAGGGCTGAGTGGGTAGAAATAATCCAGCCTCCAGTTTATGCTACAGACCCAGCTTTTTCTCCAGAAGCTCTATTTACCACAAGAAAAGCAGAGTTACCTTCAATCGCTTTTCCTTTTCCCACACGATAGACTGAATGAGGGTAAGATGATTCATAGAGAAGATAAATAAGATTACTAAAGGGATGACAACACCAAAAAAGGTAAAGAAGTAATCATGAGAATATTCTGGATATGGAAATCTTTGAACAAAGACAGTGACATCTTGGAATAGCTTTTGTGTAGCTGTGTGGTTATAGTATTTCATGATGGCCTGATCCACGGCATGCTGCATTGCCAGAAACCCTTCAGTGATGTACCCTAAATGACAAAACAAGGATTGCTAAGTATAACAGAACAAGAAATAGCTGAAATGAACAAAGAAAAATGTAACTAAAGTATGTCAGAAACAACAAAGTTAATTATTGTAAAGAGGCTCCTATTAAAATAGTCTAAATTTCACAGCTATTAGGGTTTTCCCACCAAATACATAATAAATATTTTTTATTATTTAAATTTTTATTTACTTGAGTATGTTTGATGCACAATGTTACATTAGTTTCAGGTGTACGATGTTGTGATTCAATATGTATATATATTATGCTGTGCTCACCACAATTGTGGATAACATCTGTCACCATACAATGCTATTAGAATACAATTGACTATATTCCTTGTGCTTTGCCTTTTATTCCCATTCCTTAACTGGAAGCCTGTATCTCCCATTCCCCTTCTCCCACTTTGCCTATCCCTCCCTTTGGCAATCATCAGCTTGTTCTGTAGTTTTGTAGGTCTGATTCCGCTTTTTGTTTGCTCATTTGTGGGTTTTTTTAGATTCTTTTTAAAAGGATCCTAATTCCCAGCTTCCCAGAAAGTAAAATATTGTGTGAAATTACAGAGCTGCTTTCTGCAATTTCAATAAACTGGATGAGAACTGAATAAACTATAGCATAGGAAAAGACTTTAATTCTGTGTCCTTGATATTTGAAAAATTAAGCGAAGTTCATACTGAGTGAGCTACATGAGCTGATGTCCACTAAAGCAGAGCTACTCAGTGTGGTCCTTGGATATGTGGCAATATCCAAATAGCTACTTACTGTTACATAAGTTTAGTATAAAAATGTGCAAACACTTAAAAACTTTTATTAAGATGTGGCAATGCTATGAGATCTAAAAACTGAATTTTCTGTTCATCAACATAACTTCCTTATAGATTTTGAATGTGAATCTGTGTCACATTTTCTCCCTTCTGGGTCCCACCTTACTCTTTTAATAGAGTCCTTCACATAGGCTGAAATATTTAATTTTAATGAAGCTCAATCTGTCAATTTTTTCTTTTATAGTAATACCTTCTCTGTCTTAATGAATCACTGCTGGCCCCAAATTCATGAAGATACTCTCATAAATTTTGTTATGGAAGTTTATGATTTCAGTTTTTATATTTATGTTTATGATCATCATGTTATTTAACTAATGTGTAGATATGGGTTAGTGATCAAGATTCATTCTTTCCATCCACACACCATGTTATTACATCACAATCTACTCAAAGATTTCGTTTTCCTTGTGAATTGTACTAGTGCCTTCACGAAAAAAAATTGAACTATTTTATGTATATATGTATATATGTATATGAGTCTATTTCCAGACACCTCATTCTTTTCATTTGTATTTGTTCATCCTTACACCTATATGGCAATGTCTTAATTATGTAGATTTATAATAAGTCTTGACTGTTCTTTGACACTGACATTCTTTTTCAAGATTTTTAAAAAACTAATCTAGATCCTTTGTATTTCCATATAAATTTTGGATTAAGCCTGCCACTTTTTTCCAAAAAGACTGCTGGGATTCTGACTTTCACTATATTGCTAGTACAGATCAATTCAGAGAAAAGCCACATCCTAACAATTTTGAGTCACCCAGCCAATGAGATTCAGATATATCATCACTTGTTTAGGTGTTTAAAGTTTTCTCTCAGAAATGTTTTGCTGTTTTGGGTATAGATTTACAACTTATTATTGTATAGTACATCTTGGGTAAATTAATACATCATATGTATTAAAAATCATTAAATTATATTGCAAATTAGTACATTTTATATGTAGTGCTTTTTTGTGGATCTCCTCACAATCACCTACATAAAATGATTCTGTCAACTTCACATAAAGATAATTTCACTCCTTCCTTTCCAAAATCTATACCTTTTATTTCATTGCCTTTTTCTGATACAAGCTAGGATTCCCAGTAATATGCTGAAAGGAACTGATGAGAGCAAACATCCTTATTTTGTTCCTTATTAGAGGAGAAATGTTCAATACCAGGAAGATACAAATTTTTTACACATGTACTTAGATTCAGAAATTTTCACTTTTTCCACTTTTATTGCTACTTTGGCTTGGAGAGTTTTTTAAAAACACTTTTTATTTTGGAAAAAAATGTAGTCTTACAGAAAATTTGCAAAAGTAATACAGAGGGCCCTAAATACCATACATTCTCAACAGAGTTATGAAGCCTAAAGCCACATGAAACAGATCTGTAGTATATCTGTGGTATTAAAATTTCATGAGAGGACACACTTAGGGAAAAAATGTCCAAAAGGCTTCCCTAGAAGGGCAATAATGAAAAAAAGACTGAAAAATATTACTTATACCCTGCACCCAGCTTCCCGAATATGACATCTTATATTACCATGGTACATGGTACTAAGAAATTAGTATTGGCACAAAACAATTTCCAGTTTATACAAACTTTGTTTGGATTTCACCAGTTTTTCCCCAGTGTAATTTTTTTTTCTGTTCCCACCTAGGATACTACATTGGATTTAGTTGTCATGTCTCCATAGTCTCCTCTGATCTATGAAACTTTATTATCCTTTCTTGTTTTTCGTGACCTTGAGAGTTTTCAAGAATCCTGGGCATGTATTTTGGAGTACGTTCTGTATTTTGTATTTGCATGATCTTTTCTCACTAACAGAGTTACAAGTTTTACAGAGGTAAAGTGCCCTCTTCGTCACATTATATTAGAGAATATTTGCTAACAACATGACATCAAAATACTCAAAATTATTTTAAACTCTTTGTCTGCCAATTCCAGTATCTAGCTTATCTGTCCACTTACTTATATTGACTCTTTTTTTCTTTTAATTTTATGTAACACTTTCCTGCTTGTTTGCATATCCTATAATTTTGGATCTTATGCCAGAAATTGTGGTGAAATGAACAGTGGACACTAAAGTATATAATTGTTTGTTCTGTTTTCTTAAAGATGCTAGCCCCCTCCTTTGTCATACACCTAAAGGGAGGAGCTGACCATTTAAATTCCAAGAGTTTAGTTGAGTTGAGCTGAACCTGGATAAAAATACATTGTTCCAATGTATAGAAATTTTACACAAGCTTTTGGATGCTGAAAATTTTAAATAAAGAAGTCACCAGCAATATAGCAAGTTAAAAATTAACAATTTCTATCACAAGCTTGAAGAAATGAAGGTATAAACAAGTGACGGTTCTTATTATATTACTTGGATATTAAAATAAGTATAACTAAAGATAGGCTCACCAGGATGTCCCCCATTTGAATTACTTTGACTTCTGGGTCCCAAAGAAGGAAAAGGTGGAAAGAGAACACCTGTTTCCCAGCCGTCAGTTCGGAAAAAACTCACATACTTGTTCCTCTGAAAACTACTGAAACGCAGAAAATAATTTACCTATAAGGAGCAAAAAGAAACAGTATCTGTAAGTGGAAAAATAATTAAGTGAGAATGAGAAACAAAAGGAAGTTAAAGAAAAATTGCACATGTATGACTCTGAGGCAGAGTGTTGAGCACTAAGCAGATTCTGAACATCAGCCAACGGAGCAGACTTGTTGTGTGGCTAATGTGGGTTTGTGGTAAGCAAACATTGCACACCACTGCCAATGTCTCTTTCCCAAAATAGACAGGTGGCATGCATACTGAAATGAAACATACCAAAAGGTATTGCTAATTTCTCTCCCCATTATGGCAGCCACGTGTTCCAACAGGAAAATCTCTTCCTTTTCTAAAAAGTGATTATAACCTAAGAAAGAATCCCACATGAAGACAGATGAGATATGTGAAAGTATAAAAGTGAAATACTGCATGATTTCATTATTAAATGAAAAGATAATACTAATTCTAGAGAACTAAACTTCAAGGTAGATCATGATGGATCTAAGCAGCTTTACAAGACAGCAAATGGTCCAGCAGTTGCCTAAAGTCAGGGGTCAGACCAGAGAAATCAGTAACACCAGGAGGGGCAGGCAGATATCATAAACCTAGGTATCATAGGTATCATAAACCTAGGTAAATATTAATACACTCAAGTTACCAAGACAAAAGAGTTAGGCACTTACTGTGTGTTCAAGGATTGAGATACAGCACCCATTCCTCAAGGAGCTCAAATTCTAGTTGAGACTATATATATATATATATATATATATATATATATATATATATATATATTACACTATAGTAAATTCGGTGATAGTAATATGTACAGGGCATTTATGGGAAGATGAAGGAGGAAAGGGGTGGGTGTGGTTGGGAGAGCTACTGTAGAGCGAGTCACAGTAACAATGTTAAAGGTAAGAATCAGCTAAGTGGCTGGAACAGTTGGGAGATCATACAAGGTGAGGTTTGAAACTGTACCAAAAACATTTTGACCACACTCTATGTATACACCAATGAGCCTACCTCAGCATCACTTACACTTACACTGAATCAGTGACTTGAGGGAATTTTATAAACATGAAAGGAATGAGGGAATGATGGGACAGAACATAAGATACTTACAACTATACTTATAACTCAGAGATTTTCTTTACTTTTTCATTCCACTGACAACCACCTGTATCTTAAATGTAGAATTATAGCTCTGTGCACACATCTGTACCATAACTTGGTTATTTCCCTCAACACCAGGGACGCCAAGTTCAAAGCACAGTCCTCATCTCTCTTCTTGGAAGTTGTTATCAGAATCTCAGAGTCTGCCTAGGTCCTAATTCTGATTCTGCTTGGCTAAGCCTTAATACTGTGTTCCAGATTTAGATTTTGGAGAAAAATGATGAGATTCAGTCAAAAGAAAGAGGTACATTTTCATGTTGTGTCCCATCCCGGTGAAGATGCATCTGCTTTAACCCCTTAGGTCTTTTGACCTGGGAAATGTGCATGTACTTCACCATCACGCACAGAGTTGGAGACAGCAGCCATATTAGATACAGTGGTAAAGGTCAACGTCTCCTATGATTATGATTTATAAGGAGAAAACCTAGTATGTGGTGAATTCAATTCTTCCCCCATCTACATAAAGCTCTGGCTAAATAAAGGCATCAACACAAAAATTAGATATGGATTTAAATCTCTACTCTACTATGTACAAGCAGTAAAATTGTGGGTAAGTTGCAGTCTCCCCACTTAATAAATGAAATAATTATGCCTCTACTTCATTAAGCCTCAGAAATACAAAGTACACTTATGATGTTTCTACATTAAAAACTTCTTACCTTAAATGGCAGGGGATCATTGCTATTTTGGAACTCATGGTCAAAAATAATAGCAGCCAACACTTTTTTAGAGTTATTCTCTTGCTTAACATACTTTTCAAAATCTCTTTCTGAAGAAAACCCTTGAACTGTAGAGAGAAAAGAATCAAATGCATGAGTTGCCC
This sequence comes from Martes martes, assembly GCF_963455335.1. Classification (NCBI taxonomy): domain Eukaryota; kingdom Metazoa; phylum Chordata; class Mammalia; order Carnivora; family Mustelidae; genus Martes; species Martes martes. The sequence continues at coordinate 25,159,690 of NC_137906.1, forward strand.
ACATAAAGGCAAACTATCTGACTGCCTTTTCTATCTATAAAATGGGAAAATGCTTTACATGGATGAAAAACTATCAAAATATTAATTTCAAAATACTGCTGCTCAATCATTGGCATAACAAACTAATGCATATTAGGAACGCACAAAAATTTTTAAGAGTTTTACAAATTTTGGGTGCCTGGGTGGCTCAGCCGGTTAAGTGTCTGTCTTCAGCTCAGGTCAAGGTCACAGGGTCCTGGGATGGAGCCCCACACTGGACTCCCTGCTAAGTGGGGAATCTGCTTCTCCCTCTCCCTCTCTTCTCACTTATGCTCTCACTTTCCCTCAAATAAATAAATAAAATCTTTAAAAAAAGAGTTTTAAAAGTTTTATCACAAGTTTAAAATATAACTAATCATTATAATAACTGCATAGTGAAATAAGGTAAGGAAGAGGGATATTTCCAATGTGTTTTGAGATTTCCACCTTGGAAGGAAATAACAAAATTGATCCATGCAATCTATTCAAAGTCTTAGAAGATGGGAATCTATAATACCTGATTTAAAAATACTCAGAAGTTGAAGAATGAAACTTCACAACTTTAATATTTGAGGTTATTATGTGTCATAATCATTATTTTTTGTATAGTTGGGAAATGCCAAGTATGCTGCACTTTTCTCAGGGTGAGCACAGCTGGGCTATAAATCCCAAAGGTATGAGTAGGATCTCAGGGACCAGAATCAGATTTGCACCTACACAAGGTGACCAGAAGCAAGATGAAACAAAGTCCTCAGAGAATTCAAATGATTAAAGCTGGAAAAACAAAGTCCACTAAGTTAAACAAAACAAAACGAAACAAAACTTGGGAACACAGCTGGAAATAGAATCTAAAATCGAAAGTACACTGTCAACAAAGTGAAGTGTATACAAGCAGGTAGCCAGGCACACTTTGGGGCACGTAGCCTCTACTTCCACATCTAAGCCTAATTCATCCATCTCACCCACGCATCCTTTATGTCCCAGGAAACCTCCCAATCTCTTTGCCTTAACCATTGAATGTTGTGGGAATAGCCACAGGTCTTTGTAACTGCCTGGCCATGGTTGACGAGGGACTGAGGAGGGACCCATTAATTAATTTAATTTAACTGAGCTTCAAGAAAGGTATTACCTGCTTAAGCAGAAGTATGAGAGATAAAGGGAGGGAGAGTGAGTTTTGAGAACTTTATGAGGCTAAGACGTGTCTTCGCCTAGATTTCTCAGAACACAGAACTAGAGGGAAATTTCTTATTTATTTATTTTCATTTATTACCTGGGTGGCTTTATTTTTTCCCCAGTTTTATTGAAACACATGACACACAAAAAATTGTGTATTTAAGGTACAAAACATGATGATGATGATGTATACACTGAGAAATAACTGCCAAAATCAAGCTAATTAATACATCCATGACCACACAGTTACCACTTATTTTATTTTCAAAATTTTCTGGCCAGTTATTGAGGTATCACTGATAAATTAAAATTGTATATACGTAGGTTGTATAACATGATTTTAAGACAAACAATGTGATGTTTCAGTATCTGCATACATTGTGAAATGATTACCAAAATCATACCAAATCAAATACCAAATACCAAAATCATACCAAAATCAAAACATAGGTGTGTTAATTAACACACCTATTGCCTTACATAGTTATCATCTTTTTTTGTGAGAACACTGCAAGATCTAATCTCTGAATAAATTTCATATATACTATACAATACTGTTAACTATAGTCACCATGTACGTTAGATTGCCAGGACTTATTTATCTTTATAACTGAAAGTTCATAAAATTGGAACAACATCTCCCCATTTTCTCCACTTACCCTCAACTCCAATGCAACCATGATTCTTTTCTTCTGAAACCATGATTCTACTGTTTCTGTGAGCTCAACATTTTTAGGTAACATAAAATAAGTGAGATAATATAGTACTTGTCTGTGTCCAGCTTTCACTTAGCATAATGTCCTCCAAACATTGTTTGGACATATTGTTACAAATGACAGGATTTCCTTCTTTTCTATAGCTGAATAATCACATTTTCTCTATGTATCCATCTGTTGGTAGACACTTTGGTTGCTTCTCTATCTTATAAATAATGCTGCAATGAATAATTATGGACTTACATAGCTTGAAAAAGGGAGATGCACAGGGTGAGTGCCATATTCACCCTGGTATTTTCCCTGAAAGCATTTGCAGAAAGCTGCAGACTTCCTGGGCTGAAGAAAAAAGGTGAGAGTTGAGACTGCCAAGAAAATAGCAAGAAGTGAAAAATCGGCTTGTAAATTCCCCTGAAGTCACCAGTCAACTCCCCATTGAAGCTGCCTAAGTTCAGATCATGAGATCAAGAAAATAACAGCAGGTAGGCAATACTGATGAACCAGACAATAGAGTTCAAGCCCCACAAAGGAAGAGGAGCCTTCATAAATATTCTGGCTTCTAGCTAACACCCTAGAAGAGATAAGTTGCACAAGTAAAGACAAAAGTGAAACAGAGCACTCCTTATAAAGCCCCAAACCAGACTTTGATGGAATCAAGATGCTCTGTCAGTTTGCAAACAATCGTCCAGAAGAAAACTTAACTCTCTTTGGATAAACAAGTACCCTCAAGAGCGTCTAATATTTTTAATTCACAACACCTGCCATTCAATAAAAATATACAAAATATGCTATAAAACAGAACTCAATGATCGAAGAGAAAAAAATATACACAAGTAATCTAGATACCAGAACTTTCTGGCAGTGACTTTAAAGTAACTATGGTTAGTAGGGTTAATAAAGCTAGAACATTTCTCTAGAGACCTGAAATCTATTAAAAACAGGACAAATGGAAATTCCAGAACAGAGAAATACTTTTAAAAACAATTCAACAATTCACATGACCTAAGTTTCAAAATATATAAGCAAAAAGATATTTTAACATACACACACATAAAAACACACATAACCTATTTAATACTAACAACACCTAACCAGAAATGCTAGTATTTCTCTCAATAACTGAGAGAATAAGCAGACAAAAATAGTAAAATACATATTTGAAAAGCACTATGATTCATCAACTTGACAACTTTACCTGGGTGGCATTTATATAACACTATAAGCAAAACCTACAGAACACACAGTCTTTACAAATGTACATGGTACATTTTTCAAAATATACCTTAATGTGGGCATAAAAAATTCTCAAAATTTCAAACTGAAATCCTAGAATATACTGATTCAAGGAAATTAAAATAGAAATTAAAAAAAAACAAACAGAAAGATAACAAATTCCAAATGTTTTGAAGTAAAGTAATATATTTTTAAGACTCCCACACATCAAAGAAGAAATCAGATGGAAATTATGAAATATTCTGGGTAACCCAAAGTGGCCTCCAGCACTACATTTATTGGGATATTTGTGTTATATACTTAAAAAATGATCAGTATTTACATTCTTCTGCTTCACTGTTTTTTTTTGTTTGTTTGTTTTTTTAGTTAGTTATGTTTTCAGATGGCATCTACTCTCAAGGACCCTCAAATCCTTGAAAGACAACAAAAAGTTGAAAAAATATACTACTGAATACACGTGTGTATTTAAAGGAAGAGGCACCAGAGAGATGCTCACCAAACTTCTGACTGCACTTCTCCCTGGGAGAAAGTGGAGAAAAACGGAGAATGTGAGGGTAAGCTCACTTGGGGGCTTTTAAGATAATTGTACATAGCCTGAGTCTTCTCTCATGCATTGATATCCGTCTTCTGTAACATTTTTATATGAACAATGTTTGAAATAACTGACCACTGGGAGTACATCTAGAATGAGGGCTCATGCTTATGCTGTGTTCCTTCGGCACACCATCATATATAGCCCTGGGGTCAGCCCCTCTTACCAGGCTTAAGAAGCACAACCAGAAACAGTATCACAGAATAGAAGGAAGACAGTATCACAGAATTGGATAGTAACCTAAAATAATATAAATTGATTATCTAACTTTTAAATATTACTATGTGTTTTGGGCTCTAGAAGAAAATATTTTATATGAATTTAACTCTCAAGTATAATAAAATGTATAATGTTATACCTAGGAGGTTATTATCTGGTTATAAGGATATATCCTACAATGTTTTACTTGGGAGATTAATGTCCAGTTAAAAGATTACACATGTCCTCACTGAAACCCAATTTAAAATGTAAAATAATACTTTTTTTTCAAAAAACTTAAATTTCTACCTGAGAAATTATAGTGTAAATCCCTTTTCACCAGTTCAATGATGTTCTTCACCACAACACTCTTGGAAGGCACAAAAGCCAGTTCCCAGTGACCAGGAAAAGTGATGGCCATTTCAAGTAATGCAGGCAACTCATCAACAGGCTGAAGAGAGTAATTGAAAGGCCCAGACTTCTTTATAATCAACGACTTGCGTGTTAACAAAAGTGTGCTAGCAAATAGCAATGTTAGAATGAATTCCACAATTAATGCCACCAATTGCCGTCTCTAGGAGATGGGAAAAAAAAAAAAAAAGATTATGTTAAAGTCCCATGAGTTCATTACCTCTGCAAATGCCTAATTGTTTTATACTAAGAGACACTTCTTAAAAGAAGATACATAGCTGGCAAAAAAAGAACAGCTTCACTCTATAATAGCAGTAATTTCCTGGACCATTTTTTCCTCTCCTTTCTACGTGTCATTCTGCTATGAGGACTCTTCGTATTTGGAAGAAATATCCCCAGCCATAGAACTGACAAAAATACAACAATATAAACTGAAACGCAGTGATCAGATTGTAAGAATTTTCCCATTATGGTGTCTTAGATATTGCAAAAACCCTATAGATAGCTCAACTTACCTTTAAAATAAAATTCTTCCACAGAAGAGCCATAAATTTGTAAAACCATAAGAAATCCATTCTTCAACTCTATGGAGGGAGCAAAGATTTTACAAAAAAGAAATTAAGATTATATAACAAAATATAAATTTTAGACAAATAAATTACTTAAATTCGAATTGCTTCATTTTCTAGTCAAGCTTAAAGGATGACCAAAAAAAAACAATAAACATTTGAAATATTTGAGAAGCTTTTTAGCCCTACATCCTTACTCAGTATCTTCTGAGTTTCTAATATTTATAAAACTTCAAGAACAAAACAAGGTTCAGTAAGTTATTGATGCAAGTTTCCAAGTTAATTTGACCAGTACTTTTCCCAATTATTACCAAAACACTAATTAAGAAATAATACCAAAAAATTATCACCATCAGCAAAAAGACAAAATGGTATGCAGGGGCTCCTGGGTGGCTTGGTGGGTTAAGGCCTCTGCCTTCGACTCGGGTCATGATCCTGGGGTCCTGGGATCGAGCACCAAGCACTGTTGGGCTCTCTGCTCAACAGGGAGCCTGCTTCCCCCCCTTCCTCTCTCTCTGCCTGCCTCTCTGCCTGCTTGTGATCTCTGTCAAATAAATAAATAAAAATCTGTTAAAAAATGGTATGTAAAATCACATCACAGCTACAATCCCAAAATGCCACTCAACAATTACCAAGATTGAAAGTACCTCCATTAATAACATTACTAATGGGAACAGATTCATTCTTATACTTCACGAATATTTGCTGAATATTAAGTGACATGTTAAGTGTAGGTATATAATGGGAAACATAACAAATAAAACCCTTCCTTCATGGTATGATGGCATAGCAGGCTATTAATAACCCAGGAGCTGAAGTTGGACTGTCTAGGTTGATTCCCAGCTCTACTAATATCTGTGTGATCTTGAAAACTTGACTTAAATTCTTGCAGCTACCAGGGAGAGAGATAAAATTCAGGGCCTGGAAGGGGAGACATTATTTTAGGACCTCACCTTATAAATGATGATGTTAGTGAAGGAGACTGGCTTTCCCAGGAACTGCAGGGCAATTTCAAATTTCAATCTCTGATACCAGATGAAGGTATCCTATACTACAAAGGCCCACAGGTACCTGGTATAAGAAAATAAATCCTTTCTGGAAAAAAAAAATATCCTGTAGAGTTAGCTATTCCTCCAAACAATTTTTCTGCATATAATATCTGACACTCCTTACATCTGGGGTGGAGTTATCTGTACTAAAATTTAAAATAACAACGCTTACCATTTTCAAGGCAAAAAATATAGAAGGTTTAGAAATTCCACAAAAGGACATTAGATTAGGATCTCAAAGCATGAAGGAAGAAGGGCTCCTAGACCTAAGCATAAAAGCTAAACTATAAAATATAAGAAAACAGATAGGAGAATATCTCTGTGGCCTTGGACACACAGAAATTTCCTAAAGTGAATGAAAAAATTACAAGCTGTAAAAGAGGGCTTCATCAAAATTTAAATTAAATTAAATTAAATATCTGCTCATCAAAAAATACCATTGTGAAAATAAGGAAAGCCAAAGAAGGGGAGAAAACCTTTCTAACACATTTACCTAACAAAAGACTTATATCCAAAATATATAGAATATATAAAGCATTGCTACAAGCCAATAATAAAAATATAAATAAAATATGACAACCCGGGGCACCTTGGTGGCTCAGTGGGTTAAACCTCTGCCTTTGGCTCAGGTCATGATCTCAGGGTCCTGGGATCGAGCCCCACACTGGGCTCTCTGCTCTGCAGGGAGCCTGCTTCCCCCCTCTCTCTGCCTGCCTCTCTGCCTACTTGTGCTCTCTCTCTCTCTGTCAAATAAATAAATTTTTAAAAAATCTTTAAAAAATACAACCCAAACTTTAAAAATTGGAAAGACTTTAGAAAGACATTTAATTAAAATAATATATATGAGAGAGCATCAAGACAGTGACCTAAGTCATTCCCAACATCATTTGTCCTCCAAAAAGACCAGCTAGTAACTACCCATAGTCAAGACAGCACTATGAAAACCCCAGAACCAGTCTGACCTGAGCAGGTGGCCCCATCTGGCCAGAGAGCCCAGTGAACAGTTCTATCTGATTTGGATCCAAAGGCAATGAGGCCTACTGGCCACGGAGCCTATCCTATGACCCCATCCATGCAAGGAGGCAAACTGGTTCAGCCACTATGGAATACAGTCTGGCAATTTCTTAAATAATTAAAAACAGATGTGCCATATGACACTACAATATCACTTTTGGGTATTTATCCAAAGGAAATGAAATCACTACCTCAGAAACACATCTAAACTGCCATGTTCATAGCAGCAAGATTTGCAAAAGCCATGGAAACAACCTAAGTGTCCATCAACAGATGAATGGATAAAGAAAATATAATACATAAAAATAAAAACACTCAATCTTCAAAAAAAAAAAAAAAGGAAAAAAAAGAGAGAGAGAGACAAAGTACGGTATGTATATACAATGGAATATTATTCAGCCATAAAAAGGAAATACAATAACAATATAAAAAATATGCACTCGAGGGCATTACAGTAAGTAAAATAAGAGACAGAAGTACAAATACTGTATGATCTCACTTATATGCAGAATATGAAAAAGTGAAGTAGAATTTAGATTGGTGAGTGCTTACACAAGGGATGGGAGTGAATGAAATAGGTGAAAACAGTCAAAAAGTAAAAACTTCCAGTTATGAGTAAATTCTGGGGATGTATGGTACAGCATGGGGACTATGGTTCTTAATATTGTATTACATATTTGAAAGTTGCTAAGAGAATAAATCTAAAAGTTCTCACAACACACACAAAAACTATGTGAGGTGATGTATGTGTTAACTAAGTTTATTGTGGTAATCATTTACAAAATAAACATATGTCAAATCATCAGACTGTACCCCTTAAACTTATACAATGTTTTATGCCAATTATATATTAAATCTGGAGAGGGGAAGATGTATATATTGCCAAGTAGCACAGAAAACTGATTTTAAAATGGACCAAAGTCTTTAACTTCTCGACACCTTAAGTCATCAGTGAAGTACAAATAAAACCAAAATGAGATACCTCAACATACACACTAAAATGACTGACAACACATAATATTCAAGGTGATACAAAGCAAAAAGTCTCATAAATTACTGGTGGCAGTACAAAATGATACAAACACTTTGGAAAGCCTCAGCAGTTTTTCTAAATTGTTACTTATTGTTTAAATTCCAGTTCAATTAACATAGTGTTATTTTAGTTCCAGGTGTACAATATAGTGATTCAGCAATTGTATACATTACTCAGTGCTCGTTATAAGTGTGCTCTTAACTCCTGTTATCTTTTTCACCCCTCCCCACCCACCTCCCCTCTGGTAATCACCAGTTTGTTCTCTATAGTCAAGAGTCTTTTTTAGTTTATCTCTTTCTTTCTTTATTCATTTGTTTTGTTTCTTAAATTCCACATATGAGTGAATCATCTGGTATTTATCTTTCTCTGACTGACTACACTTAGCATTATACAATTTATCTCTATCCATGTCACTGCAGATGGCCAGATTTTAATTCTTTTCTATGGCTGAGTAATATTCCATCATATATTTATCTATATAAGATGTAATATTCTATCATATATATATCTCACATCTTCTTTATCCTTTCACCTATCAATGGACACTTGGACTGCTCCCATAAGTTGGCTATGGTAAATAATGCTGCATGGGTGCATATATCTTTTCAAATTAATGTTTTCATTTTCTTTGAATAAATACCCAGTAGTTGAATTACTGGATCATTATGGTAATTCCATTTTTTTTAAAGTTTTAATTTAAATTCCAGTTAGTTAACACATAGTATAATATTAGTTTCAGCTGTACAATATAGTGATTCAACAATTGTATACAACACCCAGTGCGCATCACAACAATTGTACTCCTTAATCCCCATCACCTATTTAACCCATTCCCCCATTCACCTCCCCTCCAGTAACCCTCAGTTTGTTCTCCATCGTTAAGAGTCTGTTTCTTGGTTTGCCTCTCTTTTCCCCTTTGCTTGTTTGTTCTTAAATTACACACATGAGTGGGGATGCCTGGGTGGTTCAGTCAGTTGAGCATCCAACTCTTGGTTTTGGCTCGAGTCATGATCTCAGGGTCCTGAGAACTGAGTCCTGGGTTGGGCTTAGCATGGAGTTTGCTTGTACCTTTCCCTCTGCTCCTCCCCCTGTATGCTCTCTCTCTCTCAAATAGATATGGTATTTGTCTTTCTCTGACTTATTTCACTTAGCATAATACTCTCTAGCTCCAACTGTATCATTGCAAATGACTGGATTTCATTCTTTACGGCTGAGTAATATTCCTGTGTGTGTGTGTGTGTGTACATACCACTTCTTTATCCATTCATCAGTTGATGGACATTTTGGCTCTTTCTATAGTTTGGCTATTATAGATAATGCTGCTATAAACATGGGGGTACATGTATCCATTTGAATTAGCACTCTTACGCCCTCTGGGTAAATACTTAGTAGTGCAATTGATGGATCAAAGGATAGATCTATTTTTAAATTTTTGAGTCACCTCCATACTCTTTTCCAGTGTGGCTGCACAGGTTTACAACCCCACTAACGTGCAAGAGGATTCCCCTTTCTCCACCTCCTAACCAATACCTAGTGTTTCTTGTGTGGTTGGTTTTAGCCCTTCAGGTGTGAGGTGATATCTGATCCTAGTTTTGATTTGCATTTTCCTGATGATGAGTGATGATGAGCATCTTTTCATGTGTTTGTAGGCTAACTAGATGTCTTCTCTGGAGAAATGTCTGCTCGTGACTTCTGCCCATTTTTCAATTGGATTATTTGTTTTTTGGGGCGTCGAGTTGTATCAGTTCTTTATATATTTTGAATACTAACCCTTTATTGGATTTGCCATTTGCAAATATGCTCTCCCATCCCATAAATTATCTTTTAGTTTTGTTGTTTCCTTCACTGTGCAGAAGCTTTATATTTTGATATAGTCCTAATAGTTTATTTTTGTTTTTATTTTACTTGCCTCAGGAGACATATCTACAAAAATGTTGCTGGCAGCCAATGTTAGAGATCTTACTATCTGTGCTCTCTTCTAGGAAATTTATGGTTTCAGGTCTCATGTTTAGGTCTTTAATCGATTTTGAATTTATTTTTGTGCATGGTGAAAAACCATGGTCCAGTTTCATTCTTTTACATGTTGTTGACTAGTTTTTCCAACACCATTTGTTGAAGAGACTGTCTTTTTCCCATTGGATAGTCTACTCTCCTGTTTCAAAGATTAATTCACCATACAGTGGTGGGCTTCTTTCTGGGTTTTCTATTTTGTTCCATTGATCTATGTGTCTATTTTTGTGCCAGTAACATACTGTTTTATGATAGCTTTGCAATATAACTGGAAGCCTGCAATTGTAGTATCTCCAACTTTGCTTTTCTTTTTCAAAATTTCTTTGGCTATTTGGCTTTTTGGTCTAGTTCTGTAAAAAATCCTGTTGGCATTTGAAAGGGATTATATTAAATCTATAGATTGCTTTTGGTAGTATGGACATTATAACAATATTTGTTCTTTCAATCCATGAGAATGCAATGTCTTTGTGTTCTCTTCAATTCTTTCATTAGTATTTTGTAGTTTTCAGAATACAGGTCTTTCACCCATTTGGTTAGGTTTATTTCTAGGTATCTAAGTATCCATCTAGTTTAATTTGTGAACAAAATTGATAAACATCTAGCCAGAATTATCAATAAGACAAGAAAATGGCCCCAAATAAATAAAATTATAAGACAGAAATAACTGACACTACAAAAATAAAAAGAATTATAAGAAGATTTTAAGAAAAATTATATGCCAACAATCTGGACAACCTAAAAGAAAGGGATAAATACCTAGAAACGTATAACCTCCCAAGCTGAATCAAGAAAAAAATAGAACCAATTTGAACCAACTGCCAGCAATGAAAGTGAATCAGTAATCAAACAACTCTCAACAATTTACAATTGAACCAAAGACAATAAAATACCTAACAGTCCAGGAACTTTTTTTCTCATGCTCTTATAGTGATTAATATCTTGAAATATTAACTACACGTTTTTGTTCAATACTTAGTGTTTCATCCCCCAATTTTTTTTCCTTTTTCTTTTTTTTTTTTTTTTTTTGGTCTGAAGGACTAAAGAGCAACACTTACGCCTAAAAAGACAGAGGCCAGTTCTCTCCCTTTATCGTTTCTAGGATGAAACAACAGATATGAAGTTATGCACAAAGAGGAAAAGCAGTTTGTTAGGGTCCTGTCATCCTATCTCCTTCACTGTTCTCCAGATAGACATGGGAGAATCTTAGGGCTGGAGAGGTCTGACTCCAAAAGAGCCTAGCAAGGAAACCACCTTACGCTCAATATCCTGTCCCTTGTTAAAATGAAAAATAAAACAATCAGAGACCAGCCTTGAAAATTCCCTGAGCAGACAAAACCAGTTTAAACATACAAAGCTTAATTCTAGGCTAACTCAACCTTAGTCACTTCTTGCTTATGCCTTTGGAAATCATAAGCAAAACTTAAAACTGTTTTCCCAAAATTGCTATAACCAATAGCCAGTCTCTATCATTTAAAATATTCTAATATCATAACAAATCACTATGAGGAATAAACAGTCACTGCCTTCTCACGCTATAAGCTGCTTTTATGACAATATATCCAATCAATCCATGTTTTGCTTTGAGTGCTCCCAGTTCATGAACTGTCTTTTTGGTGTATGCACAAAACTTTCAGTAATTACTACTTCAGTGATTGCTTTTACTTCTACTATTTCTGAACTTTTAATACCCTAAATACTAAATGCGTTCCCACTCCTGTCCACCCCAAACTTGGATGCAAAACTCAGGTGGCAGGGAAAGGAGGAGGAAGTTGAAGGCACATGAACTTAGACTGTCTGAAAAAATTTAAGGCAATCTATTGATGTGTGGACTCTAAAAATAATAATAATAAAAGGAGTTAAAGAAAATTAAACCATTACAATGCTTACAGTCCTAAATTCTTAGAATGAGATTTATACTCATACACTTTTCCTTTTCTGAAAAGCACTGAGCTGTTCTGAAACACAGCAGCTTTCTTAATTCTGTTACAAGAGATGTACCTTTCCTTTTAAATCTTCTGCCTACTTTGCATAAAATGAGGTGACCAAGACGGCTTGAATGTTCCTCTGAGCTGCACTAATACCATACATATGACTCTCCCTGGCTGTAGGTCCTGACCACTCTTTTCTCTTGCCTGTCTGCTTTAGAAAACATTATACAGCCTTTCTTTGTTTAAAACATATGTAACTCTTTTTTACAAGCCTCTTTCCTGTTTTACCACCTCAAATTCTCTCTCTGAAGGACCTGGGAGTCATCCTTTTAAATGCAAGCCTGAAGGAAGATAGCACCCCATTCCAGTCTCTGTAGGAGTGTAGGAGCTAGCTTCTAACAGGCACCAGTAGAAAACACACATGGCCTAATCACAGAGAACCACAGGAACAAACTTCAAGAAGTTACTCAATGTGTTCTACTGGTCAACCTTAGTTCAGGGCAATTTCCACTTTGGCAGAGGAGAACTAAGACACTTGAGCTTCCTGCAGCACTTAACTTCCATGCCCTTCCTCTACTTATGGAACATTTACTAGGTTCTATCAGTTGAAATATTCAAATTACCCTCAGAGATGGGTACAAGTGGCATCCAGTTTCTTTTAGACGATGATCCCTAATTTACATTATTAGGTCATTGCTATAATCTGAATGTCTGTGTCTTCTCCTTCTCCCCAAATTGGTATGTTGAAATCCTAACCCTAGTGTGATGGGATCACCATCAGGGACACGTGGCGTGTGATTAGGTCATGAGGATGGAGCCCTGATGAATGGGATTAGTGCCCTTATGACACACACCTGAGAGCTCCTTTGCTCCCTCCGCCATGTGAAGGACACAGTGAGAAGATGCCTGTCTGAAACAGAAGGCAGGCTCTCACCACACACTGAATCTGCATGGAGCTTTGATCAGAGACTTCCCAGTTTCCAGAACTGTCAGAAGTACATTGGTTGTGTTCAAGTCACCCAGCCTACAGTACTCTGTTACAGCAGCCCCAGCTGGCTGGGACAGTCACACAGCAAATAAATTTGGATTCCCCAGGCCTAGACCCACAGAGCCCTTGGCTTTCAAATACTTGGCACAGCCAAAATACAAATTTTGTTTAATTTGCTCTGGTTAGCTTCTCTGTGTGTTTCGGGGTCCAGAGAAGTGGTTTTCACTACCTGTGCTTGTTTTGGTGTTTTTGAGGGGCAGGACGCTTTCTCCCCCCTGGGAAGCCCTGGATGCACTCTCCAATGCAGGGGGACCTGGAGAGGGAAAGGATGGGAGTGAGGTCCAGGGAGGGACAAGCAAAACGGGGTGGAGGGTCCACACTGGGTGTGGCAGCCCCTGACATTCGACAGTGAGGTATAGGTAATATTATGTATATTACACCCAAGGGGATTTGGGTATCATTTTGGAGGGGAGTCGAGAGGGTTGTGGAGGGTTCCAGTGTATTGGGGGGTTTGGGGTGTTGTGTGCTGTGCGCTCAGAGTGCGGCCGGCGGGTCTGCCCCAGGGCAGCCCGGGGAGCACCTTCCGCCTCCCCGGGGGAATCTGGGGAGAAGACAGAGGGGTAGGGAGGTCCCACACTCACCGCTCAGGCCTCGAAACCGCCAAGGCCACACCTCCACCTCCACCTCCGAGGGACTCGCGTCACCGGTGCCGAGCCTCCTCGCAACGCCTACCCCAACCGCCCCGCCACCCGCCGCTGGAGCGCGTCCCGCCGCCTTCCTCGCGCATGCGCGCACTTGCCCAGTCCCCACCCCGCCCCTGACTCCCTGCAGCCCCCGCGCACTCAGGCTTCACCGCCTTTCCAGCCAGCGTCTCCCTCTCCCACCTGCGCACCGGACCCTCCCCGGGACCCCTCAGAGCGTGAGGCCTCACTAAACACGCTGCCCAAGGCCCATGAGGGCCCTACCTCGGGCCTTTTCGCTTGCTCCCAGGCGCTTCGCCTCTGCACCCCACTGGACGACCCAACCATCCTTCCCTCTGTCGCTGGCTCCCCTCTCCCTCATGTGTCATGGTCACCCTCAGAGGGCCAGTAGCCGGTGGCAGGAAGTGGGAGGAGATTCAGTGGCCTCAACCTCCGGGGTTGTGGGCATCAACAGAAAACTTGCAGAGGTGCTGGCACAGGGGCCAGCAACCCCGCTCCCGGGCCCCTCAAAGCCCAGAGGAGGAGCGACCCGATCTAAGGCGCGCCGCCACTCGCCTCGCCCGGGTGGCATGCGCCGCCTTTGCCCGTGGGCGCTCAGCGCGTGGAGACCCCCCGACCCCGACTGCGTCCTCTGCGCGCCCTGCCCTGACCCACCAGCCACCCAGTGGACCTCAGCCCCCCACCTTTTTCATGCTGCTCCAAGGCGTTGATGGCAGCTTCTCTTGGGGCATCCTCCCCGCCAACAGGCACCTCCACTGTAGCTTGAGGGTTGGAAGCCCAGGGTCTGAACTCAGGGCAAATCTCTTCCCTGCTAGACCAGGTATCGGGTTCCGGCCTCTCAGCGCTAAATGGAGCTGGGCTCTTGAAGGATCAGGTTAAGCTCTGTCAGGAGCGGGTGCTGGAGGGACCCTGCAGGACCAAGGGCTGCTGTTGCAGGTTCAGGTGTTTTCTCTGATTCTTCTTGCTGTCACCTTGCTGCTGTCAGCAGCAGGTGTAGAGGACATTTCGCAGCATTCACCCTACAGGCCCACTCTCATTAACAGTGGATACTCAGTGACTCTCGCAGGTGCCCCTTCCTACTACCAGCCCGTCAACAACCACGGAAAAGTTCCCTGCTTGCTAGGTCCAGCCAGTTCCCTGTTTCTGGCCTAGGCAGCCTGTACCCCATGGGGGCACTTCCTGCTTTGCTCAGCAGGTGTGGAAAAGCCTTGACCCAAGGCCAAGGAATTTCCCAACTTGACTTTCTCCAAAAATATCTGAATCTCAGCCTTGGGGAGAGTCTTCTTCCAAGTTTGTTTCTTCCTTGGGTATTTTCTCTCTGCCATAGTGTATTCTTGAGCCTTCTCTGTACTTTCTTATGGTTAACTCCCCGTTATAGTTAATAAATTCTTTTAACTTTCCCTGTTCAAATTGCTGTGTTGTTTCCTGGCTCCTAATGGGGATATTGACAGATATATCTACTTGCTTGCTGGGTGACCCTGGGTAAATCCCTTTACCCCTCTGAGCCTCCATGTACTATGAGGATAATAGCAGCACTACCTAACCCAGAGGTTTGTAGTAGGATTAAATGAGCAATGTATGTAAAGTGCTTAGTAGAGAAATGTACACATTTTTTTGTTGTTGTTTCTTGCTGGAAGATAAGAGGTTGGGTGAGAAACAGGGATGGTGAAAAAGACTACCTGACTAAAGGAATTTTTTAAAGGATCATTAATAAAGCCTACTGATGATGAGCTGCAAATAAATAGAATTAATAAAATAAATTTAAATTAATAAAATGACTTTCCTCTCCTTTTTTAGAGATGGCCGCCTGGGAAATAAATTTTGCAGTCACTGAAATCACGTGGCAGAGATCTATGGGTAATATTGGTTGGAACCCACAGAAAGTTATACAACAGCTAAAAACTGGATATCACTTCATTACAATAGCCAATTGAGGATATAAAAACCATCACCCCCAAACCACCCCAAAATAGAACAGCGTCAGTGACTCTTTCCATCTTGAAATTTCAGGAGGATCATTCTCCTTGTCTGTTTATCTGCACATGAATCTAGAGCAGTGATTAGATTTCTCATGTGTTTTTATGGGGGACTCCATGTGCCCAAACAAGAATCACAAGAACTCTGTCTCCCTCCATACCTTATTTCTCCATTCATTCAGAGAATTGGGCAAGAGTAGAAAAGTAAACATACTACATTGGGGAGGGTATGTGCTATGATGAGTGCTGTGAAATGTGTAAACCTGGCGATTCACAGACCTGTACCCCTGGGGATATAAAAATACATTATATGTTTATTAAAATAAAATAAATAAGTAAATAAAAATTAAAAAATTTAAAAAAGAAAAGTAAACATACTATTTTTAAAGAATGTTTTTTCTTCCTCTCTTGGAGTCTAAATATTATTGGTGCAAAGATTCTCTTATAAATATAGACAAATGTAGAATCTTGTTTCGAATTTTGGAAATAATCAACTTATCCGCATAAACATTGACATTGATTTTCACACTTTTTGTTTTAAAATTGGTGTGTGTGTGTGTGTGTGTGTGTGTGAACGCACATTGATATCCATGGGAAAGATAATTTGTCCCCCAGGCCTTACAATCCTCTTACATATAATTCAGCTGCTAAAACATAAAGCTTTGCTCTTCAGGCTATCCTATCTGACAGCCTGATCACTTCTGAATGTTTCTGTTCAAACATTCAAAATACTCAGGAATAAGTCCTTTACCCCACCCTGATAAATGCTGCTCTTACACGTTCCTAGCATTGAAAACAGGAATTTTACCAAGTGTCTTTAGATTTGTACATGCCATCCCTGTAAATCTACAAAGAATTAACATATGGTTTCCTTTGGGGGACTCTTTATTACATAAATAAATAAGATATACACACAGAAATGATATACACACAGAAATGCCCCTCTATGTATCCAAGTATAGTAGAGTACTAAGGAAGACATAGTATCACTAGTTAGAAGTGAATTTCATTGCATCTTTTTGTTTCAGTCACCTCCTTTGTTCTCTGGGTTAGCAAAGTTCAGGAAGACTTGTTCCAGCGTTATCTGACTGATGGAATAGTCTTCTAAACTGAATTCCTCTTTAACTTCCTCCAAAATACCAAACACCTTTAGCAATGACAGCAATAAAAAAGTACAGTTACCATTGCAGCCATCCCCTCCAGCGCCCAACCCAGGTGAGCCTCTCCACCACTTCCTCCATCTCCTACCAAGTTATTGTTTGATGACAAAAGGCACAGACAGGGGAGATGAGAAAATGACAGATCATTGAGAATCTGTGAGGAAGCAGTTCTCTGTTTCCATTTTCTTGAGGGAGACAAAAACTGTGATTTGGAGGTGGAAATTTGAAGCAATTAAACTCTAGGAACCATTGAAAAGTGACTTATAGTCTCTGCTCCTTCTACAAAATTAGGCTCCCATTCTGTGTGACAATCCCAAACACTTCCCATCATTAGTGCTTTCTTAACAAATAACATTAGAAGAGCATGGTTGCTACAATCACCTTTCCCCAGCCATTGTCCTCTCTGGGAATGTAGTAGTTAAGAATCCCTTGATTCTCCTGTTTTAATTCACTACCTAGGAAAGGAAAGATAGATGAATAATCTTACAGATTTCATTTTAAAGTTTTAAAATATTGCAACATCATCTTAATTATACACAACAAAGAGATGAATAAATGTGGCAAATAAAAGAGGGACGTTATCCAAAAGCTCACCTCTTTAGTATACACGACATGGTTACTTCTTTCAGCAGGCTTCAGTCATAAAAAAAATTATTAGCTCATATGCACAATGTAAAAAACTTGAGTCTTCTAAAATGCTCTTGTTACTATAAATCAAGTTTTGAGACTATGAACTGCCAGGATTTTCATTCTGGTTGTGTATGTATGCATGTAGAGTGTGTTTGCTGGGGAGTAAAGCGGGGCAAGGCTTACTACTCTTCACACACCCTGTGAAAGAGGAAATCACACATATAAATCCCCAGATGTCAGGTTGTGTGTTCTTATTTCTGTTACAGGTGAATAAGAATCCACTGTTGGAATGAGAGAGGGAAGGGAGGCTATCCATTTCATACTTATCATTGCATATTTTCAAATTATTACCAGTTCAATTAATTGGGGTTATAATTGTTTTAAAATATATGTTAAAGTAATCAAAGAAGTCACGAGGCTGAGGTGGGTCCAGTATCTTGGTAGCCTGTAAGCAAATCAAAACCTAAACCAGAGTAAAATGCACTTGAATCTCAGAAAACAAAACTCAAGAACAGACAGCTACAAATAGCCAACTAAATTTTTGTAAATTAGACAACTGCTTAAGCTATGGCAAACCAAATATTCCCTTCCTTACCCACACGTCTTTTCTGTGTAAATCTCTCCCTTAGCTCGTGGTTGTGGAGTCCTCCTCATCACCTTTAGCATGGCACTGCCCAATTAAAATTGATATATGCTCTAATAAACTCTTGAAAATTGTAATATGCACCAGTTTATCTTTTAACAGTTCTGGTGTCAGAACATGGGTCCAAAAGTGCCCTCCTGTCCAATGGCTCTGGGAGCAAAGAACAAACACACATAGGTACTCGCTGAGCCCTTTGTGCTCACTACTTTACACTGTGCTTGAAGACTGTAGCACTTCAGAGTGCCTGGCTAGACAGTTCATAAACACATGCCTCCCCCGATAAGACTAGTTGAAAAGCAAAGGAGTCTCTGGAAAACTGGACGATTTGAAGGTTTCTGGGCTGGAAACTGTTGGATTCTTGTTGCAGCTCAATGGACTCATCCAGGGAGTAAATGCTTGACATAGGAGGAACATTTATCTTAGGAGGTCACCCACTCCATGCACTCGCTGTCTGCACACCCCACATTTTGTTCATGCATTGTACAAATAATTTTATTTAGTTGTCTGGGTGTTCTTGTAGTTCGCTAAACCTCTTTATAAGGATTATTCTAAATTCTTCATCAGATAGTTCATAGATCTCTCTTTAGGGTCAGTTATTGGAGATCTATTAGTTTCTTTTGGTGGTATTATGTTTACCTGATTCTCCGTGGTCCTGCACATTTGAGTAAGTAGTCTCCTAGACTTTATAGGCTCACTTCAGCAGGGACAGACCTTCCCCCATCATCTTGAGGTATTGGACTATTTATGTGGTAACTTCCATGGGCAGGCTATGCTTGTTATCAGGGTCTTGGTTTGGGTAGGTCCAATGCTTGTGCTCTGAGGTGGGGGGAGAAGAGGGGTGGCTATCTGTGTTCTATGGTTTGATTATCCTACCAGCTGAGCTTGCATTCAAGCATTACCTGGGTTCTGTAACCACTTCTGTGCAGATGAAGTACAGGCTGTGTTCCTTACCAGGGTGGTGCCAGTAGGTGTTTGGACTCCAAATTGGAGTAGGGCGAGGGGCTAAGCACCATTGCTTTTGTTTGGGGGAGGCCTTGGGCTGTGCTCCCCAATGGGATGGTGTTACCATCTGGTCTCTTGTGTTACAGTGGAGCCACAAGAAAGGTCTAAGAGTCAGATAAGGCCTAGGTTGTGCTCTAAAATTATGCAGGGGCTATGACTGTGTCTCAAACAAGGGGCAGGATGGCTGGCTGGCCCTTACGATCTAGTAAGCTGCTACCTGTGTTTCATTGTTGGGTAAGGTCACAGGCTGGGCTACTTTGGGGGGGCCTCCAGCTGTATCCCATGGTTACATGGAGCTAGAGACTGTTTCACAGTTGGGCAGAGTCACTGTTTGGGTTCTGTCTTCAGATAGGGCCACCAGGTATGTTCCATGACTATGTGGGGTTATGGCTGGGCTCCATAGGCTTTGTTCAGCAACTGGGCAAGGTCACAATCTAGGATCTGCTGGTGAGCAGTACCACAGGCTAGGTTCCAAGGCTGTCCAAGATCACTGTGCATGCTCCCTGGTTATGTGGGGCCAGAGACTATACTTAACAGTAGGACAGGACTATTGGTTTGGTTCCCAGTCCCAGCTTCCTGATCAGGTCGGTCATAGGCTATACTCAGCAGTTGAGTGTGGCTGCAAATTTGCTTCTCTCTCCAGGTAGGGCTATAGAAAAAGCTTCATAGCTGGTACAGCTTGTTGGCTGGGGACCCATGTAAGGCAGGCTGCCCACTGAGTTCACTGGTCAGATAGGGCCAATGGTTCAGCTCCACAACTGGGCAGATCTATCAGCTGGAATCTCTGACAAGATAATGATGAAAATACAGCTGTAGGGTGGCCTCATTGGCTTCCTGGGTTCTCTGGCCAGACTTCACCATTGGGCAGGACTGGAGGCTATACTCATCAGTTGGTCGGTAATTTGCATTTGCTTCTCTGGGCAGCAAGGCTGTAGAATGGGCTCCACACCTGGCACAGCTTGTTGACTGGGGACCCAAATCAGGCAGAAGTACCCTCCAGCTCCCAGGCCAGACACAGCACCAGCTCAGCTCTGCAGATGAGCAGAGCAGCTGACTGGGAACTCTGCTCCAATGCCAGTACAATTAACAGTGTGGTCTGCCACGATCTGAGTGCTGGTTGCTTTAAGGACCACCCACCTTCTCTGTTCCAATGCGATGCTCAGTGGTAAATCTCCTCATTGATCTCTGTAAAGTGAGACCCAAGTGGGCCTCCCAGAAAGTGTCCAGGAATACTGGAGAACCTGATGTTCACCTTTGGCTCTCTTTTTCCCACTAGAGAAACGATAGGCCTGGGAGGGCATTCTCAATGTGCCGGCCTGGGGAAAAGGGTGATGAGGTCAGTATGTAGCTGCTCCTCTTACCCTTCTTATGTGGTCCTTCTCAGTCTCTGCTGTCCAGGAGGCTGCTTTAGCCTCATTCCCAGGTTTTGGGATTTTCACAGTGGTGTCTCATCTATGGATAATTCCTAGTTGTTCTTCTTGTAACTGGGACTGCAGTCAAGAATGACCCATCTTGTTATCTTGATGACATCACTCAATGTTATAAGTTTCATTCATGCTGTTTCATATAGTTATAATTCACTCATTTTTCCTTTCTGTACAGTAATTTGGTATATGATACTTCATAATTTATTTCCATTCATTCATTTTCCATGCTGATAGACATATGGGGTGCTTCTAGAGTCTGAATATTGTGAACATCACTGATTTAAATATTAAATTTTACTTTTCTCATAGGACGGGTAGATGCAAGTATCTAAGATATACCTAAAAGTGGAATTTTGGGGCATTGCTCTTTTTATAATTGGTTGTACCAACTTTGGTTTCACCTCAGAGGTGTGAAAAGTGGGAAAGGGTGTCACTCCCACACTTCAAACAAGGAAAGCTTGGACAAATTGCAAAGTAATGTCTTTTTAACTTATCAGTTCTGTGATTAGGCAAACACTGGACAAACAACTAACAAAATATGTGGGGAGAGATAGGTACCTGCAGGAAGAAACAGGATGAAAGTATTTGCTTATAGAAGGCAAGCATTGATGGACACCAGATAGTAAGATTTTGCTAAAATTTTAATATATTGTTAAAAGTTGTATATTGGAGCTAGCATAAAATCATGAAGACCATTCTTTTCTTTTAATCTCTCTTATTCAGTTTGCTTTAGTAGTGTTTTTTTATATACAGCAGAGAGTTGGAATTTGCTTGTCAGGCAAACTGAAAAAGTTTTTTTTTTCATTTTTTTTGGAGTTAAGACTTTTTATTGATTGATTGATTGATAGTACCAATATGTTCTGAAGCAGTTCCCCTACATTGTTCTATATTTACATGGAAATGGAAATGCACAGATTTGTGTACATACATAAATGAACACACTCTCAGTAAGGTAGTTGGTTCTGCTTCCTGTTATATTTGCAATATACAAGGTTTATATTTTTGTTCTAATGAATAACTTCATATTAATATCTTTATACCAGTGTCCATAATCCCATCTTTTTGAAATACTGTCTTTTGGGGGCACCTGGGTGGCTCAGTTGTTGGGTGTCTGCCTTCAGCTCAGGTCATGATCCTAGGGTCCTGGGATTGAGTCCCACATCAGGCTCCTTGCTCAGTGGGGAGTCTGCTTCTCCCTCTCCTACTCCCCCTGCTTGTGTTCCCTCTCTCACTGTGTCTCTCTCTGTCAAGTAAATAAATAAATAAAAGCTTTTTAAAAATGAAAAAAAAAAATACTGCCTTTTGTTTCCATTTATGAACAACATTCTCTGTGCTAGTAATCTCTTAGTTCCTTCAAAAACATGCAATTTCGGGGCACCTGGGTGGCTCAGTGGGTTAAAACCTCTGCCTTCAGCTCAGGTCATGATCCCAGGGTCCTGGGATCGAGCCCCGCATCAGGCTCTCTGCTCATCGGGGAGCCTATTTCCTCCTCTCTCTCTGCCTGCTTCTCTGCCTACTTGTGATCTCTGTCTGTCAAATAAATAAATAAAATCTTTAAAAAAAATTTAAAAAAACATGCAATTTCAAGCAATCTTTTATCATTCACAGCTAATACCTCATATATATTCAATAAAATTTAACTTCCCATATATTCTTTGCCTTCTTCCCGTTTTTGATAATTGTATTATACATACATTTCTAAAATATATATCAATTATGTGATATTTTATCACACGAATACCCTTCATTTAGCCCTAGTTCTACAGTTATGTTTTTTCAATGTCTATTAGTTCTTTTTTTTTTTAAGGTTTTATTTATTTATTTGACAGACAGAGATCACAAGTAGGCAGAGAGGCAGGCAGAGAGAGAGAGAGAGGAGGAAGCAGGCCCCCTGCTGAGCAGAGAGCCCGATGTGGGGCTCCATCCCAGGACCCTGAGATCATGACCTGAGCCAAAGGCAGAGGCTTTAACCCACTGAGCCAACCAGGTGCCCCAATGTCTATTAGTTCTTATGCAGAAGCTTCTCTAATCATTTCTTGGTTGATCTGTAACTTTTTAGTTTGTATTTTCCTCAGAAAGGGCTGACAGGAACAACATTCCCTTGTCCTTATGTGTTCGTGACTGTGACTTTTAATCTTCAAAGTAATTTTGGTTGGAAGAAAAAACTTTGCTTGCATTTTTCTTTCACAGAGTATCTTAAATATCTTACATGCTCTCCTAGCATGAAACTTTGTTGTTATAAAGTCTGTGCTCAATCTGATTTTATTTCCTTTATGTATTACTTGTCTTTTTGTCTGCAAATCCAAAGGTCCCCCCTTACTTTATTATTAAAGTACAATAATTATATTAGAATATTCATTGGCATTAATAATTTGAGGTCAGTTTTTTGGGTGGGTGTCTGATTGCCTTTTCAGTGGTCTTCTTTTATTTTAGGAAATTTTCTTGATAGTATTTAGTAGTTATTCTATTCTGTGACTTTTTTCATTGTAGACTACTTTTATGGTTGTGTTGTATTAACATTCCTTTCTTTCTTTCTTACTTTCTCTCAAAAGCTTGTCTACCTTTTTGTGTGATGTTTTCCTCTTTTTCTCCATTCCAGTCTCCATTTCCCTTATACCTCCTATACTTTTTGTTCCTGGTACTTAGTTATTTCTGGAATGTTTACTTTATTAATTTATTTAAAGATTTTATTTATTTATTTGAAAGAGAGAGAACATGCACAAGAGAGTGTGCAAAGTGGCGGGGGGTGGGCAGAGGGAGAGGGGAAAGCAGACTCCCCACTGAATAGGGAGCCCAATGTGTGGCTCGATCCCAGGACCCTGAGATCATGACCTGAGCCAAAGGCAGAGGCTTAACCCACTGAGCCACCCAGGCAGCCCAAAAACCTTTAAAGTTTTGATGGATGATATTATGAACTGAATTGTATCCCCCCAAATTCATATCCTAATCCCAAATGTGATTGTGTTTGGACAAAAGGTCTTTAAGGAGGTAATTAACATTAAATGTGGTTTTAAGGATAGGGCCTCAGTCCACTATAACTGGTGTCCCTACAAGAGGAGAAAAAGACATCAGGGATGTGCACAGAGAGATAAGACTGTGGGAAGACACAGCAAGAAGGCAGCCATTAGCAAGCCAAAGAGAGAGGTCTCAGGGAAAACCAGACTTTTTGAAACCTTGATATTGGAATTCTATCCAGGGAACTGTGAGAAAATAAATTTCTGTTGTTTAAGCCACCTTGTCTGTGGTACTTTATTATAGCATCCCTAGCAGACTTATACAGACCATATGGGCAAGTAATTGAGAATTATGCTCAAACATATGACTTTAGATATATAAATCATACAGATAGTCCTAATCTACAACTGTCCTACTAGTTAATATACAAAAGGTTGGTGAATATTATTGACATTTGAGCAATACAGGGATTAGTGTATATCTTTCAACTCCCCCAAAACTTAACTACTGATAGCCTACTGTTGACCAGAAGCCTTACTGATGGTCAGTTAACATATGTTGTGTATGTCATATGTATTATATGCTGTATTATTATAATATAGTAAGAGAAAAGAAAATGCTATTAAGAAAACTATAAGGAAAATATATTTACTATACTATACTTACCTAAAAAAAAAAATCCCTGTGTAAGTTGATCCATGCATTCAAACCCATGTTGTTCAAGGGTCAACTGTATTTGTTTGTAGGTTTTTTTCTGTGAAAACTTCTTATCACAACCAGGCACAAGAATTTTATAAGAACAAACATTGAAAAGGATCTCCAATGGTACATGGGTGGCTCAGTTGGTTAGGCATCCAACTCATAATTTTGGCTCAGGTTATGATCTCAGGTTGTGAGATTGAACCCCCACATTGGGCTCCACACTCAGCATGGGTGCCTGCTTAAGATTTTCTCTCTCCATCTATCCCTCTCCATCCTGGTTTGTGCACCCTCTCTCTCTAAAAATATTTTTAAAAATAAAAAGGATATCAATATGGAAGATCAATAAGTATCAATATCTCACAAGAAATAGTTATTGGAGATGCTACCAGGGTGGTGAAAACAACTAATATGATTTAACACATCTCTAACAAAGTTAGCCAAACCAACCTAATTTACCTGGGAAAACTGTTGCAATGTAGGTTTTAAAATCCTCTAATTCATTCTCATCTGTATCCATCTTGAACTTAACCTTCAGAATGTAAACATTGCCAAACTTGTTCTTGAGGTGCTGAGGGCTACCCAGGCACATGAATTTTCCCTTCACCATGATGGCCAGCCTGGTACAGAGGGCATCACATTCTTCCATGCTAGCAAAACAAGACACCAGAATGATGTAAGGCTGAAAAGATCTCCATTGGAAGATATTTTGTAGTTCAACTTTCCAGTATTTTGTAACTCTTTCAAATGGGAAGTTGCATTCGCCCATCATCATCATGGAAAGTGGAGACACTTTCAAGTACAAAGTAGTTGAAGGCCAAATTCTCAAATGGAACAGATCATAAACTTTCTGCCCTCTCCTCTCAGTGAGAATTCTTAATCATTCCTTTCTCTAGGATTCAGTAGGAGCTCATACTTAGGCACATTTACTGTCCAATATTACAATCCCCAGGTAATGCCCTCCCATAGCCATGAAAACACTTCCAACACTTAATCAAGCCTCCCAATAAACCACACCTGTGAGAGGTAATGATGATGACTTTGCCACTTTCACGTGCCCTTGTTACTGTGTTCCAGAGCAGGCGCCGGGCCACTGGGTCCATGCCGGTTGATGGCTCATCCAGGAAGATGACTGAGGGCTTTCCCATTAGGGCAATGGCATTACTCAGTCTACGTTTGTTTCCTCCACTTTATGGTCAAGAAAGCAGGAGCAGAGATTAAATTACGTTACAGTAATTTAATACATCAAACATCTATTTAACACATTAACAGAAAACAATTTGCCTGTTTCCAAAATGCTGAGTCAGGGAACAAGCAGTGGTACTAAAAATGCTGATTACATGCAGCTCAACCAAGGCACCAGACCCAAAACCACCTGTATAAATCAAATCATTTTCATTTGAAACGTAGAAAGGTGACTTTTGTTTACAACATCAATTTTAGTCAGGTTATCAGTGCAATTTATAATCTCATTCTTGAGATTCCTTGGGATTCCTAGATATATAAACTACATAGTGGCCAGGCTAATACAAAGAACCTTACATTTTCCTTATTTGAAAGACACAGAACTATAGAGGTAGAAAAACAGGCTCTTTTGTAATTCAATGGCTACAATTCTAATAGCACCAAGATTTTGAGTTCCATCTCTGCAAAGGGAAGATATGATACTGTCTAGGTCTGCTTTACTGCAGGCATCTAAATCCTGGCAGGGCATGAGATTGTTTCATAGTTGCCTCTGTCTGTCAGTGGAACTCTGGTTAAATAGTCAGCACCCATTCCAAAGAGCAGAAACACAGGAGACTCATCAATATTAGCTGCAATGAGAGCACCAGTGTAAAATCTCACCTGTAAGTGTAAATAAACGTGTCAGCATAGAGTTCCAGATTCAGTGACTGCAACAATTTATTCACATATTGTGTAATCTGGGTCTCAGGAACCCCCCACAACCTGGCATACATGACCATAATTTCCCGGGCAGTCATGTAATCCAGCAGAGCATCAAACTGTGGACAATAGCCAATTTTTGACCTTACCTGAAATAAGAGAATAACGATGGATACAATTCAACTATCTTACTGAGCATATAGTAAATACAGATAATATAGAAGACCTGTAGTTCTCCAGCTCATGCCTCTAAAAAGGTTAGAACTCACAGAGTTTTTCCAAAGAATTTCTCCTCCAGTGGTTATAGAATCATTCCATCTGGAGGTTACTGTCATATATTGGAACACAAGTGTGCAAAACTATGGATTTTTCTATAATGATGTTATCTCCATATATATGCTGTAATCAATCTATGAAATAAGTGGAAAATAATCTTAAATTAACAGTACACCTATTTACATAAGTATATGCACCTGGAGAAGCAGAATGAGCTAGAAAGAGGTCAGTCTACCATCGGCTCAAACTTCTCTAGAGGAAATTCTGATTACCCTAAAAAGTAAGAGATCTAAACAACCAGTGTGATGTACAATGTTAATAACTGGGTGGGTATTTTTGAATAACGGTACCTTGTTTTCTCTTATAAGTCTTCATTGGTTTAGTCTCAAGGGATGCTAGAATATCATAACTGAAGACTGTCTAGAAGGAGATGTTCGACAATAATATCTAGGTTCAGCTCAGTGACATCCTACTTTCTGATAGTGGCAGTAGATAGTTGGGCAATAACAGGGTCTTCCGCAGCTCTTTTATATGCCATATGACTTTATGACCATCGTTTAAAATGTAGGTGAGTAGAACTAAGATCCTAGCTCTTACTCCAGCCATATATTGATGGTAAAGGAAGACTTAATGTACTATAAAAATTTTTATAATATTTAGACAAAATATCTGACTAAAATTTTAGTTAACATCAGTAATAAAAACAGTGAATATTTTAAAAACCTCTATACTTTACAAGTTTTAAAAGAAATTTCTAAGACTACACTCAATTCAGGTGTTAGAACTCAATACATCTTGCAATATTTTGAACAAAAAATATTTTGATACAGTGAGAAGGCCACTTTTTTTTTCATTTTTAACAATGAAAGCTTATTAATTAAATAAATAATTCATTTGTATTTCCCTGATGGCTGGTGATGTTGAACATTTTTTCATGTGCCTGTTAGCCATTTGTATGTCTTTTTTGGAGAAAGGTCTGTTCATACCTTCTGTCCATTTTTTGACTGGATTATTTTTTTGGGGGGGTGTGGAGTTTGGTAAGTTCTTTATAGATCCTGGATACCAGCCCTTTATCTGAAATGTCATTTGCAAATTTCTTCTCCCATTCCATGCATTGTCTCTTAGTTTTGTTTACTGTTTCCTTTGCTGTGAAGAAACTTTTTTATCTTGATGAAGTCCCAAAAGTTCATTTTTGCTTCTGGTTCCCTTGCCTTTGGAGACATGTCTTGTCTTGTCACTGTGGCCGATGTCAAAGAGGTTACTGCCTATGTTCTCATCTAGGATTTTGATGGATTCCTGTCTCACATTGAGGTCTTTCACCCATTTTGAGTTTATCTTTGTGTATGGTGTAAGAGAATGGTCAAGTTTCATTCTTCTGCATGTGGTTGTCCAATTTTTCCAGCACCACTTATTTAAGAGACTGTCTTTTTTCCATTGGATGTTCTCTCCCGGTTTGTTGAAGATTAGTTGCCCATAGAATTGAGGGTCCATTTCTGGGCTCCCTATTCTGTTCCATTGGCCTATAGGTCTGTTTTCGTGCTGGAACCATATTGTCTTGATGCTTACAGCTTTGTAATATAACTTGAAGTCAGGCATTGTGATGCCCTCAGCTTTGGTTTTCTTTTTCAATATTCCCCTGGTGATTTGGGGGACTTTTCTGGTTCCACACAAATTTTAGAATTGTTTGTTTCAGCTCTGTGAAAAATGTCGATGGTATTTTCATAAGGATTGCCCTGAAAGCATAGATTGCTCTGGGTAGCATAGACATTTTCACAATGTTTATTCTTCCAATCCGTGAGCATGGAATCACTTTGTGTCTTCCTCCATTTCCTTCATAAGTGTTCTGTAGTTCCTAGAGTATAGATCCTTTACCTCTTTGGTTAGGTTTATTTCTAGGTATCTTATGGGTTTTGATGCTATTGTAAATGGAATTGATTCCTTAATTTATCTTTCTTAAATTACATTTTTAGTGTAGAGAAATTCAACTGATTTCTGTGCATTGATTTTGTATCCTGCCATGTTGCTGAATTGCTGTATGAGTTCTAGAAACTTGTGGGTGGAGTCTTTTTGGGTTTTCCACATAAAGTATCATATCATCTGTGAAGAGAGAGATTCTGACTTCCTCTTTGCCATCTGAATTCCCTTTATTTCTTTTTGTTGTCTGATTGCTCAGGCTAGGACTGCTAGTACTATGTTGAACAATAATGGTGAGAGTGGCATCCCTGTCGTGTTCCTGACCTTAAGGGTAAAGCTTACAATGAGATACCACCTTACCATCAGTTAGAATGGCAAAAATTAACAAAACAGGAAGCAACAAGTGCTGGCAAGGATTTGGACTAAGGAGAACCCTCTTACACTGTTGGTAGGAATGCAAGCTGGTACAGCCACTCTGGAAGACAGTATTTCCACAAGATGTTAAAAATAAAGCTACCCTATGACTCAGCAATTGCACTACTAGGTATTTACCCCAAAGATGCAGATGTAGTGAAAAGGCGCATATGCACCCCAATGTTCAGAGCAGCGATGTCCACAATAGCCAAACTGTGGAAGATGCTGAGATGTCCTTCAGTAGATGAATGGATAAGGAAGATGTGGTTCATAAATACAAATGGAATATTACTCAGCCATCAGAAAGGATGAATACTACCATTTGCATTGACATGGATGGAACTTGAGGGTATTATGCGAAGTGAAATAAATCAAGCAGAGAAAGACTATTATCATGTGGTTTCATTCATATGTGGAGCATAAGGAATAGTGCAGAGCACCATAGGGGAAGAGGGGGAAAACTAAATGGGAATAAATCAGAGAGAGAGACAAACCATGAGAGGCTCTGAACTCTGGGAAACAAACTGAGGGTTACAGAAGGGTGGGGCTGGAAGGATGGAGTAACTGGGAGACAGGTACTGAGGAGGGCACGTGTTGTGATGAGCACTGGGCATTATACACAACTGATGAATTGTTGAACACTGTATCAAAAACTGTATGTTGACTAACTGAACATATAAAAATTTTTTTAAATGTAAAAAAAATAATTTAAAGTTAACTCATAACATTAAAAAAAAACAGATTCAGCAGATTCTGGAAAGATGGCAGAGTAGGAAGCTCCAATTTATCTCCCCATCTAGACTATATTACACTGGCAGAATCTGACTGATAGAACTATTTTGGAACTCTGGAGTATATTGAAAGCTTTGGAATTCCAAGAGACGATTTAGACCATAAATTGGGGTTAATTTTAATCCATTCCAGCTTTTGGCACACTAGCACTTACCATCCTTTATTCCTAGCACTATGGTAGCATCTGTGCATGTGTTCCTGGAGCAGCTTGCAAAGAGCTGGGGGAGCCAGCTGGCCTAAAGGGATCCTGTCCTCCAAATATTGGGCCTCTGTGTTCTAATTGCTTATTGCTGCTTCTTTCACAAACAGGAAAGTAGAGCCCATTCAAAGGAAGAAAATAAGTCAATAGACACTGTCCCTGAGTAAGACCTGATGATAGATCTGTTACAC
Organism: Martes martes; assembly: GCF_963455335.1. Lineage (NCBI taxonomy): Eukaryota > Metazoa > Chordata > Mammalia > Carnivora > Mustelidae > Martes > Martes martes. The sequence continues at coordinate 25,189,482 of NC_137906.1, forward strand.
AAATACTTTAAAACTACTTTCTTAAAGATGATCAAAGAACTAAAGGAAGACATGGAGAAAGTCAAGAAAACAATGTATAAACATAATGGGAATTATCAGTAAAGAGATAGAAAATCTAAAGAGAATCTAAAAGAAGTCCTAGAACTATTAAATTTAATAACTGAAGTGAAAAATTCACTGGAGGGGTACAAAGGCAATTTTGAGTAGGCAGAAGAAAGAAGAAGGAGATAAAAAGATAGGATAATGGAAATCACTGAGCCCATCAAACAGAAAGAAAAAAGATTGAAGAAAAGTGGATGAAGCCTACAAAACTTGTGCAATACTATCAAGTGGATGAACATGTATTGTTAGGGTCTCAAAAGAAGAGAGTGATAAAGAGATAGAAAGAATAGTTGAAGAAATGATGGCTAAAAACTTCTCAAATTCAGTGAAAGACATGCATATGAACAATCAAGAAGTTCAATGAATTCTTGTCGAGATGAACTCAGAGACCCACATCAAGATGAATTAAAATCAAACTTTCCAAAACCAAAGAGAGAATCTTAAAGAAGAGACATGAGATCCTCAATAAGATTTCTCATTAGAAAACTTTTAGGTCAGAGAGCAGTGGGCCAGGGGTGCCTGGGTGGATCAGTTGGTTAAGCGTCTGCCTTTGGCTCAGGTCCTGCATCGGATTCCCTGCTCAGCGGGGAGTCTGCTTCTCGCTCTCCCTATGCCCCTCCCCACTCATGCTCTCTCTCTCTTGCCCTCAAATAAATAAATAAAATCTTGAAAAAGAAGAAGAAAAAAGCAGTAGGCCAAAATATTCAAAGTGCTAAGATTACTCAGGTCATGATCTCAGGGTTGTGGGATTGAGCCCCACATTGGGCTCCACACTGGGCATGGAGCCTTGAGAATGCTTCAGATTCTCTCATTCTCTTTCCCTGTCTCCTCCTCCCACTCACTCTTTTGCTCTAAAAAAATATATACATGATCCAACTATGGGCTGTCTACAAGATACTCACTTTAGATCCAAGGATACAAATACATTGAAAGTAAAAGGATGGAAAAAGGTATCCCATGCAAATAGTAACGAAAATGGTAGGCTAATTATACTAATATCAGACTAAATAGGCTTAAAAAATATGAGAAAAAGGACATGAAATATTAGTAAAAATTTCAATGCAGCAAAAAATACAAGAGTTATAAATATCTATGCAACTAATAACATATCATAAAATATATGGTGCAAAAAATTGATAGAATTTAAGGGAGAAATAGTTGTACAATAACAGTTTGATACCTCAATACCCACTTGAAAATACAACCAACCAACTAGATTAGGAAACATAGAGAACACTCTATCCAACAACAACAGCATATACATTCTTTCCTTTTTAAATTTAATTTTCTACTATGTTTAGCTAGCCAATATATAGTGCATCATTAGTTTTTGATGTAGTTAAGTGTACATGGGATATTTTCCAGAATGGAACATACTTTAGGCCATAAATTGTCTCTATGGATTAAAAAAGACGGATATCATACCAAATACTTTTTAACTACAATGTGAAGAAGTTAAAAATGAATTACAAAATCAAACTATAAAATTCATAAATTTGTAGAAATTGAACACCCTTTTAAACAAGGGATCAAAGAAGAAATCACAAAGAATGTTAGAAAAATGTAAAGATGAATGAAAATGAAAGCAGAACGTACCAAAACTTATATGGCTCAGTGAAAGTACTGCTTAAGAGCCAAATTGTAGCTTTAAACACTTACATAAAAAATAACATCTCAAATCCACAATCTAACTTTACAACCAAGGAAACATAAAAAGAAGAGACTAAACACAAAGCTAGCAGAAAGCAGGAAGTAATAGAGCAGAGCAGAAATAAATGAAAGAGAGAAGAGAAAAACAATAAAGAACATCAGTGAAACCAAAAGTTGGTTCTTTGAAAAGATAAAAAAATTGACAAACCTCTAGCTAAACAGACTAAGGAGGGAAAAAGGCAAGGTCCAATGCTTCACAACATCGGATTTGGCAATGATTTCTAAAATATGACACCAAAGGCAAAGAAAAGATTGGACTTCATGAAAATTTAAAAATGTTGTGCATCAAAAAACCACTATCAACAAAGTAAAAATGCGGAGCACTGGGTGTGGTGAAAAAACAATGAATACTGTTACGCTGAAAATAAATAAAAAATTTAATTTAAAAAAAAATGCAACCCACAGAATGGGAGGAAGAAACTAAATTTTTTTAAAAAATTTTATTTATTTATTTGACACACAGAGAGAGATCACAAGTAGGCAGAGAGGTAGGCAGAGAGAGAGAGGGAAGCAGGCTTCCCACTGAGCAGAGAGCCTGAGATCATTACCTGAACCGAAGGCAGAGGCTTAACCCACTGAGCCACCCAGGTGCCCTGAAGAAACTAAATTTTATATCCCATAAGAGATTAATACCTGGGACTTATAAAGAAGACCTAAAAGTCAACAACAACAACAACAGATTGATTCAAAAATGGGCAAAGGAGTTGAATAGACATTTCTTCAAAGAATATAAACAAATGGCCAATAAGCAAGAAAATAGGCAAATCAAAACAACAATGAAATATCACTTTGCATTCATCATGAGATACTCTCTCAGAACGTTTTGAAATGATCATGTGATTTTAACCTTTTATTCTATTAATGTAGAGATCACATTTATTGATTCTATTTGTTGAACTATCCTTGCATCTCAAGGATGAATCCCACTTGATGTGGGTGCATGATGCTTGAATTGCACTACTGAATTCAGTTTACTAGTATTTTGTTGAGAATATTTGCATCTATATTCATCAGCAATATTGGCCTATGGTTTCCTTTTATTGTAGTGTCCTTATATGGGCTTTGGTGTGAGAATAATTTTGACTTTGTAAACTGAGTTTGAAAGTGTTACCTTCAATTTTTTGGAAGATTTTGGGAAGAAGTGGCATTAATTCTTTAAACATTGGGTAGACTTCACCACTGAAATCATCTGGTCCTGGGCTTTTCTTTCTTAGAGGAGGTTTGATTATTACTACAATTTCCATAGTCATTATTGGTCTGTTTGGATTTTATATAGCCAGAAGGAGAATTTCCAGACCATATGATAATTCTATTTTGGAGGGGCACTGACATAAAGTTTTCCACATCAGTATCTTTTTTAAATTGTTAAGACTTGTTTTGTGACCTAACATGTCATCCAAACATGTCATCTAACATACTCCTTGTGTGCTTGAAAAGAATGTATATTTTTTTGCTGTTGTGTTAAAAGTTCTGTTTGTCAGGTCCATTTTGATATACAATGTTGGTTAAATTCACTCTTTACTGATTTTCTGTCTGGGTGTTCTATCCATTACTGAGGTTTCCTGTTATTGTATCAGTTTCTTTTTTCAGATCTGTTGGTATTTGTTCATATAGTTAGGTGTTCTGATGTTAGGTCCATATATATTTACAATTATTATATCCTCCTATTGAATTGACACTTTTTATCATTAGAGTCTCCTGACAGTTTTAATTAGTTTACTTTGTCTGACATAAGTCTAGTCATTCCTGCTTTCTTTTGCTTACCAATTGTATGAAATATGTTTCCTTAACTTCACTTTCAGCCAATGCATATCCTTGAATCTGAAAGAGTTTTTTGTAGACACATCACAGTTGGATCTCTTTTTTTTTTCATTTTCTTTTTTCCTTTTTTTAAAATTTAAATTCAATTAGCCAAGGTATAGTTAGTTTTTGATATAATGTTCAATGATTCATTAGTTGAATGTAACACCCAATGCTCATTCTATCACATGCCCTCTTTAATTCCCATGACCCAGTTACCCCATTACCCCACCCACCTCCCTTTCCACAACCCTCAGTTTGTTTCCCAGAGTCAAGTGTCTCACATTGTTTGTCTCCCTCTCTGATTTTTTCCCATTCAGTTTTCCCTCCCTTCCCCTATTGTCCTCTGCACTATTCCTTATGTTCCATATATGAATGAGGCAGTCCTAAGAGGGAAATACATAACCATCCAAGCATCTCTCAAAAAATTAGAAAAATCCCAAATGCACAAGGTAAACTTACACCTAAAGGACCTGGAGAAAGAACAGCAAATAAAGCCTAAGGCAAGCAGGAGAGGAGAAATAATAAAGATTAGAGCAGAAATCAATGAAATAGAAATGAGAAAAACAGCAGAACCATCAGTGAAACTAGAAGCTGGTTCTTTGAAAGAATTAATAAGATCACAGTTGGATCTTATCCATTCAGCCTGTTTTTGTTTTTTTTTGTTTTTGTTTGTTTGTTTGTTTTTTGGCGGAGGGGCAGGGAGTTTAGTCTGTTGAGACTTACTGATAGAGAAGGATTTGTCATTGCCATTTTGTTAACTGTTTTTTGTTTGTCTTATAGTTCTTCTGTCCCTCTTTTTCTCTCTTGCTGTATTCCTTTGTGTGTCATTGTTGTTGCTTTTTGATTGACTGATTGACTGACAGGTGTTAATTCCTTTTCCTTTTCTTTAATGTAACTTCTCAGATATTTCCTTTGTGGTTACCAAGGGGCTTACACCAAATGTTTTATAACAGTCTCTTTTAAGCTCTTTTTAACAACTTAAATTCTCTGCTTTTCTCTTTTTCCTCCACATTATATGCTATTTATGTCACAATTTATATCTACCTGTCTTGTATTATATATCCATTAACATAACTTAGTTACAGCTGTTTAAATACTTTTTTCTTTTCTATTTTTCTAAGATTTTATTTATTTAACAGAGAAAGACACAGCAAGAGCGTGAACAAAAGCAGGGGGAGTGGGAAAGGGAGAAACAGGTTTCCTGCTGAGCAGGGAGCTCCATCCTAGGATCATGGGATCATAACCTGAGCCAAAGGCAGACACCTAAAAATTGCCAGGTGCCCCTAAATATTTTTTTTTAGCTTTTACAGTATAATTAAAAGCAATTTACCCACCACCAATATAGTAAAACATTGCTGGTTTTGATCTTTATCAATGAGCTTCATATTTTGTTAGGCTCTCATATTGTTTAGTGTCCTTTCTTTTAACTTGAAGAACTCTGTTTAGTCTTTTTGTTTTGTCTTGTTTTGTTTTTTTTGGTTTTGTTTTGCTGTTTTTTTTTGTAAGAGTGTTCTAGTGGTGTTAAACTCCCTCAGCTTTTGTTTGTCTAAGAAAGTCTTTATCTCCCCTATATTGAAGTACACATTTGCTGGGTATAGTACTCTTTGTTGGCAATTTTTGTCTTTCAGCATTTTGTTTTGTTTTTTATTTTATTTTATTTTTTGACTATATCATCCCACTCACTTCTAGCCTGTTTCTGCTGAACAATTTTCTGAACATTAATGGGGGTTCTCTTGTATGTAATAAGTCACTTTCCTCTTGCCATTTGCAAAATTCTTTGTCTTTAACTTTTCATAATTTGATTATGTGTCTCAGTGTGGGTTTCTTTGGATGCACATTTTTCTTTTAATGCTTTGGTCTTCTAGATCTGATGCCTATGTCCTTCCCCAGTTTTGCAGTTTTTATCCATCTTATTTGAATAAGCTTTCTGCTCCTTTCTCTTTCTTCCTTCTTAAGCTTCCGTAATGCATATATTGGTCCTCCTGACACTGTCCCTTATGTTTCTCATGCTATCTTCACTTTTTTCATTTCTTTTCCTTTTTCTCTGATCAGAGGATTTCCACTGACTTGTCTTTGAAATCTTATCCTTTCTTCTGCTTGATGTAGTCCACTGCTGAATTCCTCTATTGAATTTTTCAGTTTAGTTGTTGGATTCTTCAGATATATGATTTTTGATACTTTTATGCTTCTCTTTGTTGAAATTCTCATTTAGATCATTCTTTGGTCTCCTGTACTTGGTTAGCATACTTAAAATCATTGCTTTGAACTCTCCGGCAGATAAACCACCTATCTCATTAGGGTCTTTTCTGGATATTTACCTTCCTCTTTTGTTTATAATATATTTCACTGTCTCTTCATTTTTCCTTTCTATATTGCATTAAATAAATTAATTAAATAAAAAAGCCAACTCTCCCTGCCTAGATAAGCTGGCCTCACATAGGAGAAGAAATCATCTGGCCAGGGGTTCTCCAAACCTCTTAAAACTTTGTGCTTGTCAAAACCATTGCTTATGTTAGTGACCCTGGGAGATTAGGGTGTATCAAATCCCATCAAGCAGAGGAAGAGCCCACAAGCTCATTCAGGTTCCTGGAAGAGTACTAATTGCTTGCCCCATTAGTTCCCAGATGCAGATTAATTTGAAGTTCAACTTCTGTTGGGATGTTAGATATGTAGTCTAGTCCCTCCTGGCAAGAAACTGGGAGCTGGGTATGTTGGCCTACTTGCTTTGTGCTGAGCCATCCTGTCAGACCCAGAGCCAGAAGATTTGGGGACCAGTCCCTTGGGTGGAAGCCATAAAAACTGAGGAGCTACATGTATGGTTTAAACTTCTCAGTGCTCAGGCAGAAGCTGGGAATTGGGGATTCCCTCCTGAATGTAAGACACTGTGTTGTAGGTGGGGTTTACAGAGAGAATGTGTTCCAGCTTATCCTACCCTTTTTTATGTGAGTATTTCCTCAATTGTATGATGTGTAAGAATCTCCCAATTCATTTCTGGATTTCTCGCAGAAGGAAATGATCTCTGTGTAACTATTTATTCGTGTATCCATGGAATGAGGGAAAGTTAGAAGCCTCCTATTTCACCATCTCATTCTCCAGTAGTTTCAAAGAACAGTAAAGACACTCTTGTCTTAGATTCTCAGAGTAAGGCTGCTCTTATTATCCTATCACTTCCCTCAAAAATGTATTTCTCCCTCTGAAATCCACTGGCTGAGTCCACAGTATCCATATCAATACCTGCCATGATTCCTACCTATCACTTTCCACTACTTTCCTCTTATCTCTCCCCCAAGTAATCATGCTACTCACATCTCAGATAGTAATCGTTTCTCACCTCTAGAAGATTTTTGGTGATACTTAAGTTCTCAATAAACACATCCCCAGAGGTAGCAGTCTCTTCTCCAGTCAATATTTTGAAGGTAGTAGTTTTTCCAGCTCCATTTAATCCAAGCAATCCAAAGCATTCCTTCTTTTGGATTCCAAGGGAGATATTTCTGACAGCCAAAACAGCTGGACATGTAAAATATATCTTAAAAAATGCAGAAAACACAATATAGCAAAGGATATTCATAGGTTAAATTAAAAAAATACACCAGACCCCTATGGACCACTACGGACCTCAGACAACTTCACAAAAACTCTCCTACTCTATTGGACTAATACACACAGATTCAGAAGACCACAGTGAGCCCTTGATGCTAATGACATGATCTTTAATAGGAATGAAATCATAAATTGGCCATTGAACAATATTACCTTTGTGAGTTCCTTAATAAGTACTGTGAAATTCAGGGATTCCTGAGGTTGCTCCGGGATTCTGTTTCTCTCATATTGCACATCATCATCTTCAGATTGCCCAGATAATTCTGTGTACATTATTTCCTATATTTTCAAAAACAGCATCATAGAAATGGAGACCTCTTAGACATCTAGTCTAGATAACTGGTTGGTTTCAGGAAGGCTTAACTGGGGATTAATCTCAAAGATGTCAGAACAGAAATTTCAAATCATTCCCAAAAAACTTCCTACATACCTGTCACACTGTCGTGTATAAACCTATCCCCTATTTCTGAAGTTTAAAAACTATACTCCTACCCATGAGCAAGTAGCTTGTTCCTATCAAAATGGACACTTCATCAAAAACTGGAACCATGGGCTCCTGGGTGGCTCAGTTGGTTAAGTGACTGCCTTCGGCTCAGGTCGTGATCCTGGAGTCCTGGGATCGAGTCCCACATCAGGCTTTCTGCTCACCAGGGAGTCTGCTTCTCCTGCTCTCTCCTCTCATGCTCTTTCTCTCTCTCTCTCTCTCTCACTCTCTCAAATAAGTAAATCAAATCTTAAAAAAAAACTGGAACCACAACACACACTATAAATTATAACAAATACTATTTGCTAATTACATTTATTTTATAAGATATTAATAGAACTAAGAATAGGGAAGATTAACTCTTTCTTTTCTGAAAGGAAGAGTGGAATCCAAGGACCATTTCACAAGGTAAATAAACTGAATTTAAAAAAATAAATAGGAGCTAATTAGGAGACTTATAATGGGAAGGGAGAAAAAAGGGCAGGGCATTCCACATGGTAGAAAGAGTATGAAAGAATAATCTAAGATTTGTCCATTACTCTACTTTAATTTTTAACTTCCTGTTTTGAAAAATTTTTGATTTATAGACAATTATAAACACAGGATAATACCAGTATGCATTTTAGCCTTCTAATGTTAACACCTTACATAGTCACGGTACACTGATCAAATAAAGAAATTAACATTGGTTCAATTCTAGGAACTAAAGATTTTATTGTAGATTAGTGCAAAATATGCTGAATAATTTTAATGCCACTTTTAGTCTAAACTCTTAAAGCACAACATATCCAGACAAGTGCATAAATCATAAATCCACATCTTTTTCACAAGGTCAGCATATTTATGTAACCACCCCTGATAAAGAAAACAGAGCATTACCTCAACAGTAACTGGAATCCTGACTTGTAACTCCAAATATTATATATTAGTTTTGTCTGTTTTTGAAATTTATATGAATGGAATTCTACTTTATTTTTTAATTTTTAAGTTAAGTTTAATTCCAGTAAATACACAGTTTTAAATTAGTTTTTGGTGTACAATATAGTGATTCGACAATTCTACATATGACTCATGTTCATTGTGATGTGTACTCTTAATCCCCTTCACCTATTTCACCCATTCCACCAATCAACCTCCCCTCTGGTGACTGTCAGTTTGTTAAGAGTCTGTTTCTTGGTCTCACTGTCTCTTTCTCTTAACAGAATTCTACTTTATGTAACTTTTCTGTGTCTGGCTTCTTTGGGGCAGTATTATAGTTGTGTTATTATTCCATGCTGTTCCTTATGAGTTATAGCCTGCTTCTTCTTGTTGCTATATTCTATTGTGAGAACGGACATTTCTTTGTTATGTTACATTAGTCATCATACAGTACGTCATTAGTTTTTGATGTAGCATCCCATGATTCATTTTTGCGTATAACACCCAGGGCTCATTGCAACACATGCCCTCCTTAATAACCATCATGAGGCTAACCCATCCCCCCCAACCTGTCTCCCCTCTGAAACCCTCAGATTGTTTCCTAGAGTCCATAATCACTCACGGTTCATGTCCCCCTCTGATTTCCCCTCCACTTCAGTTTTCCCTTCTTTCCCCTAATGCCCATTATATGACTGACAAACATATGGTCTGCTTCTTTCTCTTTTTTAAAGGGGGTCTATATGAATAATGCTGTGTGAACATTCTTGTAAATGTCTTTTGGTGAACATGAGTGTGCATATCTGTTGGATTTATACCTAGAAGGGGAGCTTCTGGGTCTCAGTATATGCTCCTTTTCATAAACATATGAAGACAATACTTTAGAAGGTAATGCCAGACAGTTTTCTAAAGAGTTATCAGTTTATATTTCCAACACCAGTGTTTGAGATTTCTAGTCATTCTGCAGCCTCAGCACTTACTATTTTTAGAGTATGCTGTGGTGTCCTTTAGTGGCTTTAATTAGCATTTACTGATGACTACAAATGTTGTGAATTTTTACATATATTTATTGCATATTTGGATATTCTTTTCTGTAAAGTCAGTGTCCCAAGTCTTTTGCCCACTTTTAAATTGGGCTTTTTGTCTTTCTCTTACTGATTAACAATTCAAAAATCTTTTTCCAGTTGGTGACTTGCCTTTTCATCCACTTGATGTCTTTTGATAATGATGCCCTCACTATCATGAAGGTATTTGCTATGTTTTTGCTCTAAAAGTTTATTATTTTACCTTTCACATTTAGATCTACAGAAAAGCTGTAAGTTACAAATGATTTGTATGGAGTAAGACAGGAGTCAACTTCATTATTCTCAATGTGGATAACCAACTGAATCAGCACCATTAACTGAAAAGAATATCCTTTCTCCACTGCATTATGTGTCAATGTTGTCATATATCAGGTGACCACATATTTGTGCATCTATTTCTAGACATTCTATCCCTTTTGTTCTTGAATTTTAGCATGTGTCAGAATCAGCTGTGTGGCTTATAAAACATAAAATAAAACCAAAAGCTTCTGATTTTAGTAGGTCTGGGGTGGGGCCCAAGAACTTGCATTTCCCTTTTTTTTTGTTTTTTAGTTGACAGAGATCACAAGTAGGCAGAGAGGCAGGCAGAGAGAGAGAGGGGGAAGCAGGCTCCCTGCTGAGCAGAGAGCCCAAAACGGGGCCCGATCCCAGGACCCTGAGATCATGACCTGAGCCAAAGGCAGAGGCTTTAACCCATTGAGCCACCCAGGTGCCCCAAGAACTTGCATTTCTAAAAAAGAAAAATTCCAAGCTACTACAAATAACCACGCCTTAAGGAAAATTATTTTTCTAATACATTGTTTTATTTGTCTGTTTTAGTCACTATAGTTTATATAAAATACTTATATATGGTAGTATTAGTGTGCCACTTTTGTTCTCCTTCAACATTTCCTTGGCTATCCTTGGCAATTTGCATTTCCATGCAAACTTTAGAATCAGATGATCATTTTCCACACACAAACATGCACACACAAAAATACCCACTAGCATTTTGATTGGAATTGTTTTGAATCTTTAGATCAATTTGGGAAAAAACTATCATTTTCCCAATATTGGGTTTTCCAAAGCAAGTGTACATGGTATTCCTTCATTTATATGTCTTCTTTAATCACTCAATACTGTTTGTACTTTTCCATATAAAGGTCTTGTATAAATTCTGTTAGACTTATTCCTAGATATTTTTTCTTTTTATGTTATTTGAATAACAACATTTTACATTTCACTTGTTTGTGGCTTATATATGGATATATAACTGATTTTTCTATACAGACTTTGTATTTAGCAATAATAATTTTAACAATTTCATTCCTTTAACTATGTACACAATGCTGTCATTTGTAAATAATGAATTTTAAAATTTTCACAATTTTATGCCTATCATTTTTTTCTTGCCCTATTGCATTAAAACCTATAATAAATTGGATAAAAATGGAATTTAAAAATGGAATAAAAGAGAATAAAAGGTATAACATAGGGAATATAGTTAATGGCATTGCAGTAGTGTTGTATGGTGACAGATGGTAGCTATACTTGTGGTAAGCATAGCATAACATATAAACTTGTGAACATACTATGTTGACACTTGAAACTAATCTAACATTGTTCAACTTGGGTCATGATCCTAGGGTCCTAGGATCGAGCTCTGCAGTGGACTCCCTGCTCAGTGCGGAGCCTGCTTCTCCCTCTCCCTCTGCCTGCCACTCCTCCTGCTTGTGCTCTCTGTCACGTAAATAAATGAAATCTTAAAAAAATAATCATAATATTTGATATAGATTTTTTTGTGGTTACTTTTTACCATATTAAGGAAGTTCCTTTCTGGTTTTGGTTTGCTAAAGAATTTTATAAGAAATATAATTTTATCAAATCTTTCTTCTGACTCTCTCAGGATTGTAATTGTTTTTTTGATTTTTCTTATTAATATAGTGAATTATGTTTTGATAGTATGGTGACTTAAAGTGTTACACTGTTAACGTAAATTGAACTTAAGTTAAAAATTAAGAAAAAATAAAGTGTTACATTATGCTTGCATTCCTGTAATAAACCTTACCAGGTGATGAATTCAAACTAACATTTTTGTGAAGGATTTTTGCATCTGTGTCCATAAGCATAATTCATCTGTAATTTTTCTGTTTTGTAGCATTATTTATAGCTATTATTCTCTAAGTTATTATGGCCTCACAAGACAGCAAGACAGAAAAATAAAGGTAAGAAAATAAATCAGTAAAATAGAAAACAAAAGATATAACAGAGAAGTAAAAAATTCAAAAGTTTGTTCTTCGGAGAGATTAATAGGTTAAATACCCACCAAGAGTAATTAAGAAAACAAGGTTGGGGGAGCAGAAAAACCACAAACTACTAACAGATATTAAGAACAAAACAGAAGAACACTGTGAACAGATTGCTGTCAATACATTTGATGATTTAGATGAAACTGGCACATTCCTTAAAAAGTGCAAAATGAGAAAAGAATAGAAAACCTGCACACTCCAATGTTAAGTAATTTGAAACTCTTATTACAAACTTTCCCTCAAAGAAAATCCCAAGTCCATATAATTTTGCCATTAAATTCCTCATTCCCACAACTCGACTGCCCTCAGAATGAAGTTTAAGATCCTTAGCATGGCACTTTGGAGGCTTTTCCCAGCTCAGCCACATCACTTTTTTTTTTTTTAACATATAATGTATTATTTGTTGCAGTCATCCTGCCCTGCCTTCCAATACCTTGGCTCCAGACATAATAATAGCTCCTTGAATGTTTTCCAGCTCCTTGTCTGTTCCTAAGTTGACCTCTATGCCTTGGACTCACTTTATCAACTGTCACCCAATGCCCAAAGCTTGGTTTTGTGGCACCTAGATGCATTTACAGTATTTTGAGTTTCTGTTTATTAGAGCACATATTTTTTGGATTGTATTTGTCTGAACTCTGATTTGGTCCCTGTCCTGAAACCCTTTCTCTTGCATCTCTGGAGGTCTCCTTTACCCTCCCTTCAAAGTCTGGGAATCTGTTTGTTCCTCCTGGGCCTCTCTCAGGAATCTGAGTCCTGTCCAACATCTAGTATGATACCAGGTACATAGTAGGTGCCTGAGGCATATCTTTGGAATGTATGACCTCAGCCTTGGGTGTTGGACTTTGCTGGTGCTAACAAGCTTTTTGCTTTTCACTTGACCTGACCCTTCAGTTCCTGGGCTTTTCCTACCCACTGAGAAATCCCCTATGTAATCTTGCAGATTAATGGCTCAGCTGAATAGGAGACACTCATAAGATCTGGACACCAGGTACTGGCTCTACTGATGACACCAGACCTGAGCCTTTGCTCAGCATCTTCCCCACTTCTGGAGGCAATTCTGGGATACTCCCTGCCTTTTATGCCTCCATTAGTGCTATCATTCATACCTTACTCATGTACATTGTGTCTTGATTACCTATGCAGTCAGACTGTACTGGGAAATGTGAAGAAAGACCACATTGGCATAGTAAGACTTTGGACTGAAGTCTAAGCTTATGGCACAGTCATGCAATTTCATCTATTTTGATAACAGAGGCTCCTTTTGCCTCAAAATATTCTTTCTTCTGAAAACACTTCACACAGTGGTTCTCAAAGCATGAAGGAGTTGCAGAAGCACTACTTGAAAATGTATTACATATGCAAGTTCAGGCCCTACCTAAGGTCCACAAAATCAGCAACTCATGGAGCAGAGACCAGCAACTTGTATTTTAAGAAGACTTCCAGGAGAATCTAGTAAATGCCAGATTTTGAGAGCAACTGCTATAGAGCCTTACAATCAAATGTGCATTCTGTAGGCTGGCAGAATCAATACCACCTGGGAGTTTGTTAAATAGCTAAGCACCAAATTAGGATGCATGAGCACTTTGGGAGGAAATGGCCCTCTGATAAGAGATGTTCAAAGGAAAGCTTTCTATTATAATAAAACTATAAAAAATAACATATTTTGACTGGCAAAGCTCAGAATGTTTAGAAACCACAAAGTTCAAATTACGATGAAGATCTCTGATTAACATGGATTTCAATCAACATAGACTGATTTATATTTCTATATTCAATAATGGAATTCGGCATGGGTGGAGACATGTTTTTGGTCTTAGAGATATTCCTAAGATCCATAGCCAGGTACTTACCTTATTAAATTTCTTGTAGATACCAAAGAAAATATAGCGAAACACAAAGGTTTTCACTTTCCATGAGGTGGTCTCCATAAGGAAAATCAAGATGAAGAAAATAAATCCCAAAACAGCCATGGCAATTAAAAATTTTCCTATTGCATCTCTTTCTAAACCATATATATTCATCTGAGTGACTGATATCAATGACAAAGAAAAAGATAAAGGTTTATGTTAAAAAATTATTTCAATAAGAAAACTCTAAGAAGTCAACAAACTGGAAGTACTACAGAATCAAATAGAATGATTATCAAATAAACACAAAATACTATATTTAATGGTATGTTTGATGACTTTATATGTCATGCAAAATATCTTCAAGATCTTTTAATTCCATGAATTTTGTCTTGCTATAGTTCTAGGCATCTATTACCAATATGGTACCATATAGCCAGAACCTTTGGGTGAATGCCTGTTCACACTAATCAGAGTAGTGGGTAGCAACAGAGGCTTTCCTTGCCCCAAAATACATTTCCTTTGAAACTACTTCAGATGGTGGATCTGAAAATGTGGAGCAGTGGCAGTAGAATCACGTGGAATATGCTACATATGCAAACACTCTTACCTATAAGGGAATACTAACATTTAAACTAAGTTGGAAGTGCTAAACGGCTGACACTTTTTCAATTGCTTATGAGAAAAAGGTAATAATTACAAGGTTATAAATTCATATATTTATATGTGTGTGTGTGAGTGTGTGTGTATGTGTGTGTATATGTGTGTATATAATATATGCATATACACGTAAATATGTATCACATTTTCTTTATCCATTCATCCATGGAGATTCTATCCCATGAGAAAATGCATTATGCTAAAGTTTTGAATCTTAGCTCTAACTTGTACAAATTGTGTGACAGAGTAAGTTATTCAATTTTGTATAAACCTTAGTTTCCTCAAAGTGAATATAACAACACATAACTTGATGGTCATTGTGAAGATTCAAAATAATAAAGGTAGAGCTATGTATATCAAATAAGTAATAGGCCAGTGGTGTCTGACGAGTCCCAGATACTCACTTGCTTTACTACAATTTACGAAGGCAGGAACGTCTTTTGAGGAACACAGCAGCCTTGCATTTTGGTTATCAAAATATTTACTGATGCTCATCCCAAAGTTATGTATGGGTAACACCATCAATGAATCAAGTAGAAGGCTTTCAGAATCAGGTCCTTTGTGATTAAAAAGATAACATTAGCATGCTTTATACAAAATGAATTGCCCCAGGAAAACAAAATCTCCCCAATGAATTAAACGGAGAAAATTACAAAGCTATATTATTATCCTCACAAAACTCTCACTTCTTGCCACTAAGTATATGTTTTGTAGCATAGTTTATGTTGATAATTACAGCACTGGAAAATCCTCGGCAAAGTTGATATCCATATAACCTGTCTTCTGTCACCTGATGTGAATAGGAAATGCATACTGATTTCTCATTTTTCTTATCTTACATGGATGAATAAAGAAACAAAGTTGTGGTAGGAAAGTCAGCATATGACAACAGTAGGAAAGAGATAAATATTTTATCAGCTGAAAGGAGATACATCTTCAGAGAACCAAGTTTAAAGCTCACTGAGGTTTCTTTAAATATTAACTTAATGTGTTTAATAGTTGAAGACTATATATGAAGGAATAGGAAACACAATTACAAGTTAAGTTAACGAAGGTCATTGTAGGACTTCAAGACTGAGCTCAGACTGTTGCTAATAAATATAAGATGATATGCCTGGGCAAAAAACATCTTTGTAAGACACTTTGATAAAAGTGAGATGGTCAACCAAGGAGGACAGAGAATGAGTGAAGTTCCTAAGATATAAATTTTCTAAGTGGTAAAGTCATACCAAGCCTGCCTCAAAGAGGGTAACAATTGGCATATATGCAAATAATCTAGTATCCAGAAAGAATTTTGGACACTGACTGGCCACCTGAATAGATGCCAAAAATAACAAGGAGCTAATGTTACAAAGTATTTAGCCTCTTTCCATAGAATACAAATATTCTCTTTTCTTCTTTAAAAAAAAATCTATTTATGTATTTGACAGAAAGAGAGAGAACAAACAGCGGGAGCGGCAGACGTAAACGGAGAAGCAGGCTTTCCACTGAATAGAGGGGCTGATGTGGGGCTTGATCCCAGGACCTTGGGATCATGACCTGAGCTGAAGCTTAACCGACTGAGCCACCCAGGAGCCCCTATAAATATCCTCTTACTTCTAAGGAGTAGAGGAAGATCTTCCTACATAAAGAAAAGTAATATGCTAATATAACTGGTTTTGATTCAGTTTTGTCATGTAATAAAAACAAAAATCAATTTATGCAATTAATTTTAAAAATTTAAAAAAAATTTTTTAAGTAATATGATTCCTTAGCTGACAAACTGTTGAAGGATACCATATGAATGGGGTGTGGAGGGATACAAAAACCAAGGAAAAAATGGTTGTAAATGCATGCATAATGTTTAAAAATACTTATCTTCCAGATCAGCATGTGTACAGACCAATAGGAGTAGAATACCAATCAACCAAACTGGATACAATTATAAACAGTGTGGCCATTTTGTGTGTAATGACCAAAAATTAACTCTCTGTAGGATTTAGAGAAAAGGAGAATTACTATCTGCTGTTTTGGTTTGTCTCTCTCTATATTCTCCATATTTCTGATAATAGTTTCCTGATTTTCTTATCATCTCTGAATGAGTTCAGTTTCTTTTCTAATCTCACATTCTTTATTCTCACCTATTACTACATTGACTAGGGCCTTAGGTGTAACATTGATTTTAAAGGGAATGTTGGCAACCCACAGAATGGGAGAATATATTCGCAAATGACACTACAGACAAAGGTCCAAGATCTATAAAGAACTTCTCAAATTCAACACCCCCAAAAGAGATAATCAAGTAAAAAAATGGGCAGAAGACATGAACAGACACTTCTCCAAAGAAGCCTGGTAGTGGGTTTTAAGGAGGGCACGTGTTGCATGGAGCACTGGGTGTGGTACATAAACAATGAATCTTGGAACACTGAAAAAATAAAATTAAAAAAAAAAAAAAAGAAAGAAGTGGGATGCCTGAGTGGCTCAGTCGTTAAGCATCTGCCTCCAGCTCAGGTCATGATCCTAGGGTCCTGGAATTGAGCCCCATGCCGGGTTCCCTGCTCGGCAGAAAGCCTGTTTCTCTCTCTCCCACTCCCACTGCCTGTGTTCCCTCTATCACTGCTGTGTATTTCTTGGTCAAATAAATAAATAAAATCTTAAAAAAAAAAAAAAGAAGAAGGCATACAAATGGCTAGCAGACACATGAAAAAGTGTTCATCATTACTCATCAGGGAAATTCAAATCAAAACCACACTGAGATACCACCTTATACCAGTTAGAATGGCACAAATTAACAAGGCAGGAAACAAATGTTGGCAAGGTTGTAGAGGAAGGGGAACACTCTTACACAGTTGGTGGGAATGTAAGCTTTACTTTGGTAAAGAGTATGGAGGTTCCTCAAGACGTTAAAAATAGAGCTACCCTACAACCCAGAAATTGCACTACTAGGTATTTACCCCAAAGATACAGATGTAGTGAAAGAAGGAGCACATGCACCCCAATGTTCATAGCAGCAATGTTCACAATAGCCAAACTGTGGGAAGAGCTGAGATGCCTTTCAACAGATGAATGGATAAAGAAGATGTGGTTCATATATACAATGGAATATTACTCAACCATCAGAAAGGTTGAAAACCCACCATCCACATCGACATGGATGGAAGTGGAGGGGATTATGCTAAGTGAAATAAGCAGAGAAAGACAATCGTCACACGGTTTCACTAGTATGTGGAACATAAAGAATAGCACAGAGGACCATTGGGGAAGGGAGGGAAAACTGAAGGCGGGTGGATCAGAGAGGGAGACAAACCATGAGAGTATGGACTCTGGGAAACAAACTGAGGGTTACAGAAGGGAGGGGGTCTGGGGGTGGAGTAGCAGGGGGATGGGTATTAAGGAGAGCACGTGTTGTGATGAGTACTAGATGTTATATGCAACTAATGAACCACTGAACACTATATCAAAAACTAATGATGTACTATATGGTGGCTAACTGAACATAGTAAAAATAAATAAATAAAAATAAAAAGACCTCTGAGAGAGATGCTGCCTTACAGCCCAGCCAACTTGATTTTAGCCCAATGTGCCCTCTGATAGACTTCTCATCTACAGAGCTGTAGGATGATACATTTGTATAATTTACTAAGTTTGCAGTGACCTGCTACTGCAGCGATAGAAAACTAACACAGAAACTAATTGACAGCAATGTGACTAACTCAGTAAATGAGCACCACAGTATAA
Source organism: Martes martes (assembly GCF_963455335.1). Taxonomy (NCBI): domain Eukaryota; kingdom Metazoa; phylum Chordata; class Mammalia; order Carnivora; family Mustelidae; genus Martes; species Martes martes. The sequence continues at coordinate 25,207,693 of NC_137906.1, forward strand.
ATGCTTCTACATGTTTCTTAGTCTATTATTCAGAGATCAATTCCTCTTCATGTGGCTTAATATTGCTCATTGAAGAGGTATGCAAGGAGTATTAAAATAGGTCTCCAACTATCTCAGGGAATTCTTTTGTGGGAGGGCAAGGCCCAAGGTCAGTAAATGGGTTAGAAGCCTCTTCCTCTCAGTCTTTGCAAGACCTAGTATGGCTGAATTACTTAAAGCAGATCTAATTAATGTTTACAGGGTCATTTAATAAAGTAGTGGCAGCATTTGTGCTCTAAGAAACTTCTCTTTGCCATCATTGCCAGTCCAATCAATCTCTCCGTAATCTTAAAGTCAAAGGAGGAAAACGAAATAATAAATATTGCACTGAGCCTGGGCCAGTGGACAGAAGGACTGGGTTAGTGAAAATGTAGTGTCTTAATTTGTGTTGCATTGCCCCCAACATAATGCCTATAACATCTGTGATACTTAGCAAAAGATTATTAACTTACAAGTAGTGTAAGTTTTCCCAGAAATCCAGAACAAAATAACTTTGTATTGTTCTTATCTTCAAGACCGTATTTCTTTATTTATGGGGGAAATGGTGTGATGTCCTTACCTGACGTTGTGGTTATTACTACCTCCAGTACTACGCTGAAAACTCCTGCACAGTAGTTTAACATCACAAGCTTGATGTAGGCACTGGTATGACTAGAAAAAAGGAAACTTATCAGGTACGTGAAGGGAATGACAGACCAGCCAAACAGCATGAAGATGATCAATGTGTCCAGAAAGCGGTAATTCTTGGTCAGTTCATCCAATCCAGATAACAGGAACACCACCTGAGACAGAGAGTACACAAGTAAAGTCAAAGTGGAGAAAACTGTGCAATGACTAAGAATTCAGTCTAATAACTTAGAAAAGGGGAAACGTCTTCCTTTGTTAGAACACTAAGTATTTTATTAATCAAACAATTTTGTCTGTGAGCCTGGCTATTGAGGTTCTTCCGCTTCTCCCTCAAGTGAACACATCTCCTCTAATTGCCTTTCTATTTGTTTTCATCTACTTGAAAGTTTCATTTTGTTCTCCTTGAACAAGATCAAAGTATATTCTTTCTTTTCCTTCCTCTAACCCCAAGTAAACCAAATTCTCAGTATTCCCAGAAATGAGATCACCTAGGAGAAAAAACTTTTTTTTTTTTTTTTTAAGATTTACATTCTGGCAGATGTAAACTGTAATGCTAAGGACGTGCCTTTCATAGCTCTCCATTTTTAGATTCTGCCTGTTGACTCTACTCTGTTTTCCTATTCCTCCTTTCCCCATGTCAGCCACTCAGTTGAGAAGCACAGAGGGAAACTCAAAATTAGAGGGGATCTAAGAAGGGGAACAGAAAATCTATAGAGTTGTTACAGAAAATAAATCTCCAGAAATCGACATCTTATAAGTTGTCAAAACTGTGGTTTCTGCAAATATTCCAGAATCATTTATTTTGAGCTATTAAATGTTTATGTAGCAAGAACCTTGAGAAGTGGATGGTAGGATTAAGTTGAGAATAGCTACCAGTGATTGAAAGCAGATTCTCAGTGGTAGTAGAAAAAGCAGCAAAAATAAGTAAATAAACAAACAAACATAGCATAGATGAAAATATTTGGGAATTATGGGCATGGCTACTTTGCTTCTGTCATCACAGAATTTCAGTCTCAAGAGAAATGCAGTCAATGTAAATACTTATTTAGAATTTTGAATGATCTAGGTATTTTTTTTTTGTTGAAAGATTTATGACGTTTAGGGATTTCACTAATTATAAAATGTACGTTTTTAGGTAGGAAGACTCAACATTGTAAGAATGCAGCCATTCCCCAAATTAATCTATAAACAAAAATATCGATAAGATATTCAGTTGAATATTTTATTATTTTTTTACAGATTTTATTTATTTGAGAGAGAGAGAAAGAGAGATAGTATAAGCAGGGGGAAAGGGAGGGAGAAGCAGACTCTCTGCTGAGCGGGGAGCCCCATATGGGGCTCGATCCCAGGGCCCTGGGACAATGATCTGAGCTGAAGCCAGACACTTAACTGACTGAACCGCCCAGGTGCCCCATGGAAGTATCTTTTAAATCAGGCATATAAATAGCCAGAATGAGCATTGTAATTTATTTTATCTTGGGTCTTAAAAAAACTTTTGTAGACAGTCTCTAAAAGTAATTATCAAGTGAAAATTTTATTTTGAAATGTAACACATTCAAAATTATACAAAATACAGATGAACAGATCACTCAAATATTACAAAACAAACACTGCTGTGAAAATTACCAAAGACACCAATGCAACTCAAGGCACAGCATCTCCCTCCTCTGTGAAGGTCAACACTATCCTGACCTCTATGATAATTACTTTCCTTCTTTTCTTTACAGTTTTAACAAAAACATCCCCAAATACTACTTCTATTTTTCAACTATACATGGAACTATATAGTATGTACTTCTTCCTACCTGGCTTCTTTTGCTAACATTGTATTTGTGAAATTCATCCCCACTGTTGCCTAGTGTGGCAGTTCATTTTCATTGCTCTTTAGTATTCTGGGGTATTATTGTATCACTTTTATTCATCTGTTATATTTGATAAATACTTGAGTTGTTTGCCATGTTTATTGTTTATTATTATGAATAGCATTCTTAAAAACCTTTTTGTACATGTCTCTTGCTGCACAAATATATGCATTGGAGATCATATACATATATCATATATATATCTTCAAAGTTTTAGAATATATATAAAGTTTAGATACATATATCTAAAAAAGTTTTAGATATATATACCATATATACATATTGTATGTGTGTGTGTGTATATATATGTATATATATATATATCTTCAAAGTTTTAGAAGAAGATGCCAAATTGTTTACCAAAGTAACTGGACCAATTTATGTTCCCATCAGTAATAACTGCCCCCTCCACTGCATCAAATTCGTATCCATATTTGGTATTTTAGCTTTCTAGATTTTAGCTATTCTGATAGGTATCTATTAGCCTCTGTATTTGTTTTCTAAGGCTGTTGTACCAAATTCACAAATTGGTGGCTGAAACAACACAAAGTTATCTTATAGTTTTGGAGTGGTTCTCACTAGACTAAGATTTAAAAAGTCCACATGACTGTATTCCTTCTGGAGGCTCTAGGAGAAATTCCTTTTTTTTTGGAATTTCCATGTTTTGCCTTCTCAAGCTTCCAGAGGCTGTTTGTATCACTCAGCTCAAGGCAGCTTCCTTTACCTTCAATGCTGGGAGCTTAGTATTTTTGAGCCCTAATCTACACTGTGCTGGTATTTGGAGGTGTGGCCTTTAGGATGTCATCAGGTTAAGATGAGGTCCTGAGGGTGGGGTCCTGTGATGGGATCGTGTCCTTACAATAAGAAAGGTGAAAGCAGGCTCTTGAGCTCTCGCTCTTGCTCTCTCCCTCTCCTTCTTGCTCTCTCTCTCTCTCTCCCTCTCCATCTCTCCTCTCTCTGCCATGTGTGACACAGTGAGAAGAGAGTCACCTGCAAACCAGGAAGAGAGCCCTCATTGGAAAACCAAATCAAATGCCCCTTGGTCTTGGACTTCCGAGCCTCTGGAACTGTGAGAGAATAAATCTGTGCTATGTAATCCACCATATCTATTTTGTTAGAGTGGTCAGAGCTGACTAAGACAGCTGGTTTTTATATTTCCTTTACTGGAGACCTTTACATTATTTGAATTACTGTCCAGCATTCTTTCATTTCAACCTGAAGGAATCCTTTAGCATTTCTTGTGGGGTAGGTTTAGTGGTAATTAACTTCCTCCACTTATTTAAGACAGTAGTTTTAAGTCTTTGTCTAGCAGCTCCCCTGTGTGCACTTCAGGGATGGTTGCTGTCATTCAAGTTTCTTCCCTTGAATAGACCGTATTTTCCTATTTATTTGTAGGCCTTAGGATGTTGCTGTGTAAACTTGGGTATTTAAAATATCAGCCCCCTCTTCCAGTCCTTGTACTGACACTGTCAGGGCAGTTCTGAGACTAGGGATCATTCCTATACCATCAAGATTAAAGTATTCTCAGGTCTTTATGAGCATGTCCACTATCTTGGCCTACGTATTGTTTCTTGATTCCCTCCCTTACATATAGAGCTGCTTTGAAATGTCTTAAATTCCCAGGGCCTTACACTAGGCTCTCCTTGAAGCCTTAGGCAGTCTATTTTATGTTTCAACTCATCATTTTTTCTTCCAGGCATCTTCAGGTCTGTGGTACCCCTGCAGGTTCACAACCAGTAGCTACTATTGCTTTTCCATACCTAAAATCTTAGACAAGAAAGAGAGAAGCCCTTCTTGCAGCCTCTAGACAGGCCAAAATGTTGAAAATAAGGAAGGTCTGTTCTACTTCTTCACTTCAGGGGACAGCTGGCAACTGGACTGCTATATCCTCCAGACCAAGACTGTGCTACACTAGGGACAAGCTGAGTCAAGAGCCCCTAAATATGCTATGAAATTCCTGTCATTTAGAATGTGACATTTTCTTGTTTGGGGCACAGACCTATGACTGTTTTCTAGAGTTCCTACAAACTTGGTTGAATTTCACTTGTTTTCTTTTTTCCTCCACAGGGGAGAAAGGACTTGGGACTTCCTCCTATGCTATCTTGTTGAAAACATTTATCATTATGTTTTTGCTAAGTATTTTCTCAATAATTAATGCAATTGATGCTTTTCCATATGTTTATAGGCCACTTGGATATCTTCTTTTATGATACACCAGTTCTAACCTCTTTCTCTTTTTTTTTCTATTTCTTTAACTGTCCTATTCTTACTGCTAAAGAATTATACACAGAATTTGATCCAGATATGAAGTTACTCATAAGAACATTAAAAGAACTATGTTGACTATGTCTGAGAAAATAAAAAAGCAGAGAGCATAGGTTTATAGACGAAGAACGTCACAAGATAATTTAAATTTTTGAATATAATTAACTGGTTCCCTCTCTCTCTCTCTGCCTGCCTCTCTGCCTACTTCTGATCTCTGTCAAATAAATAAATAAAATCTTTAAAAAAGAAAAGAAAAGAAAAGAAAAGAAAAGAATTAACTGGAAGTTTTATATCTGAGAACACAAATCTGAAATTAAGAACTCATTAGATAGGTTTAACAGTTGAGTCGATGGAGGCAGAAGGTAGGATTGATAAATTGGAAAAGAAGTCAATAGAAAATACACCAAGAAATACAAAGTAGAGAAGAAAAAAAAGGGAAATAAAGAGAACAGTGCTTGAGACATCCATGACACAGTGAAAAGAAACAATACACGTGCAAACAGAGAACAAAAAGGGAAGGAAGATGAGGCAAAGTAAGAGAATTACCAGGAAATTTACAAAACTGATAACAGACACCAACCTTTAGACTCAGGAAGCTTTGAACACACCAAGCTGGGTAAATGCAAAGACAGCTAAGCACATTACAGTAAGAATGCTAAACCTACCTCAAAGGAAGAATAGTAAAAAAGACATATTACTTTCCAAGGAAATATAAGAAGTCTGACAGCTGACTCCTTGTTGAAAAATGACGAAGCAAGCCATGACAAGGGAACAGCATCACTAAAGAGCAGGGGGGAAACCCAGCAAAATATTCTTCAAAGGATAAGAAAAATGAAATTATTTCCAAACAAAATCTACAAGATGTTTTGTTTTGGAAGTTCAAACTTTCCTAAAAGAAATATCATAGGGGGAGCGCCTGGGTGGCTCAGTGGGTTAAGCCTCTGCCTTCGGCTCAGGTCATGATCCCGGGGTCCTGGGATCGAGCCCCGCATCGGGCTCGCCGCTCAGCAGGGAGCCTGCTTCCCCCCCACCCCCCGTCTGCCTCTCTGCCTACTTGTGATCTGTCTGTCAAATAAATAAATAAAATCTTTAAAAAAAAAAAAAGAAATATCATAGGAAGTTCTTTAGGAAGAAAAAAATGATCGCAGATAAAACTTCAGAAAAGAAACAAAAGCAATGGAAAAAATTATAAGTCAATATTTATTGTAACAAGAATAACAGCAGATTTTGTATGATAAATATGTAAAATTAAAATGACTTATCATAATCAAAAAGTTGGAGGGCATTATTGGAATGACAAGGCTGTAAGGTCTTAGCACTATCAGGAAAGTGGTAAAAGCAGTAACTTGCACTGACAGTAATTAATCGAATGTGCATGTTTGGGGTACACTTACGTGTACTTAAGTCACTTAAGCATCTGCCTTTGGCTCAGGTCATGGTCCTGGGATGCTGGAATTGAGCCCCAGGTCAGGCTCCCTGCTCAGCACAGAGTTTGCTTTTCCCTCTCCCTTACCCCTCTTCCCCACTGGTGGTCTCTCTCTCTCACTTGTTCTCTCTCTCTCTCTCAAGTAAATAAAGTCTTTAAAAAAATTTTATATATATTTTACTTTTATTTATTTATTTTTATTTAAATCCAATTAGCCAAGGTATAGTACATCACTGGTTTTTGATATAATGTTCAATGATTCATCAGTTCAGTATAACATAAGTGCTCATATCATGTGTCTCCTTAAAATTTTTAAATAAAAGCTCTCGGTATTCATGAGGTGCTCTCCCCACCACTTCCAGCCTCTAATCTCTTTTAAATCTGTTCTAGTTTGCACAGGAGCGTCACTCCTCCTCAGAACCCAAAGTTATAACCTTCCAACCCTAGAGCACCATGAACAATGATCCTGTTTTCTAATGGCATGGGAGCCAGTGAAACTGGCCTCCGAGCCCCACATCTCATTTATTTTTAAATTTATTTTATCTTTTTAATTCTTTTTTTTATTATGTTCAGTTAGCTACTCTATAGTACATCATTAGAGTTTCTGATGTAGTGTTTAATGATTCATTCACAGAGGCAAGGAGGGAGCACACCAAACGAAATGGGTATTAAGGACAGCACGTGTTGTCATGAGCAGTGGGTGTTACATGACCTACATCTCATTTAAAACAAATGGGTTTGCTTTAACTTTCACAGCAGTATCCCACTGGCCCTTCTCACAGACGGATGGCTCCGGAGATGCCAGATGTAGAAAAGATGAGGAAAGTGACAAGTATAAACAGACCACAAATGTCCTCCTGACTTTACTTTCAATAATAAGAGTTTCGGGGGTGCCTTGGTGGCTCAGTTGTTAAGCATCTGCCTTTGGCTCAGGTCATGATCCCAGGGTCCTGGGATTAAGCCCTGCCCACATGGGGCTCCCTGCTCCCCGGAAAGCCTGTTTTCCTTCTCCCACTCCCCCTGCTTGCGTTCCCTCTCTCGCAGTCTCTCTCTGTCAAAAAAATAAAATCTTAAAAAAAAAAGAGTTTCAATAATTCTTCATTATCTATTCGACGTTCAAATGCTCGAACACATGCATAAAATTTGAATGGTCCATGGCACAAAGTCAAACATTTTAACCATTCAACTCAAGAACTCTGTTCTATTAATAATCCACACAAACCTCACACCTTTTAGCTTAATTTCACTGAGAAAATATAGTCCACCAGGAAATACGAATCAAAACCACAATGAGATACTACCTCACACATGTCAAAATAGCTACTGATGAGGATGTGGAGAACAGGTAACTCTTGTGCACTACTGGTGGGAATGCAAACTGGTGCAGCCACTGTGGAAAACAGTATGGAGGTTCCCCAAAACACTGAAAATAGAAATACCATATGATCCAGTGATTCCACTACTATTCTTGCAGTGCAATCAGATGACTAGAGGGAGGAGAAAAGTATTTATAAAAATATTCGTCTTTGTTTAATATGGGACTGGTGTTGTAGTATAACAGGTCGAATCCTTCCATATTTGTAGCAGCTGTGGGGCCAATACATATTAGAGAGCAAGCATGTCTGGAAGGTATCTTAAAAGACTGTTGTTTCTTCAAACGAGAACATTTTGTTTTAAAAGAAGAATGTAAAGGGAAGGATTTTCACTGGGACATATTCCACAATGTATTCCATGATATAATGTGATGGGGTATTTCTTTCTTTCTTGAGAGATTTAGATATTAATATTAATTAGGATAATTATTAATTATTAGGATAATATTAATTAGGATAATTAATATTAGCTGAGTAGAATTTTCTGGGATGTACCAGAAACTAAGTCCCACAAAGGACTTTAACACTCACCAAGAGTAAGCAGCAGGCAATGAAGTAGATCATGAAGTCGCACAGCAGAGCAGAGAGCCAGAAATTAATAGCAGAGACCCCACTCACAAACTGGATGTGCTTTGCCTTATTGATTCTCTCAGTCACTGTCAGAAGACAAAAGCCACTGACAAAAATACTCACACCAAAAAACAAATTCAAGGCTACCTGCTGTCCTGTCATTTTTCTACAAAGGAATGAATAAAGAGGACACATTGGTAAGATAATGAAGTGGAAAATATTAGTTTCTAAAAATAACTTTTTATTTATTATAAATTTTATTTCTATTTATTACTTTATTAACTTTTAAAACTAACTTTTTATTAAGAATGTGTTCAGATAGGGAAACGGGGCTATATTTAAATACCAAGCGCAATCCCAATAAAAAAGCATACATACCTTCCCTCAAGTTTTTTAGAAACAATATTTTGAGGCTGAGGTTTGTTGGAGACCGTAATTGAAGCATCAGGGCCAGAAAGTGCCATAAAAATAAGATTGTCTAATACTGCCAGGGATAATGGCGGTGAATGGTATGCCATGTTGTTGAACCAAAGGGTAACTACCTTTTGATCCCTAAAGGAAATTGCGATAATGCACGAGTAAATGCATTCTTGACTGTCCTGCAAGTATGTCTGTAAGTCACCTGGAATGAGAAAACAATAAATGACCACAGGCTCAGCATGCGGTAGAGATCACTTAATATGCAGTGTGGAGAGGGAGAACCCAATAATTTCTCTTGCCTGATACTTTTTCTATTTCCAGTGTCTCACAACAGCTCTGACACATCTTGACCATCCAACCCAAGAACTCTATTCTATTAATAGAGTCAGGATGATTTTGATGAGGATGTGGAGAACAGATAACACTTGTGCACTGTTGGTGGGAATATGAACTGGTACAGCCACTGTGGAAAACGGTATGGAGGTTCCCCAAAACATTGAAAATAGAAATACCATATGATCCAGCAATTCCACTACTGGGTACTGACCCAAGGAAAACAAAAACACTAATTTGAAACCCCTCTGTTTACTGCAGAATTATTTACAATAGCCAAATTATGGAAGCAACCCAAGTGTCCGGTGACAGACGAACAGATGAAGAGTAGATATATATACACACATATATACATGTATGTGTTAGATACACACATGCATATTACTCAGCATGAAAAAGGAATTCAATCTTGCCATTTGAAACATTACTACTGATATATCTGTGAGGTACCGTCTTTATTTTTGTATAAACAACATAATATAGTAGAAAAGGGACCACATTATACATTACGGTAATTAATTTCTCCCTTTTCTTTCCCCTCTTCTCTGATAAACTATGTGATCTTTGACAATAAGTGTTCATCTAGTACTCCTGTCATGGAGGAAGAAAAGGGATATGTGATTTAATGACAGCTTTTATGCCACCCAACCTATAATGTGCATGTTGTAAGATCAGGATAATGATAGAAGTAATAACCAACATTTCGCAGTGCATTTTCATCTCCGACAATGGAACCTAAAGGATAAAAGAGAAAAAACCTGGCAAACTGCACAGGCTCTATGCTAACCTAAACCAATAGTCAACAAGGCAGTAGCTGAAGGAAATGCAAACACCTGCATGGAAATGACCAGCCTTGAAAGACGATATTTTCTCCTTACAGATGTGATTTAGTGTAGTGAGTGGGTTAATATTGCAGACTCCCACCAGGCAGTCCTAAAATCTAGGCCCTCCTCTAATACATACTAGATACATTATTTGGGGCAACTTAGTTAACATCTCTAAGCCTCAAGCAAGTATGTTTGTTACAGAAATTGAGATAATTGAAATATTTAGAAAAGTTCTTGCCAAAGGTAGTATTCAGTACATGGAATCAACTATTATTACTGCCTTCCAAATAAGTCAGCCTGCCCATAAAGTCTTCAGCCTAACCTGTTTTAAAATATAGCTAATCTAGAGACTTGTGCGAAGGCTTTTGGATTTAGTATCACATTGTGAGCCTGGTTTTATGTGAGATTTTGTCCTAAATTTTACACAACAAAATATTTTAGTACTTCAATTCATTCCCTAGAAGGTGTCGCTAATAGCTGTCAGATGACCCACGGTCAAAGTGCCTCCATTAATAATTAACTTTTGTGGCCAGTCTCCTTAAAGGATGATCGTTGTCTCTGATTGGGCTGCCTTTGTGAGATTGGTGAGTCTCAAGAAAGAAAAGAGCAATGATACTCCAGTTAGGACCTCTCTTTGCGAGTGACACAAGCAGGTTTTCATCTATCAGCAGTCTTTTTCTTTCTGAAAGAGCCTTACCTTTCACTTCCTGAAGTTTTTGTTTCTTAGCCTTTAGCATGATACCAAGAATTTTTGTTAAATTCTGAGAAAAATCAGAATGGTTATCATCTGAGAAAAGCACAGTGGTTTGACCATATTGTTCCAAATCCATTTCCCTGGCCGGTTCAATTTTATTTCTTGAAATCTCCATTCCTTTCATGAGAAAATAAACAACGCCCAGAAGTCCCAGTATCTGCATCAACAACAAACTCCAGTTACGCCAAGAGAACATAGCCCTCTTTATGAACATGGCATAGAACTGCTGGCAGTGAAGAGACCACTGACGAGAGGAGAGAAAGACGGCATTACAACGGTTACAAACCTTAATGAAACTCACTGACATTAATTTTCTGAATCTTATGGTAGGAGATGTACACATTCTAAAAATATATCCTTGAATACAACACAGCCATGGTTAGCACACAAATAACAAGCAAAAACTCCTTCCTGGGTAGTATGTTGAGGTTTGGCTTCTAATCAAATTATACTGGAGGGGCGCCTGGGTGGCTCAGAGGGTTAAGCCTCTGCCTTTGGCTCAGGTCATGATCTCAGGGTCCTGGGATCGAGCCCTACATCGGGTGCTCTGCTCAGCAGGGAGCCTGCTTCCCCGACCTCTCTCTGCCTGCCTCTCTGCCTACTTGTGATCTCTCTCTCTGTGTCTAATAAATAAATAAAAAATCTTTTAAAAAAATTATACTGGAAAACTCAAAAGGATGATTTGTATCACTAACATATTTGTAGCCTCTCTGAGCAGAACAACATGACATCAGTCTTCATCAATATTAAATCATGATTCTTCAATCCTATCTCTATTTGATAAGTAAAGCATTCCCATAATGTGCATATGTAAAAGTTCCCATTGTTAGGTTTTAATTCATGTGATAATGGGTAGTCAGGAAACAGAAAATGAATTTATTTTTAAACTGCAATAATGTGATCAGCCCCTTTTCTTCAACTTCTAAATTTAAAGCAAAGTGTCTAATTGTTATTTTGAAAAATGTACCTAAATATACTATTTTCTTTATTTTTTCAAGCTTTTTGGCCCAGCTATAGTTGATTATATATTTTTTCAGGTTCACAACAAAAACCTGTTGTTTTAAATGTAGAGACAAACCCTGAAAAGGTAGTCTGAATATTAAAGAAAAGCATAGAGAGCGTATTACTTGGAATATGTAACCAATAGTTTAACAATATGCTCACCCTGTATTTCCCAACATTTTGGACACCCCACAATTCATTAAGAAAAAAAAATCCCTAATCAATCAACCAATATCATCTGAATGAAAAAAATCAGCATTTGGTTATTGTCGCTGGCCAAAAATAAGGTAAAGTTTAGAAGGAAAATTTTTTTCACACATTGTCTTCAAAGTAGAAGAATGTGCTTTCTGACTTTTATAAGATGGCTTATTAAATATATTTCTAGAGTGAAAGAATATATGAATGTAAGAATCAACTTTTCTAGACTCGTCTGCAAATATTCCTTCATCTGCATCTTCATAAGAGAGGGAAATAGGGAAAAGTGATACAGCAGGAGAAAAAAGCAAGCAAGGAGACAAGAAAAATCACATTTTATAACTGATTCATGCCAAACATTATGAAACTCACATTTTACTAGTATTAACTCATTAAAACAGTCTCACGGAGAATGAAATTGAAACACAAATATGTCAACTATTTTGGTCAAAGTCAAATAGACAGGAAATGATAGACTAGGAATTCCAGTTCCAATTGGCTCAAAATTCTGCACTCTGGTTGTACAATACCCATTCTGCTTCACAACTAGCTCATAAGCCCCTCAGTGAAGGCATGCTTATGGGCTACTCTGAGAAATGCTGATCATCTCAGAATCCCTAGTCTTCATTAGGGAAACTGTAGGGAAAAGACAATCGGAGAACAATGAAAGAAATTATTGGCAATCCAATGAATTTTCCCATACTAATGAGGAAATGGTTGGGGAACAGTTTATTAGGAAGTGCCAAAACATTTCAAGGCATAAATTTAAGTGGCTTTCATGCACTGGTTCCTAGACACAACTGATAAATTATTGAACACTACATATGAAACTAAGTATGTACTATATGCTGGCTAACAGAATTAAAAAAAATTTTTAAATGGCTTTTATATGTGTAAATAGTGATAACTTTTGTTAAGGCCCTTTTTCAACTCTGAATGAACAAACAATTTTAAAAACCGAGATAAGTAACTCAGAAATAAGGAGCATAAGGAATAACATGGAGGACATTAGGAGAAGGAAAGGAAAAGTGAATTGGGGGATATTGGAGGGGAAGACGGACCATGAGAGGCTGTGGACTCAGAAACAAACTGAGGGTTTTGGAGGGAGGGGAGGTGTGAGCCTGGTGGTGGATATTAAGGAGGGCATGTATTGCATGGAGCACTGGGTGTGGTGCATAAACACTGGAACACTGAAAAAAATAAAATTAAATTAAAAAAAAAGAAATAATGCTGACAGTAAAATCTGATTTTTAACTATCATATTTTAACTTTTGAATTAGAAAATTAATTGGATTGTTTTACAGACTCTTCCTTACTTGGCCTTCCCTGGCTAAGAACTCGGAAGTCTCCTTTGAATTCAAACTTTAAAATAAAATTTATCTTTTATCCCATCCAAATGTATACCACTAGCATTGTATTCTTAGTAAAGATGCTCACCCCAGTATTAAACCTAATATTAGAGTGTTCACTTGCAGTAGGAGAGTATGATCTCTCAAAACTTCCAGAAGCATTCATATTCTGGTTCATGTCTTCTCTTCCGTTATTCTCCTTTAGAGATGGGGTCTGGAAAGCTTCCTCATCCTCCCTAGTGACCCTACACACAAGCAAACATTCATTTTAACCATAACAGTAGTTTCATTGCAAGATTCTCATGGTTGATGGCAAAAATTTTTAAAAAAAGCACAGATATATAATGTTAATATTAATATTGGATAAAATAAACTGAACTTAATTAAGTTAAAGGTATAAGACAGTATCCTTTTTTTAGAAGAGAGAGCTAGTACATTTATTTTAAAGAATGATACTAATTCTAGCAGACTTTTATTTCTATAATGTTTCTAAGTGTATGCCAGTTTAACAGATTTGTTTTCTCAATGTTCTGCTCCAGGCAATCTAATCATCTGTAATGGTTTATAAGCAAATGACCACAGAGTTCAGTTATCCTCCAAGAGTTCACGACTCTATGAGAGAAACAGACATTGTTATTTAATTTTAATATATGGAAAAAAATGATAAATGGAACCATAAAAATCATACTATAGAGATCTGAGGTCCACCCACGGGCATTCTGAAACCTGTGATGAAATCTCATAATTTGAGGAGATAAATTTTTCACTCTAAACCAGTGAACCAGCAAGACTTTTTAATACCTTTCTTTGACCAGGACCATAAGAAAGCACATCAGATACTGATTTGGTCTGACAATAATGTTTTAAATTCAAGGTACTATTTGTGCTATGTCTGGTCACTGTGATACAACAGTAATAGATACTACTGAAGACGAGTACGGTTCTTACCTTGCCTTTTTCTCCTAACTCCTTTATTAGATTTTTATTAATTTTATAAGACATAGTCAATGGGAAAAGTTTTAAAAATTACAATAAGCCAAAGGAAAAAAAATACTCAAGATCTTACAACTCAGGCAGATGCAAATGACATTTTTCTACACCCATATATGCACAGGCACGAATGTATGTATACACACACATAAAATGCAAAATTTGGATCTGCTATAATACACTGTTATGCAACTTGCTTCTAAAATTATTTACATTCATTCTAGGTGTTGGGAAAACTGGACAGCCACATGCAAAAGAATGAAACTGGACCACTTTCTTACACCATATACAAAAATAAACTCAGAATGGATGAAAGACCTAAATGTGAGACAGGAATCCATCAGAATCCTAGAGGAGAACACAGGCAGCAACATCTCTGACCTCAGACACATTAACCACTTGCTAAACACATCTCCAGAGACAAGGGAAACAAAAGCAAAATGAACTACTGGGACTTCATCAGGATAAACAGCTTTGCATAGGTCAGGAAACAGTCAACAAAACTAAAAGGCAACCTATGGAGCAGGAGAAGATATTTGCAAATGACTTATCAGATAAAGGGCAAGTATCCAAAACCAACAAAGAACTTAATAAATTTAACATCCCCCTCTTCCCCCCCCCCCAAAAAAAAAAATTCCATCAAAAAATGGACAGAAGAGGGCGCCTGGGTGGCTCAGTTGGTTGGGAGACTGCCTCCGGCTCGGGTCATGATCCTGGAGTCCCGGGATCAAGTCCTGTTATCAGGCTCCCTGGTCCATGGAGAGTCTGCTTCTCCCTCTGACCTTTTCCCCTCTCATGCTCTCTCTCACTCTCTCTCTCTCAAATAAATAAATAAAATCTTAGGGGAAAAAAAAAGGAAATGGACAGAAGACATGAAAAGACATTTCTGCAAAGAAGACATACAAATGGCCAACAGAAACATGAAAAAATGCTCAACATCATTCAGCATCAGGGAAACACAAATCAAAATCACTGTAAGATACTGCCTCACACTAGTCAGAATGGCTAAAATGAACAACATAGGAAAAAACAGATGCTGATAGGGATGCAAAGAAAGAAGAACCCTCTTATCGTGAGCACTGGGTGTTACATTTAAGTGATGAACCACTAAATTCTACTCCTGAAACCTATATTACACTACATGTTAAGTAACTAGAATTTTCTTTTAGAGAGAGAGTGTGTGAACAGTATGGGGGAGGGGCAGAGGAACAGGTGGAGAGAGAGAATCCCAAAACCTGATACTGGAATCAATCTTACAACCCCAAGTTCAGAGCACTTAATTGAGCCACCAGGTACCTCAACTAATGAGAATTTAAATAAAAACTAAATAGAATTTAAATAAAAACAGAAAGAAAAAGAAAGTTGACTCAATGTTAAAAAAAAATCACAAACCAGTATCTCATGAACATAAATGCAAAAATTCTGAACAAAATTTGAAATCAAATTTAACAATATGATAATAAAATTAATGATATAACTAAACAGGGTTTGTTATAATAATACAAGGGTTCATTTAATGTTTTAACATTCAAAAATTCATAAAATTTACCATTTTATGAAACTAAAAAAGAAAAGGCACTTAATCATCTCATTAGATATGGAAAAAAATTTGACAAAATCCAACATTCATTCCTGATAAAAACTCTCATTAATATAGGAATGGAAGAGCTCTTTCTCAAACTTATAAAGGGCATCTATAAAAAAACCTATAGCTTGTATCATACTTACTTATGAAAAACTAAATGTTTTTTCTCTGAGTTCAGAAAGGGATATTCTTTTTTTTTTAACATTTAGGATAAATTTTAATTTCCATTTTAAATGGATTCACTTTCACAAGACTCTCTGCTACCATTATCTTTTTTTTAATTTTTTATTTCTTTTCAGCGTAACAGTATTCATTGTTTTTTCACCACACCCAGTGCTCCATGCAATCCGTACCCTCCCTAATACCCACCACCTGGTTCCTCCGACCTCCCACCCCCTGCCCCTTCAAAACACTCAGGTTGTTTTTCAGAGTCCATACTCTCTCATGGTTCACCTCCCCTTCCAATTTCCCTCAACTCCCTTCTCCTCTCCATCTCCCCATGTCCTCCATGTTATTTGTTATGCTCCACAAATAAGTGAAAGCATATGATAATTGACTCTCTCTGCTTGACTTATTTCACTCAGCATGATCTCTTCCAGTCCCGTCCATGTTGATATAAAAGTTGGGTATTCATCCTTTCTGATGGAGGCATAATACTCCATAGTGTATATGGACCACATCTTCCTTATCCATTCGTCCAGTGAAGGGCATCTTGGTTCTTTCCACAGTCTGGCGACCGTGGCCATTGCTGCTATGAACATTGGCATACAGATGGCCCTTCTTTTCACTACATCTGTATCTTTGGGGTAAATACCCAGTAGTGCAATTGCACGGTCATAGGGAAGCTCTATTTTTAATTTCTTGAGGAATCTCCACACTGTTCTCCAAAGTGGCTGCACCAACTTGCATTCCCACCAGCAGTGTAAGAGGGTTCCCCTTTCTCCACATCTTCTCCAACACACATTGTTTCCTGTCTTGCTAATTTTGGCCATTCTAACTGGTGTAAGGTGGTACCTCAATGTGGTTTTGATTTGAATCTTCCTGATGGCTAGTGATGATGAACATTTTTTCATGTGTCTGATAGCCATTTGTATGTCTTCATTGGAGAAGTGTCTGTTCATATCTTCTGCTCATTTTTTAAAATGATTGTCTGTTTTGTGTGTGTTGAGTTTGAGGAGTTCTTTACAGATCCTGGATATCAACCTTTTGTCTGTGATCACCAAGACAGCATGGTACTGGCATAAAAACAGACACGTAGACCAGTGGAACAGAGTAGAGAGCCCAGATATGACCACAGACCCTCAACTCTATGGTCAAATAATCTTCAACAAAACAGGAAAAAATATCCAGTGGAAAAAAGACAGTCTCTTCAATAAATGGTGTTGGGAAAACTGGACAGCTATATGTAGAAGAATGAAACTCAACCATTCTCTTACACCGTACACAAAGATAAACTCGAAATGGATAAAAGACCTCAACGTGAGACAGGAATCCATCAGAATCCTCAAGGAGAACATAGGCAGTAACCTCTTTGATATCAGCCACAGCAACTTCTTTCAAGATACGTCTCCAAAGGCAAAGGAAACAAAAGCGAAAATGAACTTTTGGGACTTCGTCAAGATCAAAAGCTTCTTCACAGCAAAGGAAACAGTCAACAAAACAAAGAGGCAACCCACGGAATGGGAGAAGATATTTGCAAATGACAGTACAGACAAAAGGTTGATATTCTGCTCATTTCTTAATTGAATTATCTGGTTTTTTGGGTGTTGAGATTGATAAGTTCTTTATAGATTTTTCATACCAACCCTTTATCAGATATGTCATTTGCAAGTATCTTCTCCCATTACATAGGCTGACTTTTAGTTCTGTTGATTGCTTCCTTTGCTGGACAGAGGTTTTTGTTTTTTGGTTTTTGTTTTTTTTTAAGATTTTATCTATTTATTTGAGAAAGAGAGAGTAAGACAGAGAGCATGAGAGGGGAGAAGGTCAAAGGGAGAAGCAGACTCCCCATGGAGCCTGGATCCTGATGCGGGACTCGATCCCAGGACTCTGGGACCATGACCTGAGCTGAAGGCAGTTACTTAACCAACTGAGCCACCCAGGCGCCCTGGACAGAAGTTTGTTATCTTGATGAAGTTCCAATAGTTCATTTTTGCTTTTGTCTTCCTTGCCTCCAGTGATGTGTCTAGTAAGAAGTTGCTGCAGCCAAGGTCAAAGAGGTTGCTGCCTCTGTTCTCCTACTGAGAAGAGGCACTGTCTCACACTAAGGTCTCTCATCCATTTTGAATTTATTTTTGTGTATGTGTAAGAAAGTGACCCGGTTTCATTCTTCTATATTGCTGTCCCATTTTCCCAACCCCAGATGTTAAAAAGACTGTGATTTCTCCATTGGATATTCTTTCCTGCTCTGTCAAAGATTAATTGACCATATAGTTGTAGGCCTTTTCTGGGTTTTCGAGTTTTGTTCCATTGATCTGTGTGTCAGTTTTTATGTCAGTATCATATTGTTCTGATGATTACAGCTTTGTAATATAGCTTGAAATTCGGAATTGTGATATCTCCAGATTTGCTTCTCTTTTTCAAGATTGCTTTGGCTATACAGGGTCTTTTGTAGTTCCATACAAATTTTAGGATTGTTGAAGATTTATTTATTTGAGAGAGAGAGAGAGGGAGAAAGAGCACACATGTAAGTTGGTGGAGTGGGGAGAGGAAAAGAGAGAATCCTCAAGTAGACTCCCTGGTTTGCTGAGCAGAGAGCCTGACATGGGTCTCAATCCCAGGACCCCGACATCATGACCTGAGCAAAAATCAAGAGCTGGACACTTAACTGACTGAGCCACTGAAGCACCCCTTAGGATTAATTGTTCTAGCTCTGTGAAAAATGCTGCTGTTATTTTGATAGGGATTACATTAAATGTGTAGATTGCTTTGGGTAGTATAGACATTTTAACATTATTTCTTATTCTAATCCAAGAACATGGGATGTTTTTCTTTGTATCCTCTTCAATTTCTTTCATACGTGTTCTAGAGCATTCAGAGCCAGTTCTTTTATCTCTTTGGTTAGGTTTATTACTAGGTATCTTAGGGTTTTGGTACCACTGTTTTTTGGTTTTGTTTGCTTTTGTTTTTAAGCAATTTCTATATTCAACACGGGGCTCAAATTCAAAACTCTGAGATCAAGAGTCACATGCTGGGGCACCTGGGCTCAGTGGGTTAAAGCCTCTGCCTTTGGCTCAGGTCATGATCTCAGGGTCCTGGGATCAAGCCCCGCATCAGGCTCTCTGCTCAGCAGGGAGCCTGCTTCCTCCTCTCTCTCTGCCTACTTGTGATCTCTCTCTCTGTCAAATAAATAAATAAAAATTTAAAACAATTTTTTAAATTAAAAAAAAAAAAAGGAGTCCCATGCTCCACTGACAAAGTCAGCCAGGCACCCTGGGTTTTGGTGCAATTTTAAATTGGACTGATTCCTTGATTCCTCTTTCTGCTGCTTCATTATTGGTATAGAAATGCAACTTCGCTTAATTTGTTTACCAGTGGAGTCGTTTTGGTGGAGACTTTCAGGTTTTCTATAGACAGTATCATGTCATCAGTGAATAATTAAACTTTGACTTCTTCCTTGCTGATATGGATGCCTTTTATTTTCTTTTTGTTGTCCAATTGCTGAGGTTATGAGGACTTCTAGTACTAAGTGAAACAGAAATGGTGAGAGTGGACATCCCTGTCTTGTTCCTGACCATCCTCAGCTTTTCCCCACTGAGGATGATATCAGTTGTGGGCTTTTCATATATGGCCTTTATGATGTTGAGGTATGTTCCGTCTATCCCTACTTTGTTGAGGGTTTTTATCAAGAATGAATACTGTACTTTGTCAAATGCTTTTACTGCATCTATTGAGAGGATCATATGGTTCTTATCCTTTCTTTTAGTAATGTGGTTTATCACGTTGATTTATTTGTGAATACTGAACCACCCCTACAGCCCAGAAATAAATCCCACCTGATTAAGATGAATAGTTCTTTTAATGTACTGTTAAATTTGATTTGCTAGTATCTTGTTGATAATTTTTACATCCATGCTTATCAGGGACACTGTCCTATAATTCTCCTTTTTAGTGGAGTCTGTCTGGTTTTGGAATCAAAGTAATGCTGGTCTCATAGTGAGTTTGGAAGTTTTCCTTCCATTTTATTGTTTGGAACAGTTTGAGAAGAATAGGTATTAACTCTTCTTTAAATGTTTGGTAGAATTCCCCTGGGAAATCATCTGGCCCTGGACTTTGGTTTATTAGGAGATTTTTTACTACTAATTCAATTTCTTTCCTATTTATGGGTCTATTCAAATTTTCTATTTCTTCTTGTTTCAGTTTTGGTCATTTGTAGGTTTCTAGGAATTTATCCATTTCTTCCAGATTGCCCCATTTGTTGACATATAATTTTTCATAATATTCTCTTATAATTGTACTTCTGTGGTATTGGTTGTGGTCTCTCCTCCTTCATTCATGTTTTTATTTATTTGGGTTCTTTTTCTTTTTGATAAGTCTGGCTAGGGGTTTATCTTTTTTTTTTTTTTTAAAGATTTTATTTATTTATTTGACAGACAGAGATCACAAGTAGGCAGAGAGGAAGGCAGAGAGAGAGGAGGAAGCAGGCTCCCTGCCGAGCAGAGAGCCCGATGCGGGGCTCGATCCCAGGACCCTGGAATCATGACCCGAGCTGAAGGCAGAGGCTTTAACCCACTGAGCCACCCAGGTGCCCCTGGCTAGGGGTTTATCAATTTAAAACCAATTCTTTCAAAGAACTAGCTCTTAGTTTTATCGATCTGTTCTACTGGTATTTTTTTTGTTGTTTTTATATCATTTATTTCTCCTCTATCTTTTTTCTGCTGATTCTAGGCTTTGTTATTTCTTTTCTAGCTCTTTTAGGTGTAAGTTAGGTTATGTATTTGAGATTTTTCTTATTTCTTGAGGTAGGCCTGTATTGCAAAATACATCCCTTAGTCACAGCTCCATGAAGCAGTGAGGCTGCCAAGACTGTTTCTAGGGGCGCCTGGGTGGCTCAGTGGGTTAAAGCCTCTGCCTTTGGCTCAGGTCATGATCTCAGGGTCCTGGGATCAAGCCCCACATTGGGCTCTCTGCTCGGCGGGGAGCCTGCTTCCTCCTCTCTCTCTGCCTGCCTCTCTTCTGCCTACTTGTGATCTCTGTCTGTCAAATAAATAAATAAAATCTTTAAAAAAAAAAAAAAAGACTGTTTCTAAGCCTGAGAGACTGAAGTCTAGAAAAGTCCATAAAAGACTTTTTGTGAGATCTTTTCACTGCTAACCAGTTGGCCTTCTCTTAGCAGCATCCTGAAATCCCTGGGCACCTTCTCTTTGAGCTTTCACACAGTGCAAGGTAATCTCAGACCACAAACCATGGACAATTTAAGTAGGTTACAGAGACATGACTAGATTAAAGATTTTAAAGTCATCCTCACTATGACCTCTAACTTAGATACTGGACTTTTGCTGTGACACATAAATTCTCTTTGCTCTAGGCCAGTCCTAATCTCCCACTCCCGAATGGCACGGGCACCCAAATACAAACCCAAAAGTTTCATAAATAACTTTCCCACCCAATACTCCACTACCCTGGGTATTTAGTACCTGGGTTTAGTTATTTTCTGCGGTTCCACACCCTCATGATTTGCAGGGAAGATCCTGTCTCTCCAGCTCAACGAATCACTATTCTCACCCTAGTCCCACAACTCATAGGAGCCTCAGCCCATCAGAGGAGCAAGGGGCATACACTGGTCTCTTGGCATTCATAGAAGATTACCATACCTAACAATCTAATACTATTTCTTCAATGACTCCAGCTATGGGGTTTGATTTCAAAATGAAATCCAATTATAGAGGAAGAGATTTTTCCTCTCTCCTGTCCCTCCAAGCATCATTACTCACCTAAGGAAAACTTCTTCCATGGTAGTAATTGAGACACCAAAGCTACTAATGCCCAGCTCTTTCTGCCTGTTTTCCAGATCAGTAAGCAGGTCTTTAAACCTAGAATAAGGAGAAGAAGAGTCAAAGTTACCACCAAAACAGATTATTTTCAAATTAATATTTCTTGTTCCTAACTAATTTCCTTCAGCAGTGGAAAAAGGAAGGAAGGAAGGAAGGAAGGAAGGATGGAAGGAAGGAAAAAAGAGAGGGAGAGAGAAAAGTAAAGAAAAGAAAAGAGAGAAGAGAAGAAAGAAAAGAAAAAAGGAAGGAAGGGAGGGAGGGAAGAAGGAAGGAAGGAAGGAAGAAAGAAAAAGAAAAGAAATTGTGTGCCAAAAAATTAAAATGAAGGGACGGAAAAAGATTCCAATTCAACAACAGTCATATCTGTGCACTTTTCCCTCCATGCTCCAGCCATACTGGCCTTTGTCTAGGCTTTCAAATGTGACTTGTCCTTTTTTATTTTTGATTTTTTTCCCCAAAATTGTTTCTAACCTACCTCCTCTCCTACCTAAATTTTATTCATCATTTGAATATTGGTTTACATGTTGCTCAGTTTTCCTCATGATTCTAATATAAGAGCACCTTGCCCTTCCCTATATAATTTTTCTAATTTTGACTCATCAATGATTATTTCACCCCTCCATCAAATATTTATGTAGTGCCAAATATGTGCTAGAAAATGTTCTGGGTCCAAAAGACACAGAAGTGAATAAAACTAAGTCCCTGACCTATTGTACCTATTGTATTGTAAGTCAATACAATAAATGAATAGATGAATAATATGATGTCAGGCATATCAACTTTCTTCTCTTCACCCAGAGTAATGGTTACTATTCAGTCCTGTATCCCTTGCACAATAAAGAACTATATAAATTTTAAAAATTTGGAAATTTTCTTCTTCATTATCTCAGTTAAGATTTAAGAGGACACTGTGAGTCTACATCAAGCAATCATGAAAAGAAAAAATTTACATATAAATCCTATTTGGATTTGCCTATTCTGAATATGTCATATAAATGGAATTATACAGTATGTGGCCTTTGTGTCTTCTTTCACTTGTCTTAATGACTTCTAAGTTCATCCAAGTTGTAGCATGTATAACATTTCATTCCTTTAATATTTTTTTTCCATTATATGGATATACCATATTTTATTTATCCATACATGAATCACTGGACATTTGGGTAACTTCTGCTTTTTGACTATTATTAATAATGCTACTAAAAACTTTTTTGTGGACATAAATTTCTGAAACTCCTGGTATATACCGAGATGTGGATTGCTGGATCAAATGGTAACTCAATCTTTTTGAGGAATTCATAAATACTTTCCCAAAGTAGCTACACTATTCTACATGCTTACCAGCAATGTATAAGGGTTCTGACTTCTCCATATCCAAACTCAAACTTGTATTTTCTTTAAGAAAATATTATCCCATCCTACTGGATATGCAGCAGTATCTCACTGTGGTTATTATTTTCTGCTTTTATAATACTAATGATATTGAGCATCATCTCATGTGTCTTGGTCATTTATACATATTTCTTGAAAAACATCTATTCAAATTCTTTGCCCATTTCTAAATTAAATGACTTGTCTTTTAAGGGTAAGGTGAAAAGATATTTTATATATTCTGTGTACTAGTCATTTATCAGATATATGTGATTTACAATTTTCCCCCATTATTTGGGCTGTCTCTTTCTTGATAGTGTACTTGAAGGTGAAACGTTTTAATTTTTCATCAAGTCAATTTATCTATTTCTATTTCTTGGTTGCTTACATCTTTCATGTCATATCTAAGAAAAATTGCCTAATCCAAGGTCACTAAGATTTATGCCTGTATATTTTTCCTAAAAGCTCCACTCTTGTATTTAAGCCTTTGCTCCATTTGACCTTTCTTGAAAGATTTTATGTATTTATTTGACAGAGAGAGATCACAAGTAGGCAGGGAGGCAGGCAGAGAGAGAGAGGGAAGCAGGCTCCCTGCCGAGCAGAGAGCCCAATGTGGGGCTTGATCCCAGGACCCTGGGATCATGACCTGAGCCGAAGGCAGAGGCTTTAACCCACGGAGCCACCCAGGCACCCCAACCTAATTTTTCATCTATGGTGTGAAAAAAGGATCCAGCTTTATTCTTTTGCATGTGAATACCCAATGTTCTGGCATCGTTTGCTAAAAAGACTATTATTTCCCCAACTGAACTGTTTCTGGGTGCTTGAGAAAATCAATTTTATGTAAAACGTTTATCTTGAATTCTGATTTACTTCATTTCTGTGCATGTCTATCCTTATTCTAGTACCACATAGTTTGATTTCTATAGTTTCATAATAAGTTTTGAAATCAGGAAATATGAATCCTCAAACTTTCCTCTTTTTCAAGATTGTTTTCGTTATTTAGCAACCCTTCCATTCCATATTAATTTTAGAATCAGCCTGTCAATTTCTGCAAAAAAAAAAGGCATTTGGAATTTTTTATTTTTTTAAGACTTTTTATTTTGGAGTAATTTTGTGGAAAAGTTGTGAAGATATTAAGGAAAATTCCTGTATACCCTTCATCCAGATTTCTCTAATATTAACATATTTCACCTACTAAAATTGAAATTAACAGTGGTTCAATAAGTCAAGCAGAGAAAGTCAATTATCATATGTTTTCACTTACTTATGGAGTATAAGGAACAACATGGAGGACATTAGGAGAAGGAAAGGAAAAGTGAATTGGGGGAAATAGGAGGGGGAGATGAAACATGAATGAGAGTCTGTGGACTCTGAGAAACAAACTGAGGGTTTTGGGTGGGGGATGGGTGAGCCTGGTGTTGGGTATTAAGGAGGGCACGTATTGCATGGAGCACTGGGTGTGGTGCATAAACAATGAATCTTGGAACACTGAAAAAAATAAAGTTAAATTAAGATAAAAAAAAGTCAAGGTCATGAAACAAAAGAAAGAACAACTGTCAAAGAATGTAGGAGAATAAGGAGACATGAAAACTAAATACAGTTAGAATCCTAGATTGTATCTTGAAACAGTTGGAATTTTTTACAGGCATCATGTTGATTATGTAGGGAGTACTGCCATCTTAATATCAATCCATGAATACAGGATGTCATTCCATTTCCTTGGGTCTTCTTTAACTTCTTTCAATGATTTTTTTTTATAGTTTTCAAAAAGTTGTATGTCATACAGTTCTTTTGTTAAATTTTTGCTATTTTATTGTTTCTATAGTACTGTACATGGAATTACTTTCTTAATTTCATTTTTGGACTGCTCACTGCTAGTATATAGAGAATATAAGTAATATTTTAATATTATATCTTGCAACTTCACTGAGATAGTTTATTAGTCCTAATATATTTTTAAAGTTGGTTGTTTATAATTTTCCCTATATAAGAACATGATCTATGAATATAGATAGTTTCACTCCTCTTTCTGATTTGGATTCCTTTTACTTATCTTTCTTCTCTAATTGCCTGCTGGTACAAGGTTTAATACAAATGGCAAAAGATGTCTCAGTTTGTTCCTTATCTTACAGGGAAAGCTTTTATCCTTTCACCACTAAATATGATGCTAGTTGTGGGTTTTTCATAGATGCCTGTTAACAAGCTGAGAAGCTTGCTTTCTATTTCTAATTTGTTGAGGGTTGTTTTTTGTTTTTTGTTTTTATCATGAATGGCTATGGATTGTGTCAAAAGTACTTCATTTTTTGAGATAATCATGTAATGTTTGTTCTTTATTCTATTAATGTGGTATTTTACATTGACAATTTTTGCATGTGGACCAACCTTCTACTCCTGAGACAAATCTGACTAGGTCGAGGTATATAATCCTTTTTAAATGCTTGTGGATTGGTTTTGCTAGTATTTTGTGTTTGGGTTGAACTGTTTTTGGGTTTTTTTTCCTTTGTTTTTTTTTTTTTGTTTGTTTGTTTGTTTTTTTTTGCTTTCTTGCCTCAATATTCTAGAAGTGATTTTCTATAGTTTTATTTTTCTAGTTTTATTATATGGTTAAACTGGCCTCATAAAATGGAACTAGTTCCCTCTTCTATTATGGAAAAGTTTGCAAAAGACTGTATTTATCTTTACTTAAACATTTGGTAGAACTCACCACTGAACCCACCTGACCCTTGTCTTTTCACTATGAAAGATTCTGATTCCTAATTCAATCTCTACTTGCTAGAGATCTAATCAGATTTTTATTTTTTCTTGAGTCTTTTTTTAATACTTTATTTTTAAAATAGTTTTAGGTTTACAATAAAATTGAAAGTAAGGTACAGAGATTTCCTATATACCCCTGCTCCAACAAACATAGCCACCCCCACTACCACTATCACTCACCAGAATGTCACATTTATTTTCACCAAAAATGAGTTTTCATTGACATATTGTACTCACCTAATATCCACAGTTTACTCAAAGGTTTACTCTTGGTGCTATATATTCAAAAGTTTGGACATTACAGAGTATTATTACAGAGTATTTTCACTGCCCTAAATATCTGTTCCTACTTATCTCACCCCACCTACACCCTTGGCAACCACTGATCTTTTCATTGTCTCCATAGTTTTACCTTTTCCAGAATGTTGAGAGTTGAAATCATCTGGTATGTAGCCTTTTTAGATTGGCTTCTTTCACTTAATAATATGCATTTAAGGTCCCCATGTCTCCTCACAGTTTGATACCTCATTTCTGTGAAATGCTGAATAACATTTCATTGTCAGGATGAACCACAGTTCATCCACTCAGTTACTGAGGACATCTTGCTTGCTTCCCAAGTCTTGGCAATTATGAATAAAGTTGCTATAAGTATCTATGTGTAGGTTTTTGTGTGTATGTAAGTTTTTAACTACTTTGGATATATACCAAGGCATGTAATTGCTGAATCAAATGGCAAAAGTATGTTTAGTTTTGTAGGAAACCACCTAATTGTCTTCCAAAGTGGTTGTGCCATTTTACATTCTGCCAAGCAATGAATGAGAGTCCTTGTCGAATCCACAGCCTCGTCAGTATTTCGTGTTGTCAGTGCTCCAGATTTCGGTCATCCTAATCAGTGTGTAGTGGGTATCTAATTATTGTTTCAATTTGTATTTACCTGATACGAGTTAAGCATCTTTTCGTATGTTTATCTGCCACTCATATGTCTTCTTTGGTGAGGTATCTGTTAAAGTCTTTGGCTCATTTTTAGGAGTGCATGAGTGGCTCAGTCAGTTAAGCATCAGACTTTTGGTTTTGGCTCAAGTTGTTATCTCATGGGTCATGAGACTGAGCCCCGTGTTGAGCTCTGCACCCAGTGCATAGTCTGCTTGGGATTCTCTGTCTACCTCTCCCTCTGCCCTTCCCCCTTGCATACTCTTTTTCTCTCTCTCTAAAACAAATAAGTCTTTTAAAAAGTTTTTGGCCCATTTTTAAATTGAGTTGTATGTCTTCTTATTGTTGTGTTCTAAGAGTTCTTTGAATATTTTGGATAACAGTCCTTTATCACATGTGTCTTCTACAAATATTTCTCCCAATCTGTGTCTTGATTTCTAATTCTCTGGTTATTGCCCATCACAGAGCAATTTTTCATTTTAATAAAGCCCAGCTTTTCAATGATTTCTTTCAGAGATCATGCTGCTGGTGTTGTATCTAAAAACTCATCGCCATACCAAAGGGCATCTAGGTTTTCTCCTAGATCTCCAGCAGTTTTTATTTGAGAGAGAGAGAGAGAGAGCATGAGAGGGGAGAAGGTCAGAGGGAGAAGCAGACTCCCTGTGGAGCTGAGAGCCCAATTCGAGACTTGATCCTGGGACTCTGGGATCACGACCTGAGCCAAAAGCAGTGGTTTAACCAACTGAGACACTCAAGTGCCCCATCTTCTAGCAGTTTTATAGGTTTTCATTTTACATTTAGACCTACGATCCATTTTGAGTTACTTTTGTGAAAGGTATAAGATATGTGTCTTATTAATTTTTTTGCATATGGATGTCCAGTGGTTCTAGTACCATTTGCTGAAGAGACTCTCTTTTTTCCACTGTATTGCCTTTGCTTTTTTGACAAAGATCAGTTGCCTATACTGATGTTGGTCTATTTCTGGACATGTTGCTTCTGTTCCATTGATCTATTTTTCTATTCTTTCACTAATACCATACTGTCATGATTATGGCAGATTTATAACAAGTCTTGAAACTGGTTAGTGTCAGTCCTCCAACTGTTCTCCTTCAATACTGTGTTACCTGCCTTTTACCTCTCCATAAACTTTAGAATCAATTTGTTGATATCCATCAAATAATTTATTGAGATTTTGATTAAGATTGCATTGAATCAAGGCGTGTCTGTGTGGCTCAGTCAGTTGAGGGTCTGACTCTTGATCTCAGCTCAGAATTTGATCTTAGGGTTGTGAGTTTGAGCTCCATGCTGGGCATGCAGCATACTTAAAAAAAAAAAAAAAAAAAGGACTGCACTGAATTATAGAGCGAGCTGGGCAAAACAGACATCTGACAATATTGTCTCTCTATACATAAACATAAAATATCTTGTTTTTTAGTTTTTTTATTTCATTCATCCAAGTTTGATAGTTTTCCTCATATAGAACTTGCATATATTTGGTAGACTTATACCTAAGCATTTCATTTTTGGAGGTGCTAAATTTAGAAGTGTGTTTATAATTTCAAATTACACTTATTCATTGCTAATATATATAGGAAAGTGACTTACTTTTGCATATTAACTTTGTATACTGAATCTTTGCTTTAATCACTTACTAATTCCAGAAGTTTGGGGGTTTTTTTTGGTCAATTCTTTCAGACATTTTGTATAAGATGATCATGTCATCTGTAAACAAAGGCAGTTTTATTTCTTCTTTCCCAATCTACATACATTTCCTTGTCTTTTCTTATTACATTAGCTAGGACTGTCAGCATGATGTTGAGAGCTGTGGTGAGAGAGGACTTCCTTGCTTTGTTCCTGCTATTAATGGGAAAGCTTCAAGTTTCTCACCATTGAGCATGATGTTAGCTACAGGCTTTTTGTAGATACTCCTTATCCAGTTGAAGAAGTTCCCCTCTACTTTTCTTTTGAGAATGCCAACAAGCTTGCTTTAAAGGAATATGAAGCTAGTAATTACATCTTGCAAGAAGATGAAGTTGGCCTGGTCCTGGAAGTTTATGATAAGTTTCCTCTTCCCTTAGTTTCTGTCTTTTGTTGTTTGCCTGGCTTTGGCAATGGCACAGTCCCATTTTCCATATGAAACTCCTGATGTAGAGCTGTGCACCATCATTCACACTATAAGACCCTAACATGAAGCCAGAACCAAAAGGTCTAACAGCACCGTACAGTGTATATGCATGTATATACATAGCCACTCTATCTGCAAGACATTGTAATGGAAAGTTATAGCCAAAATTAGATCTAAAGTTGGAAGCTTCTTCTCTTGCAATGTCTGCTAATGAGCGAGCATCTGCCAACAAACCTGCCAGTGTCATTCCAAAAGCTGACCAACATTAAAAAGTCATTCATTGGAACCCTCTTTGTATAGCTTAGAAAGGACTAGCTTTTCTACCCCAAAGACAACACCATCTTTACATCTGATTCCAATAGCTATACTACTATTTTCACAGCCTTCATAGCATATACAACTTGAAAAACTCTTCCATCAGGACAGAATGTAGAGGCTGACAATTCATACCCTGTCCCAACTGAGCTCACTATGCTGAAACTTCTGGGGCTTCAAGGCCCACTGAAGCCGGAGACTAGTAACAGGCTCTCTCACTGGGTGCCCTGGAAAGTAAATTGACTATTACTTGTCAAGTGGCAACAAGAAATAATCTACTTGCCAAGCCCAAGAAAACCTGGAAAAGCAATAGTTATTTCTGGTAACCCAAAATCACTTATCTGAGATTTTCCGGATCCGTACCTATGTGTGTACTTTTTGGGTAAGATAAATGATAATTCAGCTGCAACATCGCTCTCCAATCTGGCCTCAGGTATATGTTGATCAATCACTTCAATAATTTCTTCAACATTACAATGAGGTTCCTTCACCATAATTATGTGGTATCCCACACCTGAAAACAACCATTTAAAAATCAAAATTTTAAAAAGGTAACTTTCCAAATTAAACACTTCCCCCCAAAAAAACAGGCTCTTGCCTGTTAAAAATATTA
Organism: Martes martes; assembly: GCF_963455335.1. Lineage (NCBI taxonomy): Eukaryota > Metazoa > Chordata > Mammalia > Carnivora > Mustelidae > Martes > Martes martes. The sequence goes on from NC_137906.1 coordinate 25,237,411, forward strand.
TTTTTTAAGAGGAATCATGTTTGTGCTTAGGAGCAAATGGATTTCAAATTACCTTCAACCCATTCCTCTTAGTCAGTCCCTGACTCTTTATCCTTTGGGTATATAGGTTTTTTACTCTGACCACAATTTAAACTTGTTAAAGTTTTATTGTTATATATCTTTTTTATTTGGACTTTCTTCCTTCCATCATTCTTTAAATACTTAATGCTTACTCACCACGTTTCAGACACATGTCATTCATGTTAATGAATGAAAACTGTAAAATTTTACCTTATTGTATTAGGAAGTCTTCACTTTGTCATACGAAAACAGGCTATATGGACTTTTTTTTTTTTAAAGATTTTTTTTTTTATTGGGAGAGAGAGATCACAAGTAGGCAGAGAGGCAGGCAGAAGGGGGGGTAGGAAGCAGGCTCCCCACTGAGCAGAGAGCCCGATGTGGGGCTCGATCCCAGGACCCTGAGATCATGACCTGAGCCGAAGGCAGAGGCTAAACCCACAGAGCCACCCAGGTGCCCCAGTTATATGGACTTCTAACACCAAGTCTGCCTGATACATTCAGGATTTTATACACACACTCATGTTCATGTGCATGTTTGTGCACACATGTGTGTATAGGTATACACACATATTCATCTTTCTGGTCTTGTTGCTCTTATTATTTTATAATTCATCACATTAAGGTGGCTTACTGTTAAATCCTAGAATGGAGCTTTGAAATCCACTATTTCTAACTTCTTCTTATATATACATGTGTACATCTAATGAAAACCACTCTTGTTTTTTTCAATGTCCTTCCATTTTCTATCCCTGACCATCACACTTAATTTCTTATTGATCCTCCCAAAAAACCTTACAATCCAGGCTGACTTACTCATTGTTCTAGGGGTAATATAGTCACTTGCTTTCACTTACTTATCCAACTTCCTTAAAAATCATGTTCTTTTCTCCATTGCCTTTATAAAGCCTGCAACTAAAGACATTCTATGGATAATCAATATACTTGAATAACACTTCTGTGTCTATAACTAACCTACTATGGGAATATCAATTTCTATATCCTCGTCTGTTAGTACAAAAGCATTCAACAATATGAGTCCCTCTCTTTCTGACATTCACCAAATTGACTATTTAAACCCAACATTCTCTTTCACGGGGAAGTGGTAGCATATGAGAGTACAAAGCATGGGTCTTGGTGCCAGAGGGACCCACAGGTCCACTTACTCACATGGTTTGAATACATTACCTAATAAAAGCTCCAGTGTTCTGCTTCATAAAAATGGTGATTTCATAAAGATTAGATGAGATAATGTGTGTAAATATGAATATAATAACTTACCTGTAATATATGTGAGTTGGATGAATGAATTCAAATACTGAATTCATGATTAATGGAACACCGTGTTTAACTATTCTCATTAATTTGTTTCCTCCCAATTTTGAAGCACTCACTGCTTTGAGCCATGTAATTTCAGAACAAGTTATATAGGTTTTTATATTGTTCATTTTCATTTTACTAGTTTCACTGACTAACCAGACTGTATATTTATCAAAGTCAAGACAATTTTATTCCATTGTTCAGTCATTTTCTGTTCAGTAAATTCTTGTTGATCAACTGCCACATCTCAGGAATATTCATGAAAATAAACTTGAAAGTATTTAACTCATTACACTGGGAGTTTGATATTGATTTGATTGGAAAGGGTAAGAAATGTCTAGTCACTGAGTTTTTCCTCTCCAAGCCATGAATCTATGTACCAAATCCCTCAGAAGAATTACTTTACTCCTGCAACAAATTAACACTTCAGTAGAAGCTATATGAAAGAAATAAACATGACCTTTGTGGGGTCAAAAAAGAATATTTTCCAAGTTAGAATATACTTGTTAAGTAATATACCTGTTAAGTAATGGGAAGTAATCAACTAGATAGGAACTGTCTAAATTACAAAGAGCTGATTTAAATAGTTTAGATCTAACATAATAGAACACAGGAAGCTTTTGAAGACCTGCGTAGAGCGACAAAAATTTGTAATAATCATGTTAGAATAATTATTAAGCCATTAGCATCCAAACAATGATCAGAGAGAGAGACCATATATTCTTTTCAGGAAAATTGAAGAGCCGCAACACTGAAGGGATCCCTTGACCATGATGGCTATACGGTCACCCAGGACATCAGCTTCATCCATGTGATGGGTGGTCAGTAAGATGGTACGATCATATCTATACTGCTGAAGGACACTCCAGGTGAATCTTCTCGAAACTGGGTCCATGCCAGATGTTGGCTCATCAAGTATCACCACCTAAAGACCAGAAGAACAATTCATGATCCACGCTGTGTCCCTTATGGGATGACTTACTATTTGTGGGGTGCATGTTTAAGTTAAGATACATAACTTACACTACATTATATTAAGAACTCTGCAAAATTAATAGTAATCTCAAAACCCATAATCACACTATACCACCAGGTCAATAATGGGAACCCCCTCTGATTATCATCTCAGAAGTTCCTTTTAGAAAGTTAGATTCATATCAGCTCTTAGGTTTGTGTCAGGTGAGTTTCATTTATCAGCTGGAGCAGGGACTCATGTTAACCATTCTTTACCTTGGAGCCTCCTATAAGTGCTATAATGATAGAGAGTTTGCGCTTCATTCCTCCACTCAGTGACTGCGCAAGTGCATCACGCTTTTCCAGCAGATCAAAAGAAGTCAGCACGTTATTAACTTCTGTGGCACGTATCTCTGGAGGTACTCCTTTTATCTAGAAAGATAGGGCCAGAGTTGACAAGGTTAAAAAAATTCTTATATCAGAACTTCTCTTACACAGTTATCTATATATAAGACAATTCTTTTGCCTTTTGCTTTCCTTTATGGTAAAAGAACAATGTCAAAAAACCTTCCACTAAATTAGGGTAAGGATGTTGATCCTTGGTCACACTGCCTGAAGCATATGAAGAGTGAAGGAAAAGAACACCACTCTGACTCACCACACAGTAGAAATAGAGATGTTCTGATACTGTCAGTTCTGAAAACAATATGTCATCCTGGGGGCAAAAGCCCAAGTCATTCCTGACGTGAACCATGTCTTTTGAGATATCATATCCACTAATATACACCTTTCCACTTGTAGGAAGAGTCAAACCTGGAATTAAGCAGAAGACATCACAGAAGCTTAGCTTCTGTGAGAGAACCTGACAACTGCCCATTAGCACCTCAACTTCAGTCTACTTAAGGATTACTAAAAAAAGTTATCAGAGTCTTCTACAGAAGAAATAGTCTGGTAAATATAAATGCCATGGTGATGGGGAAAGAAATAATTTTTCCTTTATTTTTTGCTTACCTATATATTCCAATTTTCAATGAGTATAAAATAATATTAATTATTTGAGTAATATAAAATGCTTTGAAGAATTTGCTGTTCCAATATTCTAGTACTGCTGTCTGCCATTTGACAACATATGTGAGCCATATTATGATCTAAGCATGGCATTATGAACACTGTGGTTGATTTTTTTTTAAATGAAAAATTCAGGAGTAGGCCCCCTACCCTCTAGAAGTTAAAATTTTGTTGGAAGATAAAACATAATCACATGTAATAGTCTAAAAATATTTGTATAACATTTATGCATAGATGGCAACCGGGCCAGTTTTCTGGTGAAACAGTTGATAATATACTAAATATAGTTACAAAACTCCTTAAGTTCCACAACTCAATAATTCCACTTTAAGGGGCACTTAAAGTGGTTGAGCGCTGGACTCTTGGTTTTGGCTCAGATCTGATCTCAGGGTCATGGGATCGAGCCCTATGCTGTGCTTCCTGCTCAGCATGGAGTCTGCTTGTGTTTCTCTCTTCCTCCCACCACATGCTCTCTCTCTAAAATAAATAAAATAGATCTTAAAAAAAATAATTCCACTTTAAAAAGTACACTCTGAGGGGCACCTGGGTGGCTCTGTCAATTAAGCATCCAACTCTTGATTTTAGCCCAGGTCATGATCTTGGGATTGTGAGGCTAAACCCTGTGTGGGGCTCTGCACCCAGCATATAGTTCATTGAGATTCTCTTTCTCCCTCTGTCCCTCCCCCACAATGCTCTAAAAAAATAAATAATAATTTAAAAATTTTTAAAAACACTCTGAAAAGAAAAAACGTATTCAAGATTGTCCATTACATTTAGGGTAATTGAATGTCTTCCTTTACTCTTGTTGTTAGGTCTTCTAACCCATTTAACATTTGTCCCAGATTTTTCATTTTTAACAAAGTGTCATTATTAATGGTGCTAACATAAGATGGGACAGGGACTGGGTTGGAATACCTCTAACTTTGTATATCTGACTTCTGCCATTATTTTGTCTAGAGGTATATGAGAACCATGCACAATAAAAAGAGTTATCACACCTCAATGCATGGTGTCTGAAAGAGGAACAGTAACAATATTTTCTGACACAATGTCACTAACACATCCATTTCAAGAAAATTATAGAGGTACTCTCTGATACAATAAAGTGGGGTAAGATGACTGAGGCTATGAACAGTTAACACAGACAAAACACAGCAGTAGAGTCCACACAACATACACCAGAAACACATCCTGAAGCACCAAGCCCTAGACAATATATGACCTCTCAGAACCATTACTCTCAGGAGCAGAAAAATATAATAGACTTACCTAACATACAGAGGAAGACAGAGACCTAGACAAAATGCCAAGGTGAAGGAACTCATCCCAAAATAAAGAAAAAGAAAATGTCACAGCCAGGGATATAATCAAAATAGATAGGAGTAATACGCCTGATCAGGAGTATAAAAATAAGCATAAGGATACTAGCTGGGCTTAAGAAGACCTAGGAAGTCCATTATGGCAGAGATAAAAGACCTAAAACTAGTCAGCCCAAAATAAAAACTGCTATAACTGAAATTTAAAACCAATTGGATGTAATGACCACAAGAATGCAAGAAGCAGAAGAATGAATAAGTGATAAGAAGACAAAATTATGGGGGTGCCTGGGTGGCTGAGTGGGTTGGGGCCTCTGCCTTTGTCTCAGGTCATGATCCCAGGGTTCTGGGATTGAGCCCCACATCGGGCTCTCTGCTCAGTGGGGAGCCTGTTTCCCTTCCTCTCTCTCTGCCAGCCTCCCTGCCTACCTGTGATCTCTGTCTATCAAAAAAATAAATAAAAACTTAAAAAAAAAAAGAAGACAAAATTATGGAATATAATGATTCTGAAAAGAAGAGGGAAAGAAAAATACTGGGTCATGAATATATACTTAGGGAATTCAGCAATTCTGTAAAGTGTAATAACATTCATATCACAAGAGTCCCTGAAGAAGAAGAGAGGGGGAAAAAGAGGTGAGGTTTATTTAAGCACATTAAAACTGAAAACTTCCCTAATCTGGGGAAAGAAACAGATATCCAAATTCAGGAGGCACAGAGAACTCCAATCAAAATCAACAAAAATAAGCTGACATGAAGACACATTGTGGTAAAATTTGCAAAAAAACAAATAAGGGGGAAAAAGTCCTAAAAGTAGCAAGGGGAAAAAAAATATTTAACTTACAAGGGAGGACAAATAAAGTTAGAAGCTGATCTGTCCACAGAAACTTGGCAAGCCAGAAGAAAGTAGCATGATATATCCAACATGCTGAATGGGAAAAATATGGAGTTAAGAATATTTTATCCAGCAATGCTGTCATTCAAGATAAAAGGAGAGATAAAAAGGTTCCCAAACAATAACTAAAGGAGTAGATGATCATTAAGCCAGCTCTGCAAGAAATATTAAAGGGGACTTGTGAGTTGAAAAGAAGGACCAAAAGTGACAAAGACTAGAAAGGAACAGAAAAATCTCCAGAAATAATGGCATCACAGGTAATACAATGACACTAAATTCATATCTATCAATAATCACACTGAATGTAAATGGACTAAATGTCCCAATCAAAAGACATAGGGTATCAGAATGAATAAAATAACAAGACCCACCAATATGCTGTCTATAAGAGAATCATTTTAGACCTAAATACACATGCTGATTGAAAGTGAGGGGACAGAGGGACACCTGGATGGCTCAATCATTTAAGTGAATGCCTTTGGCTTGGGTCATGATCCCAGAGTCCTGGGACTGAGACCTGCATTCGGCTCCCTGATCAGTGGGGAGCCTGCTTCTCCCTCTTCCTCTGCCCCCCACCAACTCATGCTCTTCCCCTTTCTCTCAAAAATAAAATATTTTTAAAAACAAAGTGAGGGGATAAAGAACCATTTATTATGCTAATGGATATTGAAAGAAAGCTGGGGTAGCTATATTTATATCAGACACACTAGGTTTTAAACCAAAGACTGTAATAAGAGATGAAGAGGGGCACTGCATTTTAATAAAAGGGTCTAGGCAACAAGAAGATCTAACAACTATAAATATCTATGCCCCCAACTTTTGAGCACACATCATTTAATAACAAACATAAAGAAACTTACTGATAATAATACAGTAAAGGCAGGGGATTTTAGCACCCCACTCTCAGCAATGGTCAGATCATCTACACAGAAAATGAATAAGGAAACAATGGCTTTGAATGACATATTAGACCAGATGGACTTAACAGCTGTATTTAGAACATTTCACTTTAAAGCAGCAGAATGCACATTCTTTTTGAGTGCACATGAAGCATTCTCCAGAATAGATCACATACTGGGTCACAGATCAGCCCTCAACAGGCAAAAAAGATTGAGATCATACCATGTATACTTTCAGACCACAACTCTATGAAACCTGAAGTCAACCACAAGAAAAAAATTTAGAAAGACCACAAATATATAGAAGTTAAAGAGCATCCTACTAAAGAATGGGTTAGCCAGAAAATTAAAGGGGAAACAAAATAAAAGGAAACAAATGAAAAAGAAAACACGACACTCCAAACCTTTGGGATGCAGCAAAAGCAGTCTTAAGAGGGAAGCATATTGCAATACAGACCTATATTTCAAGTAGCAAAAATCTCAAATACAGAACTAACTTTACATCCAAAGGGATTAGAAAAATAAAGCCTAAATCCAGCAGAAGAAGGGAAATAATAAAGATTAGAGCAGAAATAAATTACACAGAAACAAAAATAAGGGGCACCTGGAGAGGCTCAGTCTGCCTTTGGCTCAGGTCATGATCCCAGGGTCCTGGAACTGAGCCCCGCATTGGGCTCACTGCTCAGCGGAGAGCCTGCTTCTCCCTCCCCCTTTGCTGCTACCCTGCTTGTACTTGCTCTCTCTCTCTCTCCATCAAATAAATAAATGAAATCTTTAAAACAAAACCAAAAACAAACAAACAAAAAAAGCCCAGTAGAACAGATCAATGAAACTAGGAGCTGGTTCTTTGGAAGAATTAGTAACACTGACAAACCCCTAGTCAGACTTATCAAAAAGAAAAGAGAAAGGGCCCAAATTAATAAAATCACAAATGATAGATCACAAGCAACACCACAGAAATACAATGATAAGAGAATATGATAAAAAATTAAATGCCAACAAACTATACAACCAGGAAGAAATAGATACAATCGTAGAAACATATAAACTATGAACACTGAAACAGGAAGAAATAGAAAAATTGAACAGACCCATAACCAGCAAAGAAACTGAATCAATAATCAAAAATCTCCCAACAGGGGAGCCTGTCTGGCTCAGTTAGTAGAGCATGCAGCTTTTGCTTTCAGGGTGGTAAGTTTAAGGCCCACATTGGGTTACAAATAAACTTAAAAAAAAAAAAAAATCTCCCAGCAAACAAAAGTCCAGGGCTAGATGGCTTCCTGGGAAATTCTACCAAACATTTAAAGAAGAATTAACAGCTAATCTACTCAAACTGTTCCAAAAAACAGGAATGGAAGGAAAACTTCCAAACTCTTTTTATGAGGTCAGCATTACCTTGATTCCAAAACTAGACAAAGACCCCAGTAAAGAGGAGAATTACAGGCCAATGTCCCAGATGCAAAAATTCTCAACAAGATACTAGCAAATCAAATCCAACAGTTCATTAAAAGAATCATTCACCATGATCAAGAGGGATTTATTCTTGAGCCTCAAGCATGGTTCAGTATTTGCAAATCAATCAAGTGATATTACACATTAATAAAAGAAAGGATAAGAACCATATGATCCTCTTAATAGATGCAGAAAAAGCATTTGACAAAGTACAGCACCCGTTCTTGATAAAAACTTTAAATAAAGTAGAAATAGAGGGAACATACCTCAACATCATAAAGGGAATAGATGAAAGACCCACAACAAATATTATCCTCGATGGGGAAAAACAGAGCTTTTCCTCTGTGGTCAGGAACAAGATAAGGATGTCCACCCTCACCACTGTTATTTAACAAAGTACTGGAAGTACTAGCCTCAGCAATCAGACAACAGAAAAAAATAAAAGGAATCCAAATTGGTAAAGAAGAAGTCAAACTTTCTCAATTTGTAGATGCCATGATACTCTATGTAGAAAAACAAAAATATTACACCAAAAAGTTGCTAGAACTGATACAGGAATTCAGGAAAGTTGTAAAATACAAAATCAACATACAGAAATCTGTTGCATTTCTATACCTGAATAATGAAGCAGAAGAAAGAGAAATCAAGGAATCCATCCCATTTACAACTGCAACAGAAACAATAAGATACCTAGGAATAAACCTAACCAAATAGGGAAAAGATCTGTACTCTGAAAACTAGAGAACACTTATGAAAGAAATTGAAGAGGACACAAAGAAATGGAATAGCATTCCATGTTAATGGATTGAAAGACTACCAATTGTTGAAATGTCTATACTACCCAAAGCAATCTACATATTTAATGCAGTCCCTATCAAAATACAATAAGCATTTCTCACAGAGCTAGAATAAACAATCCTAAAATTTGTATGGAATCACAAAAGACCAGAATAGCCAAAGCAATCTTGAAAAAGAAAAGCAAACGGGAGGCACCAGATTCTGGACTTCAAGCTGTATTAGAATGCTGTAGTCATCAAGACAGTATGATACTGGCACAAAAACAGACACATAGATCAGTGGAACAGAACAGAGAACCCAGAAATGAACTCACAACTGTATGGTCAACTAATCATTGGCAATGCAGGAAAGGATAACCAATGCAAAGAAAGACAGTCTAACAAATGGGGTTGGGAAAACTGGACAGCAACATGCAGAAGAATGAAACTGGACCATTTTCTTACTCCATACACAAAAATAAACTCAAAATGGGTGAAAGACCTAAATGTGAGACCGGAAACATTAAAATCCTAGAGGAGAACAAAGGCAGCAACCTCTATGACATCAGCCATAGCAACTTACTAGAGACATCTCCAGAGACAAGGGAAACAAAAGCAAAAATGAACTACTGGGACTTCATTAGGATAAAAAGCTTCTGCATAGTGAAGGAAATAATCAACAAAACTAAAAGGCAACCTTTGGAAAGGGAAAAGATACTTGCAATGACATATCTGATAAAAGGTTACTATCCAAAATCTATATGGAACGTACCAAATTCAACACCCAATAAACAAATAAGCCAGTTAGGAAATGGGAAGAAGACATGAATAGACACTTTTCCAAAGAGGACACCCAGATGGCTAACAGACATATGAAAAGATGTTCAACATCACCTGAGCATCAGGGAAATGCAAATCAAAACCACGATGAGATACCACCTCACATGCCTAAATGGCTAAAATAAACAACACAAGAAACAACTGATTTTGGTGAGGATGTGGACAAAGGGGAACCCATTTACACTGTTGGTGGGAATGCAAACGGATGCAGCCACTCTGGAAAACAGTATGGTGGTGCCTCAAAGAAGTTAAAAATAGAAATACCTTACAACCCAGCAATTGCTTACTAGGTATTTATCCAAAGGACATAAAAATACTTATTTAAAGGAGTACATGTACCCTGATGTTTATAGCAGCATTATCAACAACAGCCAAACTATGGAAAGAGCCCAAATGGCAATCAACTGAAGAATGGGTAAAGATGATGTGGCATATATATATATATATATATATATATATATATATATACATATATACAATAGAATATTACTCAGTCACCAAAAAGAATGCCATTTATAATGACCAGGATGGAGCTAGTGTGTTTCTTGCTAAGTAAAATAAGTCAGAGAAAGACAAATATATGACTTCACTTATGTGGAATTTAAGAAATAAAACTGATGAAAATAGGGGAAGGGAAACAAAAGAGAGGGAAGCCTACCCTAAGAGACTCTTTAACTACACAGAATGAACTGAGGGCTGCTGGAGGGGAGGTAGGCTGAGAATGCGCTAAATGGGTGATGGGTATTAGGAGGTCATTTTCTGTGATGAGCACTGGGTGTTATATGTAAATAAGGAATCACTGAATTCTACTCTTGAATCTAGTATTACACTATAGGTCAAATGGAATTTAAATAAAATTTGAAAAATTAAATAAATAAATAAATAAATGAACCTTAAATCCTTTTTAAAAAACCCAAACACCTGGCTTACTAGTATACAGTGATGAGATGAATGAAATTATTGCCTCATCTGAAATATATTAGTTGCTATGAATTACAAGTGGATCACTTGAGCAAAGTGAGACTTTTCTGGGATAGTAGTGAGTTTCTCCAGCTTAACAGGCAATTGGATTACAAAGATATATGCACATGTCAAAATTCAGCAAAAAAAAAAAAAAAACACTTAAAATTTAAGTGTTTCATCATAATAAAGTTTTACACCAAAAGAAAATTATAGTTAATGATATTATCAAGTTATTTAGTAAGAAGCATACTAACATCTAGAATTAATTTTGAGATGCCTAAAATTGGGATCAATAGACATGTACAAGTGTGGCAAAATACTAAAATAGTAGAATCTAGGTGGTAGGGAAGGGTGCAAAATCTTTCATCTCGGATGAATGTTTGAAATTTTTTTATTTAAATTCAATTAGCCAAGGTACAGTACATCATTGGTTTTTTTTTTCCAGAGAGTTTGTGACTTATTTAATAATACACATTTTGAAAAGTAGAGAACTAATAGCACTAATGTTCTCCCTGATCCTTCACTCAATACAATGATTTTTTTTATTTCTTTTCAGCGTAACAGTATTCATTGTTTTTGCACCACACCCAGTGCTCCATGCAATACGTGCCCTCCTTAATACCCACCACCTGGCTCCACCAACTTTCCACCCCCCGCCCCTTCAAAACCCTCAGGTTGTTTTTCAGAGTCCATACTCTCTCATGGTTCACCTCCCCTTCCAATTTCCCTCAACTCCCTTCTCCTCTCCATCTTCCCATGTCCTCCATGTTATTTGTTATGCTCCACAAATAAGTGAAACCATATGATAATTGACTCTCTCTGCTTGACTTATTTCACTCAGCATAATCTCTTCCAGTCCCGTCCATGTTGATACAAAAATTGGGTATTCATCCTTTCTGATGGAGGCATAATACTCCATAGTGTATATGGACCACATCTTCCTTATCCATTCATCCATTGAAGGGCATCTTGGTTCTTTCTACAGTTTGGCAACTGTGGCCATTGCTGCTATAAACATTAGGGTATGTATGGGCCTTCTTTTCATTACATCTGTATCTTTGGGGTAAATACCCAGTAGTGCAATTGCAGGGTCATAGGGAAGCTCTATTTTTAATTTCTTGAGGAATCTCCACACTGTTCTCCAAAGTGGCTGCACCAACTTGCATTCCCACCAATAGTGTAAGAGGGTTCCCCTTTCTCCATGTCCTCTCTAACACACATTGTTTCCTGTCTTGCTAATTTTGGCCATTCTAACTGGTGTAAGGTGGTATCTCAATGTGGTTTTAATTTGAATCTCCCTGGTGGCTAGTGATGATGAACATTTTTTCATGTGTCTGATAGCCATTTGTATGTCTTTATTGGAGAAGTGTCTGTTCATATCTTCTGCCCATTTTTTGATATGATTATCTGTTTTGTGTGTGTTGAGTTTGAGAAGTTCTTTATAGATCCTGGATATCAACCTTTTGTCTGTACTGTCATTTGCAATTAAGATAATGTTCAATGATTCATCAGTTCAGTATAACACCCAGTGCTCATCACATCATGTACCCTCCTTAATGCCATCACCCAGTTACCCTATCCCCTCACCTATGTGCCTTTCTGCAACCCTTAGTTTCTCAGAATCAAGAGTCTCATATGGTTGGTCTCCCTCTCTGATTCCATTCAGTTTTCCCCCCATCCCTATTGTCCTCTGCACTATTCTTCATGTTCCACATATGAGTGAAACCATATGATAATTGTCTTTCTCTGACTGACTTATTTCACTCAGCATAATATCCTCTAGTTCCATCCATGTCGATGTAAATGGTAGATATTCATCCTTTCTGATGGCTGAATAATATTCCATTGTACATATATGTACCACTTCTTCTTTATCCATTCATCCATTGAAAGACATCTTGGCTCCTTCCACAGTTTGGCTATTGTGGACATTGCTACTAGGGTTGTAGGGTGGCTCTATTTTTAACTTTTTGAGGAAAATCCATACTGTTTTCCAGAATAGCTGCACCAGTTTGGATTCCCACCAACAGCATAAGAGTGTTCCCCTTTCTCCATATCCTTGCCAATATTTGTTGTTTCCTGTTTTGTTTGCTATTCTAACTGGTATAAGGTGGTATCTCATTGTGGGTTTGGTTTGTATTTCCCTGATGACTGTGGAGCATTCTTTCATGTGTCTCTTGGCCACTTGTATGTCTTCTCTGGAGAAGTATCTGTTCATGTCTTCTGCCCATTTTTGACTGGATTATTTGTTTTTTGGGTGTTGAGTTTGAGAAGTTCTTTATAGATCTTGGATACCAGCCCTTTATCTGTAATGTCATTTGCAAATATCTTATCTCATCCTGTAGGTTGCCTTTTAGTTTTGTTGATTGAAAATTTTTTAATATATATAATAATCCATTCATAAGAATATATATCATATATTTTATAATGAAAACTATGTAAAGTGAATTAGAATGGTTTTCCTACAAAGGGGACAGGGGAATAAAAGGGAAAGTAAGATAAAAGAAAAGGAAAGAATAAATGAATAAGAACTGAAAATTAAAGGGTGTTTGCATTCACCAAAGGGAACAATATATTATGAAGAAAAGGCATGTGAGATGCAAAAACAAATACTGATTTTTAAAATTTGTAACAAATATTCTGCACTTTAAGAAGAGTGTGAATTAGTCAATTGTGTATAGAACTTAAATAACAATGATGTCAATGTCAAGAGGGTACATAGAAGCTTCAGAGTTTGATGTATGGTATCTGTGATCAGGGTGACCCTAAAAACTTACCTGTAAGAATCGATAAGGTGGTAGTCTTTCCTGCTCCATTAGGTCCCAGAAGAACAGTGATTTGACCCTCATATACATTGAAAGATAAGTTTTTTACTGCTACGATGGTATCCTTCTCCACTGTGAATTCCTGTGAAAATTTTTAAAAAGTACTAGTTTTATGTTTTTTATTACTGCTTATAAAGGGCAGGCATGTCTATCAACTATCCAGAAAAGAACAAATGACAGAACATTAATCTCAAAAGGAGAAAAAGCCAAAGCATATAAAAGATAAAACTGTGAAAAATAAACAATATTTAAAGGCAATATATGCAGAGACCTTAAAAGTAGGTCTACAAAACTCCTCATCTCATCCAGTCCCACTTCAGTCCAGCTACTGTCTTGAGGCTGATAACACCACAGTCTGCTTGTCTATGTCTTCCTGCTAAGTTCCAGAACTTCATGGTGGACACACATTATACTTTCCTTGAGGTACTCCAAACACTACTCATTAGCATACCTGAAAATGTATTCCTCATGCCACATCCCTTACCACAACCCACGTAGATGCAAAGACAGAAACCTGAGACTGACTCACCTTACACACTTCCTTCTGCCTTGTCTACTAAAACAAATCACTACTAATCAATCCCTTCAGTCAACAAATATTTATTGTGGGCCTATACTTTGTGGCAAACATTGTGTAAGGTACTACGAATACATTAATGAACAAGACCAAAATAGCTCCTGCTCTCATGACAGAAAAATTCCAGTAGGAGAAACATAGAAATCAGAAACCTGTAAATGATTACCTATCGTAGTAACACTGGTAGATGGTGCTACTTTGTATAAGATAGTCAAGTAAAGCTCCTTGAAGTCATAAAGCTTTTCTGATTAGGTTCAGAGGTATAATTTAGGGATTCATCTGTTGCATATAACACCTAGTGCTCATTACATCCAGTGCCCTATCCAGTTATTCCATTCCCCCACCCATGTCCCCTCCAGCAGCCCTCAGTTTGTTTCCTAGAGTTCAGCATCTCTTCTGGTTTGCCCCTCTCTCAATTTTCATCCTATTTTATTTTTCCTTCCTTTCCTCTATGTTTATCTGTTTTGTTTCCTAAATTCCACATAGGAATGACATCATATGGTATCTGTCTTTCTCAGACTTACTTCACTTAGTGTAATACCCTCTAGTTTCATCCATGACATTGCAAATGGCAAGATGTCATTCCTTTACATGGCTGAGTAAAATTCCAGTGTGTATGTGTGAGTGTGTGTGTCTGTATGTATATACACACACACACCATATGTATTTTGCCTTTTAGTTAATTGTTTCCTTGGCTGTGAAAAAGCTTTTTACCCTGATGAAGTCCTAATAGTTCATTTTTTAAAGTCTCTATTTTTAATTTTTTTCTTTATTTATTTTTCCAGTGTTCCAAGATTCAATGTTTATGTACCACACCCAGTGCTCCATGCAATATGGGCCCTGCTTAATACCCACCACCAGGCCCTCCCGACCCTCACCCCCCCTCCCCTCCAAAACCCTCAGATTGTTTCTCAGAGTCCACAGTCTCTCATGCTTCATCGCCCCCTCCAATTTTCCCCAACTCACTTGTCCTCTCCGTCACCCAGTGTCCTCTGTGTTATTCCTTATGCTCCACAAGTAAGTGAAACCATATGATAATTGACTCTCTCTACTTGACTTATTTCACTCAGCATAATCTCCTCCAGTCCTATCCATGTTGACACAAAAGTTGGGTATTCATCCTTTCTGATGGAGGCATAAAACTCTATCATATATATGGACCATATCTTCTTTAGCCATTCGTCTGCTGAAGGGCATCTTGGCTCTTTCCACAGTCTGGCAACTGTGGCCATTGCTGCTATGAACATTGGGGTACAGATGGCCCTTCTGTTCACTACATCTGTATCTTTGGGGTAAAATTTTAAAAAATTTTTATTATGTTCAGTTCATTTTGCTTTTGTTTCCCTTGCCTTTGGAGATGTGTCCAGCAGGCAGGAAGGAGCGGGAGGGGGAAGGAAAAGGAAGGGGAATGGGAGTGTATGATACTGGGCATGGGTAGTATTCTGAGTGCTTTTATGCATTCCCCAGACTAATCACCTCTGAGAGCAGACAGAGTCTGTGGGCGGCCACCACCGCCTGGGTCCAGCAGAGACTCCAAGCCAATGCAGGCCAAGAGGAGGAGTGGAAAAGTGTTCTGCTGGTAAAGGGGGAAGGTCCAATGAAAGGTCATTAGGGTGAGGGAGAAGAGGTTGCTTCCTGTGTTCTCTTCTAGAATTTTGATGGATTCCTGTCTCATATTTAGGTCTTTCATCCATTTTGAGTTTATTTTTTTTGTATGGTACAGGAAGTGCTCCAGTTTCATTCTTCTGCATGTGTCCCATTTTCCCAACACCATTTGTTGAAAAGACTGCCTTCTTTCCATTGGGTATCATTTCCTGCTTTGTCGAAGATTAGTTGGCCATAGAGCTGAGGGTCCATTTCTGGGCTCTCTACTCTGTTCCATTGATCTATGTGTCTGTTTTTGTGCCATTACATACTCTCTTGATGATTACAGCTTTGCAATACAGCTTGAAGTCCAGAATTTCATACCTTCAGCTTTGCTTTTCTTTTTCAGGATTGCTTTGGCTATTTGGGGTCTTTTCCAGCTCCATACAAATTTTAGGATTGTTTGTTCTAGTGCTGTGAAAAAAACGCTGATGGTATTTTGATAGAGATTGCACTGAATTTGTAGATTGCTTTGGGTAGCACAGATATTTTAACATGTGTTCTTCCAATCTATGAGCATGGAATGCTTTTCCATTTTTTGTGTCTTCCTCAATTTCTTTCATAAGTGTTCTCCATGAGTGCCTGGTGGCTCAGTTGTTAAGCGTCTGCCTTTGGTTCAGGTCATGATCCCAAGGTCCTGGATCGAGCCCCACATTAGGCTCCCTGCTCAGCAGGGAGTCTGCTTGTCCCTCTCCTTCTGCCTGCCACTCGCCTTGCTTATGTTCTCTCTCTCTCACTCTCTCTGTCAAATAAGTAAATAAAATCTTTAAAAAAAAAAAAGCGTTCTCCAGTTTTCAGAGTACAGATCTTTTACCTGTTTGGTTAGGTTTATTCCTAGGTATCTTACTGGTTTTGGTGCAAATGTAAATGGCATCAATTCCTTGATTTCTCCTTCTTCTGCCTCATTGTTACTGAATAGAAATGTAACTAACTGCTGTGCATTGATTTATATCCTGTGGCTCTGCTGAATTCCTGTATCAGTTCTAGCAATTTTGGGGTGGAATCTTTTCCGTTTTCTACACAGAGTATCATGTTGTCTACAAAGAGTGAGTCTGACTTCTTCCTTGTCAATTTGGATGCCTTTCATTTCTTTTTGTTGTCTGATTGCTGAGGCTAGGACTTCCTGTACTGTGTTGAACAACAGTGGTGAGAGTGGACATCCCTGTCATGTTTCTGACCTTAGAGGGAAAGCTCTGTTTTTCTCCATTGAGGATGATATTCACTGTGGGGTTTTCATATATGGCTTTTATGGTATTGAGGTATGTACCATCTATCCCTACACTGCAGAAGTTTTTATCAAGAAAGGATGCTGTATTTTGCCAAATGCTTTTTCTGCATCTATTGATAGGACCATATGGTTCTTACCCTTTTATTAAAGTGGTGTATCATATTGATTGATTTGTGGATGTTGAACCAGGCTTGCAGCCCAGGAATAAATCCCCCTTTGTCATGGTGAATAATCCTTTGAATGTTGCCCATTGGATCCTATTAGCTAGTACCTTGTTGAGAAATTTTGCATCCAGAATATTGGTCCATAATTCTACTTTTTGGTAGGGTCTATGTCCGGTTTGGGGATCAAGGTAATTCTGGCCTTATAAAAAGTGTTTGGAAATATTCCTTCCATTTCTATTTTTTTGAAAAGCTTCAGAAGAACATGTATTAATTCTTTAAATGTCTTGTAGAATTTCACAGAGAGGCTATCTGGCCCTGGACTTTTGTTTGGAGATTTTTGATTATTGATTCCATTTCTTTGTTGGTTATGGGTCTGTTCAGGTTGTCTATTTCCTCCTGTTCAGTCTGGTAGTTTATATGTTTCTAGGAATGCCTCCATTTCTTCCAGATTCCTCCATTTCATTTTTTGCATGTAATTGCTCATATGAACATAACAAAAAGCTGTACTAAGAGCAAAGTTTATAGCAACAAAGGCCTCCATAGGTGCACTTAATTGATCCAAATAAACTAATATATCCAGGAACACCTCCTCACCAAAAGTTTGGACAAAAGAGAATTCAGCCAAATAGTCTAATGCATAATTGGTAGAACAAGTAAAACCATACTGTAAACATAAATTAATATTTACACATCAAGTCATCATAGTCCCAGCTAGACATTAGCTCTTATAGTGGGAATACTGTAAAAGACACCATTATCATAATACAAAGCTGGATTCCATTCTGAAGAAATGAGAAATATATGGATTTCTACTTTATTTGCACATCTTTCATTTTTATTTTGTCAAATAATTAATGTGCTGAATACAACTTTTATTAACATCTTATGGTGGGGGGGTAGGGCCATGGCCAGTGAAAATATTTACTATACACCATCAACTAACTTTCCGTGCACTGGGGAAAAGAGACTTAGAAAACAGTACCTTGTATAGATGTTGGATCCTAATACCAGCCACCAAATCAACAGGCTCTTCTTCAAAATAATCACTTCTAATTGTGTCAATAATTTGTTTATCTTCTTTATACTTAATGCTTAAAGCTTTACCAAACCAGTAGGATTTCTAAGAAAAGACCAAAACCATAGTCATCAGGATGTCAGTGAAAAATGAAATGCTCTTAACACGTTGGCTCATTTCATGTTGGTTTTAAAATGGGTTGACCCACATACATTGAAACAAAATTGAAAGCAAACTACCTAGAATGTGAACTTCTACACAGTAAGCACAAAACCTGTTATTTAAAAGCTCACTGTCCAAGAAGAAAAACAAAATAAAATCTACTTAAAAATGGTTCAGTGAAAAGCATTCTATCACTCTAAGTCAAGTGTCTTTATCTGGACATGCAGTACACAGATAGATACCTGGAGATTCCTAATACATTTTCATGAGTCCGTGAATTCAAAATTCTTTTTCATAAAAATACTTTTAAAAATACATTATTCATCTTTCTATTGCATTGATATCTTCATTGGTAGTATAAAAAAAATGTTGCGTAAAATGCCTGGTGCTTTAATGCTAATCAAATCAGTAGCATAAAACTGTACTAAGCAATCACCATCTTCTTCAACACTAGACACAGTAATAAATCAATCAATTTATTTCACTTGTCTTTTATGAAAAAGTAAAAATTAGTTATTAAGTATCATTCCTTGAATATGATATTTTAAATATTCTGTGTGATGAAATGGGAAATATGAATAAAGCATTTCTATAGCAAATGAAAATATAATGGAAGCTCTGAGAAAAATTACTTGTGTCATTTGAGTTGTGAACTTGCCAGTTTTTTCATGGAAACCAGTTTTTTTCTGAAAGAATGACAGATACAAAAATTATGGTTCTTTAGACTTAGATATCTAGCAGACACTTTCTTGAAAATTAATGAAGACCCTAAAAAGGAAGGAAGCCATTGAAGGTGTTGAAAGGATTTAAGTTCCCTGGTTAGCTTTCTGTAAAAGACCAACTGTAAAGGCCCTTGTTGGCAATCCTGTCAGGACCTCTCTCTTAAGAGCTTTTACTGTATCTTCACTTAAACTTCAATTGCTTTACCCATGAAAAAAAGAAAATTAATGGAGAAATATTATTACTTAAAAGAAAAGAACTGACAATACTTGCTGCTAATGATAAAACTGTAACTTTCAAGTGAAAACTAGAATTTTGAAAAACTGATATCTACTCTTGTGTGACAAATTTACAATTCTTAAAAACTATCGTAACAACACCATGTTGACATTAATAGATGATGCTTTGATAATGTATGATGAAATGTGTCATCACTTGGAAGGTTTGTACTGATGAACCAATATTTTTCAAATAACCAAAATACAATGTTACAAATTTATGCATGGTTAAAGATCTATCAGATCACAAGATACACCAATGAATATTATTATGAAACAGAGTAAGAAATGCTTGTTAATGTGTTTTCAGATTCCAAACTTCAACTACTTGCTAGAAAATTATCATTAATCGTGACACACTAAATACCCAAATTTGTTTAAAAGGCTACTGATATACTCCTCATTTTTCAACTACGTATCTGCGTGAGGCTGTATTTTCTCCATGTATTTTATGCAAAAAAACATAATGCAAAAGATTAAATGCAGAAATACACTCTCCAATGAGAATCTAGTTATTTTATTATGTAAATATAAAAAATATTTGAAAAAAATTATAAAACAGGCCACTCTTCAAATATTTTTAAATTTTGAAAAAAAGCTATTTATCCCCAAAATGCTGACCTCAACATGCAATGAGTTTATTAGTAATATATTTAAATAAGTTGACAAATAATTTTTAAATTTCTTTCAATTTCTAAATATGGTTAATATTGATAGATAAAACCCATATTAATCACAGCTCTTTGGGGTGCTCAATAATTTTTAGGAGTATTAGGATTTCTGAGACTAAAGAGTTTGGGAACCACTCACTTTGAACCACAGAACATAAAGAAGTAGACTGAAAATAGACTAAGATAGAGATGCTTCCCACTTCGCTGTGGCTTTGATTCTAAGTAATTTGGGCTAATAGTAGACAAAAGCAAGTGCTGATAAACCAGATACGAGATACAATTCATTTCGTCCTCACTAGGATCTAAGGGCACCACCACATATTCATTCCCACAGGTGATTTTTTTTTCCTGTAGAAAGCTATTTGATTCTACTATACATGTCACAAAGTTAACTTGTAATGGCTTTAGTTCAGAAAGAATAAAAACTGTATTAGTATCATAAGACTGGAGAACCACAGAGAGGGTATCTAAGGTAATAACGTTCACTGTTTAACAAACTAAATACATAAGAACTGGGGTTTCTCTCAATGACAGAATCATTAGAACTTACCTGCACAAAGAAATACCATGGCTTGGGCACACCATACCTCCCTGGAAAGACAGCATCCATATACCAGGCCATAAGGCCAAACAAGGAAGCATCAAGTAAAAGCATTCCCATAATATGAACAAAACTAAGATCATCATCTGGGCTCACTGGTGACTGGATGTTATCCCACTGGACACCATATTCTGAAAAATAATAGTAGACAGTTACTTGAGGTGCCCAACTGTGACTAGAACAAACTTATCCAGCTACTTCATCATTAAATAATAAGAAAGTACTGGTATTCTCTGGAGACAGGAACTATTTGCTATTCACTGATACTTTGAAATTCAGGCTGTCCAAGAGGATAGTAAAGTAAGTAATGAAACAATTTGCCTCTTTCTACAGCCAAACTCAACTAAAAGTTAGTAGTGACTGAAACAAAAATAGTCACAAAAAGTCCATAAAGTAAGCTTTAAAGCCATAAACAGACCTACTGGTTGTGATGGCAGCCCTATTCCTCCATTCTCTTTCATGTGAATCTCCACCGAAAAAACCAGCAAGATATATACATTTGGAAATACATTCATAAATATAAAAACAAGGTTTGGCTTCTAGTTTCAAGTCTGGCCTGTAAGGAATGCAGGAATCACCACTCCATCCTGACAAGAAGTAAAAGGTAAACTGAAATTCTTCTTAGATCTATTAGAGACATGAGGTCACAGGGCAAACCACTGCCCCCACAACTGGAGAGACAGACAGGCAGGCACAGAGAATTTAATGAAACAAACTTCGAGCAAAAACCTCCAAGGGAACGAGAACTGGGGTAGGAAAACCTAAACTATAACTGATGAATTGCCAAACCCAGGGTAAACAAGTCTGAGGATTAAATATCCCAGGGGATCAAGTCATTGAGGCTTTTGCGAGTTCTACCTTTGGGAGCCCTGCCAGTTCCTTACAGTGAATATCAGAGAAAAATCCCCTCACACTCCTGGGAGGGAGAGGGAAAGAGCCATTTGGAAATGTGCTTGTGCATTTCACTCCTAATCAGTCCTTTCTTCATAAGAAACTATCTTACCAGAGCCTAACTCACCCAGGGGAAGGGAAATACCTAACTCTAGTCCCCTCGAGCCATCCTGCCCCATCGAAGCAGGGCAAAAAACTGAGAAGCACTTATGGAGTTCATAGTCCAAGGGTACAAACTTACCAAGTGACTGAGGCCGAGTCATAGGGCTACACACCTTACCTCTACATCACTAAAGGCCTATTTACTGTGTGGTTCCTTTTACCCCGTACTCCATAGCCATTTTTTTTTTTTTTACTGCTTATAAGAGATTTGCTTTATTTTCATTATTTTTTATGTTAAGATTTGATTTGATTTGATTTGATTTATTTAATTTGAGAGAGAGAGAGAAAGAACAAAAGTGGGAAGGGGAGAGGGAGAGAAAGAATCCCAAGCAGACTCCCTGCTAAGCACAGAGCCTGACGGGGGTCTCAGTCTCAGGATCCCAAGATCATGACCTGAGCTGCAATCAAGAGTCGGACACTTAAGTGTCCGACTGAGTACCCAGGTGCCCCTCTTAGCCATCTTACAACAAAAAATTGCCAGGCATACTGAAGGGCAAAGAACACAGTTTGAAGAGAGTGAACAAGCATCTGAATTAGACCTTGATATAACAAAGATGTTAGGATTATCAGACCAGGAATTTTAAAAAACTGTGATTAACATGGTAAGTGCTTTGTTTTTTTTTAAAAATTTTATTTATTTATTTGATAGGGAGAGATACAGCGAGAGAGGGAATACAAGCAAGGGGAGTGGGAGGGAGAAGCAGGCTTCCTGTCAAGCAGAGAGCCCGATGTGGGTCTCCATCCTAGGACTCTGAGATCATGACCTGAGCTGAAGGCAGATGCTTAACGAATGAGCCACCCAGGCGCCCCACGGTAAGTGCTTTAATGGAAGAAATATACAACATGCAAGACCAGATGGATAATGTGTGCAGAGAGATGGAAATTCTAAGAAAGAATAAAAAAGAAATGCCAGAGTCCTTGGTGTAAAAGCTACAGGAGAGGATGAGGCAGCGACAATGATGGACAGGAAGGTAAGAGAGAGAAGTGAAAGAAGCCACATCTAACTGCAGCCTATGGAGTAACAGGGGAAAGTTCCAGTAACAGTGCTGAGAAGTGACCAGCTGAATGAGAAGCTGCAGACCTCCAAGTTTGGGTGTGGGGTCAGACGACAGAGAAAGAATTCCCCTTATTCATCCAACTTGGATCAAGTACACCCAAATTAAAGAAACTTCCAATTCTTGCTCCCCAAACCCATAAGTGGCAGCAGCTTTAAATGAAGGTGAAGACAGAGAACCAGAGGACATGCTTCCTGAAACTGTGAAAATATTAGAGGGGATACACCAACATCAATAGGACCTAACTCCTTCAAGAGAGGAAAGGAGGGTTTCCTGATAACCAACTATGGGACTGAAATATAAAATCTCTTCTTGGAAAGGTCCATGACCAAGACAATTAAAATCAGGGTGTGAGGTGGGTACAAAGTGAAAAAGGATCAGTTTCCTTGTGTATAAGACTATCTTTGGAGACACTTTTCTTTGTAAAGGTTGAGGGCTACACAAATACATGAATTTGAAATTAGGGATAATGTGTGTTGTATATAAGGATCTCAAGACATTTGCTAATTTTGTAGTTTCCCATGATTCATATACAAAGATTACATATAATGAAGAAATCAGAAATGGTACCTTTTAAGAATTGCTTTTTTTGTTAGGCACAACTATTAGCACACTGAGTGGAAAGCAAAAAGTTGCTATTTAAACTGCAAGTAGGTGCACCTGCGTGGCTCAGTTGCTAAGCGTCTGCCTTTGGCTCAGGTCATGATCCTTGGGATCATGATCCTGGGATTGAGCCCTAGATGCAGGCTCCCCGCTCAGCGGGGGGCCTGCTTCTCCCTCTGCCTGCAGCTCTCCCTACTTGCGCTCTCCCTCTCTTGCTGACAAATAAATAAAATCTTGGAAAAACAAAACAAAACAAAACAAAACCTGCAAGCAATTACTCCCTAACTTAACTCCTTCATTATCTAATCTGTCTGGCTTCCAGGAACTGCCTTATACGGAAAGAGTATTGCACTGAAAGGAAAATGTTACTGGGCTATTAACTAAATGTGTATTTAGATAATATTAAAACACAGCTTTTTTCTCTATGAGCATTTGTTTTGCTTCAAGTTATTATAAACATGGCATTGCCTTGTTAGTAGCTACAGATGCTTCTTTAAAAATATTTTTTAAAATTTTATGTAGACTACTGAGTATTTGAAAGAGCCCACTTCATCTTGATGGGTCATGTCTACCTTCATTAGTCTCCAAAGAATAACCATTTGCTGCCAAATTAAATCAGTATTTTCAATGTGCTTTTCTCAGTTTTTATTATTAATGCTACTTACTTGAGGCAAATCATAAGGAAATTGCTTCTTTTAAAATACAAACTACCACCTAAACTTTTAGGGTACATATTGCTTAATATTTGGTTGACTTTAATTTTTAAAAGGTATAAACACCAAAAAATTATACACTGTTTGAAAATAGAAAATAAGAAAATGTACTTTCTATAACTTTGTCAAAGCACTTAAGTTACTAACTTGCAAAATCCAATTTGAATTGAACTTAATATAGGATTTGTTACTACTATACTCCATATATAGATTAAAATACATATACTAAAAAATGGACACTCAAAATACTTTGGGTACTAAAAATAGAATATAAGTAAATGCATCTTTAAACACTTTATGGAATCTCTGACCATGTATACTTTGTTATATCTGTGTGTTGTAGGGTAGTTTGAGTTTTTCTGTTTTTATTTTTAATTTTTGTATCGTATATGAACTCCTTTTCAATGTGATAGGTAAACATATAGTCAAAGACAAAACAAATATACTACATAATAATTTCCCTGAGAACCCCTTTAATGTTAATTTTGGAGGCAGCATTTAGACTATTTTGTTGGTGGTTACTATTACTTTTTTACTAGGCAATGACACCAGAGAAGCAGCCTCTATACATTTTTACACTATGTACACTTGCATTTAGAATGAGCCCCCAGGGAAATAATGGAAATATATGTAGAACTATTCATTCCTACTTATGTGATTTAATTATATCAGGATATATGAACTGAACTCTAATGTAGACAAACTTTCCATTTTAGTCCCTTTTACTGTTTGTGTTAAAATAACATCCCTCTCCTACATATTCTTTTCTTGACCCAGATGCACTGTTAATGGGACTGTAAACTGGTACAGCCACTACAGAAAGCAGTAGAAGTTCCTCAAAAATTTAGAACATATGATTCAGCAACCCCTCTCCTAGGCATATATCCAAAAGAAATGAAAACAGAAAAAAAAGAGAAATGAAAACAGGATCTTGAAGATAGCTGTACCCCCAAATTCCCTTCACCATTATTCCAGCAGCCGAGGTATGGAAACAACCTAAGTATCCATCAACAGATGAATGGAAAAAGAAAATACCCATTCCATTATCCAAGAAAATATGTGATATATACACATTTGACCCATGAACAACATGGGTTTGAACTGTGGGTCTACTTATACACTTTTTTTCCAATAAATATATGTACAGGGGTGCCTGCGTGGCTCAATCAGTTAAGTGTCTGACTCTTGGTTTAGGCTGAAGTCATGATCTCAAGGCTGTGAGATCGAGCCCCATGTTAGGCTCCACACTCAGTGCATAGTCTGCTTGAGGAATTCTTTCTCCCTCTCTCTCCTGGCTCTGCCCCTTCTCATGCTTGTGTTCTCAGATAAATAAAAATCTTAAAAAATATATATGTACAATATGGTAAATGTATTTTGTCTTCCTCATGATCTTCTTAATAACATTTTTTAGCTTACTTTATTAAAAGAATATAGTATATAATACATATAACATACAAAATATGAATTAAGCGACTGCTTACGTTATTGGTAAGACTTCCAGCCAACACTAGACTATTAGTAGTTATGTTTTTAGGGAGTCAGAAGTTATATACAGATTTTCTACTGCATGGGAAGTCAGTGCCCTAACCCCCATATTGTTCAAGGGTCAACTACGTGTATATATACATATATGTACACACACACACACACACACACAGAGGAATATTATTTGACCATAACAAGGAAGGAAATCCTGCTATTTGCAACAACATGAATGAATTTGGAATACATTATACTAAGTGAAATTGGCCAGACACAGAAAAACAAATAATGTATGATCTCATTTATGTATTTTATCTAAAAAGTTCATGGAACCAGAGAGCAAAAGAGTGATTTCCTGGGACTGTGGGTTGGGCAAAATTGTGAGATGTTGGTCAAAGGGTATAAGTTTTCAGTTATAAGATGAATAAATTCTGTGGATCTGATGTACGATATGGTAATTATAGTTAATAATAATTTTTGTATACTTGAAATTTGCTGAGAAATTGATCTTAAATGTTGTTACCACACACACACACACACACACACACACAAATAGTATCTAAAGTAACAGATGTGTTAACTTTATTCTGATCGTCATTTCACAGTCTATATGTTACATATTAAATCATCATATATCATGTACACCTTTAAAAAATCGCACTGAAAACCTAAGTATATACATTTTTTATGAGTCATACCCCAATAAAGCTGGAAAAAAAGGAGGGAAAAAAGTTATGTATCCATTCTTATTGATGCAGAAAGAATATCTGACAATATCAATACTCTTTCATAATAATAACAATAATAAAACATTTAAAAATGGAAAAAGAAAGCATTTTCTTAATTGGATAAAGGTCACCTATGAAAAACCCACAACTAAATAATAATAAAAGGTAAAAGACAGGGCGCCTTGGTGGCTCAGTGGGTTAAGCCTCTGCCTTCAGCTCAGGTCATGATCTCAAGGTCCTGGGATCTAGCCCCGAATTGGGCTCTCTGCTCAGCAGGGAGCCTGCTTCCACCTCTCTCTCTCTGCCTGCCTCTCTGCCTACTTGTGAGCTCTCTCTGTCAAGTAAATAAATAAAAATCTTTAAAAAAAAAAAAAAAGATAAAAGACAGAAAGCTTTCTTCCAAAGATCAGGAACAAGATAAACATGTTTACTCTCCCACCTCTATTCAACACTGTACATATGTGAAGTTACATCCATAGAAGTTAAGCCAAATAAAGAGATAAGGCAAATTAGGTAGGAGGAACTAAAACCACTCTTACTCACAGATGACTTAAGCTTATGTATAGAAAACTCTAAAGATTCTGGAGAGAATCTAGAGATTCTGAAGGAGAAATGTAGAATTACAAACAATTACCATACTTAATATGTTTGTTGTTTACAGTGGTATGGATGAGTGGTTCCCTATTTCCAGAGTAGGGCAAAACTGAACAAATGTGTAATTATACTGATAATGGTAGCAGGCAACATTTCTCATGGTTGGACAGGGAAGTATATATATGGGATAGGGAAAAACTAGGAAGAACTCTTGATATTAGATAGGAATTGGATCCAACAGTGTGAACTCACAGATGTTAAAATATGGATATTAGCCGGATGTCTCATCCTTGGCACTACTGACATTTGAGCCTGTATACTTCTGTTTCAGGGAATGTCCTGTACTTTGTAGGATATTTAGTAGCATCTCTGGCTTCTACACACTAGATATCAGCAGCAATCCTTCACCAGACATGATAATCAAACACCAAATATATCTCCAGAATTCTCAATATCCCCTAGGTGGCAAAACTGCCCGCCAAGAGGAGCCCACTGATATAAAGACATGTAAATACATACATAAATACATATTTGCATATACATGTTCATGTACACAGGTATACATATATATGGTACATGCATACATATAGTACAGAGATATTTTTATGATAAAAAATTACAATCCAGAAAAAATATTTAAGAAACATTACAATCATCTCACCCACTGTCCCACCCACTCCACTGGCAACCCCAGACAACATGCCTTTTCTTCCTGGGAATCAAATCATCAGAGTTAATTTTATAAAGGAAAGACTCACGCTTCATTTCCATCTGGCTTATAATATTAACCCCCAAAGCTACTGCAACATTTGAAAGGAGACAGAAAGCCAGCTTCTCGGTGAGGGCCATTTGTGTATACATGGTCTGCACGAATACATATGGAAAGAAGGTGAGAAAATAGAGGAAACCTCCAACAGAAACAGCCAGAGTAGCTGAAAAGAAAGAAGGAAAATATAGAGTCAGTTCAAGTAAACTACAAAAGCTTAATGTAGAAATCTCATCTTATTACAAAAGAGCTCTAAAGTGTAGACCCTACAAAAGAAGGGAAATAGTCTTGGTCACCTCTCTCTCATGAGCATCTAGAACAGCGCTGAACATAGACAGGTGCTCAGTAAATATTTTTGCTCAAATGAATGAATGAATGAATGATACAAGGAATAAACTTTCCTGGAATTTATCCTCCTTCTAATGCTATGATTGTGGTGATTTACTCATCTAAAAAAGGATTTATCCTTATGTTTATAGAAACATTCTTTTTCATTTTTATTCATGACTACTCAGCCTAACAATCTCGAGATGTACACTACCACTAACTACATTGTATGAATACACCTACACTACTTCCATTTATCTTGGAATTTTGGAAGATGAAAACTGAAAAAGTTGACAGTGGTTTTAGATATATTTCCAGTCTTGTTTATGCTACTTTGAATACTTATTTATAATACTTTATAAAACAGTACATTAAGAAGACAGAAAAAAAGTGTAACAGAGAAGCATCTGGATTAGGATGCTCTGTATTATGGGGACTGCGTTATTTCAGACCAACTCTCGCAATGACAACAGAAAAATCTAGACAAATTATTTTTTATGTTTGTTTGTTTGTTGATTGATTTGTTAAAGTATTACTTTTTAAGTATGTTGAGTGACAGAAAGCTACCAAGCAAGGACAATTTATATGGCCAAAATCAAGGTAAAAGACAAGAACTCAAGAGCGATCAGTCTAAAATTTGGTGCTAATTTCCACCTTGAAGCATTTGTAAAATCTAAACTATGGCTTAGAGCCTGAGGGACTTTGGAGAAGTGTCTGCTCATGTCTTCTGCCCATTTTTTAAACTAGATTATTTAGTTTTGGGGTGTTGAGTTTGAGAAGTTCTTTACAGATCTTGGATATCAGCCCTTTGTCTATAGTGTCATTTACAAATATCTTCTCCCATCCTGTGGGTTGCCTCTTTGTCTTGTTGATGATTTCCTTTGCTGTGCACAGGAGAGTCCCAAAATGAAGTCCCATTTTTGCTTTTGTTTCCCTTGCCTTCGGAGATGTGTCTTGAAAGAAGTTGCTGTGGCTGGTGTCAAAGAGGTTACTGCCTATTTGAACCGGGTGATGTGTATTAAGGAGGCCCTGGATTGCATGGAGCACTGGGTGTTACACGCAAACAATGAATCATGGAACACTACATCAAAAACTGATAATATACAGTATGGTGACTGACATAAAATAATAATTTAAAAAAAAGAGTCTGAGGGACTGAGCAGAGTTTCTGACAGTTTGAGAGGCGTCCAGAAATTAAGACATACTAAAGAAAAGAAGCCATAATTAATACCTCAAACTTTTACTGAGTGCACTGAAGGACTACATCTAAAGTACAGGTGTAACAGAAACAGATCCTTCTCAATCACCTTAAATCCTTATTGGATTATTATCAAACTCCCAACCTAGGGGTCCTAGAGCCCCACACCTAAATGACTGATGGGGATACATATAAAATTATACAGCCACACTGGAAAAATTTGAGGATGTTCTGTAAAAGTTAAATATAAATTTATCTCACAATCCAACAATTCCATTTCCTGGAGAAGTGAAAACATATGTCCACACAAAGACTTTGTGTCCACACAAAGCCATAGCAGTGTTATTCATAATGGCCAAAAATACTGTGAACAATTTAAATGTCCTTTAACCCTGGGATGTATAAACAAAATGTTGTATATCCATATAATGAAAATATTATTCAACAATTAACAGAAAGGAAATACTGATACATGCCAAAGCATGAATGGATTTCAAAATTATTTTAAGTAAAAGAAACTAAATGTTTTAGAAGACTCCACACTTTATCCATATATACCAAATGGCATGATAACCCAGATTTATGTCGAGAGAAAGCAGTTGACTTGTTGCCTTGTACCAGAGAGATAAAAATGAGGACTGACCAAAAATGAGCTCAAAGGAAATTTCAGGAGTGATGGAAAATTTCTAAAGTGAGATTTGGTGATGGTTGCATAACTTGAAAAATTTACCAGTGGGTGAATTTTATGGTATGTATATTACACACTTATAAAGCTATAAAAATATGTGGTCAAAAGATGTAAACAGGCATTTTATAGAGAAAAACACACATGGTTCTTATTAACCTAAAAATATGATCGGCATCAATGAGACACCTTTCACACCCCAAAATATTACAAATTTTAAAAGCTAGAAACAATAGAGATTCTTACCTACTGCTAGGAGGAATCTGAAATTGTACAACCTCTTTGGAAACAGTTTTTCTACAATCTAGAAAGGTAACATGCTCACATACCCTACCTGAGTAAGAAATTTCACTCCTAATTACATGTCCCAGAAAAAATCTTGTACATCTCTACCAGCTGACATATACAAGAATGTTCACATCAATATTATTCGTAACAAAAACTAACTAGAAATAATCCAAATACCTATGAAGTATAAAACTGATAACTGTACAAGAGAACACTATACAGCAGTAAAAATGAAATCACAACTATGTAGATAACACTTAAATCATAACACCATGTTGTATCCAAATCATATGGTATAATTTCACTATAAAACTAGCAATACATTAGCTAGCGATAGACATAAGTGGAAAAGCTGTAAAGAAAAGTCAGTCAGAATAGTGGTTATTATTAGAAAGGAGCACCTAAAGTGCTCCTTAGATACTAGCAATTTTTCAATATGGTATGTTCGGTACTTGGGTGAGCACCTGGGTGTTCATTTTATTATGAGGTACACTGTATATACACTCTTGCATTTGTTATCTATTTCATGCCATGAAAAAACTTAAAGGACTTATAATAAAAAAACAGATATGGAAAAGCATCAGTAGAAAAATAACAGAATGATACTACTTCATATATAGATCATTCCCTACATAGTACATGCAGTTTCATTTAGTCAAAAAGCCAACTAAAACTGGAATCACAAAAAACAAACAACCAAAGAACTTCAGGTATATAAGGAGATTGCAAGAGGGATAAAGAGGCACTTCTGTAACTTCCAAAATATAAAACTTTATATAACTCACTAATCTGCTATTAAAACTTGGAATTTTTATCTGTTGACTGCATTCACTGATGCCCTTCTCACATAAACCACAATCTTAAGACCTTGGTGAATTTAAGCAAGGCAAGAATTTGTGGTCTGTGCGGCACCTCTGTTTCTCATTCACCTGCACAGCAACAGTGGCTCTTTGAGGTTTTACCTTTATTTGAGGAGTCCCCTTACATAGTCCACTTTTGGCAGGTTCTCCGGACTTACCTCAGCTCCTGAATTGCCGTCAGAAGAAAACACCAAAATCTCTGGTGCTCAAGAGAAAATCCCAACACAAAAGCTATCTTTGGTTTTCCATCACCTTCCACCTAATTTGTGGATTTTATAAACAGAAGGGATTTTTAAAAATATTTAATCAGTATCATAGTTGTTTTGGCCAATGAATTGTTCCTTGGCATTTGTCCACTTTAACCTGCTCTTCAGCAAGTCACCTTCAGCCTAACTTTGACACAATGATTCTCTGCACTCATAGTTTTACTATACATCATGATAGGTGGTAGGTATGACTCTATTTTGTAAGAATGCACCAACTGGTAGCAGTGTTATTGCTGAAAACAATAAAAATACCTATGAAATGTAAATTTTACCATAAAGCAATTTGTTTTATAGTACTTATACCTTAAATGACTGAAAGTAATACTCTAATTATTCAGCATATATGAAAGATATAAAAATGAAAATGGTGAATATCTGTTGTCTGAAAAAGAAGAAATATTTATTTTTTTAAGTAAGTGATAACAGAAAATGACCACTGGAGAAGTAATTGTACAAATTCCCTAACTTAGCCCAGTCTGAATTTATCCAGTTACAACATCCCTCTCATATGTGAGAACACAAAGGGCAGGAAGTCATTCTCAGGAGCATTTTGCATACTCGACATGGTTCCTGGCATGTGAAGAGTGATCCAAAGACTTAAAAGAGCAGGTGAGTGAATGAATATTTCCACATAACCCTATTTTAGTTGATACCCTACTGTCACATGTAATCTTACGTTGGTTTTTATCCTCTTCTTATGGGCATCCTCTGCTGGATTGATTTTCCTGATCTTTGTCCTTCCTCTCAAATCATTTTACATGCATATGATACCTGTCTTTTTTGTTAAAGTGTAATAAGCAGAGGCTGGATATGAGGTGGCAGCTGAAGTTTGGAAGGAGCTCCCAAACGAAATCCTCTTTTGTCAACCGAAATGCTGAGAATCTGTCAAGTGGGGGAGTCTTAGACTCACCTGTATCAAAGAGTGTGGAAATCAGAAAGCCGAAGGATATAGAGGTGATGACAAAGCACAGGAAAAAGACGAAGACAAGAGACGGGTCACTGTACTGGATGACTACATCAGGTGCAATCTAACAAAACAACCGGGATGCCAGTTTAGTCCTACTGTAAGAGGTGTCACAGATAAACAAGGGAGGCCAAAGAAAATACCCTTACCACTTCAGTAGCCCTAGTGAAACAGGTCACTGCTCAGAGAGATGCAAAGTTAACTAAATAACTCTTTTCTTGGGGAAGGGTTGCCCATCTAGGCCTATGGTTTGTGTGCTGATAAAACTGAGCAGCTTCTGAATTCCCAAGGGGACTCAAAGAAAAATGTATATATTCTTTTGTAACCTAAAACCCACTCAGCCCATCCCCAGTTATTTTATCCCTCTTGAGCTTTAGATACAGCATACTGCATTCAAATACATACTTGCCTTGACAAATAAAATCACGCACAGTAAACAGATGATAATTAAAAACATCAGAAAGAATGAGACAAAATAGGAAGCCCAGAGCATAGCATTACTGAGTCCTATCATGAGCTGGTACTCCTGTAGGAGAGTAAACACAAATCAAATGTCATGAAAAACAACTCATAGTTTTCAAAATGCATTCATAAATATTAGCTGACTCATTTCCCACAAAAACTTACATAAGCTAAGTATTATCACCCTCATTTTACAGAGAGATCAAGTCTCAGAATAGTCAAGTGATCTGACCCAAACCATCCATCTAATGAGCTGCAGGGCTACAATTCCAACTCAGAATTCTGAGTCCAGATCTTCTCCCTGATAACTTACCAACTGTGGTTCTAACACAAGAAATAATTAAAAATTTAAACACAAAAAATAAGACCACCTTTCTTTTTATTATGTTCTACCTCCAGAAATATTAAAGGAAGGTATATAAGCTTTAATTCAATTACAGATTAAAGCAGGGAGAGGCAAACTACAGCCTATGGCCTAAATCCAGGCTGCCTCATACTTTTATAACTAAAGCTTTATTGGCATAGAGCCATGCTCACTCATTTCTGTACTGTGGCTGCATTCATCCTACAACAGAGCCAATAGCTGTAATAAGGGCTGCAAGGCCTAAAATATGTGTTATCTGGTTTTGTTTACAGGTAAAGTTTGTCATTCCCTAATTTATATAAACCCTCCTAATTTTACAGATCATAAAGCCAGACTCAAAGAGGGTGAGTTGCTTCTACAAAGTTGCACAGAAGGAGCTCCCTGTTCTGTGCTCCTCCCCTTCCATCATGCTGTCTCTGTACATTTCTGAGGCTAATTTTCCCTGGTATGATAAATCTGAGACTGATTCCCAAAGTTTGAATCCTTATTCTTCCTGCCACTTACCAGCAATATAACCTTGAGCAAACTCCTTGACCTCTCTGTGCCTCAATGTCCTCATCTATGAACACTAAAATCCAAATAACATAATGGGCAAGATAGTTTTAGAAGTGAGCTTCATGAACCATAATTCAGCACAGTATGCAAAATATATAAAGAAATTATAAAATTTAACACCCAAAAGCCAAAATATCCAATTAAAAAATGGGCAGAAGACATGAACAGACATTTCTCCAAAGAAGACATACAAACAGCCACGACACATGAAAAGATGCTCATCATTACTTATCATCAGGGAAATGCAAATCAAATGAGGTATCACCTCACACTTATCAGAATGGCTAAAATCAAAAACATAATAAACAACAGGTGTTGGTAAGGATGTGGAGAAAAAAACAAACCCTAGTAATAAACTTAACTGAAGACTGACAGACCCATACTCTGAAACTATAAGATATCAATGAAAGAAACTAAAGATGACACAAATGGAAAGAAATTCCATGCTCACAGATTAGAAGAACATATATTGTTAAAATGTCTACACTCCCAGAGCAATCTACAAATTTAATAAAATTCCCATCAAAATACCACCAGCATTTTTCACAGAACTAGAACAAACAATCCTAGAATTTATATGAAGCCACAAAAGACCCTGAAAAACCAAAGTAGTCTTGAAAAGAAAAAAACTAGAGGTATCACAATTCCAGATTTCAAGTTATACTACAAAGCTGTAGTAATCGAAACAGTATGGTACTGGCACAAAAACAGACACAGTGAGCAACAGAATAGAACAGAAAATCCAGAAATCAACCACAACTATATGGTCAATTAATATTCTACAAAAAAGGAAAGAACATGCAATGGAAATAGTCTCTTCACAAATGGTGTTGGGGAAACCGGACAGCAACATGCAAAAGAATGAAACTGGACCACCTTCTGATACCACAGACAAAGATTCAAAATGGATTAAAGACCTACACATGGAACAGGAAACCATTAAAATCCCAGAGGAGAAGACAGTCAGTAACTTCTTTGACATCAGTCATAGTGACATTCTTATAGTGATATAATGATATAGTGATATATCTAGAAACAAAAGCAAAAATAAACTATTGGGACTACATCAGAATAAAAAGCTTCTGCACATTAAAGGAAACAATCAACAAAAATAAGACAAGCTACTGAATGGGAGAAGATATTTCTAAATGATATGTCCAGTAAGGGGTTATCATCCCAAAATATATTAAGAACTTCCACAACTCAACACCCAAAAAACAAATAATCCACTTAAAAAACAGAGAGAGGCCCTGAATAGACATTTTTCCAAAGAAGACGTACAGATAATCAACAGACATGAAAAGATGTTCAACATTACTAATCCTCAGGAAATGCAAATCAAAACCACAATGAGATAACACCTTATATCTGCCAGAATGGCTAGAATCAGAAAGACAATAAATAAGTATTGGTGAGGATATGAAGAAAAAGGAACCCTCTCACACTGTTGGTGGGAATGCAAATGGGTGTAGCTACTGTGGAAAACAGTGTAGAGGTTCCTCCTCAGAAAATTAAAAATAGAATTACCATATGATCTACTAATTCCACTATTGGGTATTTACCCAAAGAAAATGAAACCACTAATTCCAAAAGATATATGCATCCCTATGTCTACTGCAGCATTATTTATAGTAGCCAAGATATGCAAGCAACCCAAGTGCCTATCAATAGATGGATCAGGAAGATGTAGCATATATACAATGAAATATTAATCAGTCATGAAAAAGAATGGGATTTTGCCATTTGCAAAGATGTGTATTCTAAACACAAAGAGATAGCTAGAAACTGAAATGGAAAATTTTCAAAATGATCAAGGGATTTATAACACAATATTCAAAATATTCAAGATATAACCCCAAATTACTCAACAAACCAAGATAAGTAAAATCTAAACTCTAAAAACAAAAAGAAAATCCTCAAATGTCAAATCAAGATGACACAGATATTAGAATTATCTAATAATTGGGGCGCCTGGGTGGCTCAGTGGGTTAAAGCCTCTGCCTTCCGCTTAGGTCATGATCCCAGGGTCCTGGGATCGAGCCCCACATCAGGCTCTCTGCTCTGCAGGGAGCCTGCTTCCCCCTCTCTCTCTGCCTGCCTCTCTGCCTACTTGTGATTTCTGTCTGTCAAATAAATTAAAAAAAAATCTTTAGAATTATCTAATAATGACTTTAAAGCAGCTATCATAAAAAAGTGTTCTAATAACAATCAATCATGAACACCAACAACTCAATAATCAATAATAATAGAGGGAGATCTTCAACATACTTCTCCCCATAACTGATATACTAACATAAAAATCCATGTTAAAGATATAAACAGGGACACCTGGGTGGCTCAGTTAAGTGTCTGCATTCAGATCAGGTAATGATCTCGGTGTGCTAGGATCAAGCCCTGCATCGGGCTCCCTGCATAGCAGGGAATCTACTTGTCCCTCTCCCTGACACATGTGCATGCTCTCTCTCTCTCAGATAAATAAATAAAATCTTTAAAAAAAACATATGAACAACAGGGAAGCCTGTCTGACTCAAGTCAGTAGAGCATGATGTGACTCTTGACCTCAGGGTTGTGAGTTCAACCCCCACTGGGGGTTTAAGTAATCTCTACACCCAGTGATCTCTAAGTAATCTCTTAAGTAATCTCTACAGTATTAGTATTAAGTATTAAGTATTAGTATTAAGCAATCTCTTAAGTAATCTCTCAAGTAATCTCTACACCCACTCTATACTGGGTGTAGAGATTACTTAAAAAAAAGATAATAAAAAGTTTTTAAAAGATATGAACAATACAGGGGTGCTTGTGTGGTTCAGTTGATGAAGTGTCTGACTCTTGATTTTGTTTCAAGTCATGATCTCAGGGTTGAGAGATCCAGCCCTGCATCAGGCCCCACAATGGGCATAGGGCCTGCATAACATTCTCACTCACCTTCTTCCTCTGCCCCTCCCAACCTCCTCTCTCTCTCTAAAAAAAATATGAACAACATGACTAACTTATTATAACATGCAGAGAAAACTGCACCCCTTGAACACACAGTGCACATTGGTTTTAGTGCACACATGCATGTGGAACATTTGCTAAAATTGGCTACAGTCTAGCCCACACAGCTAATGCCATCAAAATTTCAAAAAATTTAACTCAAATACTGGCTCCTAATATGTTTGAAAAATTTTAAATGCTTTTCTAATTATCTTATGGGTCAAAGAAGAAATCCAAAATGAAAATTAGAAACTCTTTGAACTATATGATAAAGAAAACACTATACCTCAATTTGCAGTTTGCAACTAAAGTTATGACTAGAGGGAAATTTAGAAGCTTAAATACAAAGATTAGAAAAGAAGAGTATCTAAAGACCTGGGGAGAACTCAGCCAGCATAGGCTGGACACAGAAAGCACTAATCATAAGGTTAAAGACTTTATTACATTAAAATTAGTAACTTTTATAAATCCAAAGACACTATTAAGACAAGCTAGAGATTGGGAGTTAATACTTGCAATATAAACATCACACTAAAAACTAGTATTCAAAATATATAAAGAATGCTTGTAAATAGATGAATGACACACAACCCCACAGAAAAATGGGGAAAAGACTTCTGAACTGATACTTCACAAAAGAGGATATCCATGTGGCCAATAAGTATATGAAAAGATGTTCAACAACATCAGTTAATGAGAAGAATCAAATTAAAACAACAATGATTATACTGTACCTTGGCTAACTGAATTTAAATTTAATAAATAAATGTATAAATATATAAATATTAAAATAAAATAAAACCACAATGAGATATCAATATATGCCTTCCAGAATGGTTAACATTTAAAAAGACTAACATCACCAAGTGTTGGCATACATACAGACCAAGAGTTAATTCCCATATATTACTGATTAAGAGAACAAACTGGCACAAACATTTTGGCAAAACATTTGGCCTTATTTAACAGGGTTGAAAACATGTATATTGTATACTCCATCAACCTCAATCCTAGGTATAAACCCAAGAAAAAAATGTGCACATGTGCACTAAAATATTCACAGTAGCTTACTGTAATAGCCCAATACTCAAACAACCATGCATCCATCCACAGAAGAGTGATAAATTGTGATATATTCACTAAATGTGATAGTACACAGCAAAGAAAGAAGCTGAGTTATAACTATACAGACCATAAAAGGATAGCTATTGTATAATTCTATTCAAATAAAGTTTAAAACCAGGTAACACTGACATAGGGTTTTAGAAGTTAGTGATTATCTTTGTGGAAGAGGGAAGGTGCAGTGATTTGGAAGGAATATGAGGAATTCTGGATTGCAGGCATTATATTTCTTGACTGGAATAGTAGTTATATGGGTGTGTTCATGTTGGATAACTCAGTGATCCACACATAGGTATGTGTATTTTATATGTATGTATTTTATAGTTCAATTAGAAACTTTAAAATGAAAAACTAAATAGAAATCTAAACTACCTGATTGAAATTTGTGTAACATGACCTGGAGACACAAAGAGAAAACTAGTAAATTGTAGTTGAAAATAGATTTCAAAGAGATTACTCACTACTTAGAAAAGAGAGAAAAAGACATGCTGGTCAGAGAAACAAAAATAAGAATGGTACAAAATTAACCATTTGGGGTGGAAAGAAAAGGGTTTAATGTGAAATAAGACTAAGGAAAAACAGTGGTTAGGGAAGCCAATGAGAGGATTTCTGAAACCAGTAAGAGTTTACACTAGAAAATGACATTTCTACACATAGAGAGAAAGAAACAGAATTTAGAAAACATAACTATTGTGGACATCTACATCACATTTTCTATATACTATAGCCAGTATCTCTTGAATCATTGCCATAACCCTATATGCTAGGAGTACTTTTACCTCCATTTTACAGTCAAGGCACAGAGAAGTTAAGAAACTTACCTAGAAGTTATAGAGGCAGAGAATGGCAGCATTCTAAATACTATCTATACCATACTGCACAACACTGTACTATACTATACTATACTATACTATACTATACTGATAAGACTGAGGTTTCAAGCCTCAGTGATTTGGAGGATGATAAGTTTCATTAGCATATCCAGGCAATCTGGAAAGAGGGAAAATACCTTGCCTCAGAAAAGAATGATTTTCCTTTCTGTATTTTTCTGTCTTCATTAAACCCAAGCAACACCATCCCTTAAGGAAACATAGCATATATCCTCACCCCAATACAATAAGATCAAACTACCTTAAGAAAAACATGATTCGTGGAAAAGAAAGCTGCTGAAAGAAGTATGTGCAAAATTCCAGAATATGAAGTTAATTATGTACATATCCATTTCCATTGGTTTCTACCACCCAAATACTTCCTGAACTCTTCCCTCCTTTATATTAAACCACCCTGCCATAAGCACTCCCCGCTCTTCTCCTGCTCTAGTTGCTTCACAATTGGTTCCACATCTTCAGTCTTGATATCATAGTTAAACTTTATGTGAGCAAACTACGTCTATGGACCAAATGGGAGGGGGAGTGGGAGGAGAAAAGGAATAGGATATGTGACAGAGATGCATGCGGCCCACAAGCCTAAAAAATTTACTATTCCGTGCTTTCCACAAAAAGCTTGCCAACCCTTAATCTAAACCATGCTCCCCCCACATTCCTTTCCAGAGTCATTCTTCTGCCAGCAGCACTGGTAGGATACCAATAGTCTTAAAGTCCATCCTCTGGGGCCACCTCCCCATTGCACAGACCAAGCAGCACACCCTCAGTATTTTAAGAATAGCTTTTCCACACCTGTAGGTACTTAATATTATAAAAGTAACTCAGTTTATTACTATCTCCTCAACTAAACCTTTACTAGTAGGTAGAAATTGTATCCTCTCTTTTTAACTGCCATTTGTTGAGTGCTTACTATAGGTGAGAGACTGACCTGGGTAGTTTTTAAAACAAAATGTCACTTAATCCCCCTGATAACCCTAGAAATTTGGTATTATCTTCAATTTACATCTCAAGAAACAGGCTATGATCACAGAGTTAATTATTGGTGGAGCCAATATTTAAAATTAAGCTCTATCAAAGTCCCTAATAAAAAGTTGGTAGTTAATAAATAAATGAACAGATTAGTGGATAGATGGATGAATCAATGGTTTTCTTTTTTTTTTTTAATTTTTTTATAAACATATAATGTATTTTTAGCCCCAGGGAAAATCAATGGTTTTCTGACTTTAGAGCCACTGTTTTTAACAATATGGTCTTAATTTGACTCAACACTGACCTGCATCTCAAATCTTGGAATTGTAGTGCATCTTAAATCAGTCTAACTCAAGACCTCATATGATTATTTCTTTGTTGCCTATTTTATTCCAAAAAAGATTCAGCATATTTAATATATGACCTCTCTCCATAATATTCATGTTAAGTAGCCATTAGTCAATAAAGCTATAGGCCAAATCCAGAATTTAGATAAAAGTAGACCATCAGAAAATTTGTATATTTGTACACTGTTATTGTGATATAATTATTTACCAATGCCAAATGTATAGAGCACAAAATCTGTTCCTTGGGCCCAAAATGCTACAAAGAAAGTGAAATTACCTTTAATCTCTTTTCCTTTTCCGAAACAATGGTCCTGATGAGGGTAAGTTCAGTTAGAGAAAATGCAAGTATAACTATCAAAGGGAAGAGATCTGAAAAATTCAACCAAAAAGGATCCATATAATAAGCAGGGTATGGAAACCTCCTAAGCAAAATGATGGAACCATTTAACATTTGTTTTGCAGCTTCGCCGTTATGGTATATCATGATGGCCTGGTCTATGATATGCTGCAAAAACAGGAACCCTTCTTTGATGTACCCTAAATGAGAAAACAAAGATGATCAAGTATGGTATACCAAGAAACAGCCAGGCAAACAAAGAAGGCAATTTGGGTAATTCAAAGCTTTTAACTCAAAGAATAAAGCAATTTCCCAAAACCTATAGTTATTTGGGACACAAAAGATAATAGATAACATGAAATTGTATTACTATCTTCTCAAAACTAAAATACTATATGAAAATAATACTGTTGCTTTATGTAATTTTATCAGCCAAAATAAATGAGAATTCAATACCAGACATACCCGACATGTAAAAAGAAGTGATTCTCAAAACAAGATGTGAAACAATCCCATTTACAATAGCATCAAAAAGAATAAAATACATAGGAATAAACTTAACCAAGGAGGTAAAAAGACTTCTACACTAAAAACTACTAAATACTGCAGAAGGAAATTAAAGATGACACAAGTAAATGTAAGATATCCCTTGTTCCTGGATTGGGAGACTTACTGTTGTTAAAATATCCATATTACCCAGAATTATCTACAGATTCAATGCAACCTCTATCAAAATCCTTGTGATGAGCACCAGGTGTATGTATGGAAGTGCTGAATCACTGAATTGTATACCCAAGCTAATATTACACTGTATGTTAACTAACCGGAATTTTTTTAAAAACTTAAAAAAAAATCCCAATGGCATTTTTTTCAGAAACAGAAAAAACAATCCTAAAATCCATATGAAATTGCAAAGAATCTCGAATAGCCAAAATAATCCCAAGAAAAGAGAGCACTTGCTCTTGTGAGCTGAAGGCCTTGTACTTCCTGATTCAAAATATAATGCAAAATTACAGTAATCAAAACAGTACTGGTATACTAGCAGCATAAAGACAGACATAGAGACCAACAGAACAGACATCCCAGAAATAAATTCTCACATACATGGTCAAATGTCTTCTACAAGGCCACCAGGAGAAAGGACACTCTCTTCAAAACAAATGGTGCTGGATAAACTGGATATCCACATGCAAAAGAATGTAGTTAGATCCTTACCTTAAACTACATGCAAAAGTTAAAACAAAAGAGATAAAGAGCTTCCAAGACCATCAAAGTTTAAAAGGTTATGTGACCACCAAGCCAGCACTACAAGAAATATTAAGGGGGTTCTATAGAAGAAGAAAGAACCCAAGAGTGACACAGAACAAAAATTTAAAGAGACAATCTATAGAAACAAGGACTTCACAGGCAACACGATGTCAATAATAACTTATCTTTCAATTATCACTCTCAATGTGAATGGCCTAAATGTTCCCATAAAATGGCACAGGGTTGCAGACTGGATAAAACAGCAGGACCCATCCATATGCTGTCTACAAAAGACACATTTTGAACCTAAAGATACATCCAGACTGAAAGTGAAGGAATGGAGAAGCATCTTTCATGCCAATGGGCCTCAAAAGAAGGCTGGGGTAGCGATTCTCATATCAGATAAATTAGATTTTAAGCTAAACACTGTAGTCAGAGATACTACATCATTCTTAAAGGGTCTATCCACCAAGAAGATCTAACAATTATAAATATTTATGCCCCCAACATGGAAGCAGCCAACTACATAAGCCAACTGTTAAACAAAATAAAGAGTCATATTGATATGAATACATTAATGTAGGGTATCTTAACACACCCCTTTCAGCAATAGACAGATCATCTAATGAACACTCAACTTTTGTTATCAACATGGACGGGACTGGAGGAGATCATGCTGAGTGAAATAAGTCAAGCAGAGAAAGTCAATTATCATATGGTTTCACTTACTTGAGGAGCATAAGGAATAACATCGAGGACATTAGGAGAAGGAAAGGAAAAGTGAATTGGGGGAAATTGTAGGGGGACATGAACCATGAGAGACTGTGGACTCTGAGAAACAAAGAGGGTTTTGAAAAGGAGGGGGGTTGGGGGGGTGGGAGAGCCTGGTGGTGGGTATTAAGGAGGGCACGTATTGCATGGATCACTGGTTGGTGCATAAACAATGAATCTTGGAACACTGAAAAAAAAATTAAGATGTTTAAAAATAAATAAATAAAAATAAAAAGTAAAAGTAAAATAAAAATAAAGTAAATAAATCTTTTAAAAAAAGAATACATAAAGAATTCCTCTAACTCAATAACAAAAGTAAGCTGATTTTTAAATGGGCAAAGAAAAAAAAAATGGGCAAAGGGCTCGCAGAGACATTTCTCCAAAGAAAACACACGAATGGTCAAAAAACACAGGAAAAAACATTCAACTTCACTAATTATCATAGAAATACATATCCAAATCACAATGAGAGATCACTTCATAACTGTTAGGATGGCCACTACCAAAAAACCATAAAAGAACAAGTGTTAATGATGATGTAAAGAAATCAGAATCCTTGTGCTCTGTTGGTAGGAATATAAAATGGTGTACAGTATGGAAGTTTCTCAGAATACTAAAAATGACTACCGTACGATCCAGCAATCCCACTTCTTGGCATATAAGCAAAAGAACTGAAGAAAGGATCTCAAAAAGATAATCTGCACACTTATGTTCACTGCAGCATTATTCACAATAGCCAAGAGGTAAAAGCAACCTCTGTCCCTCCACAGATGAATGGATAAACAAATGCACCATATATATACAGTAGAATACTATTTGCAAAGATGTGGATGGAGCTAATGTATATTATGCTAAGTGAAATAAGTCAGTCAGAGAAAGATAATACCATATGATCTCACTCGTGGAATTTAAGAAAGAAAACAGATGAACATATGGAAGGGGGAAAAGAAAAAAGAGAGAGAGGGGGAAACAAGCCATGCAAGGATAGAGAACAAACACAGAGAGGTGGGTGGGGGATGAGCTAGATGGGCAATGGGTATTAAAGAAGGCATGCGCTGTGATGAGCACTGAGCATTGTATGTAAGTGATGAGTCACTGAACTCTAC
The DNA here is from genome assembly GCF_963455335.1 of Martes martes. Lineage (NCBI taxonomy): Eukaryota > Metazoa > Chordata > Mammalia > Carnivora > Mustelidae > Martes > Martes martes. The sequence continues at coordinate 25,280,556 of NC_137906.1, forward strand.
TCCAGAAACCAATATTGCATCCTATGTTAACTATCCAAAATTTAAATTAAAAAAATAAAAATAATTTAGAACCATAAATATGCAGACAATGTTAGTTTATGAAGATGTGTCTATTAAGTCAGCAGAGCCAATGTTTACTAACTAAGACTATATAAATGCAAGGATACATACTGATAAAGTTCAGGAAATGATTTACAGTAATAGGAAGATATTTTTCAAATGTATAAGGTTTTCTACATGCTTGTTTTTACAATAAAAACTCAATTTTAAATATGAACTGCCACAATGAATAAACTTTTTCACTCACTGAAAAAAAATGATTCAGACATGTTGATATGACTGCTAGCTTGAAAGCAAAATATTAATGTAAGTATTCTGGGGGACAGCTCACCAGGATCTCCCCCATCATCATTTAATGGGTTCCTGGGTCCTATAGCAGGCACCTCTGGAAACAAAATGTGTGTATTCCATCCAGTATCTACTAAGGAGCTTAGCAAATCCGAAGTTCTCTCAGTACCTGCACCAAAACGCAGATGATATTTTACCTGGAATAAACAATAGAATACAAACAACACGTTAGACCAATGAACACTAAAAGCAAGTATCAACAGTGAGAGGAAAAGAAAATACAAAGCTAAAATTTGTGTTTGGAGGACAGAGTAAGTAATTCAGTATTCTAAATGGTAAGAAATGATAGTATCACTGAGGCAAGGGACAAGCAGCAAGCCTCACGTGCCATAATCACAAAGCTTGAAATCAATTAAATTTGTATCTCTGCTCTATCATCTTTGGGATTTTTGCCTCTTGAGTTACAAAGATGCCAACAGTGGCAACTTTTTTTTTTTAATTTCTTTTTATTGTTTATTATTTTTTATTTTTTTTCAGTGTTCCAAGATTCATTGTTTATACACCAAACCTAGTGCTCCATGCAATACGTGCCTCCTTAATACCCACCACCAGGCTCACCCATTCCCCCAACCACCTCCCCTTCCAAAACCCTGTTTGTTTCTCAGAGTCCACAGTCTCTCATGGTTCATCTCCCCCTCCGATTTACCACAATTAACTTTTCCTTTCCTTCTCCTAATGTTCTCCATGTTATTCTTTATGCTCCACAAGTAAATGAAACCATATAATTGACTCCCTCTGCTTGACTTATTTCACTCAGCATAATCTCCTCCAGTCCTGTCCATGTTGATACAAAGTTGGGTATTCATCCTTTCTGATGGAGACATAATATTCCATTGTATATATGGACCATATCTTCTTTATCCATTCACCTGCTGAAGGGCATCTTGGCTCTTTCCACAGTTTGGTGATTGTGGCCATTGCTGCTATGAACACTGGGGTACATATGGGCCTTCTTTTCACTACATCTGTATCTTTGAGGTAAATACACAGTAGCACCATTGCAGGGTCACAGGGTAGCTCTATTTTTAATTTTTTGAGGAATCACCACACTGTTTTCCAAAGTGGCTGCACCAACTTGCATTCGTACCGTTCCTCTTTCTCCACATCCTCTCCAATGCTTGTTGTTTACTGTCTTGTTAATTTCAGCCGTTCTAACTGATGTAAGATGGTATCTCAATGTGGTTTTTTTATTTGAATTTCCCTGATGGCTAATGATGATAAACATTTTTTCATGTCTCTGATAGCCATTTGTATGTCTTCTTTGGAGAAGTGTCTGTTCATGTCTTCTGCCCATTTTTTGATGTGATTATCTATTTTCTGGGTGTTGAATTTGAGGAGTTCTTTATAGATCTTGGATATCAGCCCTTTGTCTGTAGTGTCATTTGCAAATATCTTCTCCTATTCTGTGGGTTGCCTCTTTGTTTTGTTGACTGTTTCCTTTGCTGTGCAGAAGCTTTTATCTTGATGAAGTCCCAAAAGTTCATTTTTGCTTTTGTTTCCTTTGCCTTTGGAGACATGTCTTGAAAGAAGTTGCCATGGATGATGTGAAGAGGTTACTGCCTATGTTCTCCTCTAGGATTTTGATAGATTCCTGTCTCTGAGGTCTTTTATCCACTTTGAATTTATCTTTGTGTATCATGTAATAGAATGGTCAAGTTTCATTCTTCCATACACACCTGTCCAATTTTCTCAGCACCATTTATTGAAGAGACTTGTCTTTTTTCCACTAGGTATTTTTTCCTGCTTTCCCAAAGATTATTTAACCATAGAGTTAAGGGTCCATATCTGTACTCTCTACTCTGTTTCATTGCTCTATGTGTCTGTTTTTGTGCCAGTACCATGCTGTCTTGGTGATCACAAATTGGTAGTAAAGCTCGAAATCAGGCAACATGATGCCCCCAGCTTTTTTTTTTTTCTTCAACATTTCCTTAGTGATTTGGGGTCTTTTCTGGTTCAAAATAAATTTTAGGATTTTTTGTTCCAGCACTTTGAAAAATGCCAGTGGAATTTTGATTGGGATGGCAGTACAGACATTTTAACAATGTCTGGGCAGTACAGACATTTTAACAATGTTCGTTCTTCTGATCCATGACCACGGAATGCTTTTCCATCGTTATATGTCTTCTTCAATTTCTTTCATGAGTGTTCTGTAGTTCCTCGAGCACAGATCCTTCACCTCTTTGGTTAGGTTTGTTCCAAGGTATCTCATGGTTCTTGGTGCCATAACTCTTCAAAGTATACAGATAGAGGGAACATTCCTAAAGTTCATAAAATCTATCTATGAAAAATCCATAGCGAATATCATCCTCAATGGGGAAAAGCTGACAGCCCTCCCATCGAGATCAGGAACACAACAGGGATGCCCACTCTCACCACTCTTGTTCATTATAGTACTAAAAGTCCTAGCTACAGCAATCAGACAACAAAGAGAAATAAAAGGTATTCAAATTGGCAAAGAATATGTCAAACTCTCTCTCTTCACAGATGACGTGATACTTTATATGGAAAACCCAAAAGACTCCACCCTCAAACTACTAAAACTCATACAGCAATTCAGTAATGTGGCAGGATACAAAATCAAAGCACAGAAATCAGCTGCGTTCTTATCCACTAACAATGAAAATATAGAAAGGGAAATTAGAGAATCGATTCCAACAGTGGTACCTTGATGATTACCAATGTTATTTTTCTACATCCACAACTGGCTTGCCTAACTCCTTCAACCGTTCTATTTATTTTCTTTCCTATTATGTTAGCCAACTATGGTAAAGATTATCTCCCCCTTTAAAAAGTGACCAACAGAAAAGGAAAAAGCCCAGATATAAGGAAGGTAGGGCTAATAAAATTAAAATGTAGAATGCTACATATTTTATAAATTACATGAAAAGAAAATGATTTATCTAGAGAGCTGAGCCAACCTCAGGGTAAATTATGGTAGATCTGAGTAGCCTGACAAAGCAAGAACCTACAGTTGCCAAAGGCCAGTAGATGCTGAACAGAGAAAGAAGTCAATAGCCTGAGAAGGGACTGGCAAGTGCACCAAGTCTAGGCAAACATTCACATAATTCAGTAATTCAAAAGCAACATTTTAAGTAGGTACATACTATCAATACACAATTCTTGAGCTCAAGGAACTGACCAAGTATTCAGGAAGCACAGAAGAGAGAAGGGGAGAATTTGGATAGATAGTTACAGCACGAGTTTTATAGAAATTAATACTAAGAGTTACTCCAGAAAAAGAGGGACAGGCAGAGCATCAAAAGGAAAGAGGATAATGTGATCAAAGGCAGAGAAGCAATAGACCACATAATATATACAAACAACTATTACTGGTTCAATATTGCTAGAGCATGAAGTTCAAAGAAAGAAGAAGCAACATGAGGCTGAAGGGTTATTCAGAAAACAGGTTACTAATGACCTTGAATTCCACACAAAAGACCTTCTGTAGTTCATGGAGAACCCCTGGAGTGTTTTACACAGCACAATGACATGATCTTTTCTGTGTTCTTGGTGTATCATTGTGGTATCTATAGTAGAGAGAGGTCTTGACCAGGAAAATCAGCTAAGTTACAGAAGAGTTGGTTTTCGGGGGCAGGGAGGGTACAGCAGGCCACAAACAGGTAAGACATCTTGTCTGACAAATTGTGGAAAAAAAGAACAGGCACCTAGGGAAATAACCTGGGGAAAAATCTTGTCAGGTATCCATTCTAAATGCTAGACACAGTGAAACATCAACAAAATGGAAGCTTGTACCGCACCAAAGTTATTTGAAATTTGAACCAGAAGCTCTATATATACCAATGAACCTGTATCACCATCAGCATATACTTCTGAGGCTGTAATTAGTGTAAAGTAGGCACAGCTGTGTCTACTTTGTGAGGAGAGGATCGAACAGAAAGAAAGCCTACCTACCGTCCTACCAGTGATTTTCCTTTCTCTTTCCTTCCTTCCCTTAGCAAACACTTGTATCCTAAACAGGATTTGGCTCTGTGCATAAATACTATAGTTTGATCATTTCCCTCAACCCTGGCTGGCTCATCTCTAACTTGTGGTAAAGAGATACACCAAGTTACCAAAGTTCGACACTATCCATTTTCTCTCCTTAAGGGATGTTATCGGAGTCTTCCCTGGGGTCTGTCCTAATTCTGATGGAATTAGGAATTCTGATGGAATTCTGATGGAGCTGGAAAACCCTAAAAGCTGACACTAGAGATTTAGAAATTAGGTAATTCACTCAAAAGAAGCAAGTCTTGGGGGCGCCTGGGTGGCTCAGTGGGTTAAAGCCTCTGCCTTCAGCCCGGGTCATGATCCCAGGGTCCTGGGATCGAGTCCCACATTGGGCTCTCAGCTCAGCAGCGAGCCTGCTTCCCCTCCTCTCTCTCTGCCTGCCTCTCTGCCTACCTGTGATCTCTGTCTGTCAAATTAAATAATAAAATCTTAAAAAAAAAAAAAGAAGCAAGTCTTTCATGCTGGAATCTCTGCTGGTATATATGTATATGCCTTTTTTTTTTTTTTTAACGGCCAAACTTTAACATTTCAAGGACCTCCAGACCAGTTACTGGTGGGGTTACAGAACCTTCCATTCACACCACCAGTGATAATCAAGAATTCTGAAAGTTAAAGCAATTACCTCTTTGGAGACCTAAAACAAATACATTAAATCTTTATACAAAGTGAAAAACAGGGGGCATTCACCAAAGCAAAACAATAAGCAAGTGGAGTGCTCTAATAAGAGGACATAAAAACTCCTTCTGGAGTTCACAGTCCCAGGAAAGGGAGCTACCTTGGCTTAAAAGACATCCAGATATGAGTGAAGTGTTCAGTTCTTGTTTTTACTTTTACTTTTAACTTTCATATAATAATAGCTTTGTTATGAAAGTCACTTCAGATACAAAGTTAGAATGCCAATTACACTTAAAATTAGCTCATTAAAGAGTTTAAATATCATATTACAGATATGCACTATCTGAAATTCCGGAAGGCATTTAAACAGGGAACTGACGTTGTTACCCATCTTTTTTACCTAGCTACACTGTTATTTTCTTAACCACCATTGGCAAGACTGGAAGGATCTGCCTGGCCAGGGAGATCTGTAAAGTGAATATCCTTACTAAAGCTCCTATTACTTTATTTTCTGAATTTAAGACCATAAGTTAGCAAGTAACAGTTTTCTCCTCACAGTAAAAACAACAGGTATTAAAATAAGTTGGCACAGAAACACCTGGGTAGCACAGTTGGTTAAGCAGCTCCCTTGGGCTCAGGTCATGATCCCACGGTCCTGGGATCCAGTCCTGCATTGGGTGCCTTGCTCAGTGGAGCCTACTTCTCCCTCTCCCTCTGCCTGCCACTCCCTCTGCTTATGCACTCTCTCTTGACAAAGATATAAATATTTTAAAAAGTAAGATAAAATAAAATAAATTGACACAGGATTCAAATCCTGGTTTTGTTATCTACTAGAAGTTAAGATCTTGGGCAACTTAAAGTTTTTCCCATTTATAAAATGGGGAGGTTACCCGTATCTCATTAAACCTCTGAAACCTAACATTTAATTATAAATTCTTTAGACAAAAATTTCTTACCTGAAGTGGCAAACGGTCATCGCTATTTTTGAAGTCATAATCAAATACAACAGCAGCCACCACACGAACCTTAGGCTTCTTTTCATACTCAACATACTTCTCAAACTGTGCTTCCGAAGAAAAGCCTCGAACTGTAGAGAAAAAAATCTCATTAAGTCATCACATAAATGGAAAATGTCTAATGATTATCCCTATCTGTACCATGAATACCATAATCCTGTCATAACACAATACATTTTAAAACATTATTGCTCAATTAAAACATTATTACTCATTTTAAAACAATATCAGGGAGACCTAATGGATATCTGGGCTACACAAAAATTCTTGTGTTTTGTAAAAGTTGGAACACATTATAAACAATATTTAATCATTACAATAACTGTGTATTAAGGTAAACTGTGACAAGGGGAATTTTTCAATTGTATTTTGAAATCTAGTGATTTAAAAAAATTTGAAAGGAAATAAGTGACAAAATTATTTCTGTAGAAGGTTTATTTCTAAAAGTAATTGTAGAATAAATTGTATTCTAGAAAACAATTGTGAATTTAAATTAAAAATTTAAAAATAAACAAAATTTTTAAAAAATAAAAAATTAATAAAAGTAGTACTTTTCTTATTCACAAGTTAATCTGTATGAAATTTTATTTTTTTATTTTTTTTAAATTAAATTTTTTATTTATTTTCAGCGTAACAGTATTCATTGTTTTTTCACTACACCCAGTGCTCCATGCAATCTGTGCCCTCCCTAATACCCACCACCTGGTTCCCCCAACCTCCCACCCCGCCCCTTCAAAACCCTCAGGTTGTTTTTCAGAGTCCATAGTCTCTCATGGTTCACCTCCCCTTCCAATTTCCCTCAACTCCCTTCTCCTCTCCACCTCCCCATGTCCTCTATATTATTTGTTATGCTCCACAAATAAGTGAAACCATATAATTGACTCTCTCTGCTTGACTTATTTCACTCAGCATAATCTCTTCCAGTCCCGTCCATGTTTATACAAAAGTTGGGTATTCATCCTTTCTGATGGAGGCATAATACACACTCTCAAAACACACACAACCACACACATACAGTTAACTTAAATGACTAAAGTTTTTTCTTAAGAATTAAAATATTTCCAATGTTAACAGGTTATTAAAGTCTTTGATAGCCCCCTCTATAAGAAAATATAATTATGGAGAAATAAGATTTTTAAAATAAAGTTATATAACATGTGCAAAGATCCATACCGTAAAGATGTCTCTTCTATAAAAATTGACATATAAAGTCAATGTAATTCTAGTAAAAATCCAAACAATCTGTTAACTAACTTGGATTTAAATAAAACAAAACAAAACATAATAAAATATCAATCTTCTAGAATAGATCTCAAGAGTTCTCACCACAAAAAAAGGTAAATATGTGAGCTGATGGATATGTTAATTAGCTTGATTGTGACACTAAAGGTATATGTATACCAAAACACCCTATTATATGACCTAAATATATACAGTTTTTGTCAATCATAAATAATATAGAAATAAAACTGGTAAATAAAATTAAAAAAATAAAACATTTCCCAAAAAATCCAAACAATTTTTATGAAAAATTATAAGCCAATTCTAAAATTTATATGGAAACACAATGGGTGAATAACAAAGTGTATTAAAAGATGAGCTTTTAGGGCATCTGGGTGCTCAGCTGGTTAAGCATCTGATTCTTGATCTCAGGGTTGTGAGTTCAAGTCCTGCATGTGCTCCACACTGGGCGTGGAGGAAATATACTCTCAATAACTCATGGAACAAAGAACACAAAATAGGCTAACGTCTTGGGGCTCAGTTGGTTAAGCATCTCCCTTTGGCTCAGGTCGTTATCCCGGAGTCCCAGGATGGAGTTCCACATCAGGCTCCCTGCTTGGCGAGTCTCCTTCTCCCTCTGACCCTCACCTTTCTCTCTCTCTCTCTCTCTCCCAAATAAATAAGTAAAATTTTAAAAAATAGACTGATGTCTTAAACATGCACGTAAAATTTCTTAACAAAATATTAGCAAATAAAATTCACAGAATAAACCCAAGTAAGTGGATGAATGATTCAATAGTTGAAAAATCATTACATTAACAAAAGAAAAGTCACATGACCATCTCAAGAAACACAGAAAAGGCATTTGACAAAATTTAATACTAATTAATGATTTTTTTAAAATCTTGGCAAAATGAAGAATAGAAGGAAGCTTTCTAAACCTGATAAAGAACATCTACAAATAACATATGATAAATATGTTGCTCAATGGGGAAATACTGAAGAATTTTCTCCAGAGACAGGGAACAGAGAAGAATGGCTTTATTAGTTACTTCCTATCAAAAGATATAACATATCAAGTGTTGGTGACGATATGGAACTGAAACTCTCATACATTTCTGTAAATCTGAATAGTTATATCCCCCATGACCCAACGATTTCACTCCTAGCTATATGCCAAACAAAAGGTGTATATATGTATTTATGTTCATCAAAAGGTTCTTAACCTTTTGTTATGTTCATAACAGCACTACTCGTAATAGTTAAAATGTGGAATCTACTCAAATGTTCATCAATAATAAACAGATAAATAGATTGTATAATATTAACATAATGGGATTCTATGAAGAAAATTAGTGATTTATGATCTCACACAATTTGGATGACTCTTACAAATGTGCTGCTACGTGAAAGCACACACACAGAAACTATATCATACCGTATATAACACAGAATGCCATAACGGGACATAGTGCATAGCTTCATTTATGTAAGGTGAGAAGCAGGCAAAAATAATCTATGGTCTTAGAAGTTAAAATAGTAGTTAAATTTGGGGGAGTCTTAACTGCAACTTTGGCACAAAGGAAGCTTCTAGGGTGCTGGAAGTGCTCTAACTTAAAATTACAGACTCCTTATTAACTACAAAAAGGAAAACTGCCTTGATAATGGAAACTGGTGGAAATCCGTCTTACTCTAAAATGAGCAAACATGATACCACAAATTGAGGAACAAACAGGTAATAAGTTTTCAAAAGTGATTCACTGTGAGGACCTTATAAGAAAGATGTAATATTTTCAACACAAATGACCAAACTGAAACTAAATGTAAGGAAACAAGCAAATACAAATTAAGACTTCCGCAAAATAACTGGCCAAGTCTTTTAAAAATATCAATGTCATTAAAGACAAAACAACAAAAGCAATCTAAGAAAGTATTCTAAGCCAGAGGTCAGCAAATTATGGTCCTGTGCAGGTCAAATCTACCCCAGTCTGCTTTGGTATGGGCCTGGGAGCTGTGGATGTTTTTAGCATCTCTAAAGTGCTCCAAAAAAAACAAAAACAAAAAAAAAGAATATTTGATAGAAACCCAAATAGCCCATAAAACCTAATATATTTACTGTTTGGCCCTTCACAGAAAAGTTTGCCAAGCCCAGTGATTATTTAAAAATCTCCAACAGGGAGGGGCCTGGGTGGCTGTTGGTTGGGTAACCTACTCTTGGTTTCAGCTCAGGTCACTATCTTAGGGTTCTGGTATCAGGCCCCAAGACAGGCTCTGTGCTTGAGGAGTGGAGTCTGCTTGAGATTCTCTTTTCCTCTGTTCCTCCCCCAACTACACTCACACACACTCTCTGAATAAATAATAAGTAAATAAATAAGTAAAATCTTAAAAAAAAAATCAATAACGGTTCTGGATTACAAAAAAGAGAAAAAAGCTCTAAAGAACCTCATTAGGACAATTAGGAAAATATAAATATTGACCATATATTAGATAACATCATTGTATCAATTTTAAAATTCTTGGGTATAATAGTTGTAAAGGTTATGTTGGAGAATGTCCTTATTAGGAGATATATATAGTGTTTGAAGGTGATATGTCATGATGAATGCAACTTATTCTCAATGGATGAGAAAAAAAAATCCAGCAATTTTATATATATCCTTTTAGTTTCACATACTTACATACGTATTACATGTGTGCATGTAAATGTGTGTGTATAGAGGGCTAACAAAAAAGTAAGTATGGCAAATGTTATTTGGTAAGTTGCAGCATATTTGTATTTTCTCCATAGGTTTGAAATTTTTCAAAATCAAATGTGTGTGTGTGTGTCTATTGGGGTTTTTTAAAAGATTTTATTTATTTATTTGACAAAGAGAGGGCCCAAGTAGGCAGAGCAGCAGGCAGAGGGAGAGGGAGCAGCAGGCTCCCCACCAAGCAGGGGGCCCAATGCAGGAGTAAAACCCAGGACCCTGGGCAGAGACTTAACTGAGCCACCCAGGGGCCCCCTCTGCCACAGATTTTAACAGATATTATTACTACATACTGATTAAACTAAGTTATCAAATACCATTATCAGTGTCTTACCCAACACCAGTTTTCTAATCACAATTATATTAATAGTAGATACACTATTCTATGCTATTCAGATACTATATCATCTGAACTTGAATTGGTATATAAAAAGCTTATAGGGGCACCTGGGTGGTTCAGTTAGTTAAGTGTCTGTCTCTGGCTAAGGTCATGATGCCCAGGTCCTGGGAGTCTGCTTCTCCCTCTGTGTCCTTCCACTTGTACATGCACACACTCTCTCTTGAATAAATAAATAAAATCTTTAAAACACAATAAATAGGGCACCTGGGTGGCTCAGTTCATGATCTCAGGGTCCTAGGATCAAGCCCCACTTCGGGCTCTCTGCTCAGCAGGGAGCCTGCTTGCCCCTCTCTCTCTGCCTTCTTCTCTGTCTGCTTGTGATCTCTCTCTCTCTGTCAAATCAATAAATAAAACCTTTTAAAAAATAAAACAAACATAATAAATAAAAGCTTCTAGTGAATAGTTGTTTTAAGAAGTTATAATTCAGGAGGAGTCAAGTTGGTGGAGAAGTAGCAGGCTGAGAGGACATCAGGTAGCAGATCAGCTAGATAGCTTATCAAACCATCCCGAACACCTACAAATCCAACAGGAGATGGAAGAGAAGAAGAACAGCAATTCTAGAAACAGAAAATCGACCACTTTCTGAAAGGTAGGATGGGCAGAGAAGTGAATCCAAAGCGACAGGAAGATAGACCACAGGGGGAGGGGGCCGGCTCCCGGCAAGCGGCGGAGCAAGGGAGCACAAAACCAGAACTTTTAAAAGTCTGCTCCACTGAGGGACATCACTCCAGAGGCTAAAGAGGGGTGAAGCCCACGCAGGGACAGCGTGGTCTCAGGTCCCACGGGGCCACAGAAGGATCAGGGGTGTCTGAGTGTCACAGAGATCACAGGTATTAGAGCAGAGAAGCCGGCTACAGAGACAGAGCCAAGGAGTGAGCTCTCAACCCAGGGTTACCTTACCGTGATCCGTGGCACAGGTCACCGCTCTGTGAGCGGGGACCCCACAAGACCTGGGGAGACTCCCCTGGAAGAGCTCAGGGATCTGCAGGGTTCAGAGACTCCAGGCGGGGCTGTGTGCCAGAGACAGAGATACTTGGTCACAGCCTGGGTGAGCTCAGAACTCAGCCAGAGGCCAGGGAGATGGGAGTGACTGAGCACTTTTCTCTGAGGGTGCACTGAGGAGTGGGGCCCGAGCTCTCGGCTCCTCCGGGCCAGGGATTGGGAGGCCGCCATTGTCACTCCCGTCCTCCGGAACTCTATGGAAAGTGTTCAGGAAACAAAAGCTCCCGAAAGGGAACCTGAGTGGATTACTTAGCCTGGCCCCTGGTAAGGGCGGTGCAGTTTCGTCCAGGGCAAAGACACTTGAGAATCATTACAACAGACCCCTCCCCAAGAAGATCAACAAGAAATCCAGCCACGACCAAGTCCACTTACCAAGGAGAACAGCGGAATTCCAGAGAAGGAGAAAGCAAAGCATGGAATTCATGGCTTTCTCCCCATGATTCTTTAGTCTTGCAAAGTTAATTAATTTTTTTAATTTTATTTTTTTCTTCTGCTAAATTTTTTTTAACTTTACCCTTTCCTCTTTTAACGTTTTTTAACTAGTTTATCTTAACGACACCTTCCAAAAAAAAATCTTTTTTGAACCTTCATTATTATACTCACATTTTATTCTTCATTGTATCTAACTTTATTTTTTGTATACACATAGGGTTTTTTCTTCTAAAAATATCTGGGATACAATTTCTTCTAATAGATCAAAATATACCCTAAATCTAGAACAGGGTTTTGTTCTAGTCCCCAGCCTGAGCAAATTCTCTCCACTTTCTTTTTCTTTATTCCCCCAACCAACTTATCAACTCCTTTTTTAGAAATTAAAAATTTTTTTTCATCTTTATAGTCATATTCCATCCCTTCATTGTGCTTATCCTTATATATGTTTTTTATTCTTTAAAATTTTGGGAGGTAGTTTCTTCTAAGACACCAAAATACTCCCGAAATTAAGTGAGTGAACTTGTTCTATTCACCAGTCTAATATATACATATTTTCTTTTTTATATTTTTTCTTTATTTTTTCTCTTTTTAATTTTTTTTTCTGAACTTTTTACCCCCTTTCTTCCCCCCACAATTTGGGGTCTCCTCTGATTTGGTTAAAGCACATTTTACTGGGGTCTTTGCCACCCTTTTAGTATTTTATTCACTCCTTCATATATTCTTATCTGGATAAAATGACAAGGCGGAAAAACTCATCACAAAAAAAAGAACAAGAGGCAGTACCAAAAACCAGGGACCTAATCAATATGGACATTGGTAATAATGTCAGATCTAGAGTTCAGAATGATGATTCTCAAGGTGCTAGCCGGGCTCGAAAAAGGCATGGAAGATATTAGACAAACCCTGTCTGGAGAAATAAAAGCCCTTTCTGGAGAAATAAAGGAACTAAAATCTAACCAAATTGAAATCAAAAAAGCTATTAATGAGCTGCAATAAAAAATGGAGCCTCTTACTGCTAGGATAAGTGAGGCAGAAGAGAGAATTAGTGATATAGAAGACCAAATGACAGAGAATAAAAAAGCTGAGGAAAAGAGAGACGAACAACTACTGGACCACGAAAGGAGAATTCAAGAGATAAGTGATACCATAAGATGAAACAACATTAGAATAACTGGGATTCCTGAAGAAGAAGAAAGAGAGAGGGGAGCAGAAGGTATATTGGAAAGAATTATTATAGAGAATTTCCCTAATATGGCAAAGGGAACAAGCATCAAAATCCAGGAGGCACAGAGAACCCCCCTCAAAATCAATAAGAATAGGTCCACACCCTATCATCTAATAGTAAAATTTATAAGTCTTAGCAACAAAGAGAAAATCCTGAAAGCAGCCCAGGACAAGAAGTATATAACATACAATGGTAAAAATATTAGATTGGTAATAGACTTATCACCAGAGACCTGGCAGGCCAGAAAGAACTGGCATGATATATTCAGAGCACTAAACGAGAAAAACATGCAGCCAAGAATACTATATCCAGCTAGGCTAGCATTGAAAATAGAAGGAGAGATAAAAAGCTTCCGGGACAAACAAAAACTAAAAGAATTTGCAAACACCAAACCAGTTCTATAGAAAATATTGAAAGGGGTCTTCTAAGCAAAGAGAGAGCCTAAAAGTAGTAGATCAGAAAAGAATAGAGACAATATACAGTAACAGTCACCTTACACGTAATACAATGGCACTAAATTCATATCTCTCAATAGTTACCCTGAATGTAAATGGGCTAAATGCCCCAATCAAAAAACACAGGGTATCAGAATGGATAAAAAAAAAACAAAAATCCATTAATATGCTGTCTACAAGAAACTCATTTTAGACCCAAAGACGCCTCCAAATTTAAAGTAAGGGGGTGGAAAACAATTTACCATGCTAATGGACATCAAAAGAAAGCTGGGGTGGCAATCCTTACATCAGATCAATTAGATTCTAAGCTAAAGACTATAATAAGAGATGAGGAAGGATACTATATCATACTCAAAGGGTCTGTCCAACAAGAAGATCTAACAATTTTAAATATCTATGCCCCAACATGGGAGCAGCCAACTACATAAACCAATTAACAACAAAATCAAAGAAACACATCGACAATTATACAGTAATAGTAGGGGACTTTAACACTCCCCTCACTGAAATGGACAGATCATCCAAGCCAAAGATTGATAAGAAAACAAAGGCCTTAAAAGACACACTGGACCAGATGGACATCACAGATATATATAGAACATTCCATCCCAAAGCAAGAGAATACACATTCTTCTCTAGTGCACATGGAACATTCTCCAGAACACATCCTGGGTCATAAATCAGGTCTCAACCAGTATTAGGAACATTCCCTGCATATTTTCAGACCACAATGCTCTGAAGCTAGAACTCAATCACAAGAGGAAATTTGGAAAGAATCCAAAGACATGGAAACTAAACAGCATCCTTCTAAAGAATGAATGGGTCAACCATAAAATTAAAGAAGAATTGAAAAAAAAAATAAAAATAAAAATAAAATTAAAAAAAAAAGAAGAATTGAAAAAAATTCATGGAAACAAATGATAATGAAAACACAATGGTTCAAAATCTGTGGGACACAGCAAAGGCAGTCCTGAGAGAAAAGTATATAGCAATACAAGACTTTCTCAAGAAACAAGAAAGGTCTCAAATACACAACCTAACACTACACCTAAAGGAGCTGGAGAAAGAACAACAAAGAAAGCCTAAACCCAGCAGGAGAAGAGAAATAATAAAGATCAGAACAGAAATCAATGAAATAGGAACCAAAAAAACAAAAGAACAAACCAACGAAACTAGGAGCTGGTTCTTTGAAAGAATTAATAAGATTGATAAACCCCTGACCAGACTTATCAGAAAGAAAAGAGAAAGGACCCAAATAAATAAAATCATGAATGAAAGAGGAGATCACAACCAACACCAAAGAAATACAAACAATTATAATAACATATTATGAGCAACTTTACGCCAGCAAATTTGATAATCTTGAAGAAATGGATGCATTCCTAGAGACATATAAACTACCAAAACAGAACCAGGAAGAAACAGAAAACCTGAAAAGACCCATAACCAGTCAGGAGATTAAAGCAGTCATCAAAAATCTCCCAACAAACAAGAGCCCAGGACCAGATGGCTTCCCAGGGGAATTCTACCAAACATTTAAAGAATTAATACTATTCTCCTGAAACTGTTCCAAAAAATAGAAATGGAAGGAAAACTTCCAAACTCATTTTATGAGGCCAGCATCACCTTGATCCCAAAACCAGACAAGGATCCCACCAAAAAAGAGAATTACAGACCAATATCCTTGATGAACACAGATGCGAAAGCTCTCACCAAAATACTTGTCAATAGGATCCAACAGTACATTAAAAAGATTATTCACCACGACCAAGTGGGATTTATTCCAGGGCTGCAAGGTTGATTCAACATCCTCAAATCAATCAATGTGCTATAATACATTAATACAAGAAAGAACAAGAACCATATGATACTCTCAATAGATGCCGAAAAAGCATTTGACAAAGTACAGCATCTCTTCCTGATCAAAACTCTTCAAAGTGTAGGGAGAGACGGCACATACCTCAATATTATCAAAGCCATCTATGAAAAACCCACCGCGAATATCATTCTCAATGGAGAAAAACTGAAAGCTTTTCCGCTAAGGTCAGGAACATAGCAAGGATGTCCATTATCACCACTGCTATTCAACATAGTACTAGAAGTTCTGGCCTCAGCAATCAGACAACAAAAAGAAATTAAAGGCATCCAAATCGGCAAAGAAGAAGTCAAACTATCACTCTTTCCAGATGATATGATACTTTATGTGGAAAACCCAAAAGGCTCCACTCCAAAATTGTTAAAACAGGAAATCAGTAAAGTGTCAGGATATAAAAACAATGCACAGAAATCAGTTGCATTTCTTTACACCAACAAGACAGAAGAAAGAGAAATCAAGGAGTCAATTCCATTTACAATTGCATCCAAAACCATAAGATACCTAGGAATCAACCTAACCAAAGAGGCAAAGAATCTATACTCAGAAAACTATAAAGTACTCATGAAAGAAATTGAGGAAGACACAAAGAAATGGAAAAATGTTCCATGCTCATGGATTGGAAGAACAAATATTGTGAAAATGTCTATGCTTCCTAAAGCAATCTACACATTTAATGCAATCCCTATCAAAATTCCATCCACTTTTTTTCAAAGAAATGGAACAAATAATCCTAAAATTTATATGGAACCAGAAAAGACCTCGAATAGCCAAAGGAATATTGAAAAAGAAAGCTAAAGTTGGTGGCATCACAATTCCAGACTTTAAGCTCTATTACAATGCTGTCATCATCAAGACAGTATGGTACTGGCACAAAAACAGACACACATATCAATGGAATAGAACAGACAGCCCAGAAATAGACCCTCAACTCTATGGTCAACTAATCTTCAAAAAAGCAGGAAAGAATGTCCAATGGAAAAAAGACAGCCTCTTCAACAAATGGTGTTGGGAAAATTGGACAGCCACATGCAGAAAAATGAAATTGGACCATTTCCTTACACAACACATGAAAATAGACTCAAAATGGATGAAGGACCTCAATGTGAGAAAGGAATCCATCAAAATCCTTGGGGAGAAAACAGGCAGCAACCTCTTCGACATCAGCCGCAGTAACTTCTTCCTAGGAACATAGCCAAAGGCAAGGGAAGCAAGGGCAAAAATGAACTGTTGGGATTTCATCAAGATCAAAAGCCTTTGCACAGCAAAGGAAACAGTTAACCAAACCAAAATACAACTGACAGAATGGGAGAAGATATTTGCAAACGACATATCAGATAAAGGGCTAGTATACAAAATCTATAAAGAGCTCAGCAAACTCAACACCCAAAGAACAAATGATCCAATCAAGAAATGGGCAGAGGACATGAACAGACATTTCTGCAAAGAAGACATCCAGATGGCCAATAGACACATGAAAAAGTGCTCCACATCATTTGGCATCAGGGAAATACAAAGCAAAACCACAATGAGATACCACCTCACACCAGTCAGAATGCCTAAAATTAACAAGTCAGGAAATGACAGATGCTGGCGAGGATGCGGAGAAAGGGGAACCCTCCTACACTGTGGGTGGGAATGCAAGCTGGTGCAACCACTCTGGAAAACAGCATGGAGGTTCCTCAAAAAGTTGAAAACAGAGCTATCCTATGACCCAGCAATTGCACTACTGGGTATTTACCCTAAAGATACAAACGTAGTGATCTGAAAGGGGACGTGCACCTGAATGTTTATAGTAGCAATGTCCACGATAGCCAAACTATGGAAAGAACCTAGATGTCCATCAACAGATGAATGGATAAGGAAGATGTGATATATATATACAATGGAATACTATGCAGCCATCAAAAGAAATGAAATTTTGCCATTTGCGATGATGTGGATGGAACTAGAGAGTATTATGCTTAGCAAAATAAGTCAATCCGAGAAAGACAACTATCATATGATCTCCCTGATATGAGGAAGTGGAGATGCAATGGGGGGGGTGGGGTTTGGGGTGTAGGAAAAGAATAAAAGAAACAAGATGGGATTGGGAGGGAGACAAACCATAAGAGACTCTTAATCTCACAAAACAAAGTGAGGGTTGCCAGGGGGAGGTGGGTAGGGAGAGGGTGGTGGGGTTATGGACACTGGGGAGGGTATGTGCTATGGTGAGTGCTGTGAAGTGTGTAAACCTGGCGATTCATAGACCTGTACCCCTGGGGCTAATAATACATTATATTTTAATAAAAAAAAAAGAAGTTATAATTCTTCAGAGTAGATTATAATCTGAATATGGAAGTTTTCCAAATGAAGACTTTTACACATATCCTCTCACATCTACTGAACTATTTTGCTAGAAATGGTTCAACAGAAACTAGAACAAGATGTCTGGCCCAATCAAGAGGAGGAAAATTTCTCAGCTTCCTTCCCTTTAAATTAGCACTTTGCTCTATTAGACATTAATTAACTTTATTAGACATTAATTAACACCACCATGGACTTTCAACGCATCAGATTTCTACTCCATTCTTCAGACACACTTTCTCATGAAGGCTTTATGACAGAGTAACAATACCTCTTAGACTTTCCCATAAGAGCACAGCAGCCTGTTCTCTATTCCCCACCTTCACATAAAGGGATAGTTAAAAAGGTAACTTTAAGCCCATCACAAGCACTAATGTTCTTTGGAGATTCATTTCTAATTTTAAAATCCATGGGAATTTTGCATTAAGTTATATAACGTAAAGCTTTATTTTTTAAAGATGGTTTTTAAGATAGCAAAGTAAATATATAGTTTCTATCCTTCCCTCCATCTCAAAGCCCTGCCCTTAAAATGAGAAAAATAAATACATACTTGTGTGAGTATGTAACAGAATAAACCCACACACACGTGTAAAATCATGAGACAAGATGGGAGAGATGCTTACCAAAATTCTGACAGTGTTTTTAACATTGGAGACAGAGAAGAGAAACAGGTACAGAAGGAGGCGACTGTAAGGCAATGAGGATTGTTCCGGTATAATTCTACGCTGTTTTACTCTTTTCAAATGCGTTCATATATCACACTTAAGTAATATTTTCATTAAAAGGTGTAAAATTAACAATCTCGAGGTAGAGTTTATGCATGCATTCAAGAAGAAACTACTCAAGTCATCCTGACGTTCTGTGTTTCTTTGGCACACTACTAAGTGCTGACCCTAGTTTAAGAATGCAGTCAGAGACAAAGATTTACAATTACATAATTTCATCATCTAATTTGAAATATATTTTGTTTATGACTGTGACAAGAATACGTCTGATATTGTGTGACAGAGCTCATATGATTATATTCAGGAGATTAATGCACAAGTTTATGCTCACTGAAGTATGTCTCTTCAAAAACAAGCTAATAATTATGCTCCCCAAAAAATTTTTTTAAGATTTTTATTTATTTGACAGAGAGCAAGACCGAGCACATAAGCTGGGCGGGGGGGTAGCAAAGAAAGGTAAAGGGAAAAACAGGCTCCCAGAAGAGCAGGGAGCCAGATGCAGGGTTCCATCCCAGGACCCTGGGATCATGACCTGACCCAAAAGCAGATGCTTAACCAACTAAGCCACCCAGGCATCCCTACAAACAACATTTTAGACATCACAATTTCTAACCTGTAAAATTGATACTTAATGTGTTTTTCACCATCTCAGTAATATTTTTTACCACATCACTTTGAGAAGGTACATAGGCTAATTCATATTCAAGGTTCTCATTAAAGATGAAATCAGGCGGGGACATCAAAAGCATAGGATGGAAAACCGTGACATTCTGAAACGTCTTCTTTATATTGCTGCGATAAAGCAAAATCAATAGAGAGAAGAAGACTGTCATGCAGATTTCCACAACTAAAGAAAGTATCTTCCTTTTCTGCAAAAGAAACAAAAGGACTGTGATAATTAAGAGTCTATATACGTGTATCTGTGTGTGATTCTATACTCTTGTGCATATATGTGTATACAATTTAAACATATTGTTCAGCTCCGTTCTACAACATGAATGGCTTTCTAGCCTCTTTTACCCTTTTCCACATTTCGTTACCTATTCTATTGATATATCCTATGAGTACTCTTCAGAATTAGAATTGCTACATTAAGCCATGGAACAAAAAGGACCAAAAAAATCCCCATAAACTAAAATGAAGTGAAAAAACTATTTAAAGTTCTCCCCTTCAGATTCATTAGCCTTTACAATCATTTCCCACAGACACCTCCACTTACCTTTAAAACGAAATTTTTCCAGAGGAGGACTCCAAATTGGTTGAGCCACAACAAGTCCATTTTATCACAAAGAATGGAATTTCAACGGGAAGTAAACATTTCAAAAACTTACATCACCTGGCAAAAATGTTAAATTTAGTCAACTGAAAGGATTACTTCATTGTTTTACTCTTTTTTCATCAATCTTGAAATAAGTACTTGCCTGCTCCTATTTTTATATTAGCTCATTATATTCACATCTAATGGTTTTCTAATATGTATGAAAATATTAGATGACAGAGATGCAAAATGTAATAGGTTGCAGCCCCACATTCACAAAGACATAAACTGTAAATTTGGAAAGTCAATTATTATTCTGATTGGCTCTGAGATAAATTCCTACAAATTATAATTCTGAAAGCTTCCTATTTATTATCTACTCTGTACCATATTCTATGCTAGGCATTAAGTATATTCAAAACAATTGTGATCCTCTCCTCATGGTGTGCATAGTACAGTAATTGATCTAAAGTTGGGCTATTTGAGTTCAAATCCTAACTCTCTCACAAGCTGTAAGATTTTGAGCAAAATAACCTATAGCTGCTTATCATCTGTAAAATCAGAAAAATCACAGTACTTACCTTATAACATATTCCCCTGGAGTGATTTGTTACTATGCCTTTTTTAAAAACTGTGTTAAAATATACAGAATGTAAGATCTGCCACTTTAACCATGCTTAATTGTACAGTTCAATGACACCAATCACATTCACATTGTTGTGCAACCATCACCATTATCTATCCCCAGAAATTTTTTCATCTTCCCAAACTAAAACTCCATGGCCACTAAACAATCACTCTCTATTCCTTCCTCCCCCTGGTCACTGGCAACCACAATTCCACTTTCTGTACCTATGAATCTGACCCCTTTAGGTACCTCATATAGGTGGAATTACTTCATTGTGACAGTATTTGTCCTGTTATGACTGGCTTATTTCACTTAGTATAAAATATCTTCGAAGTTTATCCATATTGCACCACGTGCCAGAACTGCCTTCATAAATGTACCACTTTTAACAGTCTCATAGGGCTTTCAAAACCAGAACTGGACTTCAAGACATGCTAAAGGGCCAGAAGGATGTGGTGTGTGTTGCATTAGTACTAAAAGGTGTCACATGCTTTCAGTGAGTGAACCAGAAAAAGTAATCAGGGACTGTAGCAAGGAGAAGCACCTCAAGTGCTTCTGAATTTTTGGTGGCAAACATTCATGGTAAAGGCAGTTTCTGGCCAGAAGACCAAGATGAATACTGCCTCAGAGAACCTAAAGGTACAGGAGAGAGAGAGAGGAATAGGAGGAGCTCAGCCTTGGCCTGAACATAAATTGATCTCATCCCAGCTAGCATATTAATCACTTTGATGAGTGAGCTGTTAAGACTAAGACCCAGGAAGATCCAGATAGAACAGCACAGTTTTAAAAAACTGAACTGACAGTGATTAACATGGATGGACCTAGGGGAAATTATGCTAAGTAAGATGTGTCAGACAGAGAAAGACAAATACCATGTGATTCCACTTGTATGTGGAATTGAAAAAAAACCAAAACAAGCAAAGCAGAAACAGGCCCATAAAAATGGAGAATAAAGAGGTGCTTCCCAGAGGGGAGGAAGATGGGGAAATGGGCAAAAGTGGGTGAGGGGGAATGTTTCCAGTTATGGAATGAATAATTCACAGGGATGAAAGGTACAACATAGGGAACACAGTCAATGGTATTTTAGTAGTATTGTATACTGACAGGTGATGGCTATGCTTATAGTGAGCATAGTATAATACAAAAAGTTGCTGAATCACTATGTTGTACACCTGAAACTAACATAACATTGTGTGTCAACTATACTTCAAAAATAAATGAATAACAATGGTTTAACATGTCCTAAAAAACGGTACTTACATTGTTCCTGTGCCTGAAGTGACTGTCAATTTCTCAAATAAAAAATTACAAATTAAAAAAAAAAACCTGAATTGACATTGCAACCACAGCCCACAGAGATGGGATGGAACTTGTGGCTTAAACCTAACCCAGTAGGGCTGCCAAATAAAATACAGAATGTTCAGTTAAATTTGGATTTCAGATAAATAACAAATATATCAGGGGCACGTACTTACACTAAAATATCCATAATTTATCTGAAATTCATATTTAACTGGGTGTCCTATATTTTATTTGCTAAATCTGGCAACCCTATAGCCAGGTCAATTGCCAGGTCAATTCCTCATAGGATTTAAAAACAGAACTCAGAGTCTCATAGTTTAATACACAAATGTCCAGAATGTAATCCAAAATTATTCAGCATACAAGAAACCACAAGTCTCAGGTTGCACAGGAAAAGAAAATCAACAGATAGCAATGGTGACATGGCAGAGATGTTGGAACTACCTGAAAAAAAGCCTTTAAAGCAGCTACTGTTATAATGTTCAAGAAAACAATTACAGTTGAAACAAAATTTTAAGTATAAATTATCAGCAAAGAAACAGATTATAGAATATAGAAATATAAGGAAAAATGAAAGGAGAATTTTAGAATTTAAAGTAACCAAAATAAAACACTCATTGGACAGACTCAATAGCAGAATAGAGATGACAGAGGAAAGAGTCCGTGAACTTGAAAAAAGAGCAACAGAAATTATCCAGTATGAACAAAACAGGGGAGGAAGAGATTGAAAAAAATGAACAGAGCCTCAGGATTATGTGGAACAACATTAATAAAGTCTAACATACAATTCATCAGAGTCTCAGAAGACAGAAGAAAAAGTGTCACGTTGAAAAGATCTTTAAAGAAATAATGGTTGCAAACTCCCAAATGTGTCAAAAGACACAAGCCTGTAGATATAAAAAGCTGTGCAAACCCCAAACAAGATATGTCTAGACAGATCATAATAAAAATGATAAAAACTTAAGACAAATTTAAAAAAAACAAACTCTTGAAAAAAAGTCAGAGGAAAACAACACATTGCCTATAAAGAGACAAAGATCTGAAAAACAGACTGGCATCAGTGAAGCCAGAAGGAAGTGGCCAAAGTTTTTAAAAAGCAGAGAAAAGGTATAATTGGATATTTAGCAAAGAAATTCTTCAGAAACGCAGGTTTGAAATAAAGACATTCACAAATGAAGGAAAACTAATTGCCTCCACTGACAGCTGGTCTGATCCATAACAAAAGGAAGCTCTTCAGAGAGAAGAGAAATGAAAATAGAAGGAAACCTGGAACGTAAGAAATGAAGAAAGAGGAAATGAGAAGAAGTGGTAAACACCTGGACAAATCAAAACAGGTTATTCTTCTCTTCCTGAGTCTTTAGAATAATTTGATTGTTGAAAACAAAGAATATACTTAGTTGATGAAGTGTTCAATAAATGAAAATGTAATATGTAAGACAAATGCAGTATGAAGGCGGAAAAGTAATAAGAGTACCAATATGGTCATAAAACTACACTCCAATTTAACTGATAAAATATTGATTCTAAATAGACTACAAGGGGCGCCTGGGTGGCTCAGTGGGTTAAAGCCTCTGCCTTCGGCTCAGGTCATGGTCTCAGGGTCCTGGAATCAAGCCCCACATCACGCTCTCTGCTCAGCGGGGAGCCTGCTTCCTCCTCTCTGTCTGCCTGCCTCTCTGACTACTTGTAATCTCTTGTCTGTCAAATAAATAAATAAAATCTTTAAAGAGACTACAAGTTAAGATTGTGTTTTGTAATCTCTAGTACAACTAAAACGTTATACAAAACTGCAATAGATAAAATGCAATAGAAAAGACACGACACTAAATTAAATTCACATGGAGAAATAAAGAACCAGCAAGGATTACAATGTAAATATAAAGCCAGTATTAATGTTCTCTTATACTCATTTTTCTTATATGATTTAAGACAACTGCATAAAAATATGTAAGTTCATATTTATTTGGCAAACAACGTATAAAGATACAATTTGTGACAATAATAAAATAAAGGGGGGAGCAGAGGTAAATAGGAGCAAAATTCTTGTATACTACTAAAATTAAGTGAGCATTAACTCATCTAGATTATTATAAACAGAGATGTTGAATATAGTCAATAGGACAACCACTAGAAAAACTACTAAAATATATATTGTAGAAGAAACAAAAAAGGAATCAAAATGCTACAAAAATGACAGTAATGGAGTCACTGAGTAACAAAAATGATATAAGACATAAAGAAACCAGAGAAAAATGTCTGAAATCTTACCTTATCATTAATTACATCAAATGTAAGTGAATTGAATTCTTCATTTAAAAGGCAGAGATTGTATTATTCAGGGAAGCATTTTCCTGGCCTATCTAGGGCAAGTTTCAAGTTCTTGGTAAATAAAATTTTATTTACATTGAAGAGATAAAATTAAATAAAAATAAGTAAGTAAAAGGTAGAGATTGGTAGAACGGATATAAAAGCATGTCTACAAAAGACCCACTTTAGATCCAAAGACAAACATTAGTTGAAAGTTAAAAGACAGGAAAAGATATTCTATGAAAACAGTAAGCAAAAGAAGAGAAGGAATGACTGTACTAATAAAAAACAAAACATACTTTAAGAAAAAAATTGTTAAGGGGCACCTGGGTGGCTCAGTGGGTTAAAGCCTCTGCCTTCGGCTCAGGTCATGATCCCAGGGTCCTGGGATCGAGCCCCACATCGGGCTCTCTGCTCAGCAGGGAGCCTGTTTCTCCCTCTCTCTGCCTGCCTCTCTGCCTACTTGTGATCTCTGTCTGTCAAATAAATAAATAAAAAATCTTAAAAAAAAAAATTGTTAAAAGAGACAAGAAGTGTATTATATGCAGATTAAAAGGTCATCTCATCAAAATATAAAATTAGAAACATTTAAAAACCTAATAACAGAGCCACCAAAACATATCAAGCAAAAACTGCACTGAATTAAGTGAGAAATAGAGAACTCAAAAAGCATCATTGGAGACTTCAATGCCCCACTTTCAATAACAAACAGAACAAGGCAGAAATCAGTAATGAAATTAAAGTCATAAACAACACCACAAACATCTGGAATTAACATATACAGAAAAATCTACCCAATAATAACGGAATACATACTGTTCTCAAGTTCACAAGGAACATTTTCCACAACAGACCAATTAGGTCACAAAACAACTCTGGATAGGGGTGCCTGGGTGGCTCAGCCAGTTAAGCAACTGATCTTGATCTCAGCTCAGGTCATGATATTAGGGTCATTAGATAAAGCCCTGTATCAGGCTCTGCACTGAGCATGGAGCCTGCTTAAGATTCTCTCTCTCTCTCTCTCTCTGTCTCTCACTCTGTTCTTCCCCTGCCTCTCTCTAAAAAACAAGTCTGAATAAATTTTAAAAGACTGAAATCATACAAAGTATCTTCCAATCTTCCATGAACATGACCACACTGAAATTCAAAATCAGTAAAAGAAGAAAATCTGGAAAATTCAGAAATAAGTGGAAAATAAACAACACACTATTAAACAACAAATGGGTCAAAGAAGAAATCACAAGGAAATTAGAAAATACTTTGAGATGAATGAAAACCAAGATAAAACATATTAAAACTTATGTGATGCAGTGAAAGCAGTTTAACTCCCATATTTCAAACTGATAATGATTTCAAATCAATAACCTAGCCTTTCAATGTAAGGAACTAGAAGAAGAAGAGCAAAAGAAAACCACAGATAACAAAAGGCAGGAAATTATAAATATTAAAGTCCAGATAAGTAAAATAGAGAAGATAAAAACAGGACTAACAGAAGAGAAAAACCTTCATTTTGACTGACCAAAATAAGAAAAAAAGGCTCAAATTACTAAAATAAGGAAGGAAAGAATATTACTACCAATTTTACAGAAATAGGATGATAAAAGAATACTATGAACAATTATAGACAACAAATTTGATAACCTAGATAAAATGACAAATTCCTCGAAACATACAAACTACCAATTCAACTCAAGTAGAAAATATAAACAGACTTTTAGTAAAAGGCTGAATCAGTAATCAAAAATCTGCCAGCAAAGAAAAGGCCAGGATCAGATGACTTCAATGGTGAATTCTACCAAATATCTAAAAACTGATTTATCCCAATCCTTCTGTTTGTGTTTTCAAACAACCACCAATTCCCCAATTCAGTCACACCCCCAAATGGGTGTTCTATAATTCAGTTCAGTTCTGACACTAAATTACCCAGAGTTAGCACAGAGCCATAGGTTAAGGGCCCAGTCTGACAAGACTGCCTGCCTGTACTTTAGATACTAGCCTCAAACAGGGTCCTCATATAGGCTAACTACAAACACAGGGTTTTCCACAATCTTCTTCAAGTTCAGTAATTCACTAGAATGACTCACAGAATGCAGGAATATGCTATACTTAAAATTATAGTTCACTGAGGGGGTGATAGTCCAAGATGGCAGAAGAGTCCCAGACCTCAGTTTTGTTTAGTCCCAGGAACTCAACTACATAGCTATTAAATCATTGTGAACATTTGTGAACTCAATCAGAGATTGATGAAAATAGCTACAACTCTATAAATAGAAATGTGACCACTTTCTGCAACATAGAAGGTGCAGAGATGTGAACCTGAGGTGATAATCGGAAGATAAACCACAGGGGGAGGGGGCCTCTATAAGCTAGCACCAGCACCAGAAAGTGATAAATCAGTGAAGCACAAAATCAGAACTTTTAGTTAAAAGTCTGCTCTGGTTACAGACATCCCTACCTGAAAGTTGCTCAGGTGGTGAAGCGGGGCAGAACCATAAGTGGGACTGTGTGGTGTCAGGACCCTCAGGGTCACAGAAAGACCAGGGGTTCCTGAGTGTGGCAGAGCTCCTAGGCATCAGATGGGGGAAGCTGGTTACAATCAGCAAGCCCAGGAGTAGGATCTCAGCTCAAGGTTGCCATATACCAAGAACCAAAGCACAGTCAGGTGACTTCTCTCAGAGCTGGGGCCCAGTAAGAGGCAGAACCCCTGTGAGAACCCCATTCCTTCCCTGGGAGGAGCCAAGTGAGGGCACAGTGGAGGAGTTGGTGGGGTTTGGAGACTTGAAACAGGGTCATGTGCCTGAGACAGAAATGCTCAGTGACAGTCTGGGTGAGCACAGAGTACATACAGCCGGAGACCAGGGAGACAGGAGTGATTGAATGCTTTCCCCTGAGGGTGCACTGAGAGGGGCCCCAAACTCTCGGATCGGGGGCTCGAGATTGGTAGGTCACCATTTTCATTCTTCTCTAGAATGGCGCAGAAAGCCTTCGCAGAAAAAAAGCCACATAGAACAATCCAGAGCCACTTACTTAGCCTGGCCCCCTGGCAAGGGCAGTGCAATACCAACCCAGGCAAAGACACCTGAGATTCAGTGCAACAGGTCCTGCCCTCCAAACATCAGAAAGAACATCCAGCTAAGACAAGGTTAACCCATCACAGACTCCAGCTAACCTCCAGTGCTCTGGGAAAATAGTATATAGAATTCATGTTTATCCCCCATGATTCTTTAGTCTATTTTCCTTTTTTTTTCTTTTCTTTTTCAACCAATTTTTTATTTTATCAACTCTTTAAATTTTTAAATTTTCATTTTTATACTTACATTCTATCCTTTCATTGAATTTAATTTCATTTTTGTATGCATGTGAGATTTTCTTTCCTTACAATTTTGGGATGCAGTTTCTTTTAACAAACAGACCAAAATATACCCAGAATCTAGTATATGTCTTTGTTCTCTTCACCTATCTGATCATTTTCTTTTTCCTTCTTCACCTTCTTTTTTTGTTGTTGTTATTTTTTAGTTTTTATCTTTAAAGTTACATTCTATCTTTTCTACGTATTTTAGTTTTGTATATATATGTTCTTCTTTTTTTTTTTACAACTTTGAGATGTAGTTTCTTCTAACAAACCAACCAAAATACACTCAGGATATAGTGTATTTCTCTGTTCTGTATACTTGTCTGTTCTATCCCTTCCTTTTTTTTCTTTATTGTCTTTTAAATTTCTTGTTTTTTAAGATTTTATGTATTTGTCAGAGAGAGAGAGCACAAGCAGGGAGAGCAGCAGGCAGAGGGAGAAGCAGGCTCCCTACTCAGCAAGGGGCCTGATGTAGGACTGGATCCCAGAACCCTGGGATTATGACCTGAGCTGAAGGCAGATGCCTAACTGACTGAGCTACCCAGGTATCTCTTCTAATTTTCATTTTTATGGTTACATTCTATCCTTTCATTGTATATAATTCTATTTTTGTACATATCTAAGCTTTTCTTCCTTTATAATTTTGGGATCTAGTTTTCTAACACACCAAAATACAAACAGGATCCAGTTTATTGCTCTGTTCTGTTCACCCATATGATGATATTCTCCCTCTCTCTCTCTTATTTATTTATTTATTTATTTCCATTTCAGGTCTCTTCTGATTTGTTTAGTGTCCATTTCTCTGGTGTATTTGTTGCGATTTTAGTATTTTGTTCTCTCATTCATCTATTATTCTCTTTTCAGAATAACAAGACGGAAAAGCTCACCTCAAAAAAGAGAACAAGAGGCAGTACTAACTGCCAGAGACCTAATAAGTAGGGAGATAAGTAAGATGTCAGAACTAGAGTTCAGAATAATGATTATGAAGATACAAGCTGGGCTTAAAAAAAGCAGAGAAGATGGTATTTCAATGTGGTTTTGATTTGAATCTCCCTGATGGCTAATGATGATGAACATTTGTTCATGTGCCTGATAGCCATTTGTATGTCTTCATTGGAGAAGTGTCTGTTCATGTCTTCTGCCCATTTTCTGACATGATTATCTGTTTTGTGTGTGTTGAGTTTGAGTTCTTTATACATCTTGGATATCAGCCCTTTGTCTGTAGTGTCATTGGCGAGTATTTTCTCCTGTTCTGTGGGTTGCCTCTTTGTTCTGTTGACTGTTTCCTTTGCTGTGCAGAAGCTTCTCATCTTGAAGAAGTCCCAAAAATTCATTCCGCTTTTGTTTCCTTTGTCTTTGGAGACATGTCTTGAAAGAAGTTGCTGTGGCCGTATTGCAGGGAGCACTGGGTATGATGCATAAACAATGAATTTTGGAACACTGAAAAAAAAATTTTTTAAATAAAAAAAAAAGCAGAGAAGACACTAGAGAATCCCCTTCTGGAGAAATAAAATAACTAAAATGTAATCAGGTCAAAATCAAAATGGCTATTAATGAGACGTAATGAAAAAGTCGAGGCTCTAACTATTAGGATAAATGAGGCAGAAGAGAGAATCAGTGCTACAGAAGACAAAATGATGAAGAATAAAGAAGCTGAAAAAAAAAAGAGATAAACAACTACTGGAACACAAGGGGAGAATATGAGAGATAAGTTATACCATAAAGCAAAACCATATTAGAATAATTGGGATCCCAGAGGAAAAGGAAAGAAAAAGAGAGAGAGAGGAAGAAGGTACACTGGAGCAAATTATACCAGAGAGCTTTCCTAATCTGGGGAAGGAAAGGGGCATTCAAGTCCAGGAGTCAAAGAGAATCCCCCTCAAAATCAATAAAAATAGGTCAACAGCCTGACATATAATAGTGAGAGTTGCAAATCTCAGAGACAAAGAGAAAATCCTGAAAGCAGCTTGGGACAAGAGATCCATAACCTACAAGGGTAGAAACATTAGACTGGCAGCAGATCTATCCACAGAGACCTGGCAGGCCAGAAAGCATTAGCATGATATACTCAGGGTGCTATATGAGAAAACTACGCAGGCAGGAATACTTTACCCAGCTAGGATGTCATTCAAAATAGAAAGAGAGATTAAAAGACTCCAGGACCAACAGAAAATAAAATTTGTGATCATTAAGCCAGCCCTGCAAGAAATATTAAAAAGGATCCTTTAAGAAAAGAGAGCGCCCAAAAGTAACACAGGCCAAAGAGGATCAGGGACAATATAAAGAGGGTCTTTACAGGCAATAAAATGGCACTAAATTCGCATCTTTCAATAGTTACTCTGAATGTAAATGGACAAAATGCCTCAATCAAAAGACAAAGGGCATCCGATTGGATAAAAAAGCAAGAATCATCAATATGCTGTCTGCAGGAGACTCATTTTAGATGCAAAGACACCTCTAGATTTAAAGTGAGGGGGTAGAAAATGATTTATCATGCTAATGGACATCAAAAGAAAGCTGGGGTGGCAATCCCTATATCAGACAAATTAGATTTTAAACCAAAGGCTGTAATAAGAGATGAGGAAGGATACTGTATCATAATCAAAGGGTCTGTCCAACAAAAAGATCTAACAATTGTAAATATTTATGCCCCTAAAATGGGAGCAGCCAAATATATAAAACAAATAATAACAAAATTAAAGAAACACATTGATAATAATACAATAATAGTAGAAGACTTTATCACCCCACTCACAGCACTGGACAGATCATCTAAGCAGAAGGTCAACAAGAAACAAGGGCTTTTGAGGGACACACTGGACCAGATGGACTTCACAGATATATTCAGAGCATTCCATCCTAAAGCAATAGAATACACATTCATCTCTAGTGCACATGGAACATTCTTCAGAATAGATCATGTACTGGGTCATAAATCTGTTCTCAACCGGTACCAAAAGACTGGGATCATTCCCTGCATATTTTTGGACAACAATGCTATGAAACTGGAACTCAACCACAAGAGGAAATTTAGAAAGAAGTCAAACACATGGAGGCCAAGGAGCATCCAACTAAAGAATGAATGCCTCAACCAGGAAATTAGACAAGAATTTTTAAAAATCATGAAAACAAATGAAAATGGAAACAGGGCAGTTCAGAACATTTGTGATGCAGCAAAGCAGGTATTAGGAGGGAAGTATATAGCAATACAGGCCTCTCTCAACAAGAATGGTCTCAAATACACATCCTAACCTTACACCTAATGGAGCTGGAGAAAAAACAGCAAATAAAGCCTAAACCCAGCAGGAGAAAAGAATCAATAAAGATTAGAGAATATAATCAATGAAACAGACACCAGAAGAACAGTAGAACAAATTTAAAAAAAAAAAAAAAAAAAAGGACCTGGTTCTTTGAAAGAATTAGTAAGATTGATAAACCCCTGGCCAGACTTATCAAAAACAAAAGAGAAAGCACCCAAATAAATAAAATAATGAATGAAAGGGAGAGATCACAACCAACACACAAGAAATACAATTTTAGGAACATATTATGAGCAACTATTTGCCAACAAATTGGGCAATTTAAGAAGAAATTGATGGAATCCTAGAGACCTATAAACTACCAAAACTGAAACAGGAAGAAACAAAAACTGAACAGACCCATACCCAGCAAGGAAATTGAAGCAGTAATTAAAAATCTCCCAACAAGGGCACCTGGGTGGCTCAGTCAGTTAAGCATCTGCCTTTGGCTCAGGTCATGTTCCCAGGATCCTGGGATCAAGCCCTGCTTCTCCTTCTCCCACTTTCCCGACTTGTGCTCGCTTTCTCTCTCTGATAAATAAATAATACCTTTTTTTAAAATCTCCCAACAAGCAAGAGTCCAGGGCTAGATGGCTTCCCAGCAGAATTCTACAAAACACTTTAAGAATTAATACCAACTCTTCTGAAGCTGTTTCCAAAAAAAATTAAAATGGAAGGAAAACTTCCAAACTCTTTCTATGAGACCAGCATTACTTGATTCCAAAACAAAAGACCGCACCAAAAAGGAGAATTGCAGACCAATATCCGTGATGAACATGGATCCAAAATCCTCAACAAGATATTAGCTAATAGGATCCAACAGCACATTAAAAGGATTATTCAGCACAACTAACTGGGATTTATTCCTGGGCTGCCAGGGTGGTTCAACATCTTCAAATGTGATACACTACAATGTAATACACTGCACTGATAAAAGAAAGGAAAACAACCATATGATCCTCTGAATACATGCAGAAAAAACATTTAACAAAGTACAACACCCTTTCTTGATTAAAACTCTCTGCAGTGTAGGGAGAGAAGGAACATACCTCAATATCATAAAAGCCATATATAAAAACCCCAGAGCAAATATCATTGTCAATGAAGAAAAACTGAGAGCTTTTTCCCCTAAGGTCAGGAACATAGCAGGGATGTCTAGCATCACCACTGTTGTTCAGAATACTACTAAAAGTCCTAGCCTTAGCAATCGGGCAAGAAAAAGAAATAAAAGGCATCCAAATCAGCAAAGAAGAAGTCAAACTTGCACTCTTCATAGATGACATGATACTCTATGTGCAAAACCCAAAAGACTCCACCCCAAAATTACTAGAACTCATACAGAAATTCATCAAAGTGGCGGGATATAAAATTAATGCACAGAAATCAGTTGCATTTCTATACAGTAACAATGAGAAAGAAAAAAGAGAAATTAAGAACTCTTTCTCACTTACAATTGCATCCAAAACCATAAAATATCTAGGAATAAACCTAACCAAAGAGTCAAAAAATCTGTACTCAGAAAACTAAATAACAATCCATGAAAGAAATTGAGGAAGCAGTAATTAAAAATCAGAAATCAGTTGCCTTTCTCTACAGTAACAATGAGACAGACAATGGAAAAAATGTTCCATGCTCACAGATTGGAAGAATAAATATTGTTAAAATGTCTATGCCACCCAGAGTAATCTACACATTCAATGCAATCCCTACCAAAATACTATCAACTTTTTTTCACAAAGCTGGAACATTTGTTGATTATCCTAAAATTTTAATCCTAGAATTTGTACAGAACCAGAGAAGTCCCCAAACAGCCAAAGGAATATCGAAAAAGAAAACCAAAGCTAGTGACATCACAATTCCAGACTTCAAGCTCTATTACAAAGCTGTAATCATCAAGACAATATGGTACTGACACAAAAACAGACACATAGATCAATGGAACAGAATAGAGAGCCCAGAAATAGACCCTCAGCTCTATAGTCAATCTTTGACAAAGCAGGAAAGAATATCCAATGGAGGGTGCCTGGGTGGCTCAGTTCGTTAAGCAACTGCTTTCAGCTCAGGTCAAGCTCCTGGAGTCGTGGGACTTAGTGCCGCATCAGGCTCCCTGTTCAGTGGGGAGTCTGCTTCTCCCTCTGACCCTCCCCCTTCTCATACTTTCTCTCTCTCTCAAGTAAATAAATAAAATCTTAAAAAAAAATCCAATGGAAAAACGAGTCTCTTCAATAAATGGTGCCGGGAAAATTGGACAGCCACATGCACAAGAATGAAACTGGACCATTCCCTTTCACCATACACAAAAATAGATTCAAAATGGATAAAAGACCTTAATGTGAGAGAGGAATCCATCAGAATTCTAGAGGAGAACAAAGGCAGCAACCTCTCTGACCTCAGCCACAGCAACTTCTTCCTACACACATCTCCAAAGGCAAGGGAAACAAAGGAAAAATGACCTATTGGGATTTTATCAAGTTAAAAAACTTTTGCACAGCAAAGGAAACAACAAAACCAAAAGACAATGGACAGAATGGGAGAAGATACTTGCAATTGTATCAGATAAAGGGTTAGTATCCAAAACCTATAAAGAACTTAGCAAACTCAACACCCAAACAAATAATCCTATCCAGAAATGGGCAGAAGACAAGAACAGACATTTCTCCAAAGACACAAACGGCAAACAGACACATGAAAAAGTGCTCAACATCACTTGGCATCAGGGAAATACAAATCAAAACCACAATGAGATACCACCTCATACCAATCAGAATGGCTAAAATTAACAAATCAGGAAACGACAGATGTTGACAAGGATGCAGAGAAAGGGGAACCCTCTTACATTGTTGATGGGAATGAAAACTGGTCAGTATGGAGGTTCCTCAAAAAGTTGAAAATAGAGCTACCCTATGACCCAGCAATTGCACTACTGGGAATTTACCCCAAGGATACAAATGCAGTGATCCAAAGGGCACCTTCACCCCAGTGTTCATGCATCAATGTCCACAACAGCCAAACTATGCAAAAAGCCCAGATGTCTATCAGCAGATGAATGGATAAAGATGATGTAGTATGGATGTATACATACACACACACACACACACACACGCACGCACGCACACACAAAATATGGAATATTACTCAGCCATCAAAAAAATGAAATCTTGCCACTTGCAAGGAGATGGATAAAACTAGAAGTATTATGCTAAGCAAAATAAGTCAATCAGAAAAAGACAATTCCATATGACCTCACCTATATGTGGAATTTAAGAAACAAAACAAAGGAGCACAGGGGAAGAGAGGAAAAAATAAAATCAGATGAAATCAGAGAGGGAGACAAACCATGAGACTTTCAACATAGGAAACAAACTGAGGGTTGCTGGAGAGGAAGGGGTAGAGGGATGGGTTAACTGGGTGATGGACATCAAGGAGGGCAAGTGATACAATGAGCACTGGGTATTATATAAGACTGACAAATCAATGACCTCTACCTCTGAAACTAATAATACTTTATATGTTAACTGAATTTAACTAAAAATTTAAAAAATAGGGGGACAGGTGAGGAAGGATCCTGGAAATGTGGTTTATTTATATATATATATATTTTTTTCTCTCTTGTCATCTACTTTTATCAGTCTTTTTGTTTTTGTTTGTATACTTCATAAATCTTACCCTGGGGCCTATTTGGGCTGGGCCTTCTCTTTTATTTTATCTTTCTTTTTTTCCTGTCTCTCTTTCTCTCTTTTTTTTTCTTTCTTTTTTCTTTCTTTTGGGTGGGGACTCTTGATTGCTCAGAGGCATTCCAGGGTGCACCTTGCCTGCACCATAGTCAATACATTCAGCTACATCCGTTCAGCCATCTCTCACCAAAATGACTAGGAGGAGGAATGCCCAACAGAAGAAAAATTCAGAGGCTGGGCCTTCTGCAACAGAGCTAATGGCTATGGACATAGACAATATGTCAGAAAGGGAATTCAGGCTAACAATTATCCAGGCAATAGCTAGGTTGGAGAAAGCAAATGGAATTGATTAGGGCAGAAGTGAAAGCCACCAGAGATGATGTTCACAATGTTCTCAATGAGTTCCAATCTAATCTAAATTCTCTAAAAGCTAGGGTAACTGAGACAGAAGACAGAATTAGTGATCTGGAGGACAAACAGAGAGAAAGGATGAGGAGGAAGTCTGGAACAAACAGCTTAGAAGCCATGAAAACAGAATTAGGGAAATAAACGATGCCATGAAACGTTTCAACATCAGAATTATTGGAATCCCTGAGGGGGAGGAGAAAGAAAGAAGACTAGAAGATATAGTTGAACAAATTCTCCATGAAAATTTTCCCAATCTCGCAAATGGAACCAGCGTTCATGTACTAGAGGCAGGATGGTCTCCCCCCCAAGATTATAGAATCTAGAAAGACCTCAAGACACCGGATAGTGAGAATGATGAATCATAATGGTAGACAGGACC
The DNA here is from genome assembly GCF_963455335.1 of Martes martes. Classification (NCBI taxonomy): domain Eukaryota; kingdom Metazoa; phylum Chordata; class Mammalia; order Carnivora; family Mustelidae; genus Martes; species Martes martes. The sequence goes on from NC_137906.1 coordinate 25,315,636, forward strand.
TCTTGAAAGCAGCTAGGACAAAGAAGTTCCTTAGTACAAAGGAAAGCCCATCAGAATAACATCAGACCTGTCCACAGAAACCTGACACGCCAGAAGGGGCTGGCGAGACATATTCAGGGCACTAAATGAGAAGAACATGCAGCCAAGAATACTTTATCCAGCAAGACTGACATTCAAAATGGATGGAGAGATAGTTTCCAAGACCGGCAAGGTTTAAAAGAGTATGCGACCACCAAGCTGACACTGCAGGAAATATTAAGGGGGGGGGGGGCTCTATAAAAGAGGAAAAATCCTAAGAATATCATTGAACAGAAATATATGGAGACAATCTACAGAAAGAAAGACTTCAAAGGTAACACGATGTCAATAAAAACGTATCTCTCAATAATCACTCTCAATGTGAATGGCCTAAACGCACCCATAAAATGACACAGGGTTGCAGACTGGATAAAACGACAGGACCCATCCATATGTTGTCTACAAGAGACCCATTTCGAACCTAAGGATACACCCAGACTGAAAGTGAAGGGATGAAGAAGCATCTTTCATGCCAATGGGCCTCAAAAGAAGGCCAGGGTAGCGATTCTCATATCAGATAAATTAGATTTTAAACTAAAGACAGTAGTCAGAGATACAGAAGGACACTACATAATTCTTAAAGGGACTATCCACCAAGATGATCTAACAATTGTAAATATCTATGCCCCCAATATGGGAGCAGCCAATTACATAAGAAAACTATTAATCAAGATAAAGAGTCATATTGATATGAATACCTTAATAGTAGGAGATCTTAACATGCCTCTCTCAGTAATAGATCATCCAAGCAGAAAATCAATAAAGAAACAAGAGCATTGAATGACACATGGGACCAGATGGACCTCATAGATATATACAGAACATTCCACCCTAAAACAACAGAATACTCATTCTTCTCAAGTGCACGTGGAACCTTCTCCAGAATAGACCACATACTGGGCCACAAATCAGGGCTCAACCAATACCAAAAGACTGAGATTATTCCCTGCATATTCTCAGATCACAATGCTTTGAAACTGGAGCTCAATCACAAGGAAAAGTTTGGAAGGAACTCAAACACCTAGAAGCTAAAGACCACCTTGCTTAAGAATGCTTGGATCAACCAGGAGTTCAAAGAAGAACTTAAACAATTCATGGAAACCATTGAGAATGAAGAAACTTCGGCCCAAAACCTATGGGATACAGCAAAGGTGGTCCTAAGGGGGAAATACATAGCCATCCAAGCCTCCCTCAAAAAAACATGAAAAATCCAGAATATACCAGCTGTCTCTATATCTTAAAGAACTAGAGAATCAACAACAAATTAAGCCAACTCCACACACAAGAAGGGAAATAATCAAGATCAGAGCAGAGATCAGTGAGATAGAAACTAGAGATACAGTAGAATGTATCAATGAAACTAGAAGCTGGTTTTTTGAAAGAATCAATAAGATCAATAAACCACTGGCCACACTAATCCAAAAGAAGAGAGAGAAGGCCCAAATTAATAAAATTATAAATGAAAAGGGAGAGATCACAACTAACACCAAGGAAGTAGAAACAATCATCAGAAGTTATTATCAACAGTTTTATGCCAATAAGCTAAGCAATCTAGATGAAATGGATGCAGTCCTGGAAAACTATAAACTCCCAAAATTGAACCAGGAAGAAACTGACAACCTGAATAGACCGATATCTAGTAATGAGATTGAAGCAGTGATGAAAAACCTCCTGAAAAACAAGAGCCCAGGACCTGACGGATTCCCTGGGGAATTCTACCAAACTTTCAAAGAGAAAATAACACCTATTCTCCTGAAGCTGTTTCAAAAAATTGAAGCAGAAGGAAAACTTCCAGATTCTTTTTATGAAGCCAGCATTACCCTGATCCCCAAACCAGGCAAAGACCCTACCAAAAAGGAGAATTTCAGACCAGTATCACTGATGAATATGGATGCTAAGATTCTCAACAAGATCCTAGCAAATAGGATCCAATAGCACATTAAAAAGATTATCCACCATGACCAGGTGGGATTCATCCCTGGGTTGCAAGGATGGTTCAACATTCGCAAATCAATCAATGTGATAGAACATATCAGTAAGAGAAGAGAGAAGAACCACACAGTCCTCTCGATTGATGCAGAAAAAGCATTTGACAAAATCCAGCATCCGTTCCTGATTAAAACACCTCAAAGTATAGGGATAGAGGGAACATTCCTGAACATCATAAAATCTATCTATGAAAAACCCACAGCAAGTATCATCTTCAATGGGAAAAAGCTTGCAGCCTTCCCGTTGAGATCAGGAACACGACAAGGATGCCCACCTCACCACTCTTGTTCAACATAGTATTAGAAGTCCTAGCAACACCAAGCAGACAACAAAGAGAAATAAAAGGTATCCAAATTGGCAATGAAGAAGTCAAACTCTCTCTCTCTTCGCAGATGACATGATACTTTATATGGAAAACCCAAAAGATTCCACCCCCAAACTACTAGAACTCATACAGCAATTCAGTAACGTGGCAGGATACAAAGTCAATGTACAGAAATCAGTTGCTTTCTTATACACTAACAATGAAAACACAGAAAGGGAAATTAGAGAATCGATTCCATTTACTATAGCACCAAGAACCATAAGATACCTGGGAATAAACCTAATCAAAGAGGTAAAGGATCTGTACTGGAGGAACTACAGAACACTCATGAAAGAAATCAAAGAAGACACAAAAGATGGAAGACCATTCCATGCTCTTGGATTGGAAGAATAAACATTGTTAAAATGTCTATACAGCCTAGAGCAATCTATACTTTTAATGCCATTCTGATCAAAATTCCACCAGTATTTTTCAAATAGCTGGAGCAAATAAACCTAAAATTTGTATGGAATCAGAAGAGACCCCGAATTGCTAAGGAAATGTTGAAAAACAAAAATAAAACTGGCGGCATCACATTACCTGATTTCAAGCTTTACTACAAAGCTGTGATCACCAAGACAGCATGGTACTGGCATAAAAACAGACACATAGACCAGTGGAACACAGAAGAGAGCCCAGATATGGACCCTCAACTCTATGGTCAAATAACCTTCGACAAAGCAGGAAAAAATATACAGTGGAAAAAAAGACAGTCTCTTCTATAAATGGTGCTGGGAAAACTGGACAGCTATATGTAGAAGAATGAAACTTGACCATTCTCTTGCACCATACACAAAGATAAACTCGAAATGGATAAAAGACTTCAACGTGAGGCAGGAATCCATCAGAATCACAAACGAGAACATAGGCAGTAACCTCTTAGATATCACCCACAGCAACTTCTTTCAAGATATGTCTCCAAAGGCAAAGGAAACAAAAGCGAAAATGAACTTATGGGACTTCATCTTTTGCACAGCAAAGGAAACAGTCAACAAAACAAAGAGGCAACCCACGGAATGGGAGAAGATATTTGCAAATGACAGTACAGACAAAAGGCTGATATCCAGGATCTATAAAGAACTTCTCAAACTCAACACACACAAAACAGATAATCATGTCAAAAAATGTGCAGAAGACATGAACAGACACTTCTCCAATGAAGACATACAAATGGCTATCAGACACATGAAAAAATGTTCATCATCACTAGCCATCAGGGAGATTCAAATTAAAACCACATTCAGATACCACCTTACACCAGTTAGAATGGCCAAAATTAGCAAGACAGGAAACAATGTGTGTTGGAGAGGATGTGGAGAAAGGGGAACCCTCTTACACTGTTGGTGGGAATGCAAGTTGGTGCAGCCAATTTGGAGAACAGTGTGGAGATTCCTCAAGAAATTAAAAATAGAGATTCCCTATGACCCTACAATTGCACTACTGGGTATTTTCCCCAAAGATACAGATGTAGTGAAAAGAAGGGCCATCTGTATGCCAATGTTCATAGCAGCAATGGCCACGGTCGCCAAACTGTGGAAAGAACCAGGATGCCCTTCACTGGACGAATGGATAAGGAAGATGTGGTCCATATACACTATGGAGTATTATGCCTCCATCAGAAAGGATGAATACCCAACTTTTGTATCAACATGGATGGGACTGGAAGAGATTATGCTGAGTGAAATAAGTCAAGCGGAGAGAGTCAATTATCATATGCTTTCACTTATTTGTGGAGCATAACAAATAACACAGAGGACAAGGGGAGATGGAGAGGAGAAGGGAGTTGAGGGAAATTGGAGGGGGAGATGAACCATGAGAGACTATGGACTCTGAAAAACAACCTGAGGGTTTTGAAGGGACGGGGGGTGGGAGGTTGGAGGAGCCTGGTGGTGGGTATTATGGAGGGCACATATTGCATGGAGCACTGGGTGTGGTGCATAAACAATGAATTCTGTTACACTGAAAAGAAATTAAATTTTAAAAAGGCAATTAAAAAAGTTTTTTAAATAAAAATAAATGAAAAAAAAAAAGAGTAGAGTTCATTGCAAATGAACAGCCAGATAAAGAATTACATAGGGCAAGAGGTTGGAAGTACAGTACTTCCATGCCTTCCCTAGCATGCCACACAACACATTGATGTCTTCATCAACTCAATTCCCCAAACCTCATTGTTCAAGAGTTTTATTGACACTTCAATAAGTAATAATTGACTGGAACAATGTCCATTGATGAACTTACTCTCCACGCCCCCTAACTTCCTGGGGGTTTCTGACCCTTTAATCACATAGTTGATTCCTCTGTGACCAGCCCCCATCTCAAAGTTGGCTAGGGGCCTGCAAAGAGTCACCTCATTAGCATAAACTCGGGTATGGTCAAAAGGGGATAGTTTTGAAGAACAAAAGATACTCCTAATGCCCAAGAAATTCTGAGGGTTTGGGAACCTCTGTGCTGGGAACTAGAGATAAAGATCAATATACATTTTTTATTTTACCCACCTTCTCAAATTCTACCAAAACACAAGGAAAACTCTTCCTAACTCATTCTAGGAGGCCAACATTACACAATGTCAGCAAAAGACATCACAAGAAAGAAAAACTATAGACTAATATTCCTTACAGATAAAATCAAAACCTCACCAAAATACTAGCTAACTGAATCTAATAGAATTTCAAACGATCATATCAAGTGGGATTTATCTCAAGAATACAAGGCTGATTTTCATGCAAAAATCAATGTAATGCAACATATTAGTAGGATGAAGGAAAAAACACACAGGATCTCAAATGATACAGAAAAAGCATATGACAAAACCCAACATCCTCTCATGACAAAAATGAACTAGGAAGGGGTGCCCAGGTGGCTCAGTGGGTTAAAGCCTCTGCCTTCAGCTCAGGTCATGACCTCAGGGTCCTGGGATCGAGCCCCGCATGGGGCTCTCTGCTCAGCGGGGAGCCTGCTTCCCCCTCTCTGTCTGCTGGCCTCTCTGCCTACTTGTGATCTCTATCTCTGTCAAATAAATAAATAAAATCTTTTTAAAAAAATGAACTAGGAATAGAAAGGAACTTCCTGAACATGATAAAGAGCATATACTGAATTGTTAATATTGTAATGGTCATGTCTAAATCATTTATAACTCAAGGATAATGGTTAAAACACAAAAGTATTAAAAATTAACTACAGTCACAATAATTTTGTTAATGGATATGCAATATAAGAAAATGTAAACTGTGATACCAAAACACATCAAAATTACAAAATGTGAAAGGTATAGCACAAAAATAGAGCTTTTGTGTGCATTCGAAACTCGGTTGTCACCAGCTTAGACTGTTATAAAATGTTTTAGGTAAGATTCATGTTAATGAGAAAACAAAAAAATAGAATAGATACAAAAAAGGTAAAAAGAAAGGAATCAGGGGTGCCTGATTCTAATGAATTAGAAAAACAGTATAAGAACAAAATTTTTTAAAAATAACAAAATGAAAGGCGCCTGGGTGGCTCAATGGGTTAAAGCCTCTGCTTTTGGCTCTGGTCATGATCCCAGGGTCCTAGGATCAAGCCCCGCGTTGGGCTCTCTGCTCAGCGGAGAGCTTGCTTTCCCCTCTCTCTCCGCCTGCCTCTCTACCTACTTGTGATCTCTCTGTCAAATAAATAAATAAAATCTTTAAACAAAACAAAACAAAACAAAAATGATGGGGTGCCTGGATGGCTCAGTGGGTTGAAGCCTCTGCCTTCAGCTCAGGTCATGGTCCCAGGATCCTGGGATCAAGCCCCGCATTGGGCTCTCTGCTCAGCAGGAAGCCTGCTTTCCCCTCTCTCTCTCTCTCTCTGCCTGCCTCTCTGCCTACTTGTGATCTCTATCTGTCAAATAAATAAAATCTTAAAAAAAAAAATGAGAAGTTCAACAAAGAGACAGAAAACCACCCTAGTCACAACAGCATCAAAAATAATAAAATACTTAGAAATAAATTTAAAATAAGGAAATGAAAGATACACTCACTGAAAACTATAAGACACTGATGAAAGAAATTGAATATACAAACGAACAGAAAAGTTATCCTGAGTTCATTATTGTTAAAATGTCCATATTGCCTCAAGTCATCTATAGATTCCATGTAATCTCCAGGCTGCCAAGGGCTGAGAAGTGGAGGGAAGTAGGGAGAGACTGGTAAAAGGGTACAAACTTTCAGTTATAAGATGAATAAATTCTGAGGATCTAATGTATAATATGACTATATTTGATAATACCGTATTGTACAATTGAAGTTTGCTATAACAGTAGATCTTAAGTGTTCTCTCTCACACACACAAAGGGAAAACTATGTGAGGTGACTGATGTGTTAATCAACTTGAATGAGGGAATTCTTTCACAGTGTATATGTACACCAAATCATCATGTTGTACACTTTAAATACACTACAATTTCATTTATCCATTATACCTCACTAAAACTGGAAAAAATAAGAAATTAAAGAACATCTAAATAAATGAAAAGACATCCCATGTTCATGGACTAAAGATTTAATATTTTGAGATGGCAGCACTCCTCAAATTGATATTTAGAACCAATCAATCTCCAGCTTCCCTTTTTCAGACATGAACACACTGATTCAAAACTCATATGGAATGTCAAGGAACCCTGGATAGCCGAAAGAATCCTGAAGAAGAAGAAAGTTTGAGGTCTCACACTTACTGATTTCAATAGTTCCTACAAAGGGACAATAATCAAAACAGTATGGTACTGACATAAGCACACAGATACATAAATCAAGGGAATAGAATTAGGAGTCTATAAATAAACCCAGTCATCTATGGTCAACTGATTTTCAGTAAGGGGGCCAAGTTCACTCAACATGAAATAACAGTCTTTCAAACAAATAGTGCTTAAGCAACCTGCAAAAGGATAAAATTGAACTCTTGCCTGTACCACATACAAACACTATTCAAAATGGATCAAACAGCCAAATGTAAGAGCTAAAACAATAAACGCTTAGAAGAAAATACTGGACTAAATCTTCATAACCTTGATGTAGCAATGCATTCTTAGGACACCAAATAAAAATGTAGGTTAAGTTTGGCTTCATCAAAATCAAAACCTTTTGAGTATTGAAGGACACAAAAAAACAACTCATGAATGGAATAAAATATTTTCTTTTTTTTTTGGAATAAAATATTTTCAAATTATATATCTGATAAGGATTTCATATACTGAATATATATAAACCATTCTTACAACTCAAATGACAAACCAATTCATTAATGAGCAAAAGATCTAAAAAGACATTTCTCCAAAGAAATTACACAAATGGCCAAGAAGGACATAAAAAGATGCTCAACATCACTAGTCATTAGGAAAATACAAATCGAAACTATAATGAGATACCACTTACGCACTAGAATGGTTATAATAGAAAACAAAACAATAACTTTTTTTAATGGAAAAAAACAACTGTTGGCAAGAACTTGGAAAACTGGAACCCTAAAACACTGCTGGTAGGAATGTAAAATGGTATAGCTGCTGTAAAAAAGTCTGGCGGTTCCTGAAAAAGTTAAACCTATGACCCTGCAATTCCACTCCTAGGTATATACCCAATGGAACAAAAAACATGTCCATGCAAAAACTTGTATACTGAAGTTCATAGAAGCAATCCTGGTGATAGTCAAAATGTAGAAACCCAAAAGTTAATCAACTGATGAAAGGATAAACAAATGTGGTATATCCAAAAGAAGAGTGAAGTATGTAACAACACTCAAGAATCTTGAAAATATTATGCTAGGTAAAAGAAGCCAAACACAAAAGGCAACATATTTTATGATTCTATTTATGTGAAATACCCAGAACTGGCAAATCCATAGAGATAGATCAGTGGTAGCCAGGGACTGGAGATAAGAGGCAATAATAACAAGTGACTGTTCAGTGAGTACAGGATTTATTTTAAGGATGATAAAAAATGCTCTAAATAAAACAAAACCAAACAAAAACGTTCTGGAATTAGATAGTGGTAATGGTGGCACAACCCTGTGAATGTAACAAAACCACAGAGTTCTAATACTTTAAATGGTAGAGATGAAAAATAAATAAAAAGTAAAATAAAATAAAATGACAGAAATCATTTTTTCCTCAATGTTAAAAAAGAAAAACTCCATGAGATGGGTAAGAGGATATTCCTACATTACAGCTGGGATTTGCAAAGATCAACTCACTTCCCTAAATTCAAATTAAAACCAAAGCTGGGGCACCTCCTAAAACCTTATGTTGCTTTTTTTTACAGATTTATGTATTTATGGGACCCTCGGGTGGCACAATCCGCTAAGCTTTGGACTTTTGGCTTCCCCTCAGGTCATGATCTCAGGATCCTGAGATGGATGGAGGCCCCCCCTTGAGCTGGCGCTCAACAGGGGATCTTCTTGAGTTTCTCTCTCCCTCTCTGCACCTCCTCCACCGTGCTCTCTCTCTCGCTCTCTCTCTTAAATAAATAAATCTTTTAAGAAAAGATTGATTTCTTTTAGAGACAGAGAATGCGCCTGCACACACAGCGCGGGGGAGGGCCAAAGGGGGGGAGAGAGAAAATCCCAAGCCGACTCCTCGCTGAGGTTGGAGCCCCAGGGGGGGGCTCAATCTCACAACCCTCCGACCACAACCAGGAGGAAACCAAGACTAGGCGGCTCAGCCGACTGAGCCACCCTGTTGTTCGCCAAAACCTTCTAACCACTAAGCTACAATCAGCGTAAAAAATTAAAACCGTTAAAGTTCAACCCTAAGTCTCCAGTGGGTTTTGGTGTTTGTATTTGTCTTGGGGGAGTGTGGAGGTACGGATTTGGGGGCGCGATACGGACAGCGGGTTTGGCCTATGGGGAAGTTCGGGGAGCACCCTCTGCCTCAGCCTGGGCACTTGGGGAGGACAAGCCAGAGCTGGGAGGACACCGGGGCGGAGAGATTCCAATACTCACCACACAAGCCTCGAAACAGGCCCCCCTTCGCCTTCCGGTGCACCTCTGCTGCTCAAGTGTGAGCGCTAGGTCCTCAGACACCACCACCCAACGCCCTCCGCAACCGCCCCGCAGCCGGTTATCGCCTCGGCGTCTTGCGACCTCTCAAAGGTGCACTAGCCCACGCGCGGGCGGAAGCACACAGAGCGCGCCGTCTGCGCTCCAACGCCGCGCCGTCTGCGCTCCAACGCCGCGCCGTCTGCGCTCCAACGCCGCGCCGTCTGCGCTCCAACGCCGCGCCGTCTGCGCTCCAACGCCGCGCCGTCTGCGCTCCAACGCCGCGCCGTCTGCGCTCCAACGCCGCGCCGTCTGCGCTCCAACGCCGCGCCGTCTGCGCTCCAACGCCGCGCCGTCTGCGCTCCAACGCCGCGCCGTCTGCGCTCCAACGCCGCGCCTGCGCCCACGTGCCCAAGAGCCCGAGTCCTGCGCCTGCCCCTTCTCACCACCCATCCAACCCGTAGAAGGCCGACCCCGCTTCCGGATTTCCCAACACTCTTTCACGGCTTCCTCCTTCCCGCCCACCCTACAGTTCGGCAACTCTCTGCAGAGATTGGGAGGGGAGTAAGATACTCGCCTTGGCTGCCGCGGATAAGGGGACGCCAACTCAGTATTGGAGATAAATTTTTTAATTAATTTTTAATTTCCAAATTTAAAAAATTAAATATAAAAGTGCCATGAAAGGGGCGCCTGGGTGGCTCAGTGGGTTAAAAGCCTCTGCCTTCGGCTCCGGTCATGATCTCAGGGTCCTGGGATCGAGCCCCACATCGGGCCCTCTGCTTGGCGGGGAGCCTGCTTCCCCCCCCCCTCTGCCTGCCTCTCTGCCTACTTGTGATCTCTGTCAAATAAATAAAATCTTTAAAAAAAAATTTTTTTAAAGTGCCATGAAGTGCTACATGAGAGGCTAAAGCAAAAGGGGAAAATCAGGAATCCTGACCCTGTTTTTATTTAAAATTTTAATATTGTGTTCATCATGCATTTTTTTGGTGTTTTAATGTTTTTCAACATTGCATCATTTAGAAGGGTTTTGTTTTTTTTTTTATTTTAATTATTTATTTGCCAGAGAGAGAGTGTGTGCCCAAGAGAGAACGTGTACAAGCAGGGAAGAAGCAGGCAGAGGGAGAAGCAGACTCCCAGCCCAACAAGGCGCCCACTGCAGGACTGGATACCTAGACCTCAGGATCATGATCCCAGCGGAAGGCAGACGCTTAACCAGCAGAGCCTCCCAGGCGTCCCTTAAAACAGTTTTTGAAAAATCTTCAGTACTGTGTATTTTGAGTTCTCAATATGTCCCTTTAATTTGGTGCTGAAAGTGATTACCTTAGCAACTGTGTTCTTCTCATCCTAGTGACAGCTCTGCCCTGCTGTCACCTTCAGTATCGTAGTGGCAGAAAATCTAAAGTGCAAGGGGTAGGGTTGGTGTGGGGGGGGGGGGTGGCAGGCGGACAAAGGGGATAGCAGGGAACTTCTAGAATTCCAGAAGCAGGTTTGCCCTGTCCCAGGACAAAACCTCAGGGGAGGATAGGGAAGGGAGAGTTACACCTGTGACCTATTTACGGGCCCCTACATTACTAACAAGTTTATTAATATTCTTTCTAATAAGTCATTATTACTAAGAATAATCATTTTAATAATAATAAAGTAAAAAATCAATAACAGCAAATAATACTAATATAATACTTGTTAATAAGACACCAACGTGCTAAACACAACAAAATTATTTCATTTATGCCTCATGACAATTCTTGGTTCTAATATTATTAATATTATCTGATTTTACAGTTAAAGAAACAGGGTCAAGGTGGTGAAGTCTCTTGTACCTCCAGAATGCACAAGTGGCAGAAGCAGGATCCAAATCCACACTAGCTAATCTCAGAGCCCTTTCTTGGGAATCACTAATCAAGAAGCTCCTAACCCTCTACCTGCGACTGATTTGGTGGAGATTTCATCAGAAAAGGCATTAAAATGCCAATAAAAACTTTAGAAACAAATTGGGATATGAGGACATCTGTTACAACACATCCCATCAATGAGTTAAACTAGGAAAACATTATGTAGTTGGTGCTTAAGCAATACACGTTTCAAGTACACAGGTCCACTTCAGATTCTTTTAATAAATACAGTGCAGTATTGTAAGTGTATTTTCTCTTCCTTATGATTTTCTTACTAACATTTTCTTTTCTCTAGCTGAAGAATACAGTATACAACACAAAATACAAATTATATATTCATGGGTATGTTATGTTATCGATAAGGCTTCTGGTCAACAGTAGTTATGTTTTTGGGAGTCAAAAGATATGTGCAGATTTTTGAGGGGGTATATTGGTACTCCTAACCGCCATATTGTTCAAGGGTTGATAGTCATTACTTTCATAAATCCCAAAATGTATATAAAACTTGTAACAACCATTTCAGATGAAAGCTCTTTCTAAAGGAGGCATAAAAGGGTGTTTATTTCTATGTCACCCAAAAGCATGCTGTATCCCCCACAGCCTCAGCCAAGTGACAGGACACTGGTACTTCAGTGACCCCTCTCTCTCTCTCTCTCTGGAACGTTTGGGGCAAGGGGGTGTTTGTTGTACAATTGGATGGTCTACTTTCAGTCCATATCTGCAAAACCAGTTTCTAATGTAGATTCTGGATCATGCTCTGTAATTGGACATCAAACTTGTGCTGGGCACCTGGAATTCAGAGCCAACCAGTCTCCCTAAAACCACTGCTGCTACCAGCAGTCTGCGTAGGAGGAAGAAGGCTGCCCTACACTCTTATGAGGACTTCTTCCAAAGGTGGTCAAACCAGACCTTCACGTTTGACAACTAAAATTTTACTAAGGACCTGGGTGACCTTACCCAAAGCCATGTAAGGAAGATGATTTTAGATAATTCCCAGACCCTGTCTTTTAAATAGTTATGCATTTATTTTGATGCAAATTAAAAATGATTAAAACAGCACATGAAATCGTGTGCTAATTTTGCTCCTACTAAAGCTAAAGAAGGTATTTTAATCTTTAACAAAATATATTAAGGGGGCACCTGGGTGGCTCAGTGGGTTAAGCCGCTGCCTTCGGCTCAGGTCATGATCTTGGGGTCCTGGGATCGAGCCCCGCATCGGGCTCCTTGCTCAGCAGGGAGCCTGCTTCCTCCTCTCTCTCTCTCTGCCTGCCTCTCTGCCTGCTTGTGCTCTCTGTCTCTCTCTCTGTCAAATAAATAAATAAATAAAATCTTTAAAAAATATATATATATTAAGTAAATGATAAAAGAGACATCATGAGGTGTTAGAGCCTCCACAGAACTTGGCAGTTGGCCTTCTGGTATATGTGGTCACCTAAAAATTCCCTTCTATCTGCCAGGTGGTACAACTCCTGATCCCAGCCAGAGATATTGCATAACTTTCATTTTGAAAAGGTTCTGGAGGGATGCTTGGGTGGCTCAGTCAGTTAAGTGTCTGCCTTCGGCTCAGGAAATATTTTCTAACAGTTCTTCCAGCTCCAAACTTTCAAGGGTTACAAATAGTTGAATATTGCTTAATTCGTGAAACAAGGGACACAAATAGTTATTTAAAGTACTTTACTAAAACACACAACCTAGTAGAATTTAAACACCAGAGGAATATAGCTCCAACAGGACATGAGTGAAATTCTTTTATACCTATATATTTCATAGGAAGTTGGAGCACTTGGGTGTCTCAGTTGGTTAAGCATCTACATTCGGCTCAGGTCATGATCCCAGGGTCCTGGGATGGAGCCCCACACTGGCTCCTTGCTCAATGGAGGCTCAGCCTCTGCTTGTGTGCTCTCTCTTTCTCTCTTGCACGCTCTCAAATAAATAAATAAATAAAATCTTTAAAAAAAAAAAAAGAAAGAAAAGTTTCTGGAGCATCGGGACTAGTAACTACTCTGTGTCACTGGCCACACCGAATTAATTCAATCATGACCAATTTTCCCAGTGCTACTTTACTGAGGACCTGGGTGATGATACCCAAACCTTTGTAAGGAAGATGATTTGAGTTACTATTTGGTTTTGCTTCTTTTCCCCTCAAGAATAACAGGCCGAACTCTTTATTTTCTTCATACCTCTATATATTTTTTTAAAATTTTATTTATGTATTTGAGAGAGTGTGAGAGAGCACAAGCAGGGGGAGCAGCATGCAGAGGGAGAGGCAGAAGCAGGCTCCCCGCTCAGCATAGAGCCCGATGTGGGGTTCCATCCTAGGGCCCCGGGATCATGACCTGAGCTGAAGGCAGATGCTTAAACAGGCTGAGCCACCTAGGCACCCCTATGCTTCTATGTTTTTTAAACCCAATGAATATGACATAATAATAACAACACAAGTAATGGCCCATAAACATTTCTGTAATTCCAAGACCTGTGCTAAGTATATGACATATAATTTATTGTGCCAAGACCTGTGGTAAGTATATGATATACAATTTATTTCTTTGGTAAATATTTTGACACTTCCCCCATACACTGCCTTTTATTGCAATGTGACCATTTCCTGAAAAATGCCCTACACAGCTCCCAACCCAAATATTAGAGGAGTGACAACACAAGCACTCCAACCACCTGATCTGTCTCCCAGAATACACTTTTGGTCCTCTGTTTCATCCCATACATTGGTGCAAGAATCATCTTTTTAAACTGTCAGTTTTTTGGAGTGTGTTATTTCTTTTCAAAGACTCACACTTCTTAGCCTCCTGATTACAAGAAGCTTTCCTAGTTTTATCTTCTGGTGCTCCCCAGACATCGGCTCCCACCCCAGTACACACACCCTGTTCCAACCCAGTTCTGTCTGGCAAGACACTGCTTCCAAAGACTAGACAATATTCCTTCCACCCATAGGCTTCACCTAGCCTGAAGTGCCCCCTTTCTCTCTTTCTGCCAGTGTAGCTTAACCGTTAGGAGTAGAGTTCTGGAGACTGACAAATCCCAACTGATCTAATCCCTATTGATATGTTGGGTGACCTTGGACGAAGCCCTTCACCTCTCAGAGCCTCAAATAGACAGCACAGCTAAAAACACCTACCTACCTATCACAGAGGTTGTTGGATAATTCAATGAGATGATGCACATAAAATGCATGGTGCAGTACTTGATACATAATAAAGATTAGTAACCTGTCCCTGTTATTATTTGTTGTTGCTGTTACCATTAATTTTATTTGATTTATTCCCCATCCTTCATAAAATCTTTATCTAAGCAATCAACGTCAAAATGATCACTTTTCTTTGAATAATCAAACATTTATTTTTCCTATCACTGATTTGACAGCTAGAATTTAGTGCCCTGTATTGGTGGTTTCCTTCCTGTGCACCCACTGTCTTATTTCCTCCTCTCTAGAACAAGCTCCTTGAAGAAAAGACCTAAGTCGTCGTAAGCATTCTTAGGCATTTTGGCTCTTTGTGTGACTGAGGCCGTTACATCTTGTCCTGGAAACTTTCCCCTTTTAAAAATGTGAAGGTTAGTTGAGTTAGCCTGAAAGAAAATTGTGCATTTAAAGCAATCAGTGGTGTGGGATCTGGAGGTGGGAGTGGGAGTAGGAGGGAGGTTGGGATAAGGGATTCCAGGTAGGGGCAGAACTGAAAAGAAATGATTTTTTTTTTTTTTAAATAACCATCTCCTTTGATCTAAGATGTCCTAGCAGCAGATAATAATTTAAGAAAAAGGGAGCCTCACCACCATTTGCCCTCCATCTCCCCTGCCTCCTCTTTCCCGGAGGGGACGACTGGTGGGGGTGGGGGGGGTGGGGGGATGGGGGGTGCCTAAGCCCTTTGCAAGTAACGTGACTACAGCTAACCACAGGAATTGTGAAAGCGGACCCAAGAATACTACCTACCAACCCACCGCCTGAACTGCGATCCTGGGGAATCCGTAGCTGGAGGGGACCCAGCTCAACCAACCGAGGCCGGCGCGGGTTGGGGGCGGGGGGGGGGGCGTGGGCGGAGACCAGCATTGCTCCGCCCCTGAAGCTGGGCGGTGACCAGTAGGCGGCACCGCGGCGCCGTGCGCTCATATAGGGCGCAGCCCCTGGGAACACCGAGCGCTTTGCCCTAGCTGAAATTAGGAGGTCGGTGGCAAGATGAGCCGGGCGCCAGCGTTCTTGAGCGCAGCCGAGGTGCAAAAGCACCTCCGCAGCTCCAGCCTCCTCATCCCGCCGCTGGAGACGGCTCTGGCCAACTTCTCCAGCGGCCCCGACGGAGGAGTTATGCAGCCGGTGCGCACCGTGGTGCCGGTGGCCAAGCACAGGGGGTGAGTGAGGAAGGCCGGGGTTACGCGCTGGGGAAACTGGAAAGGTGGAACGGGAGGCATGCGAAGGGAGCAGCGGGAGAAAGGAAGAGAGGGCTTGCCTAATCATTGCTGGTAACAGCTGCCACCCAATATTAGCGCTAGCCACCGGTCAAGTGGGCGCTTTACAGGGATTTATCTTGTTAAATTGAACACATTATCCATATAGGTAGGTATTGATAATATTTTACTGATGGGGACTATTGAGACTCAGAGAGGTGAAGTGACTTACCCAAGGTGACATAGGTAGGTAGTGGCAGAACTGGAATGGTTTTTCTCATCCAGATGGCTCTGCACTGTTGAATGTACCAGAGGAATGGGGGCAACCGGGGACAGTAGGGCAGTGACTGAGGAAAGAGAAAGGAAGGTATATGGGGACTTGCTAGGACACCCTAGTCTTGGTAAGAAGGGATTGAAGCTACTCACTCCTTCTCTCTTTGTAGTTTCCTGGGGGTCATGCCCGCCTACAGTGCTGCAGAGGATGCCCTGACCACCAAGCTGGTCACCTTCTACGAGGGCCACAGCACCGCCTCCACGGTCCCCTCCCACCAGGCCACTGTGCTGCTCTTTGAGCCCAGCAATGGCTCCCTTCTGGCGGTGAGCAAACTCCCTGCCCTGGGGTGAGGTGGGGCCCCTGGGCCCAGGGCTAGCCTCCGAAATTAGTTCTTTGAGTGAGCTGTGGGGAGTTTTGATTGTGACCACACGCGCCCCTGTCTGAGCGATGATGATGTCTCTGGACACTAGCCACGGTGAAGATTACCTGTGACCGTGTGTCTGTTTCTAGGCCTGCCTGAAGATGCATATAGCCCAGCACCAGAGCCCACTGTTGCTTCAAGTGTGTGACAGACAGTGTGGAAGTAACAATCTCTTCATTCCTGTAGAAGCTCTTGTCCTATACAAGTTACTCCAATATACAGTTTGATCAAACTTAGTAGCGAAGGAAACATTTATTTAGTGAACCTCTGTAATGTGGAAGAAAACGAGTGTCCTGTAATCCCGGGGAGTCTTTCCTGAGAGATACAGAGTAACCTGTTTTAACATTTCATGATAGCATCAAAATAGAGCCGTAGTCCTTTTACTGAGCACTTTGTATTGGCTAGGCATGGTTCTGAACGCTTTACCTGTATTAACTCCCTCAATACTTAGAACCACTCTGTGAGGTAAGTAGTAGTATTTGCCCCCATTTTACAGATGAGGAAACTGAGTCATAGAGCAACGATGCCCATCTTACCCAGATTTACATAACTATACTTCAGACCTATTCAGTGTAAGTCCATGATCCATATCCTCTGGAGACGGTGTCTCCTGCCTTTCTAACTGCCATTTACTGAGAGCTTACCATGTGCTAAGGAAGAGAAATTGATCTCAGTTATGACAATATTCCTCAATGGGAGGGTTTTTTTTTTTAAGATTTTATTTATTTATTTGACAGAGAGAGAGATCACAAGTAGCCAGAGAGGCAGGCGGGGGTGGGGGGGGGAAGCAGGCTCCCTGCCAAGCAGAGAGCCCAATGCAGGGTTCGATCCCAGGACCCTGAGACCGTGACCTGAGCCGAAGGCAGAGGCTTAACCCACTAAGCCACCCAGGCACCCGTTAATGATATATTCCCTATTAAATGGAGCACTGTCACAAGACGCCTTCTCCCAGTGACTTAATATGCGGAGAGTTTGTTTTTTTTTTTTGAAAGATTCTATTTATTTATTTGTCAGAGAGAGAGAAATCACAAGTAGGCAGAGAGGCAGGCTGAGAGAGGGGGAAGCAGGCTCCCTGCTGAGCAGAGAGCTCGATGCAGGGCTCGATCCCAGGACCCTGAGATCATGACCTGAGCTGAAGGCAGACACTTAGCTGTCTGAGCCACCCAGGAGGCCCAGGAGTTTTTAATTCACATTCCCCCCCCCCCAACAATTTCTGTTGGAGTCCCTGAGGCTCAAAGTAGTTGAGCCACTTTGCTTGAGGTCAAACAACTGGTTTGTGAAAGGCCCAGGGAATCGTTGCTAGACCCGTATGATCATGGGACTTGTACTCTGTACTCATGTGCTCTGTGCCCTCTACCCTGCAAGCTGGCTCTGAGACCACACAGTTGAGTTGTTACCAGGGACAATCTCCTTTATTCCACCCAAACCTCCTCTGGATCTTAAATCCTCCTCCCCTGAATTTCAGGCTCCCTGAGTACAGGATCCTGGCTGTACATTACTCCTCTGGAAAGACTAGCTCTTCCCAACCTATACTCATTCAAAGGAGATGACATTCATACTACCTGCCAGTGGTGGTTCCCTAGCAAAGTGGGACCACCTCGGGCTTTTAACGAAATGACAAGACCTTAGATCCTTCCTGAATCTGCTCAGTAGTAAGTGATTCACTTCCTCGTCTGTAAATATGAGAACACTGGTGCTACCTGGTAAATTTCAACCAAGATGGCTAACTTAAAAACAGGAGGATAGTGAAAAGGATGGTGATTATTTTTAGCAAGATGTAATTCAGAATCACCTTGGGAGCTTTTGAAAACAAGGATGTCTGTGTCCCTCCCTTAGAGATACAGAGTAGTTAATGTGTCTGGGCCTCTGTAACTTCAGAAAGCTCCCCACATGTGTGGCAGGAGCGGAGAGCCCCTGAGACAGTATTTCATGGCCCTTGAACAGATGTAAGTCAGATGACTTACTCTGATTCCTCAAATTCCTCCTTCACTTGATGCTTTGAGAAACCCAGGGCAAGAAAAGAAAATGGGCATTTCTGGAGGGCTCATCGTGTATGAGATGTTCACATTTCTGCGACTTCTTTTAAGCCTCATAAAAATCCTCTGAATGGTTGGCATTATTTCTTTGTTTTTACAGGTGAGGAAAACGGTCCTTAGAGAGTAAGATATTTCTTCAAAGTTGCATTTCTCATTAAATGGAAGAATTTGATCCAAATCTGATAGCAAGCCTGTGCTCTCTGTAGGATAGTATGTTCTTCCTAGGGCTGCTTGTTTTGAGCTGCTTCTCTCTGCTTAAGTTCTGGTGAGGAGTGCCCCTTGCTCACTGTCTCTCCTTTCCTCCAAGGTCATGGATGGAAACATCATAACTGCAAAGAGAACAGCTGCAGTTTCTGCCATTGCCACCAAGGTAAGACTAGTGCCAGGCTGTACTGTTAAGGTTTGCTGGAGAGTCAGGTTGGGTGTCTCCAGCCTGAAAGCCTAAGGGAGATGTGAGGAACTTATTTTCGTATTTCTCTGGATATAGCTGGAACTCCAAATGCCAAGTATGGGACATCAGGTGAACACAGTGATTCACAAAATTATTAGCTACCATTTAATGAGCACTACTGGATTCTAGGTACCCTACATACATTATTCCCAATCTTCACATCAGCCTTGCAAAGTAGATATGATTATCTTCATTTGCCAGGTTTAGTGAATGTGGTTCAGAGAGGTTAGGTGAGTTGCCCAAGATTGCACAGCTACTAAGTGGCAGAGCAATAATTTAATATTTGACTTTTATGACTCCCAGGACTGCTTTGTGGCCCCCATCCCACACTGCTCCTGGCAAATCAGTGTGGTTGCCCCACAGGCCAAAGCCAGGAAGCCGAGGGGGAGCTGAAGAGATTCATGTGTTCATTTAGCTAATACTGTCTGAGATCCTACCATGTGTTGGGCACTGTTCTAAACATCAGGGTTATGGCAATGTGCAAAACAGGCACGGTTGGTTAGACAATAAACAAGGTGAAAAGTTTGATTTGCCAAGAAAATAATTAACCAACAACAAATCCCTTTTGAGTTTAATAATATACTATACTATATACTATACTATATACTATAGTATATTATATATCTGATATAATATACTATAATATACTAGGATTTGCTTTAAAAAAAAAAAAAAAACCTACTTCCAGCAGAAAACAGTGTGCCGGACAAAATAAAGCAGAATTGAGAATATTCTCAGTTGGGAGTGGTGACTTTCCAAATTATCCAGGGAGGACCTCACCCCCCCCAGAAGGTGACATCTGAGTAGAGACTGAAGGAAGCAAGTGAGTGATGGGGGAGGGGGATACTCCAGGCAGAAGGGAAAGCGATGATATTCTCAAGCAGTGTCAGGTCATCCTACAAGAAAAACAGTATTTTTAGAGGTTAGGTTAGGGTTAAGAAGAGGAGCCTTGGAAAACCGGGTGTCTTCACATGAAATGGAGAAGTACAAGGTCTGCTGACGCTAGTTTATGACGCCTGAGCATAAAGGAAGTGTGGGATGTGGGGAGCAGCAGACACCAGGTGTTCAGATCGTGAGATGGTTAAGATTTTTTAAACGCAGGATGGGGAGGGAAGAATGTGAGGATTAATCTGGTAATCGTGTAGGAAGGGGGCAGACTACAGGACACAGCTGGACAAACTGGTTTTTTGAATGATCTCCAGACCTAACTCAGACTGAAATGATCAAGGGACTCCCTGAGGAACACATGTATGTTCAATGGTACAATACTGCCTTACATTTGTGTGTGAAGGTCTTGTAAAAATAATTTCCAACCCACTGTCTTGACATATCTTTGGGTTTCTGTGAGGAAAGCAAAGAAGATATTATTGGCCTCATTTGACGTGGGAGGAGATGGAGGCTAGGGCTTCCTGATGCCACGTAGCCGCGGGGTCTTCCGAGGCCACCTTGTCTTCTCGGCCCAGGTCTGCAGTTTTCATCCCAAACTGTGCAGCAGCATCACCTGGGGAATATTTTTAAAAATTCAGATCCCCGGGTGCCTGGGTGGCTTAGTGGGTTAAGGCTCTGCCTTCGGCTCAGGTCATGATCTCAGGGTCCTGGGATGGAGGCCCTCATCATGCTCTCTGCTCAGCAGGGAGCCTGCTTCCCCCCGCCACCCCCCACCCCCGCCTGCTTCTCTGCCTACTTGTGTCCTCTCTCTGTCTGTCAAATAAATAAATAAAATCTTTAAAAAAAAAAAATTCAGATTCCCCAAACCACAGATCTGAAATCACTAAGAGTGGGGCCCAAGAAACTAGTTATTTTTTTCAATAGTCTCAGGTTAATTCTGATGATCAACCAGCTTTGGAAACCGACTCTTTTTTTTTTTTTTTTGTAAGATTTTTTTATATAATTGAGAGAGAGAGAGAGCATGAATGAGGTAAGGAGCAATGGGGGAAGCAGGCTCCCTACTGAACAGGGAGCCCAGCATGGGGCTCAGTCCCAGGACTCCAGGATCATAACCTGAACCGGAGGCAGATGCTTAACCAACTGAGTTACCCAGGCACCCTGTGGAAACCAAACTCTTGTAGCATCCAGTTACACTGTGCTTTTTTGCATTGATAAAAATCTGCACTCCCACAAGAGTTGAGAATCATTGAGTTGATGCTTCAGAACTTAGGCTGAAATGTCACAGCTTTATGCCCAGAGATACAGATGGGTTATTTCAATAAGGAACAAAGGGTCTATTATTCTTTTTGCCCTGGAACAGAGAATGTTTTCTTTCTACTTCTCTTTCATTTAGGGCTTTAGAGAGGAGGATGAGATGTATGGGAAGTTTTCGGGCCTGTCACTGTAACTTCTTTGCATATGGGTTGCATGTAACCTGAGTTGAGTATTCTGACATGCTTTCTCAAGATGACAGTGTATATCAGGGTTTATCCCTGGCATGCATCTCTTCAACAAATATTTGAGTGCCCACAGGGTCCAGGCCCAGTGCTCAGCATAGAGCATAGAATGGTGAGCTAAACAGTACCTGCCATTATGGAACACAGAGTCCATTTGGGGAAACAGATATTAACCCAAAGATCATACCAACAAATGTAAAATCACAACCCTGACAAATACATTGAATGCAAGAGAAGAAATGCTGTGAGAGGGTATAACAGAGGGTCTGTAGACTTTGGGAAGGCTTTTCCTATATAAAGGATATCTGAGCAGAAATTTGAAGTTTAGTAGGAATTTCTCGTAAGGGACAGAAAGGAAAGTATTCCGTGAAGAGGAAAATCTGTGCAAAGGCCCTGTGGTTGATGGAAGCACATATGCTCGGGAGTCTGCAAAGAAGCTGGTGTGGCTAAAGGACAGGAAGTGCAGGGGAGCATGTCTTAAGTGGGAGCTAGAGAGATGGCAAGGCTAGACGGACACAGTGCTGTTCATTAGCAGATGCCGATGAAACACACACTTTCAAACTCTACCATAAGAAACCTACCAGATTCATATACATGTTTTTTTATTATCTGCATGCTATGGTAAAAGAATGAAGTACCACTAGTCCTCTTCTTTTTTTTTAAAATAAATCTTACAAAAGTTCTACTATTTAGGGAAAGGGATGTCAATTGTAACATTATTACCAAGGCAACAAATTATCAAGACAACAATCAGAATTAAAGATTTAGTTTCAGAAGTTGAAGGTTAAAAAAAAAAAAAAAAGAAGTTGAAGGTTACTTTTACAGGACACTACAACAATTTCTGAAACCCACGCATACTTCTTAGAATAGATTCATATTAACTGAGAACAGAAAAAAACGATTGATTTAGTTAAGGAAAAATCAGCTAATTCTCCTCGTTGCGTAAGAGCATAAGATTGAGGGGTTCTGTGGATGTTGTAATTCTGAAAACGTTTCAAATCAGATACTTTGAACGCTATTTTATGGCACAAAATGGTATCTCCCCTTCTGCAGCTCTAGGAGAGATGAACATCTGCTCATATTTCTGAGACTCCGTTTTGCTAGTAATTAATAATTCAAGAGACTTTCACTTTTAAGATTACATTCCAGAAATGCTATAATTAACGTTGTAAGAAAGAGCAGGCCTGAGGAACTAAAATTTAATACCTGAGATAGAGAAACGGCAAAAGAGGGTCTTACTTAATATGGATGGTTTGAGGAGCAAGTGATATCCTCTATGCCAGTAGTTCTCAACACAGAATGATTTTGCCTCTGGTCCCAAGGACATTGAGGGGTGGGAGACATTTTTGGTTGTCACAGCTAGGGGAGGGAGGGGATACTGCATCTAATGCATGGTCAGGGGAGCTGCTGAACAACCTGTAAAGCATGGGACGACCCAGCCTCCCACCCCAGCCAATAGGGAATTATCCAGCCTAAATGTCAGTAGTGCTGAGGTTTAACAACCTCACTTGATTTCTTATGCATAATTGTAGGTATGTGCTAAATCTGTGCACGTAAGACCATCTCTGTCCTCATGGGCTCATAGACCAGGACAAGAAAATGACTCTGTAAACAAATAAGCATTGTGAAGTGGTAATTTCGCCCAGGGAGGTCAGGATGACTTCACTGGAGAGGTGACACTGGATGGGAGGTGATCATAGATCCCACTCCCAAACACGGACACACATACATCCGGAGCATGTGCCACAGAGGCTGGCTCTACATGGAGGCTGAGTCATAGATTCTAGGTAGCTCTTCAAAGTAACTCGGGGCTCTGAGAAGTGGGTGTGGCTTCTCATGTCCCCAAGACAGGGCAGCCCAGGAGAACAAATGTGGGTTTTGGAGAATCAAAGATGTGGTTTCGGAGCCTCAGGGTGCCATTTCATAGTTGTAGGACTCTGAGCAAGTTCCTTAACCTCTCCAGACCCCGACTTCTTTATCTGGAAGAGGAAGATAAAAGTAGGAGTGCCTAGCTCATGGGGTCCTTGGCTGGACTGAATGAGATCGGGAGGATAAAGCATTGGTATATACTGGGTGCTCGGTGAAGGCTCCTTCCTCCTCTCCACACTCCACAGAGGGGAACCGAAACACAAAATGCCATCTCCTTCGTTACCCAAGAGATAGTGAGGGAGATGAAGGTAGGGCAGAAAGCACCTGATGTTCAAACTGTATCTGTTCTTCCTGTGGCCACTGTTTCTCCCTCGACCTTCACCTCATTTCTCTCCCATAGTTTTTGAAACCACCCAGCAGTGAAGTGTTGTGCATCCTTGGGGCTGGAGTCCAGGCCTACAGCCACTACGAGGTCTTCACAGAGCAGTTCTCCTTTAAGGAGGTAAGTCCAGGAAGTCTGAGGGAGAAGAGGGGAGGGAGAAGTTGGGGCCTTTATCTCTACTGCTTCACTGCGAGGTGGGCTATTCTGAAATAGGTCGAGCGTCTGATCTCTTTTTTTTTTTTAATTTTATTTTTATTTTTTTATTTTTTTTTAAAGATTTTATTTATCAGGTAGAGATCACAAGTAGGCAGAGAGGCAGGCGGAGAGAGAGAGAGGGAGGGAAGGAAGCAGGCTCCCCGCTGAGCAGAGAGCCCGATGCGGGGCTCGATCCCAGGACCCTGAGATCATGACCCGACCCAAAGGCAGAGGCTTTAACCCACTGAGCCACCCAGGCGCCCCGCGTCTGATCTCTTTTTAATGACTCGCGCAGAAGTCGTCCCGTTGGAGGCAAAGAGACCTGAATCACCTGCCACCAGTTTCCCATTCCTAGGGTACAGCCAGAGGACGCAGCAAGCCCATGTGGTTAAAAGATTGTGTGATATCCATTGTATACATTCTGTTTTCCTTTCTGTCCCTCTCTTTGCTTCTCTAAGGAGACTCTGGGAGTTTTTAGGCATCCATGGGTATGGACACACAAACCGGGAACGAGGCCTAGAGGGCAAGAGACCACAGCACCCTGCCTCCATAGCCCCAGTGCTGGTCCGCTTTCCCGCAGTCATGCCTCCCACTTCTTATGGGAACATTTTATGCTACTTTTATTTTTTGCACATGTGTGAGAGGGGTAGGGCAGATTTAAAATACAGCATTTAAAAAAAAAATTTTTTTTATTTCTTAAGATTTTACTTATTTGAGAAAGCGAGCGAGCACAGGTAGGAGGAGGGGCAGATGAAGAGGGAGAAGCAGACTCCCCACTGAGCAAGGACTCCCCAAGCAGGGCTCTATCCCAGAATCCTGGGATCAGGACCTGAGCCAAAGGCAGATGCTTAACAGATTGAGCCACCCAGGTGCCCCAATATGACATTAAAAAAAAAAAAAGACTTATTTACTCATTTGAGAGAGAGAGAGAAAAAAAAAAAAACATGGGGGGAGGGAGGGGCAAAGGGAGAGACAGAATCAAGCATGAAGACTCCCCACTGAGCAAGGATTCCCTAGGCAGAGCTTGATCCCCCAACCCTGAGATCATGACCTGAGCTGAAATCAAGAGTCGGCCACTCAATGGATTGAGCCACCCAGGCATTCCTTAAAATGTGACTTTTTCATGATAAAAATAATACCCCTGCTTTGGCAAATATCGACTGTAAGGAAGAACAAAGAAAAATGCCTTTTATCTGTTTTCAAAGATAAGCAGTTACCACTTTCCAATCCTCTCTTCAGTTTTTCATAAAGTATTTTCCATCATGTTAGATATACCCAGTTGTAAATCCTATCTTTTCATGAAATGTGCTAACATCATCATTTTGCAGGTTACCCATTTTTTATGACCAATTGCATCATTTTTTATCAAGAAGGGTGCTATGGGTAACCATTCTCCTTTGATAGGGTATACTGTATTCTTTTTTACCTTGGTTGATGCACTTAGGCATAACATTTAATTCTGTATTTCTTACCTTTCCTTATGGGGGATTCTTTAGGCCTTGTTTTCTGTTGAGGGTCGACAACCCCCACTCCTCGCTTGGAAGTCTGCTAAGCAAGCCGGCGAGTCCCCACCACCTGGTGAGGCGAATGACCCAGCTCCTGCCAGCATCTGCCAGGACTCTAACTAGCCACTACTCCTGACATTTTCATCCCCTGCACTCCTCACTGCTCAAACCCTTCTTGTTTTCAACCCCCTACCTCCCCTTCAGAGACCAAGTTATTCCACACACAGTGCTGTCCTAGAAGCCCACATCTGCTCTGACTCCTTTACAGTCTCAGACGCAAGGTGGGAATTGGATGCTGACTGTGCCCAGTTATCACGTGCGTTTCGTAGACCTGAAAACTTAGGCTGCATGAGGTTGAGTCATTTCAGGAATGAGCAGTATGGGACAGAGTGAGGATTGATTCCAAGCCTTCCTAGCTCCAGAATTTGCTCCGCTAATTATTAGGTTATGTATTAGCTATTAAGCTACAGAGGCTGGGTATCCCTGGCTAGAACTGAAAGACTGTCCCTGCTTCTTGCAAGGAGAAAGGAGTAGAGAAAGGTCATTTTCAAATATTTGGTCAGGTGTCTGCCGCAATCAATGCTGTGCCCTTGGTCAAATGTTCTTTCTCCATAGGAGATGATTTAAATAACCAAAGCCCTTACCCTAGAGAGGCTCATCTTTCCCCTGGTACTCCTGGATGAAACCTAAACAGCCAGACAATCATGACACCGGTGTCCCTCTTGTTACCCCCCAATGAAGGTGAGGATATGGAACCGCACCAAAGAAAATGCAGAGAAGTTTGCGAACACGGTTCAAGGAGAGGTAGAGGTCTGTTCGTCAGTCCAGGAGGCTGTGACGGGAGCAGATGTGATCATCACAGTCACCATGGCAACAGAGCCCATTTTGTTTGGTGAATGGGTGAAGCCAGGGGCTCACATCAATGGTAAGTGGAGTGGCTCTGTGAGCGTGGGTAGGTGGTGGCCAGAGTTGTCCCTTAGGCTGGAACCGAGCGGCTGCATCTGCAGAGCTCTTTTACTCATGCAGAATGACCAATCCTTTTAAGGTCTTCAGAAACATGTGAGCCCCGAAAAACAATATTCGCTCAAAAATATGAAACAAAAGTCACAAGCCTGAAACTTATAACAAATTTAATTAAAGTTCTATAAAAGGTAGCATTATGGCAAGGGGTCAGGCACCACTAAGTTCTTAAATGTAATGAAATTTAAATCACAAAAGCCACATGAGTCATTCTTTCTTAACAATACTTAGAATTATCCCCCGCCCCCCCAAAAAAGTTTTTTTACTACAGCACAAAAGGCATTCCTTGTGACTTGTGGGTGCTCATTAGCATGTGTGCTAGAATGGGTGGGATTCCAAACGTAAGAGTTCCTGGGGTTTCTGAAGATTCTCAAGTGGCTCTGGAGGTCCTAGCAAGAGCTGGTCTCATTGAACACTTATTATTGTAGGTGCTTTTCTAAATTCTTTATTTGTATTCTATCATTCCGTCCTTACAACAACATTCTGAAGTAGGAGCTGTTATTATCATGACCCTCACTTTATAGGTGGGTAAACCAAGGCACGGAGAGATTAAATAACTTGCCCCAAGTCAGAGGTTCTTAGCTGTAGAGCTGGGATTTGAACGGGGGCCATCGACCCTCAGAGCCCAAGCTCTTAAATTATGTTCTTTATTATCTTCCAGTAAGAAGACTGGAGTCTGTGCATAGGGAGGCAAATACTAGGGTTTTAAACATGTTATTGGTTTTCTGTTTTAGTGACAAGCACATGGTGTGAACTCAGAAGCTGAGATTTCTGTACGTACTGGCAGACGAGCAGGCAGGAGCCAAGATTACGCATTCTATCCCTAATGTGTATCGAGTGCCTACAGTGTGCCAGGCACTGTTCTAGATGCCGGGCAGGCCAGAATCAGCCACACTCAAGGCCACTGCCTTCCTGGTGCTTTCATTCTAGGGAGGGGGAATAGAAAACAAACAGATAAACAAACAGATGAAACAAATAGATGGTTCCAGCTCAAGATTAAGTACTGTGGAGTAGACAAAAGTGGGGCACATCTGAGGAATGGGCCAAAGTGAAGTGAAGGTCTCAGGCCGTGTGGGACTGGTGTTAGGAGGTGGCTTCAGGGAATAAGTAGACAAGAGATGGGTAAATCCTGGCTTTATGGACAATAGCCCCTTTTCTGGAAGGTCATCGGCAATCACGAGAAACCCATCCTTGGTGAAACGGACAAGAGCTGAATCTTCAGCAAGATGGAATTGATTTTTTTTTTTCCCCAGCCTAAAACAGCGTGTACTTATTACCTTGCAGTTTCTGTGGTTTCGGAAGGCTGGGCAGGGGTCAGCTGGGTCCTCTGCTCACGCAAGGGGGAAATCAAGGTGTTGTCCGAGCTTCGGTCTCATCTAGAGGCCAGACCCCTGTTCCAGGCTCAGGTAGGACAAGAGTGCTGGTTTCCTGGGGGCGAATCTCAGCTTCTAGAGGCCGCCCACGTTCCCTGTAATGTGGATGCTTCATTTTCAGTGCCAGCAACGGGGAATCTCTCTCACACTGTGAATCTCCAGGAAGGGCTGCCTCAATTGTGAGTCAAGGCATCTCTTCTGCGTCCCTAGCCTAAAGACAAAATTGGTTTGTGTGTTTACAGAGGCATTGAATATACTTCAGAAGAGGATGTTACCAGTGTGGTTGACAGGGAAACACCAGCAACAGATTTTACTTATTTTGCAGCTTGGCTAAGAGATAGGCCCAATTCCACCCTCGCCTGCATTTCGCTCATCCTGTCCCCGCGCCACTGCCCGCCTCCCCCAGCCAGGGTCTGACCTTCACCCATTCTAGCTTCACTGAAGCAAGGCCAGGGTCCAGTCTAAGTCAGGCCCCTCCCTTTACTGCCTGGCCCACCTCCATCTGCCCAAGTGGCCTCACACAGCCCTTTGAGAACTCGCCCTGCTCAGAAGAATTGGGGTGGGGGAGGTTGGGGGGAGACACAAGTGCCGTGAGAAGGGATGGCTTGAGCAACCAGGGTTTTTCCCACCAGCTTATGATTTATTTACAAGCTTCATTTGGTTCGTGCTTTTGTTCTGTAGAAGTCCTCACACAAATGACCTTCAAGGACATTTTTACACCACTCTCTTTGAAAATTAGAGGGAGGGACGACAGCAGGAGCGGGAGCAAGTAGGGAAAACCGGACGCAGTGTGAGAAGACACATAATGTGTTGGCGTCAGGCTTTGTAGTGGTTTCCAAAGACTAGTTGGCCATGGGCTGGTTCCAGCCAGCAGATGTGTTTTGTTTGGACCATAGCATGCTCTAAAAATCAAGAAATAACACATGCAAATAGATTTCCTGCTTCTCTTTTCAGAAAAAAGGGGAAAAAAGGAGGAATGGGAGACTAATGGCAGCCCTGCTTTCTCACATGGCCTCAATTAGCTTGAGCTGAAGGATGCTTGCCCTCTTTACACGGGCCGGCTTTCTTCTGTGAACTTAGGTCCCCACCATTTCCAGTGCAGTCCCTCTGACCAGCCCCGCGAGCATTTGGTGGTGGCCTCTGCATTGTCCTATGTGCCAGGAGGCATGATTCCTTGGATTCGTCATTAAACTCCTGGGCTCTCTGCAAAGGACGTGAAATCTCAGGGCCAGGAAGGAGCCAGTTTCCTCTTTATCGGGGCTTCTCCGTGACCCTGGTGCCGGGCTCTTTTGTCATAGTTAAGAGAGAAATGGTTGGGGGTGAGGAATGAGAATGATTCAGGAGGAAGCAGATCGGCAGAAGACGGAGGAGCACGGGTTGTGAATAAGCAGCGGGTGATGTCTCTGTTTCAGGGTTTTTGTCCAGAAGTCGCTGCCCCGGATAAACGGAAGAGGCGTGGAATGCATGTTCCCTCTGAGTTGTTAGGTGCACTTATCAGAGACAGAACTGTGGCAGGCACCTTCACTTCTTTGAACTTCTGTGTGTGCATCTTTTAAGTGAGAATCAGACACGAAGCGTACTTGTGAGAACTATAAATAATATGTGTGAAACATCCCACGGCTAGGAGGCAACCAATAGATGAATGCTAAGTTGCTTCAAAATCTTTTAGAAAGATCACGATATGGAATGAAAGAAAGAAAAAAAAAAAGACAGGCGTTCTTACTGATGAGTGTTCATTCTTGCTGATTGGGAGGGGTTGGCATTGGGAAAGGTGGCACCCCAAATCAGAATGTTCCCATGTGTCCTAAGTCACCTCCTTTTCCCCCACCCTTCTTCCGT
This sequence comes from Martes martes, assembly GCF_963455335.1. Taxonomy (NCBI): domain Eukaryota; kingdom Metazoa; phylum Chordata; class Mammalia; order Carnivora; family Mustelidae; genus Martes; species Martes martes. The sequence goes on from NC_137906.1 coordinate 25,345,084, forward strand.
TCTTTGGCACGTGTAGTGTCCTTTGCCACTGTTTCTGGGCTCACGGTCTGTTTTGCTATCTCTTAGCCATCGGAGCCAGCAGACCCGACTGGAGAGAACTGGATGATGAGCTGATGAAACAGGCTGTGCTTTACGTGGACTCCCATGAGGCTGCCCTGAAAGAGTCCGGAGATGTCCTCTTGTCGGGGGTGAGCCCCTCCTCCTGGGGGGCTGCTGTCCAGCAAGCCTCAGTGGGATCCCAGGGTTCCATTAACCTCCCCTTCCATTTGGACTGCTCCAAACCTCAGTCACCCCCACCTCTTTTGGGGGTTGGGGAGGAGGGGAAATTGGCAGCTCCTAAAACATCTCTCAACCCTTTCTAATCCCCTTCGGGGGTAATGTGGCCATTATGGTGTTGACATGTGTTTTCCTGTCCCCTTTGCCTGGAGAGAGCAGCTTGACGGATGTTTCCGTCAGACTGAGTTGTCCTATAAGGCGGTAAGATTGGGAGATAAGTGCCCAGAAACCTTCCCAGTGTGGCCAACAACACAGGACTGGGGTTGGCCACTTTCTGGCCTCATTCTTTTGTAAACAGAGCATAGGAGCAAGAAGAGGGCTGCCAAAATGAGTGTTCAGATAAGAACATGCTGATTTCCTCACTGACATACTGTCTTGGCCAGACATTCCCCCAGCCACAAACTTACATCTCTACATTCATGGTATCGCAAAGACAGATGCTACGCAAATAGCATATTTATATATATATTTAAATATATGTATTATTTAAATATGTAGAAATGTTATTCATATATATTAAGTATATATTTATTATATATTTTTATTTTAATACATTTATATATTTAAATATATTATTTAAATGTATACATTTATTTATATTTATTTATTTTTAAATATTAAGTATATATTATTTTTTAAAATTAAATAAGCATACATATGCTTATTTATGATATATGCTTATTATTTTTTTAATGGGGAAAGACAGTTTATATATGGTCTTTTTGTCAAGTTTCTCCCTTACCCAGTGGTGGCTGCCCTCCCTGTCCTCCCTCAGAATGTGGCTGGAGTGGACATTGGCTCCATGGCCTAGGTCAGTGTGTGTTTGTTTCCCAGGCCGAGATCTTTGCTGAGCTGGGAGAAGTGGTGAAGGGAGTGAAGCCAGCACTCTGTGACAAGACCACGGTGTTCAAGTCTTTGGGTAAGGACTCTAGCTCCCAGGGCATATATCCAACCAGAGCACAAGGCAGATTTGCCCACTGGTGGAAAGAGGAATGAGTCACCTGATTCAACAGCTGAGTTATAAAATCCGTCACTTGGGTCAATTATTTACATGTCTTAGGATAGTAGGTAAGCCCATGAACTCTGAAACTGGGTGGTCCTGGGCTGGCTTCCCTTTTCTGCCACTCCCTAGACATGCGTCCTTTTTTTTTTTTTTTTTTTTTTTAAAGATTTTTATTTGACAGAGAGAGATCAGAAGTAGGCAGAGCAGCAGGGAGAGAGAGAGGAAGGGAGGCAGGCTCCCCACTGAGCAGAGAGCCCGATGCAGGACTCAATCTCAGGACCCTGAGATCATGACCTGAGCCAAAGGCAGAGGCTTAACCCACTGAGCCACCCAGGTGCCCCTGGACATGCGTCCTTGGGCAAGGGACCTCACCTCACCTGTCTGAGCCGCGGTCTCTTCACTGCTTGTTACCTCTAGTGTTTATGAGAATTCAGTGATGTGTATGTACAATGATTTGCACATAGCAAGTGTCAGCAGTAAATCATTTAGACTTAGATCTAAATGAAAGTCAGAAGAACTAAATAAGATTAAAAACATGAGACAAGGGGCGCCTGGGTGGCTCAGTGGGTTAAAGCCTCTGCCTTCGGCTCAGGTCA